>NC_064759.1:11485982-12101538 GCF_011397635.1 Epinephelus fuscoguttatus
AAGGCAGTGAAAGTCTGAGTAGGGTGGGCGGGTCCAACAACCAGTGACTTTCACCTGGGAGGCAGGAGTTCGCTTCCCATTAGATTGTAAACCCAACCAGTTCTTTTTTCTAAACCCAATCACGTGTGTGTGTGTGTGTGTGTGCGTGTTGGCAAAATGTAACCACGTGTGTTTGTTGTTAATGGAACAAAACATCAATTCGTGGAGTTGTACTGACGTAGTGCATTTATTCTGTACTCAAACTGTACATTTCCTGTGAGAACCGAAAACAGACAGTGCATGTAACAGGCAGAAGTTGCCCAAGTGTCCCAGAAAGTCAAAAACCAACGCACCCAATGTACCTTGCCTGTCATATTTCAACGTGAAAAGTCCACGAGCAAAGGTGATATGTGACTAGGTTGGAGTGAGGATGCGTTGCCCAGATACACTTTGTTTGAACCAATCTGGCATATCCAGTGAAGTTGCAGCAGGGACCATGAAGAGCAGATGTTGTGTTACTGAGCGCCAGCTGGAAAAAATTATAGATGTTTCGTTACCATACAGAAATTACGGTTGGGGGCGACCTGTAGCTCAACAGCCAGACTGTGCGCCCCGTACAGGCTTCGTCCTTTGCAGCAGCCAGGGTGAAACCAACAGTCAATAGAGTTAATTTAGCATCGATGTATCGTGCTAGTATGTATAGCGTGCTATGCTAATAACGTGTGTCCAATGACTTGTGTCACTTGATGTTACATTACATTAGAAACAACTGTACTGAACTGATGTTTTTTTTTTAATCTAACCAGGCGCTTTTGTTGCCTAAAAATATGTAAGTAAACCTAAAAACAAAGTGTTTTACGTACATTGTAGGTTTATTTTGAAAGAAACTGTTTGCATTTAACAAGCAGAAACTGTCCATTTCCTGTGAAAGCAGGAGTGGATTTTGAAAAGACACAATGCATGTAGGGAGCGTAAATTGACACGCTGTCCCGAGCAACCAGAACTGACACAAAAGGGTAATTAGAGCGCCATATTTTGACGTGTAAAAATGTCGGTATTTTACGAGTTGGGGTGAAAACATTTTAAGGGACTTGAGACTTAAAGTTTAGGACTTAGGACTTGAGTGCAAAGACTTGAGACTTATTTGTGACTTGCAAAACGTCAAAAAAAGTCAAACTAAAAAGCAAAATATAGTTTGTTAATGTACAGTGAAAGCAAGAAAAACACATTGAAATCAAAAAAGAATACCTTCAATTCAAAGTTATAACAATCACATTGAAAGGCATTATTATTCAACAGATCAATGATGAACTGAATCTATCAATATATATCAGTCTCAACAAAAATCACCATGTTTTTCTGCACATAAATACAAGTGTAGAATAAAGGCAGAAGCCTCCATTGGACAACGATGATGAAGATTTAATATGACACCTTCTGTCAGCGTGCTGTGCCTGATATACAGTAGACGTACATCAAAACAGAGTGAAAATTGGATGGGCCATCAGAGTGCATTTGGATACAGGAGCAGAATTAGGCTGAAGTGAATCCATGAATAAATATCCGAGTCCTCAGAGGATCATTAACACCTGTCTGCCTGCTAATAACCACTACTGTATGCTAATGTGTTGTACATTTATGACCTGCTGCTAGCTTTTAAATGCAGAATAATGAAACTCAGGTGTATTGTGAAGATGCACAGACTGGATCAAAAGTCTGAGGAATATTTTTAGTCACATTCAGTCATAGCACGATGGCCGAAAATCACTATGACATTAAACACTGATGAAGTGAATCTATGAATAAATATATCTGTGCAGAATAAGGTTTGTCTCCTCCTTTGTGCTCACTGTTGCTGAAGGTCCTGTGTATCCACATGGTTTGAATCCTCCTTTGGAACAAAAGACACACTTGCTACTTCTCTTAAACTGTGTTTGGGAACATTTCTGCAAACTGTCATGTATGCAAAGACGCTGCTTGTAGTGTGCCTTTAACCTAGAATACAGGGTCAGTAACAGAAGAGAAGAGAATATTAAACTTTTATAATCTGCATGGAGAAACTGGGACATTGCAGCACCCGTATTAACAAAACATATTACTACTTTTTTTAAAGAAAGAATATGAAAATAACACAGATACAGATCTCAGGGGCGTATTTGAATTACAATTAATCACAGTCACCACCAACAATTCCAACAGGGGATGTGTTGGTGAAATGTGTGAATCAAAAATATGAAAGACTGAATTAACGATTCAGCAAACGAACACCATGTGTCAGATTGTAATCATTCTTCTGGGAGTCGTAGTTGTGAGGTGTGGGTGTGACTGTCAAAGAGGCGCTTTTACCTAAACTCCCAGCCTCATTATTAGTTGTACAATTATGGTAATAAGTTAAAGGAGCTCTGTGTGAAATTCAGAGTTGTTGAGATAAGTGTTTTAGGTTTTTTTGGTGGCTGTGTTTCCTGTGGCTTTTCACCCCACAAACGTGAGTGTATTTCAGGGACCTCCCAGTATTATTCCAGTGGCTTTTTAGCCCTCCAGCATGGGTGTTATTTAGGGACCTATTCCTGTGTTTCCAGCAGCTTTTCAGCCTCTAAACTTGGGTGTTTTTAGGGACCCACCACTGTTGTTCCAGTAGCTTTTTAGCCCCCAAATGTGGATGTTTTTAGGCACCAGTAGCTGTTTCCTGTGGTGTGATTTAGAGACCCACCAATGTTTTTCCAGTGGCTTTTTAATCCTCCAATGTGGGTGTTTTCTAGAAACCAGTGGCTGTGTTTTCAGCAGCTTTTCAGCCCTCCAGCATGGGTGGTATTTAGGGACATTTTGCTGTGTTTCCTATGGCTTTTCAGCCCCTAAACATGAGTGTGTTTTAGGGATCCACCACTGTTATTCTAGCAGCTTTTTAGCTCCCAAATGTGGGGGTTTTTAGGGACCAGTGGCTGTGTTTCCTGTTGCTTTTCAGCGCTCAAGCATGGGTGTTATTTCCGGACTCGTTGCTGTGTTACCAGCAACTGTTTAGCTCCCAAACATAGGTGCTTTTTAGGGATGTTACTGTTTTTCCGGTAGATTTTTAGCCCCCAAATGTGAGTGTGTTTTAGGGACCAACCACTGTTTTTCCAGCAGCTTTTTAGGCCCCAATGTGGATGTTATTTAGGGACCCCTTCCTCTTATTCCTGTGTTTTTTTAGCTCCAAAATGTGGGTGGTTTTTAGGGACCAGTGGCTGTGTTTCCTGTGGCATTTCAGCTCCCAAACATGGGTGTGTTTTAGGGACCCGCCACTGTTGTTCCTGTGGCTTTTTAGCCTCCAAATATGGTTTTGTGTAGGGACTGGTGGCTGTGTTTCCAGCAGCTTTTTAGCCCCAAACGTAGGTTGTTTTTTTTAGGGACATCACTGTTTTTCCAGCGGCTTTTTAGCCCCCCAAACATAGGTGTATTTTTGGACCAGTTGTTGTGTTTCCAGTGGCTTTTTAGTCCCTAAGCATAGGTGTTTTATAGAGACATGTCATTGTGTTCTCTGTGGCTTTTCAGCTCCCAAATGTAACCAAGTGGTTTTTGTGCCTAAACATAACCACACGTTAACTACAGTGTTGCTGAAACATAAAGTTTTAACATGTCCGCTTCATGATAACCTACATATGTAATGTATCCACAGTTTGCAGGAACATACAGTGCCAACATTGTTTCTGGCGACAGGGCTGTAACCTCCGTATCAACGCAGTGCAAAGTGGCAGCAATCAGTTAGCCAGTGGGATACACAAATGCACAAATATGCACGCACGGCCGGACCAGCTTACCACAACAAACCACAGAGAAGCTCAGATAACAACACGAAGAGGTGGCATGACTTCATTCTCTGCTCAGGATGCCATTACTCCACTCTATCTTTACAAAGCATGTAGTGGTTTGCTGCTGTATTAATGCTGAATCTGAATGTCGATTCTACAATCCTTAACGTAAAAACATTCACAAAAAAGCCAACCCAGACATCAAACACAAAGCGGTTTAGAGGTATTCTTCTCACACTCTCCATGTCACACATTGTTAGAAGACATCATGGCGTTTTCATTTCATTATCCTCCAGGTTTTGGAGGAATTATAAATCCTTAATGAATCAAGGTCTCAATGTTTTAAAATCAAAACGTGTGCTCTAAGTGGCCTGAGTGATGTTCATTCTTCTGGAGATCTAACACTCAAAGACAGAAAGTGTTTGAAATATTCAAGTGAGGAGAAGCTATTAAGTTGTCGGTTTTGTGTGTGTGTGTGTGTGTGTGTGTGTGTGTGTGCATGCGCACGCACACACATATTAGGGTTTGTGCGCGTGCATGTGTGCTTGTTTGTTCTAATGAGCATCTGTCAGTACAGACCTGATAACCACGGTAACACCCGGGGTGATTTTCTGCCCGTGTTCACAGCAGCTCTGAGGCTCTACAGCGAGGTCAACATCTGGGCTAACAGAACAACTGTCACACCCTGCAACACTTTTATCACTGCTGTCATTAAAATGCAGTAACAGAGGTACACTGATGCTCTGTGATGCTGGTGGTGTTCCTATATGTAGTTTAGATGACAAAAACTTTTAATTTTTCTTACTCAAGCTCTGTACTTGTACTTTACTTACATATTTCCATTTTCTGCTAGTCCTACCCCACAACAATTCAGAGGTAAATATTGTGCTTTTTACTCCACTACATTTATTCGATCAATTTAATTACTAATTAATTTCAAGATTCAGATTAATACAAAAAATAATCAAGAAATTGAAGTGGAAACAGACAACCATTCAACTTCCTCCTTAGCGTTGTTGTTGTATTATTGTCAGCGCTAGCTTCCCCTATCCACGAAAAACTGTAAGCTAAGAAGCTTTTTATTTTTTTCGTTCTCCTCAGGTTTGGTTGTCTCAGACTGTTTCTTTGAGCCCTGTTTACAGCGACAAATAGGTTTGCCGGTTGTGACAGTGTCACCATGACAAGCAACAACCTTGAGCTGTTGTCACCAGCTGCAGCTGAACGGGATTTGTGGTGATTTTGATGTTTATTGCGTGTTTGTTCCGTTTTGCTACGCTTAAAAACACAATATAAAAATGTAGTTAACGTCAATGTCACCTTGTGTTTTTTATGTGGTGAAACTTTTATATACAGCTGTGACAAACTCCTTTCACTGTAAGCCTATTAATTTAATATTCACAATGTGTGCTCATGCAAAGCCTGCCTGCCACTGACTTACTTACAGTATTTTTTTAAGCGGGTGAATACTTGAAATATATTATTGCTTTCGCTGAGCTTAACCTCAAGTCCAGTTTGGGAGTGAAGCCACACAGCACTTGAATCTAAGTCAAGTCCAGTTGACAAATAATTTAATCTGATAATACTGTTCCTCTCCTCCAGAAAATAAACACTGACTCTTCTCAGTTTTATTTGAGAATAGGACAGTGTTTTAATGTGCTTAACACACTGTACAGATAGTTGCCTGATAGAATTGTCAACTTGTTTCAACCCATTTCCATCTTTAGTCTGACAATGCGTCCACTTTAAAGCCGGATTTATACTTCTGCATCAGCTCTACGCAGAGCCTACACCATAGCCTACGCACATGGCCTACGCCCCCTGGAGAGCATTTATACAGGTGCGGTAGTGTGTCTATGTCACTCTGCAGTTGCACCTCCAAAACACTAGTCAGCATCGGGGTTTCTGTGAAGTGCTGTAAAGTTAAGGTGATTCGAAATCACTAAACACACATTAAACATGGCTTAATAGAAACCATTTCAAACACAGGTATACTTCACAGCTTCACTATAACTCGCAGCATTCACAGACAAACACCTGTCTTTATCTGGACACATTATCCCCACAAATACAACATGCTAATGTTGTTAGCACAAGCCTATGGCGTTTTACATTGTATAAATTAGCCTAGCAGCCAGTGGACTTTTCCTTTACTCATATGAAGCCAGGGACAACAGCAACATTTAACAAAGGTATCGTTACAAAATTCGGCTCCATTACAACTCACAAGGTTCACTGACAAAACTGTCTTATACTAAGCACGTTTTCCAAACAAATATAACATGCTAACACTATTAGTACAAGCCTATGGCATTTTACAATGTATAACTTAGCCTAGCAAATAGTAGATATTTCCTCTGCTGATATGACGCCAGGATAAATCACACACAAGATTTAAAATGCTATTTTTGTGGAGGCTTTATTGTCTTCACAATTTATTGTTTCTTATCTGTGAAATTAAAGTAAATAAAAGCTTCGTTTCCACTGAGGGAAATGGTTTCAGCTTATGAAAATAGACGGAAGGTCTGCGTCTCTGCGACGTGTAGATACATTTGTTAGGAGGTGCACATCGGCCTACGCCGTAGGGTACAGCGTCGATTCAACACAGGAGTGTAAATCTCGCATAACCTATGTCCATGGGGGAGGGGGATTCAATTTTCCCTTAAACAATTGCTAGAGACCAACCTATCTACCTGAATGGGTCTGCACCATTGGCACACCAGCATACACCTGTGGCGGCATCAGGGGGAAACATGGCTGGGCAGCAATGTAGGTTAAGGGGGTTTAAGGACAACTTCGGTATTTTTCAACCTGGGCTCTATTTCCCCGTGTGTATGTGTGCATATGATTCATGGGTACCACTCGTTCTAAAATTGGTTCAGTATTGAGCCACGAAACAAGCTAAAATGGTAATGGGGCCAAATGCGTCCCGTATAAAAGTGCTTTTTTTCGCCACTGACCGGTTCAGATCGCCAGTGCTATCTCTGTAAATAGCATATTGTAGCGGCCCTGGGGCAGTGGTGAGTGTGAATGAGTGGAGTCAGCTGTCAGTCAGTGTTGGAGCAGAGAGGGGGATGGCGTCCCTGCTCGATACTGTAAGTGAGTATGTGTGTGTGAAGTGTGTGTTTTTTCGCCACTGACCAGTTCAGATCACCAGTGCTATCTCTGTAAATAGCATGCTAACTTAGCCTTTCCCTTACCTCTGGGCTGTGTGATGTCACGAGCTTTGCTCCACTGTGTCTGTAGCTCTCTCTACTCGTGGGACAGCCGTTTTCTTGAGGAAGAGGTGTTTCGGGATTGGATGTCTTCTCTTCTTCGGCTGGCAGTAGTCATCTTGGGAGAAGTGAGCACTGCAGACCCGATGGCCTGCAAGGCGCAGTGTTTGGACAGGAGTGTTAGCATCCATTTGTAGCACAACTAGCCACAACTTCAGCATCTCGCCATCCGACAAAGGCAGCCTGTGAAAGCTGTACGGAGTGTTGCGCGACATGCTCTTCTTGCGTTTGGGAAAAAGGCCCATTTATATGAGCACTCCAAAAACTCCGGTAACACTCCAGGGGGTAGCACGTAAAAGACTCCGTCCTCTGACTCTTCTAGCGTAACACACACATCATACACACATACTCATTTACATTGCCAAGCGGGGCCGCCTTTCGCCTCTCTGCTCCAACACTGACTGACAGCTGACTCCACTCATTCACACTCACCACTGCCCCAGGGCCGCTGCAATATGCTATCTACAGAGATAGCACTGGAGATCTGAACCGGTCAGTGGCGAAAAAAAGCACTTTTATACGGGACGCATTTGCCCCCATTACCGTTTTAGCTCGTTTTGCGGCTCAATACTGAACCAATTTTAGAACAAGTGGTACCCATGAATCATATGCACACATACACATGGGGAAATAGAGCCCAGGTTGAAAAATACCGAAGTTGTCCTTTAAATTCCGAGTCCATGACAAAATGGAAGACTATTTTGAAAACAGACAATGCATGTAACAGGCTGAAGTTGACACGGCGTCCCAAAATGTCACCGTCATACCTCGATGTACAACGTCCATGACCAAACGGAGATATGTGACGAGGTTGGAGAATGTGTTGATGTATACATCGCCATGACCACATGGCCTGTCCAAACAAATTAAGGTAGACTGATTAAACAGAGAACTGATGAATGTCAGGCTCAGGCTTAGATAAAATAACATTGTGGACATCACTGTCCATGCAGGCGATTATATGTCAACTAGGAACGCTACCATGGCTTTCACCCTGCAGGCTGACGCTGATGTTTGTTTTGTCAGCTGACAATTACGTGGCTGCTGCTGCTGGCTGGCAGCTTATACTCCATTTGAACAGTTCTCCCAGCCCTGACCGTTACATGTTAAGCAGAGGATCAGCGCACTGAAATGAAAACCGACCCAATCTTGGAAAACCTGTTAAGTATAAGACAGTTGTTTTGTCAGTGAACCTTGTGAGTTGCAATGGGAGCCGAATTTTTTAAATGTTAGCTTTGTTAAATGTTGCTGTTGTGCCTGGTTTCATATAAACAAAGGAAAAGTCCACTGCTGCCATGTAACAGTCAGGGCCGGGAGATCTAAAACAAACTACGATGTCTGGCGGTATTGGGAGGACGTCAGTAGCAGCGTCTGTCTTGTTATTATGACTCTTGATTGGTTCTGGCACGCCGCTTGACAGCAGCATTAGTCCTGCCCATGGCGCTGATTGGCTAATTGAGTCTCAGCACGTTGCTCGTTGGTTGTTTTTTATTTTAACCGAGAAAGCACTGTTTCATGTCACGATCCAGACGAATCAACTCGGACTTTGTGGCGTTTGAGGATTCAGAGGTCTAGACCCAGACAATACAGACGGCAGGACATCGTGCAGATGCCTGATAAATGATTATGTTTTGTAGTGAGTGATTTGTTCGCATCATCGTTCTACAGTAAATATTGTTGATCTGTATTCCCTGCAGATACGTGTGTGCGCGTGTTTGGGTGTGTGTGTGGGAGTGTGTATTTGCTGGTGGAAGGTGGTTGTCTTTATTTGGACACCTGTGTGACCAACACCAGTCACTGCCCCTGGAGATGGAAATGGATAGAGTGTGTGTGTGTGTGTGTGTGTGTGTGTGTTTAGGTGTGTGTGTTGGGGTCGGGTATGTGTGGTGGTTTTGTATGTGTCCATGTGTGTTAATGTGGTAGTTTGTGTTTCTATTGGTCCATTAAAGTGAACAACACAGGATGTCTGTCAGTTTGAAACATCGCAGGGGACAGAGTGTGTTATCCTGAGGCCCCAAAGGTATTTCCGTGTGTGTGTGTTTGTGGTGTGTGTGTGTGTGTGTGTATGTGTGTGAGTGGTGCACAGAGGCGTGACTGAGCCAGAGGCAAAGGAAGGTCACCTCACGTGCACGGCTCAGTGGAACAGCGCCTGGTGACTGTGCACGAGGAGCCAAGCACCAGCAGTCTCCCAAGGACAACAAAGTGCTTATCCAGGAGAAAAAAAAGAAGAAGGCTGTAGAGCTCTCTGATCACACACACACACACACACACACACACACACACACACACACACACACACACACACACACACCTCAGTACTCAGTATATGCTCATATGCATTAATATAAACAGAAAGAAGCCTCTTTACTCTTTATGTCTCACAGTATCTGTCACTGTGTCTCTGCCACTCACACATCTACAGCCACGTATCTGTCTTCATCCTGCTATTGAGACAAGTCATCTATCTGGGCTCTGTGTCCCTGCTGCAATGTCAACAACACGTTTGCTTTGCACATTTAATACAGTGAAATGATTTTAATGGAGCTTCATTACAGACTGTCGGAGGAATCTGTTGCACAGGCCCTTTTTCACAGAAGACCTTTTGACACGTCGCAGTCGTAGAAGCACAGGTGTGAATAATAAAATTAATGATGGCTGAATTCCATTTAGCGGCTTCAGTTTGAGGGTCCTGGTATTGTGCATGCTGGCTCACTGTCACTGTCATGGCTCGCTGGGACTCGAATGGGACTTGAATAGAACGGAGCCATTGTTAATGTTATTAGTAACACCTGTGCTTTTTCCTCCTATAGGTGCTGTGATGAAAGGTCTGTTGACTCGAGGCTACCAACTGTGAGCAGTGCGAGCTGAGGGGTCTTTGCTGTATCACATACGTCTTTCTTTCACTCTTTGTGTGAATAAGGGCAAAAAAAATCCCCAGTACAGGAAGCTTACCCATAATAAAGTTCAGAGCCACTAGGTCAGAAGGTTTGAAGTTATAAAGCAGGTTTTGATGACCTGAGCAGTGCTGGGATCATGAGTCCAGGTCCCCTCAAACACTCTCCCACCTCAGCCCAGTCACCAGAAGAAAATGTTGGCATTGTATATTTCTGCAGCTATAAATAAGTTAAATTTGTACATATCATATCACTGTTTTTAAAGTCATGGTGAGATGGAGGGGATTTTGGATGGTTGGACACTGGCGAGACGCCTGCCAAGATGCAGACCACTGCGGACTACTGTTCGAGACCAACAAATAACAAAACCGCTAGTCATTTAGCGATTACAGTTTTTCAGCGCCCACATGTGGGTATTTTTAGGGGCAGGTCATTGTGTTTCCTGCGGCTTTCCAGCGCCCACACACGGGTGTTTTAGGGGCCCCTCATTGTGTTCCCTACGGCCTTTTAGTGCCCACACATGGGCATTTTTTGGGGGCTCGTCACTGTGTTTCCTGCGGCTTTTGAGCAACCACACATAAATATTTTTTGGCGCCTGTCACTGTGTTTCCTACGGCTTTTCAGCAACTACACATAAATATTTTTAGGGGCCTGTCACTGTGTTTTCGATGGTTTTTCAGCAACCACACAAATATTTCTAGGTGCCCGTCACTGTGTTTCCTACAGCTTTTCAGCATCAGACATGAATATTTTTAGGGGCCCGTCACTGTGTTTCCTACGGCTTTTCAGCAACTACACATGAATATTTTTAGGGGTCTGTCACTGTGTTTCCTGCGGCTTTTGAGCAACCACACATGAATATTTTTAGGGGCCCGTCACTGTGTTTCCTACGGCTTTTCAGCAACTACACATGAATATTTTTAGGGGCCCGTCACTGTGTTTCCTACAGCTTTTCAGCAACTGCACATGAATATTTTTAGGGGTCTGTCACTGTGTTTCCGACGGTTTTTCAGCATCAGACATGAATATTTTTAGGGGCCCGTCACTGTGTTTCCTACGGCTTTTCAGCAACTACACATGAATATTTTTAGGGGCCTGTCACTGTGTTTTCGATGGTTTTTCAGCAACCACACAAATATTTCTAGGTGCCCGTCACTGTGTTTCCTACAGCTTTTCAGTGCCCACACATGGGTATTTTTTAGTGACCTGTCGCTTCCAGCGGGGATAGTTCCACAAAACGTTGTTTTTTACCAAGACCGCTGCTTTTCCAGCTAGGATTGTGCTCCCAAAGCCAGGTATTTTAAACCAAAACATGACTTTTTCTAACCATAACCAATTGGTTTTTTGTGCCTAAACTTAACCACACATTAATCACATCATTGTTGAAATGTAAAATTTTAAGATATCCGCTACATAATAATTTGCAAATGTATGCAGAATGTAGAAATGTACAATGCCAACATTTTTTTCTGGCAATTGGGTTTTGGCGTTTGTAGCATCAGCTCTCTCTTAACTTCAAATCCCGCTTCAAAACTCACCTCTTTCAAATAGCCAGTTCAGTTTGACTCCCGTCTGTCTTGCCACACACACCCAATATTTACACAGAATTTTTTCACTATAAACTTGTTTTGCTGAATATTTATAATCTACTGACGCTTGGTGACCTTGAGTGTCATGAAAGGCGCCTATAAATAAAATGTATTATTATAATCAGCCTGTAAAATATCCAACGTTGGTTAGCTTTTTCTCTTTTCCAAAGTTTGTGCAGGTACCTATAGCCAATGTTTGGATAAAATGACCTCAGTGTTGTCAGTGATAACAGGTCTTAAGACTCTAAATATATCTTGTTCATAATTGGACAGGAGGTCCAGCAAGTGCTCACAGTAAATGACAAAGATGTAACTGATTTCCCTTGTCTCACAATAATTCTATATCTTGTTAGCGTTGCCACCAGGCACCATAGTTTGTTTAAAAAAACAAAACGTATGCATTAGTAAAAGTCTCAGTCATGCCACCCATGAAACATAGACCAAGGCTTTTAGGGATGCATTAAACATCTCCACCTCCATACTCTTTTTCAGTAAGTATAGGTGTCATATAACAACTTTCTATTTCCGTGCGGAACCTTGTTTTGTACAGTAAGTGGAGCTGTCCATTGCCTGCAACCCTCTTCACTCTCCTCTCTGCCATCGGTGGTTCAGCTGTTGTTTCTCATTATAAAAACCACCTTATTGTGTTTCTTATTATCCCAAGCTGCTCCAAGCAACCAGTATACTGTGTGCATCAGTGTGTGTGTGTGTGTGTGTGTGTGTGTGTGTGTGTATGTCTGTACAGTAGCTGCCAAATGGAGTCTTTATTTGCCTCCAACCTTCTCCCTCTCTCTACTCAGGTGTTTGTCTCTTCTGTCCCCTCATTATAAAAACCACTTTACCCCCTTCTCCCCTCTCTCTTCTTCCCATCACTCTCTTTCTTCCCCCCCTTACTCCCCTTCGCCTCTTCTCTCAACCTCGTCTTCATCACTACCCTTCCCCCTCCTCCCCCTTTCTCTTTACCTTTCTCTCACTCATTATCCAACAGCTTGAAGCAACCAGTCAGCCATATGTGAGTGAAAACTGCCACCTCACACTGTTAGCTTGTATTATATCGAGGCTGCTCTGTGCCTTAAACTTTGCCCTAAACCTTTGGCTATTTCTGTTCTTTTAAACAGTAAAACTAATTAAGCGAGCAGCTCGCAGCCAGCGTTCAACCATATGTGAATCTATCTCGTAACTCTACCTAAATTCCTGTTTGCCTTGAAATCTTTTCTATTGTGTTTTTTTTTTTTTTTTAATCTCAGTGTTACTAATTAGTGAAGGAGCTCGCCATCAGCCATGTGTGAAGCTTGTTTGGTAGCCTTGTTTGTACTGAAACTGAGTTGGCCACGAGCTATCTCTGGCCTGTCCCTCATTAAGGGATACCATTTTAAGTTGGGCATTTTTACATGTGATTTTTTTTTTTACTTTTACTTTTACTACGTCTTTCAATTTGTTGTTTTGGTTTTACAGCACAAAACTTGGTTCACGCTGACCACTTTCATCACTTCTAATAAGCCCATTATACTGTATGCACTTGTATATTGCTTTTCTTGTCTTCCAACCACTCAAAGCTCTTTTACACTACAACTCACATTCATCCATTCACAAACACACACACTCATACACTGGTGGCCGAGGCTACCATACATGGTGCCACCTGCTCCTCAGTAACCATTCACACGCACTCACACTCCAATGAAACAGCCATCAGGAGCAATTTGGGGTTCAGTATCTTGCCCAAGGATACTGAAACATGCGGACTGGACTGAAGGAGCCGTGGATCAAACCGCCAATCTTATGATTAGTGGACGACCTGCTCTACCCCCTGAGCCACAGCCATTCACACATAAACACAATTAGCAACTAGCTGGTGAACAAAGGTTTAGCGATTAATGCGGCACATATGATGACAAAATATGCTTATATACAGTGTCACTTCACAAACAAATGAAATGTACAGATTTAATGTATCCATGGTTTGCCAAAATGTACAAAGCCAACATTTTCTGTTGGTGATGGATAATGGTCCTTTATGTACTTCAAAACACAATTGTGGCTGCTCTCAGTCGATCACTTAGAACGTGTAGAAGACAACAGGCTTCTATCATTGATTGATCTTTAATTCAGATTTGACAGTTTGTCCTCTGACAGAGTCACTCAAGTGAAACTGTCATTCAGTTCACTTCGACGCAGGTTAACAAGATGATTCTATTTCTTAAACAAGCAAGTCAGCAGTCTTTGTAAAAGTCCTCTCCACAACGATGACAACGCTATAATTCACTTCCTGTGTCCCAGAGGGTCAAGCGTGACTCGATCCAATCAGAAACCATGCCAATTAGACGCCTCAACTGGCACTTAATTACCACTCTGAAGAGGCTGATGGGCCATTAATTAGCAGGACATTAACGGGACTGATTGTTCATTAACAGCAGAGCATATTAGAGGAGATAAGACCCGATTGTAATGGACTCTAGTGGAGGAGAGAAAGGCTGAAGCTGTCTCCAATAGAATTAGATGACCTGGTACAGCAGTCAAGTCTGGGATAATAATGTTAACAATGGCCATTAAAGGGGAATACCACTTTTAATGTTGGAGTATGTCACTCATATGGCCGAGGTCTGTATTAGCGCGTGTTACCCCCTTGTAGTTAGGAGAGACACATCATCTCAACAAGCAGTTGCAGGGTGTTGAAGGTAGCTAATTACCTCAGCATAGCAGAGTGATGTTGCAAACACAACAGATCCATTGTCACTATACTGGAGTTAGGAGAAGGTCATCTGGGCCATTTTGCTTTGAGAAGCATAACAAGAATATTTCAACTTGTTTCTGGTGGCAAAAACACTCAAAAATCAGTGTCTTTATCCTAAAACAGGAGAGAGTAAGGTAGGTGCTGCACTGGAATAAAAAGAGCCTCTTCTTGGTGGGCATTTTGACAGGTCATGGTAAGAAACAAACAGCTGGATTTAATAACATTAAAGGTGGCTGCGTTCCATTTAGGGGAGGCCCTGACACTGTGCATGCTGGCTCACTGGAGTAGCCAGTATCATCCCACTGCAGAGCCAGAGAGTTTTTTGCAGAGCTGTTTAAGACATTTAAGTTTCAGAGCCACCGTTTTGGACGTGTATGCATGAAAATCAGAGCCACCATTTTAGACATGCAACGTTCAACTAGCTAGCTAGCTATACCAGCACTAACAGAATATAGTAACTTCAAATACTGCTCATTTTAGAAGGACTACCGCAAGAAAACGTCAGTGACAATTAACAGACAATAAATCGTTTGTTTCTGGCTGACAGCATTAGCTAGTGGAGCTAGCACGCTAGCTAAGTTAGCTGACAGATTGTCTATTTTCATTTCAAAATGTAGATTAAAAATATTCCCAACTGTTGATGTCGAGGGTTAATGTTAGAATTGATGGTCAGGAGGGTAGGGGCATGAAACCCCTGCAATTAAAAATGGCTCCACATCCAGGGTGGACAGTGTGTGGACACTGGAGGAAAGTACACAGAACTCGCCAACATCCCGCCCTTCCTCTGGTTCTTCTAGTGGCGGAGTATATCTATATATATGGATATAAATGTTATATTTCAAGTTGTGGTGTACACATGTAGAACCAAAAAGGGCGACAGTTGGGAGCATCACACTCACACCCACCAGGGGGCGGGTCGACACTGAGATTAAAGGTTTGGTTTTGGCCGTCCTGATCTATCTTGGCCCGGTCTGTGTCAGTCCGCTGTAGAGGTTCCCTGGGGAAGGAATGTTCTAACATCTCTGACTCTTCATTTCACGCTTCATTTACCATCACACTCTCCCAAAACACTAACTGTGCATCTGAGTGTGTGTGCGTGTGAGTGTGTGCTTGAGGTCGTTTTTTCTCTCCATATATATGTATATGCTTTGTCTCACTCTTCCTCTTACAAAAGCAAAAACATATATACATATGCAGACACAAAGTACACACAGACACACACGTGCTAAAAAGGTAAATGATAGTGAACGGGAGACCAGCTCATATCTGCTGGAGTCAATAGGTACTGTGCTGTTCTCCAAGGGCAAGCAGAGCGTAAGGCAGAATGGACCAGAGCTCTTATGCGCAGTGATATGGATGGATGAAAGGCTTTAACACACACACACACACACACACACACACACACACACACATTTACTGCATGTCTCCTAGCTATATTCATACATTGGATACACCGCAGAGAGAGGAAAGAGGTAATTGCATTGACTTTAGAAGTAAAACAACAGTTACAGGCTTAGTGTTGTGTGTGTGTGTGTGTGTGTGTGTGTGTGTGTGAAGGGGGAGTAGTTATTGGACACACTGTAGCTCATAAAGCCTTTGCAGTATCAATATAAACTTTCTCTACAGCTACAGAGGTAGGGGATTTTACAGCAAGTCGGCACTTTTTATTTTCATTTTGCAAAAAATAAAAAGCTTTTATTTTTGCAATATACAAAAAAGAAAAATGGTCGTGATACTCCCGTTTATGTGCCAATGTATAGATTTATGTACAATACAATGGTCTAAAAATCAGTGTTATACACTCCCAGGGGAAACAGAACATTTACAAGTTCATTCAAAGTCATCCAAGATTATTTTTCCACTCGGCGGTTGAAATTCACACAACAGCCATCAGACAGTTAATTGGATTTTGGAGCTGAGGTGGTGATAAAATTTCAAGTCTGAGTCACAGGTTCAAAGATACACACAAACACACACACACATACTCACACCCTTAAGCACAGTGAGGCATTGAGTTGCATCACCAGCAGCAGTGTGAATGGATGGGTGCAATCATTACACTCACACAAACACACCATGGGTAGGTAGGTATGAATAGATGGTCTGTCTCGTATTGGTGAGATTGGTTCCATCTGTCGTGGAGAGGGTTGCAGGGTCACATCCCTCCTATTACATCTCTCTCTGTCCAGTGACACTTCATTCACCTGAATGTAGCACTGCAATGGATGGAGCTAATCTGAGCAACAGAGAGATAGGAAGGCAAGTAAAAGTAGATAGATAGATAGATAGATAGATAGATAGATAGATAGATAGATAGATAGATAGATACACTGAACAAAAATATAAACGCAACACTTTTGTTTTTGCTCCCATTTTTCATGAGCTGATCTAAAACATTTTCTATATACACAAAAGACCATTTCTCACAAAAATTGTTCACAAATCTGTCTAAATCTGTGTTAGTGAGCACTTCTCCTTTGCCGAGATAATCCATCCCACCTCACAGGTGTGGCATATCAAGATGTTGATTAGACAGCATGATTATTGCACAGGTGTGCCTTAGGCTGGCCACAATAAAAGGGGGGGGGGTCAGAAAACCAGTCAGTATCTGGTGTGACCACCATTTGCCTCACGCAGTGCAACACATCTCCTTCGCATAGAGTTGATCAGGTTGTTGATTGTGGCCTGTGGAATGTTGGTCCACTCCTCTTCAATGGCTGTGCCAAGTTGCTGGATATTGGCAGGAACTGGAACACGCTGTCGTATACGCCGATCCAGAGCATCCCAAACATGCTCAATGGGTGACATGTCCGGTGAGTATGCTGGCCATGCAAGAACTGGGATGTTTTCAGCTTCCAGGAATTGTGTACAGATCCCTGCAACATGAGGCTGTGCATTATCATGCTGCAACATGAGGTGATGGTCGTGGATGAATGGCACAACAATGGGCCTCAGGATCTCATCACGGTATCTCTGTGCATTCAAAATGCCATCAATAAAATGCACCTGTGTTCGTTGTCCATAACATGCACCTGCCCATACCATGACCCCACCACCACCATGGGCCACTCGATCCACAACGTTGACATCAGCAAACCGCTCACCCACACGACGCCACACACGCTGTCTGCCATCTGCCCTGAACAGTGAAAACCAGGATTCATCCGTGAAGAGAACACCTCTCCAACGTGCCAGACGCCATCGAATGTGAGCATTTGCCCACTCAAGTCAGTTAAGATGATGAACTGCAATCAGGTCGAGACCCCGATGAGGACGACAAGCATGCAGATGAGCTTCCCTGAGACGGTTTCTGACAGTTTGTGCAGAAATTCTTTGGTTATGCAAACCGATTGTTGCAGCAGTTGTCTGGGTGGCTGGTCTCAGACGATCTTGGAGGTGAACATGCTGGATGTGGAGGTCCTGGGCTGGTGTGGTTACACATGGTCTGCGGTTGTGAGGCTGGTGGGATGTACTGCCAAACATTCCATGCCATGCCAATATTCAATTCACGGGCAACAGCTCTGGTGGACATTCCTGCAGTCAGCCTGCCAATTGCACGCTCCCTCAAAACTTTCATTTTGCCACATCTGTGGCATTGTGCTGTGTGATAAAACTGAACATTTTAGAGTGTCCTTTTATTGTGGCCAGCCTAAGGCACACCTGTGCAATAATCATGCTGTCCAATCAGCATCTTGACATGCCACACCTGTGAGGTGGGATGGATTATCTCAGTAAAGGAGAAGTGCTCACTAACACAGATTTAGACAGATTTGTGAACAGTATTTGAGGGAAATGGTCTTTTGTGTGTATAGAAAATGTTTTAGATCTTTGAGTTCAGCTCATGAAAAATGGGAGCAAAAACGAAAGTGTTGTGTTTATATTTTTGTTCAGTGTAGATAGATAGATAGATAGATAGATAGATAGATAGTTTATATTGTGATGATGCTGTGGTTAATGTGTGGATACGTTCAGGCACAAAAAACACTTGGTTCAGGTTAGAAAAACATGTTTTCGGCTTTGGTAGCTAAAAACACGGCCAGAAATGTCTCGACCTTTTGTTAAAAAAAACACCCGCATTTGTTGCAACATGCACAGCTGTTTTGACTTTAAAACAAAACAGGTTTGCTCAGTACAATCATGGAAACTGGAAACGTCGCGAACTGTCATTAAAAAATACCTGCTTTTGTCACTACAAACATGGCTGGAAATGTCCCAACCTCTCATCAGAAAATACCTGCTTTTGTTGCTACAAACATGGATGGAAATGTCCCGAACTCTTATCAAAAAATACCAGCTTTTGTCTTTACAAACATGCCTGGAAAGGTCCCTATCTCTCGTCAAAAAATACCCACTTTCGTCACTACAAATAAGTCTGGAAATGTCCTGACCTCTCATCAGAAAATACCAGCTTTTGTCATTACAAACATGGCTGGAAATGTCCCAACCTTTCATTAAATTATACCCATTTTGTGGCTATAATTTTTATTAGGATAAATACCCTGTCTAGTTGATATAAACATAACTGGAAATGTCCTGACTTTTCATTAAGAAATACCTGCTTTTTTTCACCAAGCCCATATACATGTTGCCTAAATCATCTTAGAAATGTTTATCTTTGCAGAAACATGAAATGCCAACATTTTATTCTGGCAGGTGAGCTGCACATACTGTACATTTCACTCTGTTATATAGGGAGAGAGTTTCAGGCCAGATCCCATTTATAAACCTGGCAGTTTAATGTTGCCTTGCTACAGTCGGTGGCAAGATTACTATTCTGAAAGATGTAGCTTATAAATTTGTAATCATTTAATACAATCAATAAAACTGTTTGTAAAAGCATTTAAACTGGCCATTTACTGTAGTCATTGTACAAATCTAAAGTGAATGTAATCTCCTGTTGCTAGACATGAGGGTATTAGCCCCAGGCTATATGTGGTTTCAGAATAACAACATTAAAGTGCCAGAAGCCCCACTTCCTGGACCTCAAACAGGCTTAGATGAAAGTCAACAGATAATGTAATAGCCATTGTGTTTTTTTCTACAGGCACAGCATGCAGCTTCTACACATACAAACAGGCCTGAAACAGTACCTCCATGTCAACTCTCTAAAGAAACAGTAGGCTCAGCAAATGGATGAGGGCGGGGGATGACACAGACATACAAGGAGAGAGACGGATAGACAGAGTAAGATGGACTGACAGAAGTGTTATCAATCAAAGACCGAAGCAGAGTGCTAATCCTACAGCCAACAGAGATAGAGCAGGAGCCAGGTGAGGAGACAGAAGACAGGATAGGTGAGGAGGGGAGATAGGAACAGGACAGGAAAATGGAGAGAGGGAGAAAGACGGAGAGGAGACGGTGAATGTGGCCCACTGAAGGACAATCATTGTCTATCAACATGAAGAATTACCTTTCTCGCTGTCCCTTATGCCCACACGTGAGTGCACATACACACACGGGGGAACAAGCTGACCTGTGAGGGAACACTGATTGAATCTTCAGTGGGATTAACAGGGATTTAGCCCAGTGTAATGATATCTGAATGAGTTGATTAGCTATCTGATGACACTTTGCTGTTTGACCTCTACAGCCCAATAACAACTGGCAACTCCTTCGCTGAGGCTGCATTCAAACGGCGAGAGACAGAAAACTCATATGGAACTCCTTGAGGCGGCGAAATGAACCATGAAACTGTGTCACTGTGTGTGCAGCCGTGGCATGATCAGTTATGGTTATAGATCAGTTTTCATGTGGTTTGTCCCTGTTAAGACAGGGACAAATCACACAAGCAGTGACAGAGTACGACCATGAAGGTGGCGAAGGGCAAAAGCTTCCCAAGAAGGCAAAAGTACAAAAACAAATATAGCTACGAGGCGTGATTTAAGACGGCCACACACATGAGGAAATTGTGATGATGTTAAAGGGGGAAACAGCTGCTTCAAAATCACTCGTGCTCCACCTCTTAATACAGTTCAGCGATTGGACTATTTCTTGACAAGGCACAGTAAAATCCAGTAGCCTCTGCTGGTTGCCTGGAAGATTCACAGTGACAGTCCAAAGTAAGCGTATTTTTCAAAATAGGAAAATATTTCCTTTAATGGAAGAAGAAAACACCGTCTTCATGATAGTAAAAAAAAACATGCTGTATTAATAATAAACCAACTGTGAGACCATAAAGATGGTGAAAATGGTAGTGTACTGCATGCAATACATTTCGAGTAGACTGTCAAGCAAAAGTTTAAAGCTGGAGTAGGAGACTTTTACAAATGCCATAGGGAAAGCTTTCTTTATTTTGCATAATACTGAAGTTGTGATGTCTGTGGCAACTTTCCCGCGCTGGCGCAATGGAAGTGATGCATTTTATGTCAACCAGCCAGAGCTTAAGAAGGCAGGAAGAGAGGAGAGACCATCAGGAAGGAGCAGCAGCGTAGAGTTTGACCACAGCTATAGTGGAAAATCCTAACTGTTTGTTCAAACCAACAGCGACCAGAGCTTCCAAAACAGTGGAAGTCATTCATTTTCAATCAGGCGACCTGGTCGTCAGCCGCGCGTCTTGGGCGACCAAAGCGACCGGAGCGGATCCGGAGGGGAGTTAAAACTCGTTTAACTTTATGAGTTCTGATGCGGTTCAGCGACAACCAATCGGAATGCTGACATGCTTTGATGAAGCGGGTCCCAGAGAACAGGCCATGTAACTTTGGTTCCTACAGCACACTTGTTCCGCCAATGGATACTGAGAAGTTTATTACTTGCGTTCGCGCCCACTCCATCCTTTATAATGTGTCGCTGTTCGGTTACAGAGACCAAAATAAAAAGAATGAGGCTTGGGACCGTGTTGCAGACGTAGTTGGTTGGCCTGGTGAGTTTTAAAGTGTGTAATGTTCGTAATAGAGGAGAGAATTGAAGGCTAATATTGCGACATAGCATGCAAGTCTTCCTTGCTTGGTTTGAATGGGATGACATACATTTTCTGTTTTCATTGACCAAACATATTTTTCTGTTGGCCAACTATGAGCTTTTTGACTCGACAACAGCAAGCAGCAACTACATTGCTTTCAAGCCAGTAGTCCGCTTTGCGACTCCTTTAAATTGACAAGCACGATTGTACGGATGATTCATGTGATGAGCGACTAGAGCAACCAGCTGCCAGAAGTATTTTTGACAGTCGTGCTTCTTGGGCGTCTGCGAGAAACTTTATCTCTTTGGAAGCTTCTGGTTTGAACGTACAGTAAGAAATGTCCTAGAAATTTTTCTGGGGTGGATGCTCCTACAGTTGGTAACTTTTATAAAAATGTCAATCAGGAGGAAACTCGTTTCGGCTGCTTGTATCCACAACCTCATTCTTTCAGTCATTCTTTCAGACTATATATAGTCTGAACAAGTTAAAACAAAGTGAATTATGAAGTGTAAGCAGTCCTTGCTGTAAGACATCCATAAAGTGAATCCAGAAATTAAAGAGATGTTCATTACCTGGTGTGTGTTTAATATCAGCTGTGATCTAAAGACATAGCGTGGCGGTGCGGGAAGAGTCCTTCTGTCGTCTCCAGGCAGAGCTGTTGTTCAGAACTTGATTTAGATTTCAGCTGCTCTCCTCCCATCTCTAACACAGGGGTTATGTGAGGATTGTGGAGAGCAGAATTTGAGAGCACTTGGAGCTTTGCCCCTTTGTTCACATCTACCTGCACATTGCCATTTGCTGCAAAAAGTGGATGTGACTGCTGTGACAGTTGGTTTCAGGAAGGAAGTTACAAAGTAGATTTTTTTTCCTTCACTTTTAAACCATCTGAACAACATTTCAGTGGAAGTATTCTTTAATTCTCACAGATGTCTGTGTCTGGAGATCAACTTCTGCTGCTTGTTTGTGCACAGTTATGTTGGAAGATGATTGTTAAATGAATGTGATCAGTCCACATGTGCCTAAAGCTGATCACAGTCTTTAGCGAGGTGCTCAGTGTCATGTTGTTGACGCTACCGAAACCACACACTGGAGCAAAATAGTTTAAATGGTGAAGCAGCATCCAACAATTTCAGTCTGTTGTGTCTTTGTTAACAGGGAGTAAAGTTCGCTGTGCGACTTCTGCTGTGCCAATAGGTCAAAAACATAAATATGAAAGTTCCCCTGCTGGCTCAGCAGGCACCAGAGTTGGTCTATCGATCAGCTCACCAGAGCTGGTGGTGCAGTCCATTTCTCTGACTTGACATTTGAGGGTAGTTCTCATGAATTTTTCTCATATATTTTGAGAGTTAAGACACGTCAGATGAGTAATGCATCACGTCGTCTATCAACTTTTACCCAACTTGTTGTAAAATCCTCGTCCTCATGTCCGTACAGTCGTGACAGCTTCTCCCTGGATGTGACGGTGCGCTGAGTCATGTTGGACAATGACGTCATGGATCTGATCTGCTCATTTAATTTCAGCTAAATCAAATGTGCTTCATATATCCTTGTCCACCAAATACCAGACGTTAGATATGTTGATGATGGTGCTTTGGTTGCTCTGTGTGTGTGTGTATAGTCAATACGTTCGATGTGAGAGGAGAAAATCAGTCCTGTAAAAACTGCATGTACTGGGAAGTGAAATAAACGGTATAATTAGTGTGTGTAGGCATTATATAGCACAGATGCCATCTCCATCATCACTAAAATGTGTCAGTGACAAAAACCCGAGGGCAGACAGGACCTAAATGAGCACCAAGATGACATTAGTTCACAGAGTGCATCTCCCCAGTGTCGGAGAAACTTGCCTGCAGAAGTTCAGCAAAGTATACATGGGAAAAGAAAATCTACGGAGGAGTAACTCGTCGCAAAGTGCGTGTGTGTGTGTGTGTGTGTGTGTGTATGCGGTCTCTGAGAACACACATCCTGTGTAATGCAGCAGGTGCCAAATCCTCCATCAAGGGAAGATGAGACATTTTATGCACACCACAATCAATTTCTTAATGATGGTTATTATAGGATTGAACTGTAGTCCTAAATTGCTTACATCCATTTCCGTTTCCGTGCTAAAATTAGTAACGATCATAATGATTCAGTCATCAGCCTGTTTAAATTAGTGTGCTCGTGTTTTTATTATCGTTTATCATGGATGCTATATATCACCTTTATGAAGGGGGGGGGGGGGGGGTCAGCTAAACTACAACAGTATGTGTATTAATTACATCATCACTTGCTGACCCAGTTCACTTGATTTATGATGTCTTTTAGAAGTTGTTAGTATTTATCAGTCACCTGCTGATGTGTGGCGGGTAGTCAGAGCTCTGACTGAATATATTTGTATTCTCCTGCATCATTACAGGTGGATAAATCCCAGACTTTGCTCAGATATTGGACACACTAATGTGACCTGGGTGACTCACTCTGGGACTGGGACATTGAAGCCACTCAGCAAGGTTGGATGGGAGAACAAGCGAGCTGTGGCGCACCCTGGTGGTGACAGAGTGTGACTGAAAAGACAGGTGCACCTGCAGGATTTTTTGTCTGCCTAATGAGTGGAAATGGCTCATATACTGCAGGTTAGTCTGTATTTATCATTTTGGAGTTGATAGACTCAGTTAAATCTACAGTGGGTATCTTTTATGAAAATAACTTACTGTCATATTTGCTGCTTCATCCACAAAGTAGAACATGAGACTGGTTTTGCATTTGAATCCACCGCAGCTGTTTGAAAACAACCGATCAGACCTGAGGCGTCTCTAACACAGCTGTTATGTCAATCACTGTTTGTGAACTGCAGTCAAACTGATCAAATATGAATCAAGATTCTGTTACTGCATTGCCTATTTCTCCCCTCAAATGTTTTCAGAAACATTTTTTAGTGTACTGTTTAGCTGTGAAATGAGTCAGTTTGCTCCGGCCAGTGGATGGTGCTGTGTTTTGGCTCGACTGTTTTCAACATGGCAGTCCGATCACAAAGTTTTCATTTTACAGAGCACTTTACATGGAGCCAAAATGAATACAGAATTACGTAAAGTGTTTGCGTCTGTTTATGAGTTGTAAGAAATCATAAATCATCTTTTAAAGCCTTGACACACCAAGCCAACGGTCGGCGTCTGCAGCCCTCGTCGGTGCAGTGTGTCCCTCGTGTTTTTTTCTGCCAGTTCATTCAGTTAAATCGGCGTCCGTTCCGTGCAGTGTGTCCTGCACCATGTCAGCTTTTTTTCTGCCAATTCACCATGTTGAATCAGTAACTGCCACTCCAAATCCCGTCACTGAATGAAATCACTCTGATTGGCAACTCAGCTCACACGAGAACAGGAGTGAGGATTGTAAACAAAGAGCTAAAGTCAAGAGGCAGTGAGACCAAAACAAACTTGTTACGTAAGATGAGACTGTTTTTCTTTAGCATTAAGATCTTTAGCAGAAACACTTTGTGATGGTTTGTGTTATTGTTCACTCGTGTACGGTAAATATGCTCTGTTCTTTCAGAATTGGATTGTGTTGTTAATGTGCTAACTGGCTAACGAGCGTCAAGATGGTCTTTCTGCGTCCCTTTTTCTTTGACAAATACAGCCTGCTGGTGTGGAGAGTTATTTCCTCTGACGCAGGTGCAGAACGTATGTGCTGGTTGGCTGTTGGCTGTAGTCTTTGCAATGTATTCATGTGCCACTTTTTTTTGGCTGAGACATGGCAACGTGAGGTGACAGAGCAGGGGCCGTCATGGCAGCTAGTTCACTGAAATCAGTGTGGAGTAGATGTTACACAGTGTAAGCTAGCTTTGCCTTTGTAAAGTAGCAAGGCCAGCCAATCGCTAACTAACACACAAAACTTAGATGGCTGTCAGAGATGTCAGAGATATGATCAAATCACTTCACTACAAGACAGCCCTCTACACATCTTTCCTAACCCTTACCACAGTGTGTCTGCAGCTACTTGCGTTATCCCATGTGTGTAACAGGTGTTCCACATGTTTTATTTCTCAATTGCTTGCTTGCTAGTAAAGAGGATTAGTGTATCATTACAGATGGAAAACGCCAATTTAGTTTCAGCGTACAAAGTCACACCCATAATTTACCCAAGTCACCATGGGGGTTAGGAATAAGGTGGATAAAAGTTAACAACTGCAGCTTTATTGTGATAAATATTCATATAGACACTCGTACAAGGCAACAAAGCACAGGTTTATATCACCACACTTTAGGGGACTTGTCATAATAACGTTCAAATCCTAACCCTCAGCCCTAAACACAAACAGACTTTGTTGGACACACAGCGAAGATGCCCCAAAACACACACACACACACACACACACATGCAGACACACTCTAGCAGGTCGTGTGCTTAGGTAGCAGAAAGCCCTGGCACCGTTCATTAATCACTGTGTTGAGGTTTTGATGCCACAGCAGGAATGGAAATGCTGGTCCAACTCTCATAGATATACTATACTGCCTTCATCAGCTTCAACAAAGTCCAGAGCTGGGAGAGGTAACACTCTGGCATGAGGCAAGACTGGTCATCTTCAGAAATACTGATATGTTTGTATTTCTGGAACATGTCACCCACTGAGACAGCGTCACTCATTTATGTGATTTTAATAGCTTTTAGGCAACACTGGTATCTTATGGCACAGCATTTTTATTGGTAACATATACATTTATCAGACTAATATTTCCTGTTTACAACTAGTTTAAAATGCTGCTGCCCTGACCCGTTAAAGGCGCTGTATGTAAGAATGTGGCCAAAATGGTTACTGCACTCAAATTCAAAATACTGCCGCAAGTCGTGTCCGCCCCCCCTCCCCTATAGTTTCGAGGTTGCTGGACAGTGGCACTCTGGAGACTGATTTGTTTGCCCATGGGCGGCTGCTGTGGCAGGGCCGCGTCGCTGCGTCTTTGATCTTCAGTTTTCCAGCGGACCGTTTGAGCAAGTCCAGCTTCTCTGCTGCTAACGCTGCTGCCGGGATACAGCTGAGGAGACTGCCAATGCTATGTACTGGGACACTGCTAATGCTGCTTGCTGTGCTGCTGTAACTCAGTCGTAACTGTAACTGATGCTGAGACTCTACTGACTGTGTGACTGGTAGACGGCGGTGGGTGGTGCAACAGGTCAAAACACAAATTCAAAACATAAACATGATTTGCGGACTGTAAAAATGTTTTTTAAATGCAAATATTCTGGCTGTACTATTGTTGTCGGTGAGATCAGTATGTTATATGAACATTATTCCTTAGTCTCTGTGACATGTTAGGAGGATTTTATGACTATTTGCTTTAGATTTCTTACATATAGCTCCTTTAACAAGGTCCAAGAAACTTCGAAATCCATATAATTGTCTATGGCCACCATCCCTGCCGCCTGCCCCACTCGGACTTTCGCCACCTTAACAGTTGTTCTTGTCACACTACGTTCCCCCTAATGCCACCGATCGCCATTAAACTACAGCGGCCCCCTGCTGTGTATCATGTCAACATTAAAGGACAGCTTTCTTTTTTTGTCACTGTCTGATGCTGTAAGTCACTGCCAAAGCACCGGATTTTGACCACTTTGTGAGACCGGGCTCAGTTTGTCCATTTTAGACTACCATAGAAACATGGCGGTGCAACATGGCAACGTCTAATGAATGAGGACCCGCTCACATGTTTTTTTTTTTTCCTAGGATGGTGAAGGCAAGACCCGACCTACTCTGCCTTACTCTGCCTCCGACTGACTTACCCTGACATTCTTACACTAACCCTAACCAAACTCATTCCTCATGCCTAAACCTAACCAATCCAGCCAAAAAAGGCAATGACTGCCAGCCAATCAGAGGGAGAGTAGGGTGAGTCATGCCTTCACCATCCTAGGAAAAAAAAATTGCGACCCGCTCCCTATGTAGATATAAACGGCTCACTCTAAGGCAGGAGTAGGCAGCCTGTGACTCCGGCGCCACATGTGCCTCTTTATCCCCTCTACAGTGGTTCCCATATCATTGTTCTGGGCCGAAAGTGATTTTACATTCTCCAATTGTAAATATTTGTAGCCTACACACTGATTAAAAAAAGTGTGGTAACATTTCATAAGACAGCCCGCATTTTAGAGTGTACCTCTCGCCCACATGTACTTCCCCGGGAGTTAGAATATAACTCGCAGTCACTTAGCATATACTTGACCGCGTTGTTATACTCTAACTCCTGGGAAAGTATGTGGTAAGTGACCGGGAGGAATTATGCTCTAACTCCCGGGAAAGTACATGTAAGTTCCCGGGAGTTATACGCTAACTCCCGGAATGGAAAACAGAGAATTTATTAGTATGCAGACAGACTTGTTTGCTCACACCGCCATCGCTGCAAAGTTCAAGTGGCAAATAATCATGGATAGCCCACTGCAGAGGAGCAACCTTGTGGTAAAAGATATTAATGGATGCTCGTTTGGAGCCACTGGTAATGTTGATAGACTAATTCAGATATCTTCATCGTAAGGCTCAAATCAGCTTTTTTTCTCCTTTTTTTGGCCAAAAATGGCTCTTCTAATAGTAAATGTTGGTGACCCCAGTTCTTCAGTTTATTACAAACTCAAGAAAACATACTTATTATATCATATTCCATTCCTGCCAATATATCCCCTAAACTCTACACACTGGACCTTTAAAGTGCTGAATAAATGAAATACACAGCTGACTGGTTTTGAACAAAGACTTGTGGCGATGTCTGTTCACAGGGTTTGTGTAAACAAAGCATCAAGGAAGGATTGCAGAAGCTGAAGAATTATCATTTCGATTGGCAAATGTACCTCCCCATCTCCGTCTCATCAGGTAAGGACTCGCAGCTCAGTGCGTAGAGCGGAGGGCTCACAGAGGTTGCAGGTTTCATTTTTATTCTGCTTTTTTTTTGTACTTTTCAAAAGACCGTGCCGCTGCCTTTATTCTTAGTTTCTGCATAATAGGGATCATTCACATGAGAAATACGCTGGGCCTTATTCATCAGGTTTGTGAAAAATAGCGTAAAATATACCATGGAAATGATCCAGGATGCCTGCCATGTGTGATTAATGAGACATCCTCACTCTACCAGTCGAAGAGCAAATCATTCATCAAATGCAGCTGTGGAATTAGAACCATGTGGAACCAATTCTACATTTACATATGGCACATGTGAAATTAGGCCTGCTTGGTGGCTCTTGGCTTATTAAGAGGCAGACTTGGCTCAGCTGTATTTGCATAGCTTACATACATGCAGACTGCTGCATATAACAGAGGGTCCAAGAAACAGCTGCAGCAGAGGTGGATGTTTCAGTGAAGGCACAGGGGAGTGTTTTCTATCAATGTCCAACAAGTGTGATTAAGGTTTTCATTAGGATTGGACAATATATCGATATTATACCGATATCATGATATGGGATTAGAAACCATCTTAAATTTGGATATCATAATATCATAAGTGTTTTCCGAAGTCGTCAAAATCCGGTGCTTGGGCAGTGACTTGCGGCATCAGAAACTAACGAAAAAAGGCGTCCTTTTACGTCGGCATAATATGAGGTGGTTTCCATTATAGTTTAACGAGTGGGGTGGACAGGAGGGATGGTGGATGTGTCCAACAAACACCAACTTTCACCCAAGCGAGCAGTGTTCATGTCCCGTAAGATTCTAAAGCCAAACCCTGTTTTTTTTTCCTAAACCCAACCACAAGTTCGTTGTCGAAAGAAAAAAAAAACATCAAATTGCAGGGATGTACTGACGTAATGCATTTATTTTGAAGGAGACTGTATGGAAATGGTTAATTTCCTGTGAAAACAGAGGTGTATTTTGAAACTTGACACAGTGTCCCAGAAGGTCAACAACCAAAGCACCCAGGGTACCTTGCACGTCAAGAGTCCATGACCAAAACGTCAATATGTGACGAGGTTAGAGTGAGAATGTGTTGGTTTTCCTGGTTTTAAATTCTGCATTACAGTGAAGTGATGTCATTTTCTGAACTTACCAGACTGTTCCCCACTTCGCAATTATATCCACATTGTGTAAATAGTTTTTAAAAGCCACAGTAGTCAATCAATATCGAGGTATTTGTTCAAAAATATTGTTATATCTCATTGTCTTCATATTGCCCAGCGCTAGTTTAGTTTATTTTATTTGATAGAGACATCACAGCGACATTAAAATTGTAGTGTTAGTAGTAATCTCCTGTAAACACCTGTCCTCAGGAGGCTTTTTAAAAGTTAAAATAGTAAAAAGAAAATACATCCACGTATACCAGTTCTCATTCAAGCACACTGGAGGCTGAAACAAATATTAGCCAGCAATTTTGTCTCTATGTTCAACTTGGAAAAGGTGCATTTTTATACAAAGAAGCTTAAAAGAAAGAGCAGATGAAAAGTGGAACGACGAAGTAACAAATCATCTGAAAATGACAAAAAAAATGTGTTCAACCTCTCCCTATGTCAATCTGACTTAATTTACACCACTGGAGACAGATGTTTTTAAATACTTTTAATACTTTACTGCTTTTTAAATACTCGAATGACCATGCTGATATGTCTGCTGCTCCTGTCATTTTTGTATTGAGCATTAGTAGGGTTGTTGTTAACAGCAAGTTTTTTTGATACATATAGATGTTTTTTTTAACATATACATATATTCTTCTTTTCTACTGCACTGCTGCGGGCTGGGATAATAGTATTTCATCTTTATTATATATGCAGAAACATAAGAAAAATGACAAACTGAATCTTGATCTTTTGCCACAAGGGGACACACAGCAGCATAGCCAGTAATGCATGTATTCAGTACTTGAGAAACAACTGTGTTCCCAGGGATTAAGGAGGAGTAATCCACACCAAACTCTCAAATGTATGCGAAGGTTTATAGCAACACTTCATGGGAAAATACTGAGGATACGGAGACACGTATTTGAACAAATGAGCAAAATTAAAATTCTACTGCTGACTTTTGAATTAACTTAAAAACTCTTTCTGTCCCCTGACAGAGTCACGTGTTTTGTCCAGAAAGGATGACATTATAATATCCAGCTATGGAAGACAAAAATATCTCACAAGTAAAAGAAGAAATCACTGATTTTATTTAATGAGGAAAAAAACACAGAAATTTCACATTTGTTGCATTTATTTTGTCGCACAGTAACAAGGCTGGGTGTCAGTAATGAATACCTTTAAAGTACAGACCAAGCAGCAACTTTAGGGACTGAAAAATGAAGCCAACACACAAGTGCCAAACAAAAACCGCAGGACAGGCAGGCTGTCTGCCAGTAGTGTCCTCGGCTCTCAGTCAGATCCACCCCTCGCTCCTCCACAGCTCCAGCCTCTCGCCCAAATATGGTCACTTCTGGCTTTGAAAAACCAAGATGGGAACAACCGAATTGCCGAACTCAAGGCTTCAAAATGGGATTCCACAAACTAATGAGTGATGTCTCATTAGCTTTGTCCATTATTTTTAGTCTCTATCTATAGTATCGAAACATATCCAGTAAAATAGCTGCACTTGATCCTCTTTGCGTCGGGAGTCTGATTCCGTACCATCCCGACTCCCCTCCAGATCAGCAAACTTTCTGTTGCTGCCGTCTCCTGAGCCGCTCTTCTTCTTCCAGTTCAACATCTGTCCAATTAGCATGACCTAGCACAGCAGCAGTGTCTAGCATCCAACAGCAAGCTGTAAAACTGTCCCAACAAACTCACACTGACACCAAGCTCGACTCTGTCATTAACTGTTAATAAGCGTGAGGTAATATTAGCTGTGTGATGCCAACAGTTAGCCCCTTCACTGTGTATGTGCATCTGGGCGGACTCTCACAACTGTCCCTGGCGTGGAGCTTACAGTCCCATGACAGCAGCTCACGTTACAACACATAGGGTCTGTGGTGTGATGAAGTTGAGCACGGTGTATTTGATGGGGTTGGCAGTTCAGCATACCGAGATGCCACCAAAACATTTGAAAGTATCGCTACACTACACGCCACTGTATTCATGTTATGGTTATCGAATTAAGTACTCTACTGGTATCTGTACCCCTTTAAGGGCACTGGTATTGGTACTAGAATCGTAATATTTTAAACAACACCCAGCCCTACACATTAACAATTATGACTCAGGTTGCCTTCTTTGAAATCAGTTGTGCGGATGTTTAGCGGTGGCCAGTCTGAGAGTTCAGCGATCTTCACTTTGTGTCCTCACTAATCGCAGCCTGTCCTCTCCAACAGCCTCCTACACTGACAGAGGTTCAGTTCTGGTTTGAACCTGTTTCAGGGTTCAAGCCTCGCTCGGCCGTCAGGGTACAATGCAAGTTGCCTTCCGGAGCGCCAGGTAGCCGGTAACAACATCAGCGGGGAGGAGACGGATGTAGGAGAACTCCTCCCTGGACGTGAAGCGTAGCTTTGTCTGAGGGTCTGTGTAGTTTGCCTGAGGAAAGACGAGAGAGGGTATTCAGTGTGTCCTTTATTCTGCCCAAGAAAGTTATTTCGTTCATTGTACAATGGAAATGTAGCAACTCACAGGGAGTCCAGAGATGTCAGAGTATTTCTTGGTTGGCTTTAGAGAAGGAGGGGTGTCAATGTTGTAGTCTGTGAACACAGGAAGGAAATTGAGCTCCTGATTAAAGCTGTACTATAATGGCCATTTGTTCTATAAGTGACAAGAACTTATCACTGCAGTCTTATATTTAATGCAATATTACACAGCTTTGAAATACAGTGTACTGCAAAGAACTTTCAAAGCCTACTTTTGCCCCAAACATTAAACCACATTAACAAAAAATAATTTTGAATGCATTTTGGTAAGATATATAGGAGATAATAGTGTTTTGACACAACATATTAGTGAGATTCAGTTTCATATTAAACTCTGGCAGAATAGGTCACTTTATAAAATAGTAATATGTACTTTTGCTTCAAACTTTAAAACATTTAAACCAAAGATTTGTTGCACACCTTAAAAATTATTCATAAAACAAAATAATTTATGTCTTGGACACTGGGGTTAGACAGAGCCGACTTGTTTTGATATAAAAAATGTAGCATGTGTACCAGGTTAAAGTAAGATACAAAAACTCACAGCTGGGATCAGTAAGCTTCCAGGGTAGAGTCCGCTCCAGGGCCAGAATCTGTTTGAGATTCTTCCAGGTCCTGTTCTTTTTACCTGCTGCTGCTCCACCAATCCCCGAGTGCTGCCCCGAGATTAAGAGGAGGAGTAGAAGAGGGAGAAGTTGAGTGAAAAGCCAAAGACGGAGATAAACTTAAAACCCACGTGGTTGCTCACCATAAACGTGGGGTCTTTGAACGGCGGAGGCTTTGCTGTGGGCTCTGCGATGGCGGCTTGACCGCAGTCAGCTGTTCCCACTGGCTTCACCTCAGCCACTGACTCCACGGCTGTTATCTGATGAGACATGAAAGACGAACAGCAATCGCATTTGATTTTAAGCTACTTGTTATACAAGTGTTTTGAATGTAAACAAAATCTACACTTGGCTGAACACAGTGTGAAGTGAACCTTTAAGATACAACTTAATCGACTGTCTCAGTAGCTGTTGTGACGCTGATACTGGTACAGCTTTGTGCACTGTGTTTCTGTGATGCAATGTTTGCTTCTGCCCTTAGATATGACACATCTACTCAGTGTTTAGATGATTGATTGATAGTTTAAAGGTTCAGTTTGTAGGATTTAGGGGGATATATTAGTAGTAATGGAATAAATAAAATTAGTGGGTCTTTTTTGTGTAAAATCACCTGAAAATAACAACCGTCATGTTTTGTTGTGTTAAAATGAGCTGCTTATCTCTACATAGGGAGCAGGTCCTCGTCCATGGAGATCACCATGTTGCACCGCCATGTTTCTCAAATAGCCCAGAGCCAAAACTGGCTCTTAATAGGACCATTCGCATCAGCCACCATAGTTAGCAGCCCCTCCAGAGCAAGACAAATGGCATCTGAAGACACTGATTTTTGACGTGGAGCTGCTTTATTCAGTGTTTTTACCACTTTAAATCATCATGTCTGTTTGTTTTGGAGAGGAAGAGAACTCTGTGGGTAATTTAGCTCCTGGTAAGAACCTTCTGAACATCTAGGGTCATACTCACGAATCTTCTTGGTACAAAAAGTTGCTCCTTGTGTAAAAATTCTACGAAAAGTCTTAGGATTATGACGTTATTTGAGAATTACCCCTTAAAGTTTAGACTAGGTCCTGGTAAATATAAAAGTTCCTGAGGTGAAAAACTGCTAGGAGCAGTGAGAAGGTCTTTCAAGATGCTTAAGAGGAGAAAATGGTGGAAACACAAAGAGGTCGGAGAAATATTCTCAAAATGCTAGATGTGAGTAAATGGAATGCTACAGATAAGGTCATGCAGGAGTAATGTTTGTGGTTGATCTCACTAGGGATACACACACATTTCCCGCCCAATGCAATAACGCTGTAATGCCACAAACAAAGACAGGTGGGTTCAACAATGAATCGCATTGCTGATTTATCGCATCACGTGATCTGGATATTGTAATGTGGACCCAGAATAGACTCCACAGATATAAAGTTTGGTGTAACCATAGCAACGCCCTTTATAAATAAAAAGCCTGTCAATACAAACAAATGCTAGCGGATAGTGGGTTAGTTTCCTACCATTCGTTTCTAACCGAGGGGGGTCATCAACACGAACTGGCTCGTTCACTCTAAAGAGCTAGTTCAAAGACTCGGCTCATTCACAAACATCACATCACTTGCTCAGAGCTGCTCTAAGAACTTTCCTAAATCACGCCTATGCTAAGACTCCTTACCTAAAGATATTAGGCTAAATTAGGAGCTCTCAGAATATTATCAGAATGTTTGTAAAATACAGCTGCTGGATCTTCAGTTACCAGAGGAAAAAAAGCATCACAGAAACTGCTCCTGGTTAAAACTTATAAAACAATGAACACTGACGAAATTCTAACCAGGAGAAGTTTCAGCTGGTTGTAATCCTCACAGCTAGATGGCACTTTTTCCCACAAACTGCTCCTTTAATTCAGTTTTCAGGCAACAATGCCCAACATTCTCTGGGTTCAAGCGTCTCAAATGTGAAGATTTGCTGCTTCTCTTTGTCTGTGAATAATCAAAAAACGTTTCTGCAGTTTAATTAATAACGAAAATAATGTTTGTAAGCTGAGACTGAGTAGCATCACATCTTGGTTGCTGTGCATTCTCCTTGCAGCTGAACAAACCTAACCCCTACACTGTTCACTCCATTACAGTCTGATGAGCTTCAACGTGTCACCTGTGTTGCTGGTGTCACTGTCAGCAGCCCTTTCTTCTTCTTGATGCTGCAGCTCCCGGTCCCGGTGACCTGCTGCGCGGCAGACACCGCCGGACTTGCGGGACGTTTCTTCCCCCGGAGAGCGGCAGAGGTGGCGGCTGCCGGCGGGGCCCTGACGGTTATGGAGATCTGAGATGCCATTTGTGGTGAGCAAAGTGGTTTTAATATACGATGTGAGGACAGCTTTAGCTCTGGATACTTATCATTAGCCGTCACTCATTCAGATTGTAAATATCGCTTCACCCGGATGTGGAAATGTTTCACTTCCGGGATCAAATTTAGAAATCGCTGTAATAAAAATGTAATTATTATTATTATTATTATTATTATTATTATTAACGAGTAATAATGTGTCAATATGACTGCATATTATTATATATATTGATATATATTATCTTAATTGAAAATGTGTAACAAAATAACAAAAATGTATAAATTCGTTTTAGTGTATGTAGCATATACAGCATCTATGGCAGCGGTGTCAAACTCATTTTAGCCCAATTTGATCGCAGGTGGGCCGGACCAGTACAACCACAGCATGATATCATATAAATAACAAACACCTTCAAATGTTTCCCTTTTTTGGTTAAAAAAAGTACATTTTAAAACCCCTAATCATTTACAAAACAGATGACAATCCACCTGTGATGTCTTCAGAAAAATAAATGCAATGTCAACAATATTCCTGCTGTGATAGACCCCTGCTTCTATTGATCTTGTGCTAAGTACCATATTTATGTGTGTGTGTGTGTGTGTGTGTGTGTGTGTGTGTGTGTGTATACCAAGCAGAATAGCTCTGTTAGCCAGGTTACTTTTAAAATAGCATGCAACAACTTCCTTGAACATTTCAACAAATAGCAATAATCAATAATACCGTAGTTTAGTTTCACAAATTGTGCCTGGTGGTCGTGCATTCACAGTGGTCAGGATGAAAGTAATAGATATGAAAATAACAGCATAAAACAGGAACAATATAGAGGAATCTGCAGCAAAAACAAGGCATATAAAACATGTCAAATTAAAAAAACTAAGCAATTGTAGAAGCTCAAGGAGACGAAGAGCACTTCAGTGCCAGCCTCGTTAACACCAAACAGCCAAATGAATGCCTTCACTCTTGATATTTGTATTCAGCAGAGCATAATACATTAAGGCCCATTGAAACACAATGAATTTAATAAAATGAAGTAGAGCAGATTTTAAGAATAAAGACATGAATGAATAAGGGGAAACAACAGACTCAGTTTTACTAAAAGCTCTACTAATGGTATTACAGTGAGGCTCAGCAGCTGACTGACTCCTGTCAGTGGAGCGCTGTTGCCACCCTGTGTTTAACTGAAGGTCCTGCATGCAGGAAGCTGAGGGCTGATCCGTGCAAACACACTCTTACTGACAACAGTGAAGTTACTTTTTAAATGAGATCATGAATAAATAATAATAATTAACCTTGTTTATATAGCACCTTTCAAAATACAGTTACAAAGTTCTTTACAATAAACTAAACACATTTAAAAGACAAAGACTATAAAATAAAGTCATAAAATGTCATCTCGTAAAAGATAAAATAAGGCAGGCCCAAACTAGAATCAAAGTAATAAATGAGAAATAAAAGACAGCTCAGATAAAGTCAGGATATGCTTTCTGATAGAAGCCAGTGACTCAGACAGCCTTATAACCTTGGGCAGGTGGGTTCAGAGCCTCAAGGCCCTGATTGCCAAAGCTCTGTCCCCTTTGGTCTTCAGTCTGGACTCTTGGACAAGCAGAAGACCTCTGCCCGAATATCTCAAACTATGTGAAGGTTCAGAAGGGATTAAGAGGTCTGAAATGTAGTCTGGAGCCATGAAGAGCCTTGAAAGTAATCAATAAGATTTTAAAGTCAATCATAAAACAAACAGGGAGCCAATGTCCACCCATCCATCCATCCATCCATCCATTTTCATCCACTTATCTGGGACCGGGTCGCGAGGGCAGCAGGCCAAGGAAAGCACCCCAGACGTCCCTCTCCCCAGTAATGCTTTCCAGCTCCTCCTGGGGGACCCCAAGGTGTTCCCAGGCCAGATGAGATATGTAATCCCTCCAGCGTGTTCTGGGTCTGCCCTGGGGCCTCCTACCAGTGGGATGTGCCCGGAACACCTCTAACAGGAGGCGCCCAGGAGGCATCCTGATCAGGTGCCCGAATCACCTCAACTGACCTCTTTCGACGCAAAGAAGCAACAGCTCTACTCCAAGCTCCCTCCTGATTTCCCAACTCCTTACACTATCTCTAGATGGACCAGCCAACACCCCCTGAGAATGTGTTTGACTTTACGCCGAGTATGTGGACACAGCTCTCACTTCGGTCATACAGGGACCAGATGACTCATTGCAGCGAGCCTGGTACCCCACACTCCCGCAGAACCCCATGCAAGACCCTTCAAGGGACACGGTCGTAAGCCTTCTCCAATCCCACAAAACACATATAGACTGGATGGGCAAACTCCGGCAACCCCTCCAGCAGCCTCATGAGAGAAAAGAGCTGGTCCACTGTTCCGTGGCCAGGACTGAATCCGCATTGCCCCTCCTGATTTTGAGGTTCGACAATCGGACGGAGTCCTTTCCAGCGCCCTGGAGCCTTTTTACATTGGAAGCCAATGTAAGGAGGCTAAAACGTGTGATGTGGTAGTACTTCCTGGTTTTGCTTAAAAGCCTTGTGGCTGAGTTCTGAACAATCTGAAGTCGTTTTTTTACTGAGACAGGAATAAAGGCTGTTACAATAATCAAGACATGAAGAAATAAAAGCATGTACAACAGTTTCTGTATCTCTAAAAGTTAAAGTAGATCTTATTTTATCAATGTTTCTGAGGTGATAAAAACATGATTGGACAAGCTTAGTGACATGATGTTAAAGATATAAATTACTATAAAACATGACACCAAGATTTCTTGCAAAAGGCTTTATGTGTTGAGACAGGTGACCAGTAGATGGCAGCATTTGTTTCGTGATATGCTGTGACCCAATTACAAGGGTTCCTATTTTATTAGAATTGAGCTGAAGGAAATTTAATGACCTTTTTTCTAACAAATGTTTTAAATTGGTTGTGGAGAGCTTTGTAAGTGATGATGAGGAGCTTGAAGTGGATTCTCTGGGAGATGGGGAGCCAGTGGAGGTTATGAAGGACGGGGTGATGTGGTCACAGGTGCGGGAGTGTGTGAGAAGACGAGCTGCTGATGAACTGTAGTTGTTCTGTAGTTTCTTGAGAGTTTTATATGATGAACCATAAAGGAGACTGTTGCAGTGGTCTAGTCTGGAAGTGATGAATGCACGGATGAGAGTCTGTGCAGCTGAAGAGCAGAGGGATTGACGGAGGCGGGTGATGTTCCTGAGATGGAAGAAGGCTGTTTTGGTGATGTGTTTGATGTGTTGGTCAAAGGAGAGGGTTTGATCAAAGATGACACCAAGGTTACAGACATGCGGGGAGGAGAGCACAGTGCAACCGTTGATGGAGAGGGAGAAGTTGTGGGTGGATTTGGTCAGAGATTTGGGGCTGATGATGATGACTTCTGATTTGTCACAGTTAAGTTTGAGGAATCACTGTTTCGGTGATGCAGCTGGTGAGGGGTAGAGTGAGAGGCAGGAGTGATGGCTTTGGTGGAGATGTGGAGCTGAATGTCGTCGGCGAAGCAGTGAAACTGAAGTCCATGATGGTTAACTTTGTTTATAGTGTCCATCAGACACCTGCTTTCAGAAACTAGAGTCCAGGTAGGGAAACTGCACCAAGCAGGATTACTTGGCTTGCCAGCTGACTTCTAAAATAGCATGATAGCAGTCAAATAACAAGCAACTTCTCTGAAGTAAGGTAAATTTAATGTCCCAGAGATACAGACAGTAGTTGTGAGTACCACAAAACAGTCAATACAATACAAACACACAGAGTCCAGTATCACACACTGTCTGGGGTAAATCATGGACATTATCGGTCTCTGCTGGTTAAGATAAGTGATGGCAGACGGGACGAAGGATGATCTGTAACGCTTAGCGCTACATTTAAGGAGGCAAACCTCTACCCTGATGGAAGCACCTGAAACATGGAGGGGGTGCTAAGAGTCTGAGACAATAGACGGAGCTTTAGAGGTGACCTGCTCCTCATACAGATTGGTTATTTAAAGTAACACAGTGATCTTACAGCACAACTTGACCGCTTTTTCCAACTTGTTCACTAGTTTAATGACTTGTGGTTCATGACTCCCCAACACTGACAGCGTATTTGTGATACGTATTTAGTGACCTAACCATGAGTGACCAGTTGGCATGAAACAATGTGTCCCAACCTTTTTTTGTTGATAACCCCTAAAATGCGAGGACATACTTCTCATTACCCCTCTTCACATGTCTGTGAGTTGTGAGCAGTTTTAATTAAAGCGATCTTCCCCTCCTCTTTTATTGTTTCATCTGAATCTGAAATTATATCACTTATTTTGTTGCAATTCTATGCTCTTAAATTAATAATAGAGTATTTTTAACTAATTTTTTATATTGTCAAGAGTATCATTATCGCAAAAATACCCTGAACTATCATGACATATCTCCCAACCCTGATTTACGGGTTTAGTTTAAATGCAGGACAACCTGTTAAAAATAAGTGATAGACTTCCCTCCAGTTGTGCACACAGCCCTGCAGTAGATGAGTATGCCTTTATGTTTTTTGGGTTTTTTTAACGGTGTGTAGAGCTGGATATTGTTTAATACAAGTACCCTTAAAGTGAACCCAATAGAGTACTTCATTTTATGCATGTATTTTCATCAGATCACACAGGCATGTATTATAGCCATTCTTTCTAATGTTTTGGTGGCATTTCGGCACACTGAACTGCAAACTCAAACATATACACGGTGCTCATCTTCACCACGCCGCAGACTCAGTGGGTTGTATCTGCTGTGGTAGTGGGCCAATCATGTGTCGCATTGAATTGAGGAATGCTCACAGTGATTGGCTGCAAGCTAGATATGGATAGAAAAAAAGATTAAATGCGTGTATCATTTGACTGGAGACGTTCCAATACCACTTGGTACTGGGTTATTTCAATCAATGCCTTAAAGGTATTGAGTTCTGATACCCAGCCCTACTGGTGTGTCACATTCAAAGTCATTGATGGGCCAGAAAAAAATGGTTAGTAAACAGTTGAAAGCAATTTGGAGTCCAGTGGGAAGATTACAGTGGCTACTTCAGCCCCCTTTTCCACTGAGCAGTACAGTTCAGCTCAGTTTGGTTCCCTTTTTTTCCGTTTCCACTGTGAAAAGTTGTGGATGGCACCAATGCATCTGTTCAGTACCATCCCCATTTATGGTCCCCCATCTACTCAGGTACCTAGCACACAGATCTGGTCCTAAGAAGCCTGAGGTGTCAAACTATCGCTTTACAAGAAAAAGAAAAAAAGAGAAATGTCAGAAAAAAGGATCTAAAATTGAGTAGCTTTTTTTTTTGTTTGTTTGTACATTAATCCTTTTGCAACTCCTCACATTCGTCTTGCAACACCTTGCAGGGTTGGAGTCTCCTGGGGTCTCATTTGTAAAACAGTGCATAGGGTCCATACTAAAACTGTACGTACAGACAAAAGCCAAAAAATGGCGTGCACCATAAAATATTCAACACTTCCTACAATCAGGCTTCCACCTCACCATCTGCGTCGTCAGTTTCCTGTTTCCAAAATGTTCGGAAGCATGGGTCAAAGTTTCTCACATCAAGTCTGTTTTTATTGATCACAGCTTTTCCGTGAGAAGTGGCGTACGCCTCGTTCAGGCCTCGTTTTGTGGACGCAATGTTTATAAATCAGACCCCTGGTTTAGAAGCACTGCAGTAGAATACTGTGTTGTCTATATACGGACGACCAAATAGTTATGAAAGTCTTTTTTGAATATAGCTTTAAAAGCAACCACAGACACTGTTAAAGAGAGGAAGTGAGAAAAACTTTTCCTCTCATGGATCTATAAAGTACTGTAGTTAAGGTAAAATTAAACAAGCTTAGCTGTCAGCATTACTCAGCAGGCTGAGGTGGCCTCCGGTAATCTGCTGGTTGATTAGAGCAGGATGCTACACCTTGGGAGGTACATGGTTATTCTCTTGTCGTTCAGTCACAGTGTTTCGCACAAACACCTTTGAGGGGAAACTGCCTCCAGCATATCCATCAGTCTGTGCTGGCCCACCAGGGAAGGACCTGTCAGCATCCAGACATCTTCACACGCACACAAAATAAAAAGATCTACCACATCGAGATTCAACACAGTGCCCTCTGAGCTGCTGCGGAGACCTTGATGAACTGAGGGATGCTGGTGTAATGCTGCGTGTGTGGATGTGTATTTGACACACACACACAGAAACCTTAACGGCTTCTTTTCCGTCCTTGTCCCATCTTATAGCGCGCACAGGACCACACTCCCAGGGGAAATGCTGATTCAGAGGAAGGTCTCTCCAAATGTCTCATTCATTTTTCAGCGCTGGCACACTGCTGCTGCCAGCCACATGAATAAAGTATATCTAGAGACTCTGCTCAAGCTCAATTGCAAACAGATATGAATGTTTTATGGGTGAAGTTAAACTATGAGCTGTAACTGAGGGGCATTGGACCCACACACACACACACACACACACACACACACACACACACACACACACACACACACACACACACTTTCTTTATGAACACATCACTTACTGTATCAGGCAGACAGCAGGCTGAAACCAGCGACATCAAAGTCAAAGATTTTGCACCAGCTGCACTCTAGTTTAAAGTCTAAACACACCTGGGCACCACGCAGAGCTCTTCTGTCAAACAAGGGAAGCTGTTTAGTATTGCTCACAGCTGTCTGTGATGCTCTCCATACCGTTCTGTTGCCACAAATAGCCATAAAAAAGCATTTTCACGCTGAAGTTGATTTTTTTTTTTGACACGCACACATATGCACACATGCTGCTGGGGATGTGATTTAAAACGAGATTATGTAAGCGGGTTGGTGGAGCTTTCTGCTCTAGTGACTCTGGGTGGTATGCAAGCCAAACATGTAAACCACAGCCTGAAGCACATCTTATTGATCTGTGTCAGCAGGCCATTGACTGGTGCTGGATATGTGTCAGTGTTTGTAATGGGGAGGGATAGCTCTCACGTGCATGCAGTCGTGCTTGTGTGTGTGGGCAGACCCTGCATGGTTTGAGGACATTTGTATGCATGGATAGAAAAGGTGAATATGGAGCTTGTGTGGTGAATAAGAGGACATTTAGATGAGGAAGAAGTGCGCTTTGAACTTCTCTTGAATTGTTGTGTGTTTGTGAGCATTGAATGGACAGCTGAAAACTGTCTGCAAACTTCACAACAGATACGGTTAGCATGTGTTCACGGTTGCAACGGTGTCAGATTTTTACGGTACAAGAAAATATCGTGGTTTCACGGTATCATGGCCTCCGTCACTCGGGCTTTAGTGGCTTGCAGGTCGCCTGTAGCTTCTTTAGTTTCTGGTTGATTTCTGCCCCAAACTCATTCAGCTCATTCTTCGTGTCTTCACAAAAAGAAAGTCGGAGATCACTCCTGTCGCTTTTAAAATCTGATCTTAGTGCCCGAATCTCATTATAGATGGCCTGCATGCTTGAGTTAGCCAAAACTTCATTAGCTTTTCCCGTCTCGCCATTGTTCGCGTAACTTTCTTCGCTGCCACTGCTTTCCTTGGTTGTTTCTCCTCCGTCTGGCCCAGGACCTGCCTTAGTTCTGATTTTTCTCTGCTTTGACCCCTCCATGTTGCTCTTAAGTCTAGTTTCCATGTTGTAAAATTGCTCCTCCACGGGGGTTAAAACTGATCGGTTAGGACAGCTGCCTGCCTCAGCGCCATACCGGAAGTCGACAATATTTATTTCTAAAGACCAGGGTTCCCACGGTCATGTAATTCCTGGAAAAGTTTTGAAGTTAGAAAAACTGTTTTCCAGGACAGGAATGGTTTGGAATTAACAGTTTTTTGGAAAAGTTTTAAACATACATTTTTTTGGCTGTTGTTTAAAATATGTTCATAAAATCCCAAAACATGTCTAACATTAGGGATGCATGATACTGGATTTTTTGCTGATATCTGATATGCCGATATGTAACAACTCATTTGGCCAATAGCCGATACAGATATTGATAAATCCTCTTTTTTTCGTACTTAAATCTAGTGCTTGCTGTGCTTGTGACCATTGAAACATCACTAGTATCATGTGATAAACATAGACCAGACCAGCACCGAGTCATCACCAAGGTGTGCGCCCTTTTGGGTCACTGATCCACTTGGACAGTGGAAGTCTGAAGGGACATGATAACAGGGACAAATTACCTCAATTGATTAAGGTAGTAGTAGTAGTTTATTCGATCATACATGCATGTGTACAATCGGACACCCAAAGAACCACACACTAACAACAATTATAAGAGATGTCTATAAAACAAATGTTTGTTTAACAAGAAATAAATGCATGTCAAAATTATAATCCAAACATGTCAAATTGCATGCCATGTGGTCTGGTCTTTCGGCACGCAGCTGGTTGATGGCAAGAATGTCAAACGATCAAGTAAAGGTAGCAGCTAGCTGTTGCTTAGCCTCAGATGCCTGGGAAATGGGTGTTTCATAATGTATGGCTGTACTGCAATATAAGCCCACCCATTTTAAACTCCTCAAATCAGACAAGTCCAGCCCAGGGGCCAGCTGTGGCCCTTGGAATTATTTTAAACGGCTCGCAGCTTGTCTTTCAAAATAAAAATAATTTTAATAATAATAGTAATAATAATAATAACAGTTAACAACAATTATATTTGTGTAGCACTTATCTGAGGTTACGCTTCACAGAGTGCATGAAAATAAGACAACATAATTTAAAAAAAATGTTAAGAAAAACAGTGTGCGCAGAGTCAAAAACAGAACAGAAGGAAATAAAACACAAATTTTACAAATAAAAAAATACAAATCAGGCATCAAAAGGGAAAGCTTTTCTGTAAAGATATGTTTAAAGCTACAATTTAAAAATGGGTGATGTGCTAGCCAGCCTGATCTCCTCAGGCAGAGAATTCCAGAGCTTCTTGATAGCAAAAGCCCGGTCACCTTTAGTTACCGACCTCAATCTAGAGACGACTAGTGAGGGTAGGCTTGAGGATCTTAGGTCAAGATATGAAGCACTGGTATTCAGAAGCTCGAGCTTTACACTATATATACCTGTGTGTTGAAATATGTACACATAAATGACAAATCACTGCTGGGACTGGTGGGAAGTTCTAACAGGTCGATACGGCAGAGGGCTATAACTTTCAGCTGTTTTATTGGCCACCACTTGCAAACATACCATCAATCCAATGAGACCTCCAATGCAGCTAAGAGTCTGTCATATATTGTTACATGTTGAGGATAGAAACTGGACTGAACAGGGGAGAGAAAGTGTGCAAAAGAAAATTGGCTCCTGTTTTCCACCTCAAGGAAGAGGAGAACTGTTTACGGCAAATGCTCTCAGTTACAAGGCGCTATAAATAAGATGTCAACGGTATTGCTCACTATTACCTGTTCCATCAGGGGAGTGTTTAAATGTCTTGACTGCAGGCATAACCTTTTTTTCGTCACAATTTATTACCAGAACAAGAGAAGCACTTGGGAGTGCTCAGACTGTTGCTGGTGCCAGGCAGTGCTATAGCTGCCTGACTCAGTGAGTTCATTTTCTACAGCTGATACCAATTTATTGACCGTTCATTCACAGGGATTGTCAATTCTTTTCTTTTTTTCTGATTGGCAATACGTTCTCGGGTGTAATTCTGCGAAAGATTCAGGGTGGCTGACATATGATGTGCAAGACTCAGTGTCAATCTGCTTTTTTAAGAGTTACATATGCAAATTGGTTTGTGTCAGCATGACTGCCAAACTCCTGTTGCACATAATGAAGTCAGAGAGGAGCCGTGTCTCATTTTTATGACTCAGCGTTCAACCTGCACAGGCAGGAAACACTCTGCCTCAACTCGATGAGATGCGAATAACAATACGGCTGCACTTCTGGGTCAGGTCATGCAGAATGTATTCGGGAAGCGAGATTCAGCGCAGTCAGTGATTAAATATGTGATACACACAACCTATTTGCATTCTCCTCTGACAAGCTCGCCATCTTGTATTAGTCATTATACATCTGCAAAAGCCTCTCACAGCCTTGGGTTTTTTCTTGTCTGTGATTATATCTTTCTTTTGGATGAGAAAACCTACTGTCAGCTACTTTTGGGATAAAACCAATCCACTTTAAAGGTGTGAGTGCTTTAATTTGATAATCCAGTTTGATTTCTGTTATTCTTTCAGGGTTCCCACATATTTTTACCAAAGAATTTTCAAAACTTTCTATATTATTTCAACCCATTTCCATGACTTTATTTAAGTCAGGGGTGTCTGAACTTTTTTGAATGTGGGCCAGATAGAATAATGTGAAAATTACTGGGGGCCAGCTGCTTCTTGCATCATATAAAATCACATACAATTAAAGCTGCAAGCAGCAGTGAACAGGCCCTCGCACTTCTGTGCAACTTGGGGGTGCTGGCAGGACGCCGACTGACGTGGCTGTCCTTTTCACATAACACATGTAAAGTTTGGGGCAGATTGGACCATGTATTCTGGAGTTACAAACCACTTCCTGTTTGGCATTTGACACCTCACCATGGTCACACGGCGTTTGTCGAAAACCTAAGCCTTAAACAACTTTTGATGTCCAAGGTCTTAAGATGGTATGGACAAAATTTGAAGTCAGTCGGAACAAATCTGTAGGACCACTTTGTTAAAGTATGGCCCCTGGAAATGGCCAAAAAAATGCACAAAAGTAACAGACGAAATTCAAAATGGCTGACTTCCTGTTGGGTTTAGCACATGGCTCCAAGACGGTTTTTTGTACGTCTTGGGATGTTACGTATGCCTACCAATTTTTATACCTATAAGTGAAACATAGAGCGGGGGCTCCTTCATAAAAATCGTATCAGATAACAATTTTTAGGACTCCTGATGTGTGCCAAGTTTTGTGAGTTTTCAAGCATCTCTTGCCCCTTAAAAACAAGTTCCTGTTTTATGGCGAAGGAACCATCTGCTGTTAGGGAACTGTTCATTTGCTTGGTTACCATCAGCTTATAAAAATATATTAGTTCCACCTGCATAGTTCCTGTGGTGCATGTCGAAAAACTGTCTGATAGTCCTGCCATTGTGAGGTCAACAGAAAAAAAAATGCAAAGTGATATTCTGCAGCTAAACTCAGACAAGACGGATGTAATAACCTTTGACCCTGATCACCAAGCAAGGAAATTACAACCATTTATTGGTCCTCTGGCAACTAATACAAAATCTACAGCAGGAATTTTAGACACCACTTTTGATTCTCAATTGAATTTTGAACCATTTTTCTGGTAATTTTTGAACCACTACTTCCACCTCCGAAATTGTATCAAAATTAAATCAGCTGTCTTATAAAAGCCTGTTCATGCTGTTGTATTCTTGCATCTTGACTACTGTAATGCACTGCTTACATGCTTCAGTAAATCTCCAGTAGCTCGGCTTCAACTAGTGCAAAACGCTGCAGCTCGCATTTTAACTGGGACCATCCCTAGGTCACATGTCACCCCATTTCTCGTATCCTTCCATTGGCTGCCAGTTAACTTCTGAATTGATTTTAAGATTCCTTATCATCTCATTTGAGGACATTTGGACTTTATTGTCGTCTTGTTTGAAGACATTTGGACTTTATTATCGTCTTGTTTAAGGACACTGGGACTTTATTATCATCTCGTTTGAGGACATCGGGACTTTACTGTCGTCTTGTTTGAGGACATTGAGATTTTATTATCGTCTCGTTTTAGGACATTGGGACTTTATTATCATGTCTTCGAGGACATTGGGACTTTATTAACATCTCATTTTAGGACATTGGGGCTTTATTGTCGTCTTGTTTGAGGACATTGGGACTTTAATATCGTGCCTTCGAGGACATTGGGACTTCATTATCGTCTCATTTGAGGACATTAGGACTTTATTATCGTCTTGTTTGAGGACACTGAGATATTATCATCGTCTTGGTTGAGGACATTGGGACTTCATTGTCATCTTGTTCGAGGACATTGGGACTTTATCGGAGAACACAGGGTCTCAGGGGGATAAACTGAAACAAAATGGCTTCCAGGAACATGTATGTGCCTTCCTGATGGACAGATAATGTAACAGTGAAATTTCTTTTTTAATCAGTGTTGAAGTTTCCCAGTTAATTCAGATATGACACTTCCTGTACTATCACGATCGGAACATCCAATGACCTGATAAGACTTTGGGAACGTGAAGCAGCTTTGACTAACAAAGACTGATAAGATCAGCAGATAAATAGATGGATCACCAAAAATAGAAGAACATTGGCAAGGACATTAAATACAGGAGCTTCTTTTCATATCCTGTGTTTTAACAGGCAGTGGAATATTTCAGAATTCTAAAAAGGAGAGGTAGCAGCTGCAGTTGAGTTTCCTGTTTGTTTTACTCAGAGTGTTGCTTGTTTTGAATTTGTTTTTTCTGTCAATGAGGTGTTGCACCGCCCTAATTTGCATGGCTTGTTCAAAAGTAAATAATATATAAAATGTTTAACACATACAGGAGAAGACTGAGGTGCTTGTATTTCACACAGGCTGGTGTGCCAGCACTTGATAAAGGCTACAACAAGATCATAGATATTATTCTAATCATGTTTAGTCTCAGTATTTTGTCTTTTTTTACTTGCAAATAAAGAGATGACATGGACCTTTAATTTTACTTGGATGATTTATTAAAGAATTTGTCTTAAATTATTTCATTGCTCTGTTTCCCACGTGGTTTATTTTACTCTGTAACATGGGCAGATTAAGAGATAATGGGCCCCTGGGTACAGATATGCAAACGGCCCCATAACCTCTCCTACACAGGAGCACGACACAGACTTTGTGGTGGTTTGTGTCTCTTAGTGGTCATTTTGTGTCTCCTTGTGGTTGTTTTATGTGTTTTTGTAGTTTTTTGGGTCTTTTTAAGAAATTGTTGTGTCTTTTTGAGGTAATTCTGTCTGTTTTTGGATGTTTTGTGTCCCTGTGTGGTTGTTTTGTGTCTTTATTGATTGTTTCATGTTGCGGTTTTTGTTTTTTGTTTTTTTTGGTTGATTTGCCCATTTTTGTGGTAATTTTGTGTCTTTCTGCAGTTCATTTGAGTCTCTCTGCAGCCATTTTGTCCCTTTGTTATTGTTTTCTGTGTTTTTATAGCTGTTTGGTCTCTTTAAGGTAATTTTGTGTCTGTTTTGGCTGTCTCATGTCTTTTCGTAGTCCTTTGGGATCTCTTTAAGGTAGTTTTGTGTCCCCTTGTGATGGTTTGTGTCTTTTTGTAGTCATTTGGGTCTCTTTGTGGTTGTTTTGTGTCTTTTGAGGTCCTATAGGTCTCTTTAAGGTAATTTTTGTCGCTCTGCAGTTCCTTTGACTCTTGTTTTTGTCATTTTGTGTCTCCTTGTGGTATTTTTGTAGTTGTTTGGGTCTATTAAAGGTAATGTTATGTCTTATTGAGGTAATTTTGTCTCTGTTTTGTTTGTTTCATGTCACGCCGTGGTCCTTTTGGGTCTCTTCAAGGTAATTTTGTGTCTTTTTTGGTTGTTTTGTGTGTGTTTATAGTTGTTTGGGTCTCTTTAAGGTAATTTTGTGTCTTTCGCAGGATTGAAATGATAGTCTAGCCCCAGGACTACTACAGAGAGCATCCCAGAGAGAGAAAGCTTTTGATTCACTCTCTGACCACACTAAAATGCAACATCTGCTTGGAGAAAATAGATGCAGCAAGACATGTCAATGCATGTCACAGCCTAAGAGACGACCTACACAACAACATATAGTTAATCTCATCACAGATCACTCTCTGCCTTTTTATTTACTCCTTCACTTAAGTTTTTTTTCTCGTTTAAAATTGATGTCTATGCATTTGTAATAATACATTGTTGTTAGTTGTTTTTTTTAAATTTTCACTGTCTTAAATTGTAATTGTGTTTTGGCAACACGTAAGAAATGCCATGCCAATAACGCTTATTGAACTGAATTGAATTGAATTGAATTTAGAGCGTTATTATGACCAGTCACACCTGTGTAGAAATGTTGTTTTTTAATCAGCATCTTGATATGCCACAGCTGTCAGGTGGATGGATTATTTTGGTAAATTAGAAGTGCTCACTAACATGGATTTTAAGACGTTAGTGACCAAAATTTGACAGAATCTTTAACTTAAACTGTGAAAAATGGGAGTTAAAACAATTGTGGTGTGTTTAAATGTCTGTTCAGTGTACTGTCTGACAGTTTGCTGTTTGACTTTTAAATTCTGACTTGGTCATTGGTGTAATTTATGTTAAATTATTATTATTCCCTCTGATAGGCTGCTTGTGCAGGTCAGCTTTCTCTTAAACCGAACTCAGGCCACATCATTCTCATTTTTCTGTCAAATGTTCTGTCAAGTCTTTAAACAAGTGGCTTTTTAATATACTACAAATGTTACACTTAAAAAACAACAACAGAAAACAAGTAAGGTACGAAACAGAACATTTACAGTAAGGCATCATCTTAATAACAAGTGCTACGGCAGGCAATCCAGTGACTAATTTTCCAAGGTTCAAAATAAATAATCAGAAATGCTTCCTAAACAAATATTGACAGTCTAAAGGAAGGAAAGAGGAAAAAATGCACACAACTATGTTGCCTTCAAGAGATTAAGACAGGTAGACTTCTGTAGCCTCCTCCTCTTCTAGAAATGTCATAAAACGTCCCCTTATCTTATCAAAAGTAGAATATTTACCCTTAATTGTAAAGGTAAGTCTTTCTAGGGCAACAGAGTGTGACAGTCCAGTAAGCCAGGTTGTAAACTTGGTGTCATAGTGGATATCCAGAATCTGGCTATGGTGTGTTTTCCTTGTAGTAAGCAATAGAGTCATATTCTTATCTGCCTCACTTAGTTTACAGTTTACAGGAAAATCCAAATCCTTTATCCAGAATACCTGGATATTTGGGCAGTCCCATAAGCAATAAAAAATAGCATGCCCTTTATTCCACATTTATTACATATTTCAGGAGGTATAGCCTCCTGAGACCCTGTGTCCTCATATGAGGACATCATATTTTGGGTCTACTTGACCTCATACTTCATTCTGCATAACTCAGGCCTGTTGTCCTCATTCGTGGACACTTTTTTGTGCCATCTAGTTGTAGCAAGAGCACAGTTTGAGTTGTAACACATCTGGGGAAAACTGCATTTTTGTACTATGCACCTTGGACATTAAACAATCTCCAAAAAGATATAAATTTAGAAACACTTATATCCATCAGTGACTTTAAGGGCATCACAAAGAATGTGGTGACAGATACATGTGCTTGTTTTTCTTGAGAGACCACTATGTTTGAATAGTTGTTTAATTGTGGATTTTTGTATTACATGTTGTATTTGTTGCATTTTAAAGGGGTTTTGATTGGCTGCTACCTCGGCCAGGACTCGCTTGTAAAAGAGATTTTCAATCTCAATGGGACTTCCTGGTTAAATAAAGATTGAATAAAAATAAATACTACACTAATCCATGTAAAAACAAGATGCCAGCCATCTCTGCCAAGTAAGTCTGCAGACTGACACAAAATTGGACAAGGTCCAAAATCTGACCACACTTTATGGTTGGAAGTTGTTTATTTATGATTAGTAATGTTTGTGGTTTGATACGCTAAGAGATTTGGCACTGTGAGAATCACATTCTTTGATTTCTCCAGTGCATTTAACCCTATCCAGCTGCTGCTACTGAGGGAGAAGTTGCAGGCGATGAGGGTCGACTCTGGGTCATGCCACCTGCAGAAGTTCTCTGACGACTCTGCAGTGGTTGGGTGTGTAATTGATGGATGGGAGGAGGAGTACAGAGCACTGGTGGAGGATTTTGTGGAGTGGAAGAAATCACCCGTTGCTGAACATGGCCAAGACCACGGAGATGGTGATCGACTTCAGAAGGAAGAGGACGGCTTCTCCACCCCTGTGCATACGGGGAGAGGACATCAGCATAGTTGAGGACCACAAGTACCTCGGCATTCGCACAGACAACAGGCTGAACTGGACAGCCAACACCAATGATGTGTACAAGAAGGGGATGAGCAGACTGTATTTCCTGAGGAAGCTGAGATCTGTCAGTGTGTGCAGCAAGATGTTGGAGATCTTCTGTGAGTCTGATGTGGTCAGTGAATTACTTTGCTGTAGTCTGTTACATTCCAACCAATTTGTCACAACTAACTGCACACTTGTTAGTTATTTTGCACATTTTTCAACCTCTATCTCAATTCTTACTGTGTTGTGTATATAACTGATAATTAATTATTTAATTTAATTTTCTTTTCACTCCTGCAATTTATATATTTTTATTTCATCTATCTATCTATCTATCTATCTATCTATCTGAGGCGAGCCAGTAAACCATAAAATATCTCAGAATTGAGCTTCAGGTCATTTTTGATCAAAAGAGCAAAAGACTGAACACAAATGAGGATTTCCCCATATCAGAAGTACAAACATTGGCCCAAACGACTACAAAATCACACAGGACAACCACAAGGAGACAATTTTACTTCAATAAGACAATATTTTCTTAAAAAGACCCCAAATTAGTACAAAGAGACACAAAACAACGACAAGGAGATCCAAAATTAGTACAAAGAGACAACTAAAAAGACACAAAATTACCTTAAAGAGACCTAAAATTAGTACAAAGAGACACAAAACAAACAAAAAAGACACAAAATTACCTTTAAGAGACCCAAACAACAACAAAAACACAAAAACAATCACAAGGAGACCCAAAAGGACTACAAAGTGACAACCAAAAAAGAGATCATTTTTAGCAACAGTAACAAGCTAAGACACTGTTAATTAGGAAGTATTTGTTTGAGGGCACTGGGACTCAATTATCAATGACAGTATTTCATATTTTTTATACTTACCAGGTCCTACTGATCCTAAATAGCCAGGAGAAATTAAAAATACACACCAAACAAAAGCTGATGTCTCAGGAGGATAGGGATTGAATTTATTTAACATGGTTGGAGTTACATATATTCTTATTATCCCCTAATTATGTCAGTTTTAATGAATGTTGTTGAATCTACATTTGAGTGGCCATGTATGGCTGACAGAGACTAACATCCACCTTGATGGATGGTTCAGTATTTGGATGTAATATTTTGGGGGATGTGTTTTTTTACATGTTAAAGAGGATGGGATCAGATGTAGTATTTCTTCCGGGTTGAGGTAGTGAAGGGAGGGATGAGCAGTGATGCTGCCTCTGTTTGCTCCGCACATCAGCAGCGGAGCTCCTCTCCCCCTCTCAGTCAGACGGACTCAGGCTAGGCAGCGGCAGCGCGTCCGCCCGGAGACACCGAGACCACACACCGCATAGCGTTACTCCCGGCTCAGCCCGAAACACAATCACGGTCCTTCCTAATGGATGTCTCCTCTTATACCGTCTTTTGACACTGGACGGTGCTCTCGTAGCCGCGTTCAACGTGATCAACACCTCACCCCCGGCTTGGTTTTCTGAGGTTTGTCTCGACGACACACGGAGAGGACCACACTCCCCCCATCGTTAGCTCGCTAAGCTAGCTGCTAGCCCGCTAACTTAGCTGTGACACTTTGAACCGTATCGGCGTCAGTTTTCCTCCTCGTAGCTAGCCTGCGGTGTCTTGCGCCACAGCGGTGGATTGAGGTGCCCTGTCACTCAAGGTAAGCAAACAATATACGTGAAAAACACTGCATTATGTTTGTTTTTTCAGTCACACAGTCAAACGCAGGCTTGTTTCTGGGCAGTGAACCTCTAACGTTATCTGGTAGCAGCAGCCTGGCGCTATGGCAGAGTGCTTCTTGTTGACAGAAGCAGCCAAGCAACGGGGATGTGATGCGACTCACCGTTAAACACACATTTTCACTTTACTTCGCAGCTAAATTAGTCGCCAGTGACTGCTCCTCAACCAGCCTCGAGTATGCTAAATGAACACATGTGTGGTTTGGTGATAATATTGACGCCCGTTAATACTTTGGCATTTACTCTTGACTGTCGATTTGTCGTGAATGGGCCACCGTCAGGTTAACATTATCTCACACTTGCCGCATTTGACTGCAGCGAGTTTTCCTAACGGTGTATTCAAATGACTGTTGAGACAGTTATCACACAGCCTGCCGTAAGGACCAAAGTGAGACCCATACAAAGCAGAGAGAAAAAGCAGTCCACGTTTAAAATTGAGGAAATGGTCTCTATATGGACTAAATGTGTCCCCTTCCTGCTGGACGTCAAAGAAACTGTAAAAGGTTTCCTTGGTGGACGTTTCCTCATTTCTCTCGAAACATTTCTGAGCCTTAGTGTTGCATCACAACCTGGAAAGATGAGCTGTGCACCCGGAATTTAACCCCTGCCTGGTGCTTGTTGTGTCTCCTGTGTCCTTATAGAGGTCAGATGATTTAGCTTAGCCTGATGCATATAGGAGGAGAATAACCAGTGGCCACACTGAACTGCTTTCCTTCCTTGATGGGCTGCAGATTCTGAGGGCCCTCCCCCTCTGGTGAACAGAGGTTAATCACATTTCTTGTAATTCAATCACTCAGAGACCTTTTATAGGGGTTTGGTTGAAGCACGTGTGAAAGAGCGACTCATTGAGTGAATGAAAGAGGACAGAATGAGTGCGTTGACAGTGCTGTAATTGTCTCATGAGATTTAAAAAAGAATGGAATGACTATCAATCCTATGAGAGTCTGCAGTTGCGGAGCAGATGAAGATGTAGAATTGACAGTGAACCAATTGAATTAATCTGTCATGTTCCTCAAAGGAAGGGAAATGAGGGACATGTATTATTTATACACCGTGTTTGTGAAGCGTTGCCTGTACCTGTGCAGTAGGACATTATGCTGTGTAGCTGGAGGGAAGCTGCTGTAGCTTTGTGCTACCTGTGGCAGTGCTCCCACGGTCCCAGAACATGAGGTGGTTGCTTTGATCGCGAGTGAGGTTCAGCACTGACTTGACCATGTAGGTCGACATCACAAAATAAAGCTGTTGTTGCCTTGAAATGTATACACTACCTGTGACTTGCAAGTTCTCAGCTCAGGCATTTCTCCTGATTTTAGCCGTATTTATATGTGTCATGTTCAGGGACCTTACCTCGGAGCTGTATATCTGAACTGTGTTAAGGCATGACTGTCCAGCATTGAAAGGAAATGAATCATGTTCCTCATTTCAAGGCCGTGGAGTCGGCATGATGCGTTTCCTGCCCTGTGTGTGTTGACTGTGTATTCAGGCCTCAGCAGATGTGCCTGCTTTTGTATGTGTCCCACTCTCCCATACTTGGAAAGGCTGATTTAAGTGTTTTGCAAATTGGGAACATTCTGCCAGTCATCAGGACCAAAATTTACTGGAGGCATGTATTTCGATTACAATAAAATTAGCTGTCTAAGACATTAATGACATCAATGAGAGCCCTTGACATGTTTAAGCGTAAAAATGCGTGGGTACGTCATTGTGGTTTTAGCTCTCATAGAGGGCATGTGTAAGTATCAGGCTGTGTGTGTTTCCATTGTGTAATGGTAATACAGGTGGTAATAATCATCATAATGGTATCCTTTGGAATGCAATTAGTTTAATCCGTACAAAACTAAATTATAAAGCATGTGCACAAATGCAACCAAGATGTTTTACCTTTTTTCTGCCTTTAATGAGGCTACGATCAGAACTTTCTAGACTTTTGTTTCCTTTTCGTTGGTTTTGCTCTTCATTGTATTAAATTGAAAGTGAAAGATGTGAAGGTGAAAATCTCTGATGTCCACTCTGTTTGTGTGTGTTGGTATTTGTGAGTGTATGTGCATGTCATAGAGGGTGGCTCTGGTGCATTTATTGCTCCGAGCTGGTCTGGAACAATAGCTCTATTCTGGCCCATGTCTCCGGAGGGAGGCAGCAGCATTCGGCGTTCCCGGCACTCTGTGTGCCAGCAAGGCTTGGTTTGGGATTGGGTTTCCACAGCCACCTGGAGCTCAGAGCACAGGAATGCCATTGTTCCTCCTTCCAGACTATGGCCGGATCAGACACACATGCAAACACACGCATACACATAAACAGACTCACGCATGTACACGCACTCGATACACAGTAGGCGAGAGGAGCTCACACCAGCCTGCATGTCCCCCAAAACTTAGGTCACCCTGCTTTGTTATGTTGTCACTGCTTACATAAATAGACAGTGAAACATCAAGCCTCTGTCTGCGCAGCCACAGAGACCTGCCATTAGCAGCAGAGCAGTATGCTTGTCTGGATGGTTAGTATTTTTAGCTGCAAAGAACAAAAAATGTCACTGAGCTGGATTTATTGTAGTTCTGCTTTTTGTTCTGTTGATAATCTGCAACCTAGGTGAAGCTGTAGTTGGTGACTTAAACCTTTTTGTCATATTTGCTGAAACTGTCACTATCAACACAGCAGTGCGTGAGTCAGATATGTGAAAAAATCATGTTCCTCTGCCTCCTCGTAGGGCTTCTAATATGGCATTACTGCATGTGAATGAAAACAGCCAATTACAGCCGAGAAGTCTTTAACGCAGCTGTCAGTTAAGTCCATCACTGCTCGTAAACTGTGGTTAAACTATCAAATTAGGCAGCGCTGATTAAATATGAATCAAGATTTTGTTATTGCATTGCCTATTAAGGTTGGGCCAGTGTAACAATGTTCAAACCAGATTAAAATCAAGCCAAACAGCATACCAAATTTTACCAGGTGTGGCACTTGACTCAGCATCCGCTCCCGTATGGAACATAATGACACCATGTCCCAACAGCAAATGAGGGCCAGATATCGCTTTGCATCCCGTAAGATCCGAGCTCTCTGTCCACACTGAATCCATTCAATATGCACTTCAGTTTGGCCTCCTTCATGTTTTTTTAAAAAGAAAAAAATATGTTTTACATTCTGATATTTATTGAAAATGATAGACAATGTAGCCAACACTAAGTAGCCTAGCTTGTTATTAGCAAGAGTCATATAGCTCACCTGAAATTTTCAGCTCCCTGGTGATATTTCTGCACCCAGCTACCACCTTATTTAGGTTTTTGTTGTGAAATAAGAATGTATCATGTAGATAATTCCATATTTCAACTTCAACTTTCAACACAATGGTTTGAGTTGAAGGTGTGAGAAAGAATAGTATCAGTAACATTGTTAACACTGTGCTACATTACAGAGAAATACAAAACCTTACTAATGAACCTTCATTAATATAGGCCTATATTTTATCTACAAGTGCACGTCACACACTGAGTGAGCCGCCTGTTAATGACGCTGTGGGCTAATGGGCATGTAGCTACTTCCATGTTTCAGATGATACGTCATGTTAGTAGTCGACCAATGAAGATGAGTTTACATATCACCTTGGGTTCGTCCTTCACCCTCTCAAAATGATCCCGCACTTTGGATTTCCTGCCTGATACGTTATTAACTAGCCTGTGGAATAACCGCAGGTACCAGCCCTGGAAATTAGAGACTGCACACATGCTGCTTCACATGTTGCATCTGAGGTTGCTAAGCAACCTTAACAAGCACATATTATAACCTATTTCAATGTTTCCCACAGGACAGGAATCTATTCGTGGTGGTGTGGTCCTGGTTGGGGCGGGGGGGGGGGTGTTAAAAATATTTTTCAATACTCATCTGTGTGAAGAAGTGAACATCCAACGTCAGAGTTAATTACTAACGAGCAGAACCACACGGCCAGGCTCCACCGGCTGCAAACCTACGTCACGTCAGTGTAGCGTATTCATTTGGGCTCCACTGACTGCGTACGGAAGCGACACGTAGAGACGCCAGCGGGGTTGTTTACTGTTTGCCAAGCCGAGAGGCTGCATGTAGGCTGCATGAAATGTTAAGGCATTTTCCACCTAAGTTATTACATATATTTGAGTTATCTACAAGTTTACTGTACTGTTTGTCATCTACTCGCTTTCAAATGTCCGCCACGGACATTTACTCAATGTCACGGATAAACATGGGTAAATGCATGGAAAAAATGATCACATATCACCTCTGATAATGGTTTATTCATTTAAAAACACATTGTGCTCGTTTAGCACACTATTTCATATAGTTTTTATCTGCTGGAGGGTCGCGTAGGCGTAGCGCGACAAAAAATAGAAGAGCCGCGTAAAATAGAGAGTTGTCGCGCGACAGACGGGGTTGTCATGCCGCTCCTGTTGCCAGTGGAGCGCTGTAATTGATTAACAGGGTGGCGAGCTGCTACGGGACTCGCGCTGCAGTTAACACTACTAACAGCGTGAGTTAATGTCTCTGCACATGTTGAGCTTCCACCTATGTTAATACAGACACAGGCTAATAAAACAGCTAATATAACATGATGAGTTAGAGTTGTTCGGACCACTTTTGGACTTGTTTGCCCACGTATTTGTACCGAGAGGTCTTTGGGTCCGTTCTGCTACTATGTCTGCTTCTTCTTCTTCTGGTGGACCAGGTGCGTTAAGTGCGTCTTTACGATGCATACCGCCACCTATTGCACCGGAATTGTAACGACAAGCTACATTCACAGACACTGAGTCCCATTATAATGTGTTTATGAGCGAGGTCGAACAGGTAGCGCCAAAAGCAGAAAAATCTATATGTGGCGGAGATAATTTATTCGTGGCGCACCGCCACAGATAAATGAATGTATGGGAAACACTGCTATTTACCTGAAATGCTGAGTGCAGAGCTGATCCTCTTCCAGATGCTGTTTATAAGTGTGTAGGCCTGCGACTAAGCGACCAATGAAATCTTGCCAACTAATGACCTTTCTGGTCAACTAATGTTTGGGCGACTATCAGAGGGCAGCTCCTAATCGTTCAGCTGTAAAAGGAGAATGTTTGTGATCCAGAAACAGTCACAGGTTTTTTTTGGTTATTCAGTGTGCAGTGTACTTCTGGGCATGTTTTGGTTGCAACATTTAGCTGCAGATTGAGCACTTCCTTGGAGGGTAACTTGTCTTGTTTACTATAATAAGTGGATGTCAATGTCACCATGAACGCCCTGCTGAACCCCGCTCAAACTCTTAAACTTTATATGGAAAAAAAGGAGCAGCAGTAGAATATTTCAACTGAACCACCACATCCGATTCAACTGTCATAATTCTGGGTGCAGCCCCACGTGATTAATAGCTGTGTCAGAGACTCCTCAGCTCTGATTGGTTTTCCCTCAGCAGAAGTAGATTCTAGCAAAAGCCATAAGAGCAATACGAGGAGGCAGGATTTTTTTTAACATGTGGATTCAGCCACAGTTAAAGCAAACATGACAAAAAGTTATTTTTCTAAAAAGTTACCAACTGTAGCTTTAAGACTTTAGACTGGCACATAAAGCGAATGAGAAGTGGTTGGAAATGCAGGTAGTCCTGAAACAGTTGCTCAATTAATCAATGAGTTGACTGATAAAAGAGAAGCAGTTAATTGCCAAGTCATTTATCAAGCAGTAATGGTACACTCAGGTACCAGTTTGTCCAGCATGAGAGCCAGTTTTCAGCCGTTCTGTCTCTCTTTTTGTTTATTATTTCAAATTAAATACTAATGACTATTTGTGTTGTCAGTGTGAAGACATGACCTTGTGTTTGGGGGGAAATTGAGCAATTTTCACTATTGTCAGTCATTTTCCAGACCAAACAATTAATCGATTTATCAAATGATTGACAGATTAATTTGCAGACAAAAATTAAACCAGACTTGAAAAGCCATGACCTTGAAATTAAATTTAAGTTCATTAATATGGATACACACAGAGAGAGACAAGAGCAAGCGACACCTCTTCTGGTGTCTATTCCAGCTGGCGAAATGTCAGTTTACTTCAAAGCTGTCTTTTTAATCAAATCCTCCTTTCACAAGAAAACGTTGCACAAACATCAGCTGTCAGGAAGACATTTGATTGCGGAGTTTTGTTTACTGGGTTTTGTTTTTAATAATGTTGTCTGATCACAGCATGCGTCAGACTTCAAACTTATCTCTGCACTCTGCCTCGGTTGGTTTTGTGTGGCAGTGTGGTAAAAATCTGATTTGCTTCTTCCATATATCACCTACTTTATGTGTACCTTGTCATAATTCTAGGTATTTGTGGGTGTTTTTGAGCCTTTATTAGAGAGGAGAGAGTTGAAAGTGAGAGGAAGTGTATGGATAGACATAGGAGGTGACATGCAAGAAAGGTGCTATGATTTCCTGTATTTAAAGGCCACATTTATATATTTTTTAAATTGAAAAAGCAAGCTTGAATGTGCTGTTTAATCTGCTCCTAGCATGATTAGATTGACTCTTCTACTTGAAACTTGCAGCCTAGATTAAGTGTGGACCTTCCAGAAACTCACTCCGGATGTTGATAGCTAGTTTAGCTGGATCTGATAGCTGAGCCCTAAATGGTTGATCTTCAGACAAAGTGAGAGAAACAGAAAACGGAGAGGGATGAGAAGGAAAGAGAGATAGCCATCAGCAGCATTTAGTAGTTCCGTCTCTCTGTCCTCTAGGGTTTGTAGGCAGGCAGTTTCAGTTGTGTGTGTGTGTGTGTGTGTGTGTGTGCTTGTGTTTGCCGATGCATGTGTGTCCTCTGGCTTTCCAGCGGGTCACATTAGGGATAGAGTTGCACAGAAGTGGGTCAGCCAGTGCCACCAGGGAGTCTTGCCAGCTCCCTGCTCCCTCTCAGCCTGGAACCAACCAAGGGCCAACACAAACACATGAACCTCAGCCGTGTGCATGTGTGTTCAGTGTAGGTGTATGCATTGTTTGTTGGTGTGTGTGTGTGTGTGTGTGTGTTTAGGTACAGACACAGAGTGTGATCTTTGCTGGTCTGTCATTCACTGAGATGACAGGCCCCCGCCTTGCTCACTGTACTTTGACTCCTTGTTAACTGCTTTGCTGGAAACTGAAATGCTGTATAGCCGCGAAGGCGAAAAGAGCAGCAAGCCTAAGCTATGGCGCAGTATGTTTAGACTGCATATAGGGTCTCTACAGATGATTCAGAGCCTGTCACACTCAGTGTGTCTCAGCTGGATGGACACACTGTTTCTGCTGGCTTAATGATAAGGAAATAGGATTTGGCCCAGTATTCAGTCGAGGTTTATTTCATCTCCTAGCTGCAGTCTCTTGGTCTCGGCATCGGTTCTCCTCTGACAAGGAATTAATGATCTATTTCTGTTTTTTACATCCCTGCATTGTTGAATTGAGATGACATCATGAGGTAATAAGTAGACAGAAATATAGGCGCAACACAAGACTGAATTATTGCACAATATGGCAGAGATCACACTTCACTTCCATCCAGTACAAATAAATGCTGCTGCTCCAAATGAAGTCATTCTCGGACGTTTGGGTGACGTCAAAAGGCACTTTTCTTCTGGGCATAGTCTGTACCCACTTTCTGCTGCCGCTGGCCACATGTGCTTAGGTGTGAAAATGGGCAGGGTTTCTAGTGGTCAGCAGCAAATACTGCTCTGTTTATTATTTACACGGCCTCTTCCTCCACAGTGTTGACTGTGCGGCCATTCACAAGAAATAGCTTTCTGGGAAGAACTCAAATCTGTGAGACACGATTGTGGATTTGAATACATAAATATTTTGAGGAAGCGAGTCTCAACTTGCAAGTGATCCACATTCCAGTTAATTAATAAGCAGTTCCTCACCAGTAACATGTTTCTTGTTGTCTTTGAGAGCAGGGTAGAAACATTACAGGCATTTAGAGTGATTAACACACATCAGGCAAAGTTGTGTCATTTGCAGGGTATTTTATGTTGGAGCTTTTTGCAGGGTTGGAAATTAAGTTTGTTGTCTACCTACCACTGTGGCTTGTGGATTCCAAAATCTACCACCCAGGCAATAGATTACTGTTGTGTCTTTTGGCTGGTGAGTGAATCAAATCTAGCAGCCACTTGCATATTTTGCCAGCATTTGGCTGGTGGCTGTTGCTATTTTCCAGCCTTGGCTTTTTGTGTCAGTGTTCAAAGGTGAATGTAAGGTGAAATGGTTTGCTCTCAGTGATGAACCCACAGAGGATTATCAGCTCTTCACTTCCCTTTGGCTGATGTGATCTGATCTTGTTTTAATTGAGTGTAAATGCTTTTAACTATACATCTACACCACAACATGTTTATCATCCTGTGTTTCTACTTTTAGCAATTATTTATTGCTTTTGTTGTCTGTGGTTTTGTATGATTTCTGTTTTTAATTGACATGCATGATGGTTCTTTGTTTGCTTATTGATTGTTTTTAATGTCTTTGTTAATGCCTGGTATCATTGAAAATGAGGGTTTCCCTCAATTGATATCCCCAGTCTTAAATAAAGGTTTGAATGAATGAATGAATGAAAAGCTCTACAGATCTTTATCACTTCCCTTTTATGGGATGCAACTGTTTTTATGACTCCACGGCGGCTACAGTCGTGACCGCAGGCGTTATGTTTTTGGGTTGTCCGTCCACCTGTCTGTATGTGCCCATTCTCTAACATGTGATATCGTAAGACTGCCTTATGAGAATGTCTTTGGCACAAACGTCCACTTGGAGTCAGCAATAAACTGATTACATTTTGGTGGGCATAGTTCAAAGGTCAAGGTCATCCTGACCTCATCTGTCTAGTTCTTGTGAACATCTCAAGAACACCATGAGGGATTTTTTTTTTTCAAATTTGGCACTAAAGTCCACTGAGACTCAAGGATGAACTGGTTAGATTTTGGTGGTCAAAGGTCAAGGTCAGTGTGACCTTGCATCTGTCCCATTCTTGTGAACGCAGCATCTGAGGAACACTTTGAGGGAATTCTTTCAAATTTGCCACTAATGTCCACTTATATTCAAGGATGAAGTGGTTAGAATGTGGTGCTCAAAAGTCAAAGATAAAGGTCACTGTGACCTCAAAAACACATTTCTGGCCATAACACAAGAATTCATGTGCAAATTATGACAAAAATTCACACAAATGTCTAATTGGATGAAATGATGACAGTATATATCCAAAAGGTCAAAGGTCACCTTCACTGTGACATCACAATGTTCTGAAAAATGCTTTCCTGGCCATTACTCAGCGTCATAAGTCGGGAACGGAAGGGGAGGCATTTGGTCAGATACTGAATGACTCTAATCTTGAAACTATGCTAATTGTAGATCTGCTGTACTTCCAAGGGAAGATGTGTGTGATGCATCCATGTTTTCACAGACATGGATGTAAGCTGATACTGCAACTTGACTGGTTCGCATAGGCATACAACAGCTAGGCAGTAGTTCTAGTTTGGGTCATTCATCATTCTCAAAACAGCTCTAAAATCTGACTTTACACAACCTGCCCAGCACTAAACAACAGAAAAATTAGCAGCTGACTGGAAGGAATATGAATATTGGACTTACCCTGCATTTAGTGGTGATGGAATAGCAGGAATTTTAATGACCCATTGGGAATGTTCAAATGGCCCCTCAAGCCATAACAACTCAGCAAATAGTTAGGTACATGACTTGCTGAGTTGATGTCGTATTGTGCAGAAAGGTGGCAGATGAAAGTTGTTGTCCACGTGGAATGACCTAGATAAGTTAGAAAAGTTATTTATTAGCATTAACCCTGACAACAAAGGTGAAGCAATATTTTAGTGGTTTTAGGCCATGCACTGGTTGCGCAACAAGTCTGGAACAAAATTCCTTTGTCATATAAAGCTTCAGACTGTTTCACCATACTTGGATAACAACATGAATTTTCACTGGGATGTTAAATGCTCTTAGCAATAAAATACCACCGATACATTACGACTTAAAAACTCACGAACACACTGAAGTTGGAAAAACGACTTCCCAACCTGGGAAAGGGGAGAGAAACACGTGAATGTAGCATTATATTCACCAGGTGGCCAGAAACTTCTAATGAATGCTAATGTTTACTCGATATCTACTGGATGTGTAAATTGGAAACTGTTTGCCCCCCCCTAAGTGGCGAACAAGTTTTAAGAACAAAACTCAATCAGTGATCATCAAGGAACTGCTGATCCCAGTGGCCTGCATCAATTATAAGTACACAAATCAAAAGGATGAGAGGCAGCTGGAATATTCTGGCTGGGAACCATGTTAGATGAGAGTCAGTTTTTGGCACATGAATATTATGAGAGAGGGTAGAATGCAGGAAAATCTTTTGTTAGGAAAGGCAAAACAGATTTCAGTGTGTACACAGGATATGCATGTCGCTGTTGAACCCTGCTTTCATTTGTGTCGTCAGGATAATTGTCCAAACGTTTTCCCATGTTCCTTTTCCACCTGGACATGTCAATGCAAATGTCTTAGCTTGAGCGAAATCCAACTGGATCTGCAATTGCAATTGACTTGTTGTTGCAAGTGCAGTTGGCTTTGACTTTATAAACAGATCCTGTGCTCGGATGGAGTGAAGCTTTAAGAGGCACCTTGAACGCCTGAACAGAGTGAAATAATAAGAACTGCAACAGCTCAGCCTTGTAGCATGGAGTAACCCTATACACTGCGTTCAGCTTACCTCCAACAATTCCCTTCTTTGTAAGAGTGTGCTGTTCATGCGTCCGTATGTTGCTCACAGCATCTGTTTCACTCTGAGATATGACCCGACAGGAAAAGACATAGTTTCCATGGCGACAAGCCTGCTCCTTGCCCATCCCCCCCCTCAAGCCCGCCATAGGAGGAAGTGGAATATGTCCAATTTCTGCTGAGTCATGGAGAAACAGTTGTGTGTCACACACTTAAGCACAAATGTCTCTCCTCACTCCGGCCTGGAATCATTGTTTATGTGCCTTTTTAATGTGTTTGACACTGTTTGTTTCTGAGTGTGTGTTGGCTGCTCCATCCAGCACGTAGGCCTGTTTGTTTTCTAAGACTCGATTGTCGGGGGAATTTAAGGCTCTGTCTACACACACATACAGATATTTTTGAAAACATTTTTTTCCTCCTCTGTTTTGAAAAATTGTTCTGTCCACACAACCTTTGTTTTATAAACTCTCTATCTCTGTCCACACTAGAACACTAAAATGACTGCATATGTGCGGTGTTCACACAGACAGTGGTGCTGCTGCAGAGCTGCCTGCTGCTACAAGAACTGTATTTCCACAATTAAAAGCTGATACTGTGCAAGCCACTGCATTGTCAACACAGTGACCCCTGCAGAATTTCACAGTAAAAACCTTTTTAATAACAGATGAAGGGATTCTGAAGGGCTTTTATTTTGAAATGGAAACACAACGTGTTGGGTTCAAAATTCATATATAAACTTTGAAGCTGTAGTGAAAGGTGGAACGATGTCAGTATGATTATTGAAAGACCATTTTCACTGCCTATTTTTGTTGAAAACCACACACATCATGCAGGCAGGCAGCAGCCAAATCACACCTGAGCAGCACTGCTTGAGTGGGCAGTGTGGCCTGAGCCTTAGCTGTCAAAGGTAGTTGTAGTGCGGGCTGACATTATATTTTTCAAAACATCTACTAGAGATCTCATCACCGCTGATTCCAGTTCAATTTTAGGATGAAGGAGCTCACGAGTGATGCAGTGCACATGTGAAAGTTTTCCTTCCATTCGTCATCAACAACATTCCCACTCTGGAAGGTGTCCCACCATCTGCTGGTCTGATCAGGCCTGATCCAAAACTGTCGTTTTTGGCAGACTTTAAGGGTGCTTTCAGACCTAGAGTTGTCTTGCTTCGGTCTGAATCAGGAACTAATTTTGTTGCAAAGTTGGTAATTAATAATTGCCCAGATTTGGTTCCTGTTCTCACGGCAGCATTTACAAGCGGACCAGATTAAATGCTTGCCGCAGAAAGCTGCTCTCAATTGGTCAGAATTTCCGTGCGGAAAAATCCAGGAAGTAAACAAAACGTTGAAGAAGAGTACACTTGCAAGATAAATGTGACACTTTCTAATGTCACAATGGAGGGACAACTACGCAGGTTGATTTTAGCACTGCTCATCGTGGACTATATTGCTGTCATTGTTCATTTTAGGCAAACCATGTAACATGCTCATGTTTAACCCAACCAATGTGTCGTGACTGCAGTTGGTTCGGATCAAGGTCAGAACAGGTTCTCACCACAAACAAACTCCACCAGAGTTCGTTTCAGACCCAGACCACCTCTTCAAGAAGATCTTGGTCCGGTTGTTTTGGTGCAAACCCCAGCTGTGTTCACACCTGCCCAAACAAACTGCACTTAGGGGGCAAACAAAATTGAGTTCGATTGAACTGAACAAACAGGGCAGGTGTGAAAGCACCCTAAACCGCAGACGCTGAGGTGGAGCAAAAACACTGGGTGCAGCAGGCCTCCGTTTATAAAGTGGTGCAGCAGTACAAAGGTTAACTGTAAAGTAGTCGATAGACCAAGCAGTGCTTACAAAACTTTAGCAAGACTCAAGGCAACAATGCACATACGTGATTTGAGAAGGTCACGTCATCGTTTTCCAAACAATCCCTTTTACACGTCCACACAGGTAAACTACAACCAGAGTTTTATATAATGTGCACTCCAGAAGGTGTTTCACAGGATCTCCATTTTAGTGACCTAAAGTTCTGTTTGTGTTTGGACGAGAAGCCAAAATGTAGAGGAAAATATGAGTTTACAAAAATATCCATGTACATGTAGACATGACCTAAATCGGAAAAAGAATTGTACTTTATGCTGGAAGGGTATTTTGTGTGTGTCTAATGGCCTGGCTAACTTTCACTTTATTGATCTCTGTTGGGGATATTAGCATTTGAACCAGCCTTACTATTGAGAAGCAGCAGGCAGTGCACAGGGGATAAACTCCACGTCTGAAGCCAGTGCCTTGATCAAGGACAGTGGCAGGAGGACTACCTACTGCAGCATGCCTGTCACAACCAGTCAACCCTAGTTGTGAAGTAGTAGTAGGGTTCAAACCCAGGACCTTATTGATGTTAGGCAACACTGCCAAACAGAGTCACTGAGCCGCCGTATCTACAGAGCTGCTAAACCAAAAAAGCCCAGAAAGGATTTATAGAGATTTACCACTTCTTTCTCACTGCTTTCATCCTAAAGAAGAGAACCCTGTTTGTACCTGGATGACAGTCCCTAATTGGTCTTTGTTCGTAGTGCTTTCACATGGAAACCTTTACTCCTTAAAGTAATACACAGTTAAAGAAGTCAGTTGTTATATAGCTAGTCCCTGACTGACTGATCCACTGATGGATAAAACATACCCGGTATGGAAAGAGGTGAAAGGACGTTGAGAGTTACACAACACAACGCCTACGGATGACAGATGACAGGTGGATGACCATCAAGTGCACACAGTATGTACCATGAGGTGATAAAAATGTGTCTGCCATCAGAGATGTTGCCATTCCGTTAATATTCTGGTATCCATCCCTTTTAATATAACTGGGTGTTTAAGGCCATTGTGTGCAGCGTTGCATATCACTGAGCACGACTGGTTTATGGCATAATTGGATTTTTTTTTTTTTTTTTTTTTTTGATTTATGAGTCAGTACGATGAAGTACTTTCATTTATCAGGTACTGTATTAGCTGGATTAGCCAAAAAGAGACCTAGAACTGTGGATATTTTGTCTCCCAGCTGATCTTCCAACAAATTTACTGTCATGACTTTATATTGATATTACAGTATAACACTACATGTAGCGTCATGGAGGATAGATGACATTATTGAATGTTAAAAATATATATATATAATATGAATAGAAACGTGAGTGTTTTGTTGTAGCAATGCTACTTTTAGCACAAAAAACTGCACCAAAGTAATTATCGGTTTGATTTATTCATTTCTGATGGCAAAAATTAGAGTATGTCCTACTTGCTTTTGGCTGTGGCAGGGGAACAAACATGCTTAAACATGACATGTAGGGATGCAGGGATTTATCAGCTGAACATCTATATAGCTCTATTTGTCTCATTGACTGTCATCCGCCTATCAGCAAATAAGATGACATTCATTGATGGTAGTGGCCGATGTTTTTCTGTTGTGTTACATCATTTTTTCACAGCCTGAGAAGCAGAGCTCCTGACTAACTGTGTCCCATCTTCCCATTGTCCTGGTGGCAATAGAAACCATGTTTGGGACAAACAGTGATCTTCCATAGGATGAAAGGATGCAGTAATCTATCGATGCATTAGGGGATGCATCTTATCTTTTCCTGATAATGCAAAATTGTGAACAACAAATCCAGCTTACAGCTAACAGGGTTTGTATTGAATTACATGATAGGTTCAAGCTCTATTCAGTAAAAATGAGTATTGGGTGAAGGTACATTTTAACGCTGAAAGAAGTTTAAAAGTTGTCATATATTTGTGTGGTTGAATTATGGTCTGTTAAAGGAAATGGCCACTTTAGAATGAAAATACAGACAGTACTTACTCACCCTCATGCCGACAAGAAGTCCAGTGTAGTTTTTTAATCCACAAAACTCGTTTGGGGTATCGGAGGGATAACAGCCAGCCAGAATAACAGCTACGCTTGAAGTGCATGGAACCCACATTTTGAAAATGTAATAAAACTCCGTGAATGCATTTCAGAAACGTCAGAGTGGCTCGTCCGTCGTAGTCCAAATGCCCTGAAGCCACGGCATGCAAAATTGACTTGGCTAGTGGTGGTGCTAGTCCTTGAGTCTCGTGCGAGTTGCCATGTAAACACAGCACACCTGCAGTGCAGGCTAACTGACCACGGTGAGAAATGATGCTTCAAGTGTAGCTGTTATTCCGGCTAGCTGTTGTCCTCCGATATCTCGAACGAGTTTTGTGGATTAAAAAACTACACTGGACTTCTTGTCGGCATGATGGTCACTAAGTACTGTCTGTATTTTCATTCTAAAGTGGCCATTTCCTTAAAGTGAATTAAATGTATTTATAATAGTTTGTTTCCCTTGTTTCCCTGGGGTAACAAATAACAACAAAAACAAGATAAACAATAATAAAAAAGTATGGTATTGGCCCAGAGTTTCACTGTGTCCATTTTGGAAATTTATTGTTGTCACTTCACTCAAAACCCAGTCAAGAACTTTTTGTGCTGCCAAGGATAAAGAAGTTCAGACGTCCAACCGGCACTGTAATTATTAATTATGTATTTTTTTTTAAATAAAGACATTTCATGGTGTAAAGCAATGGATTTGAAATGATTGAACTGATGAATTAATTTTGCCTTTTAACAAGAGAAAACCTGAGGGTGACATGAAACCTATTAACAATTGAAGGTGTGTCATATAACAGTGATAAGGACCAAAACAAAGTCATTAGTATTTTAGCTCACGTCACTGCCTCATAAGTCAGTTAAGATTGGATCTCACTTTACTACAGCTCCTGTTCGATAGACTCGCAGTGCGTGAGTTCATGCAGATTTTGTTTTATCCAGGAATGTCTTCAGTTATGCGCTGTGAACCCAAACAAATCCAGTGGTGTGAATTGTTTCCACAGAAAGAAGAAATCAAAGTGTGGCTACATTGTCAAAGGTGTGACTGTACTGTCAAGATTGTTTGGATCAGTCAGTATTGCAGTAGTTTGTGTATCCCAAATAGAGAACAGTCTGCAAGTTTTGGATGTAGAGGACAGAGGAGGGCAGAAAGGACAGAGCCGTGCTGTGGCAGCTCTGTGCTCTGTCTAAGTTGTGTGACAGAGTGAGCTATCTGCCCCGGGTTGACCCTGACCAAGGTGCATCACTCCCCTCTGGGCCTGCATACACACAACCATCCATCTCTAGCTCTTATCTCCTACCAGGCAGCTACTCTTGAGTGTCTGTTTGCATGTGTGTGGGTGTGTGTGTTTGTGTGTCTGAGGGCTCTTTGAGTGGAGTTGTTCTGGCCTGGTCACACTGATAGCCATATCAACAGTTACTCCTGATGGACTGTGGAACAACAGACCCTTTGTTTTTTCTGAGTGTGTGCACGTGGGCGTGTATGCTAAGCCATCAGAAATTGCATTTCTACGAGCCACAAATGTCAGAGCACTGTGCTCATGTATCTTGGGAATGTGTGTGTGTTTGTGTGTGTCGTATGTGCTGCAGTGTAATCTGCCAGAGGCTGGGATGTGGGTCAGTGTGGCTGCAGCTCTGCGGGGAGAGACAGCAGCAGGATACTGCCTCTGTACTTACTGTAGGGGGACTAGCCTGGGTACAAACATTTTTCACAAAAATAACACAGTAAATCAGAGCACTTGGGATTTGACCATCTTTAAATTTATGCCTTTTCATATACCCTGAAACAAAGCTTTTTAAAAAATAAAATCTAGCCTTTTTTCTGTGTGCTTGGATCAGTGGTTCTCAAACTGAAAAATAATTCATGCTCCCCCAACTAACATTTTTTTGATCAATCATTAACAATATTTGGGAAAGCAAATAATACAAAAATATCTATGTTGAGTATCAGTTCAGTAAAAGTCAGCATGATAGAATCAGCAAACTCTTGCTTGCTTTGTTTCCTGCGGATCAGAGATCCGAAGAGAGATCTGAAAATAAAACCCAAATTGGTATTAAAATGTCTTAAACCAAACTTTCAAAAGTCTTAAAAATGCTATGACATGGGATGTAGAATTTTATTTATCATTTCAGTCAAGAACACAACTTTATTTCCATTTGCAGTATTATATTTGGTGGTATGGCTCTGTTCTGGGGCCTCTCTGCTTTTCCTAGGCCTACACAGAAAGCCTCTTCCATGCGCCTATGTGGAAAGCCCAAGGTGAAGACACACCTCTCTGCCCTTCCACGTGCAAACGGAGAAAGCCTGAGGCAAAGAGAGCAAACCTCCCTGCCCTTCTATGCAGCAACATGGAAAGCCTAAGGCAGGAAGAGCAGCAGCAAAGACCCCCGAGAACAGAACAGAGCAGCATCAGTGACAAACAGAAATGACACTGATAAGTCAGACACAGCATTAAAAAGAGGGGTGGAGGCGGGTTGCAAAGTGACTTGCAATGGAAGCAGCAACAGTAGGCAGGCCAGAGCAGTTTAAATAGGGCGCCCTGAATGAGATTCGTCAACTGGTTGCGTAGAAAGAAATCATGTGATCACACAGCTGCTCCATCAGTTGATTGGGCTGTTTGTGATCAGCTGATGTAGCTGAGATGTGAGCTGAGCTTGACATCATGCCCTGCCCGAACTAACGCTATGCTCAGTTTTTCTCTGATGTTGTGTCGGAAAATCTCAAAATAATTGGCAACATCAATTTTTTTTAAGATCAATTTAACAAATACCTATTGCATCAATGTCGTGTGAGGATAGCAGAACCAACAACACTCTTATTTTGTTTCCAGCAGGCGGCATCTGCTTTCAGCTAGCAAATGGTCACTGTAGTAAGATATGGGGAAGTGCAAATTCAATGAAAGTTTTACGGCTTGGTGCCTGGACAGCGTGACGTGTGTGGTTGTGCTGCTGCCGTGGTCCTGCCAGATGCCTCCTGCTGCTGCTGCTGCCATCATTAGTCATTAGTCATACTTCTACTGTTATTATACACGACTATTGTCACACATGTATACTGCCAGGTATTAATACATACTTTCAACATATTGTATCACAGTAGCCAGAACTATAACTATAATATTATTACTTTCAATAATGTTGTTGTAAGCTACTGTCATTACCTGCATCTCTCTCTCTCTCTCTCTCTCTCTCTCTCTCTCTCTCTCTCTCTCTCTCTCTCTCTCTCTCTCTCTGTCTGTCTCATTGTGTCATATGGATTACTGTTAATTTGTTATGCTGATCTGTTCTGTACGACATCTATTGCACGTCTGTCCGTCCTGGAAGAGGGATCCCTTCTCAGTTGCTCTTCCTGAGGTTTCTACCATTTTTTTCCCCGTTAAAGGTTTTTTTTGGGGAGTTTTTCCTTATCCGCTGCGAGGGTCATAAGGACAGAGGGATGTCGTATGCTGTAAAGCCCTGTGAGGCAAATTGTGATTTGTGATATTGGGCTGTATAAATAAAATTGATTGAATTGATTGATTGATGGCTGAAGCCGGAGAGAGGCAACGTATTTTGTGCAAAAGGTTTTTCAAACTTAGGATGGGAATTGAGGTAGTGGTGTCCCACATGCAGAGTAGGAAACGCCATGTGACGAAGAAGTCATGTTTTATGTAACAACCCTAACCCGGCATGATTAATGTCAGTTCATTTTTTTGTCCTTTCTGTTTTGGATATTGTAAAACTGGCCTTAAATTTGATTCCAAGTGGCATTAAAAGTCTTAAAGAGTCTTCCTTGCCTTAAGCTGTAGGAACTTTGATACACATTAAACTTGTTTCACTCCATACATTCCTCCCTGGTCGTCACGCACCACTTGCAGGGGCTCTGTGCATCCCCAGGGGGCCCGCCCCACAGTTTGAGAACCACTGACTCAGATAGATGTGTTCACATATTCAAATATATCGGAGAGAGTGTGTGTGTGTGTGTGTGTGTGTGTGTGTGTGTGTGTGTGTGTGTGTGTGTAGCTAGCCTTATTAAAACAGGGTCCACAGGGATGTGGTGGTAGCAATAGAGATTCAGATCTGTGTGACTTCTTAATAAAGCTAGATTGGAAAGAGGACGGCCAGATTAGTCATGCCTGGGGCTCATAGTGGATTTCACCTGCAGTCATTAAGCCAAAGTTATTGCTGAACATTTGGAACTCACAATGAAAGCTTATTGGAGGTTATGTAGTGTGACTGACTGTGAGTGTCTGTGTGTCTGTGTGTGTGTGTGTGTGTGTGTGTGTGTGTGTGAAGGGGCTGTTGACCTCATGACAGAGCTGCTTAAATGAAATATTGATAGCACTAGCTTGGTTAGATTTTGTGGCTGTGTATGTGTGTCTGTGTCTGTGTCTGTGTGTGTTTGTCTGGAGTTGTATGTGTATATTTAGAACTTTGCCCAGTGATTGATTGTGCGTTTTGCTGCAGCCAATAGGCTATTAAGTGTCCATTTTTTTGACATACGGTCTCATAGATCAAACCACTCGGAGTGGCCCAGTAGTGTTAAATAGCAGGATTAATGAGGACGCAGCGTGCAAGCAGACAGGTAGGTTACATGATGCTGCTGACTGCCAGTGACGGACAGCTCTGTTCGAACAGTTGGATGAAAAATGTAATTCTGTCCCGTGGAAGAACAACAGATTTGCTTTTGCTGAAGGCTGATGCTGTAGATATTATATATACACTTGCAGTGACTCAGCACACTCAGCTCGCCAGTTTTATTTTATGGGGTCTGCTGCACATGTATCATGTCATTCTATCTCTGGGCTCACTGGATTTGTGCGACATTAAAAGCGCTTACACTGCGTTTTGTTAAGTGCTAATGCAGTCGCAGTGTGTGCAGCTAAAACCCGGCTCCTGTTGTACTGAGAATGTGTTAATCCCACACTTTGCCACGACACAAGAAGAGGAGGAGATTGCATGCTGTGTAGAATCGCAAGGAAGTCAGTCCTGGATTGGGAATGTTGCCTGGAGCGTTTGAGCACGCAGCTGGGGGCATGCACGCACTTAAGCCTGATCCTGTTAACACGGCTGCTGGCCAGAGCTGGGACTGCAGGGAGATATGGACCCAAGAACAAATCACAAGCCTCCAGATGTTACCGAGGCATAAAGAGATAGATGGGAAAGTTTGGGGCTAAATCTGCTCTGTGTAATCACTCAGGATACAGAGAAGGGAAGGTAGTGTGTGTGTGTGTGTGTGTGTGTGTGTGTGTGTGTGATTACTGTCATGCCTGTTAACAGTGGTCTCGCGGCCTGCTGTGCTCTTTCTTGTGCTCTCTACTCCTCGTAAACAGGAAGCAGATCCCTCTCCTCGCTGTGACTCTCCTTTCATCTGTCCTTTTCTGTCCCTCTTTCGTCCCCTTCCTACACTGTGTCCCTCTGTGAGTACATACAGTATATCTAGAAAATGCCAGGCCCCCAGCTCCCACAGCACGGCCTTATTATGGAAAGCAAAACAGGCTGTTGTGTGAGCTGTTTCTTCCAGGATAAGTGTGACATAGTGGCATGTCCTGGGAGGTTGAACCAGCTGCTTCTTACCTATTTTCTCCTCGCTCTATTCCTGGCATTCCTGTTTTTCCTCCCTGGGCTTCCCCTGGAAAGCTGTCAGAAGTTGAGCTACGGCTACAGTTGCCTGCGAAACTGTTGTTGTCATCTTTTGTTGCCTTTCCTCTTGTCCCTGTTTAGCATGGATTTGGTGTTTGTGCGTGCACGAGGTGCTGCAGGCCCCGCAGGGCCTTCCTTTCCCACACCACTGGAGACATGAGGTGTTTGACAGAGCAGGAGGTTGAAGGGAGGGTTGGGAGAAGGTACAGTTGGCACAGGATTACCATAGCACTGTTTGTTGTTGCTAAGACCAAAGATGTCATCTTTGGACTCCCTCTGTTAGAACATACGCTACAAACGGAGTCACATAACACATGTAGAAACTCTGGCTGGGAACCAAACACAAACACAAACACACACACACACACACACACACACACAATTTATGCTCATGGCAAGCTATCACACCGCCTTAAGAAATCTTTCTTCCTGTCTTCCGCAGTCTCTCCTCTCTCCTCTGTGTCTTTCTTCAACGGTCTTTAAAGAGACAGCGAAACGGTTAAGTTTAATGCTTCACCATGGCTGGTTGGTCACACTGTGTTCACGCTGAGCTTGGGGAATTGTGAAGGACTGATTTGACTGCCTGTTAGTTTTAGCTCAGCCCACACTACCCTCTAAATTGTCCAGAACAAAGGTCGTTTTAGAGCTCCTCAACCTTGTTTGGCTCCAGTCCAGCTTTGAAGCCTCAGAGGCCTCGAGCTTTAGCATGCCAGCTTTAGCTTGCAGGGTGTTATGTGGGTGCAGACGTGCACAAACCACATGATGTGTGTGTTGAGTAATTTCTTTGCCCGCTGAATGAGAACTTGTGCTTGCTAGCAGAGATGTTATCATCAGTCTACCCATGAGCTCCTCCTCACCTCTGCTAAGTCTGCCTCAGTCACTGGTGTTTTGGATTTACGACAGGAATTACATTGACCCAGAGTGAATGGAAAGAAGCCTGCGTGGGAGAAAAGGCAGACTTTGTGGATTAATAACAGGGAGTGTTTGGTAGGACAGAGATAGAGGCAAGAGAAGGGGTGGGATGATGAGGCTCCAGCTTTTTGGCTGCCATGCTGCATTCCCTGCATTGGTTCTAAGCTGGTCACAGCTGGAACAAAAAGAAAGTCAGGGGGGGAAAGGAGGCAATTTGGGTGTACTGATTTTTCCTCCAACACTGATTCTGAGATCTGCCAAAACAGAGTACAGTCAAGTGGTCTCTTTTCCAAATGTAAATGTTAATTAAAAAAAAGTTGTGTTGAACTGTAAGTGTAGACATTCATACACTATTATTCTTTTTTGTGCATATTTTAATTAAATGCCGCTAGACAGTTTATGAGGTTTGGGAACCATCGTGTATCAACATCAACATTTTACTGTATCCTGACTTCAGGGCTTAACACAAAAATTAGCTCACTGCAGCAAATGAATGTGGATTGCTCTCGTCTAGTCAATACTTGATCTACTTAATAAGGTCAGTATTGGCACTGAGTCAGACAGATTGTATCGTTGTATTCCTACAGAGGGTGGGTGTTTCGGGACTAAAGAGACAGCCGTGATAGTAAAAATGATGATCACATCTTAGGACAGATTCTGATGTTTTTATAATAGGAGTTGGAGAGATACTGGGCCTCACAACAGCACCTGTCCTCTTTAACCTGCGTCCAAGTGGACAGGCAGCGTATATTTCTATCTGCTCTCTGGACGCTTATGTCAGTGCAGTGTTGGCCTAAATAATGTCATGTTCCACTGGCACAGCTCGCTGTTTGGACAGGTCCATCTCTGCTTACTTGCTCTGCATTACACATCTGACTAAGTGTCCATCTGTTAGCCGAACCACTGAGGCGTGACATCTTGATGCACGAGGTGTACTAGGTGTGTGCGACTTTGTGTTGGAAGCCAGCATGTCAGTATGTGTGTGTGTTTGTGTGTCTGTGTTTGAAACATAGAAATAAATGTCATATTATTTCTGTGGTTTGAAATCAGGTTATGGCAGCAGAATCCATTACAATTACTGTTCTTAAATTAGAGATGTACCAATGGTGACATTGTGTGTGGATTGATACTGATGTTTTTATGTTGTTGTATGTTTTGTTTTCGTTGTAGTTTATTTCCCCTTTTGAGCCAGGGAAACAAATCATCAGTATAAAATAACCAAATTTTCACTCAGCCCTTCATTACACTGTCTTTTAATGAGCACAAATTCAATCATACAAATTTGTGAAACAACTTTAAATATAACCACCTCTCACATGAAAAGCATAAAAAGCTGCTTCAAAAGCTTTTTGTATTGTATATAATATTTAATAATTTCCTCTCTAAGTTTCTTGTCAAAGCTAAAATTTTTACAAGATTACGTTTGAACACATCACGAGAATGTTATGATTAACCTTTGCCTACTACTCCTTTTTACCAAGTAGAGTTTGAATGCATCATAGTGTAACTTAGTGTCACTTAGCTGTTAACGCTGACGTTAACTAGTTCTTTTTGTACCGCTGTCATCATGGATTTGTTGCTCACATAATATTGCATTATCAGCGTAAAAGTAGGGCTGTGATAGCGAAGTTTACGGCGTCCTCAAAGGTGTTCTGGGCTCCTTAGTCTCGAGCCCTGCCTTTTAACCTATGCAAAATTGATGTGCGACCAGAGATAAACATCAGCCACTTCTATCAGTGAATGTCATCCTAAGGCTCAGACACACCAAACTAACATTTAAGAACTATGATGAAGGCTGTTGCCTCATGTGGCCTTTGTCTCATCCAGAAAGTTGCATCTGAACACACCACAAAGACTACAGCCAACGGAAAACTAGCATATACATTCTGCGCCTGCGTGAGAGAAAATACCTCACAAACACCTCTTCATCTATTCGTCATTAATAAAGGGAAACTGGAAGACGGACACGACGGATTCAAGACGCTAGTTAGCCAGTTAGCACATTAACCCTTTGAAACCTAAGTAAATTGGCTTGATTTCGGAAAAAGGCAATGAACAACGAAAGAAGAAATAACCCCCAAAATTGGCAAGAAATTAGTAAAAAGGGAAAATTAAAAACAAGAAAATTAGTAAAAAAAAATTCTATTAATTTTGTAACATAATTTTAAAATGCAATAATAAAGATAATGATTATAAAGATTTTTTCCCTATTTTTCAACATATTTTATTTATTTGCAGTTTGTGGGACATTTCCTACCAAGTGGCTCATTGCCTTTTCCCCCCTCATGTTTTGAAAGAAATCACACCTTTTTACCCAGGGTTCAAAGGTTTAAATACTGAAAGATGTCTGAAAGCAGCACGAGAAAAGTGATGTCGCTCCAGGTTTCAGAGGGTTAACAACACAACTTGATATTTGAAACAACAAAGGATGTTTACTGTGCAAACAACACAAACAGGAAAAAAAAATCTTACAAATTTTAACATTTTTTGACTTTAGCCGTTTGCTTACTTTCCTCACTATTGTTTCTCCTCTTGTGCACGGAGTTGAACTGCCAATCAAAGTGAGTTCTTTCACCAATGGGCTCTGATGTCTCATCATTGATTCAACATGCTGAATCTGCCAAAAAAAAAAAGTCAACAAGGACCAACTGGCACCAACAGTGCAGGACACACTGTGAAAACTAGGGCGACAGATGCTCCTCAATGGCCCGACATTGACCAAGGGCTGACCATCGGCTTGGTGTGTCAGGGCCCTTATTTGATGATTGTCTGATGGCAGTAGACAAGGTGAATATCGGCCAGTACAGATGTTTGGCCGATAACTCAGTGCATCCCTATTTTAAAGGACTGAGGTCAGGTTTTACATTTAATAAGGGATCAGTTATTACAGTAAATGTTGGAAGACCTCCCAGCCTTACTGCACTGCTGGAGATCAGCCTGATAAATCACACAGATGTCTCTCTCATTCGGATTTTCTAATTAAAATTTGTTTTGTTCACATGACAGTAATTGAGTACAGTATTGCCAAATCATGTTGTGCAAGGTTTACGTCCTCATTGTCTGTGTCAGTGTATTTCCATGTCTGTCTCTCTCGCTCTCTGTGATTGCTCTCTTGGTCGTCTGCGTCCTCAACGAATGCAACGACTACAGTACGAGACGGGTAGAAAGCAGCGTGAGGAGAGAAAGAGGTTTGCTCTGCAGACAGCGACAGAGATGGGTTGCTATTTGTGCTACAGTGTTGTGTGTGGTTCTGTAGGTTTATTTTGTGATTGTCAGGGGAATCTGATGAGTATTTATAGAAGCTCTTGCTTGTCCTGCTTCCAATTTGCAGATGGATTACATTCCACTCAAACTTTGTGGAGGTGTGTGTGAGATGAAGGCAGACGAAAAGAGGGATGGGAAGAGAAAGTTTGTGACTTGTGATGGAGGGAGAGAAAGAGGGGGAGAAAAAGTAGGGAGGAGAGGAGGAATGATGACTCACCCAGGAGGAGACAGACAGACACCTTAGGTGGCCAGGACCCCTCACATACTGAAGCATACCTGCACTGCAGTACAGCCTCCTCACACTCACTAACGCAGGAGCGTGTGGGCTGGCAGGAAGAGATTTATGGTATGGCTGTTGTTGTAATACAAACTCTTAATACACACACGTATACACAGGATGGCAATATGAAGTCCCAGTAGACCAGAATGATGACTTGGCTTTAAAGTAGGCCAAGGACCAGATTGAAGGACACACACATACACACACACACACACACATACACGCACGCCCACACTGAGTCATATTCACTTTCATCTTCGTTCTCTGCGGATTTTATAAAAATAGCAGATTAATCCAGTGAAATGAGCAGTTCTGAGAATCCATCAGTTGTCCATCCTAACGTCCCTCTACCCCCTCATCCCTCTGTCTTCGCCTTCCTCTCATTTTTATCCTGCTCCATGGCTGGCAGAGTCTCTGGATATGTATGTCTGACCTTTGGGCGGGTGTGGAAGGAAGAATGATGAATATATAACACAGTACAAAGAGATACAGAGCCAGGCGGACAATTTGTAAATGATTGACAACTTTCCAGAGCCCGCTATTCAGGCGGGTTTGACTGCGAGATGATGCATTTCCACTCACAGTGGGAAGTGTTGGTGTAACTGGAAACATGCCTTGTGACACTGTGACTCTGATCGTGTGATGATATGAGAGAGATGGGTGTTATTATTGTGTGTGGACAGCCAGGAAGTATGTTTGAGGCCGTTGAGTGACAGCCAATGTTGGGTCTTCCTGTGGTTGCTCTGTGGTTCTGGTGCAGTGGGAACACTCTCGCTCTGTTTTCCAAGCCGTTTGACCGCAGTCCCAGATCCACGTACTGTAACTGGAATGTTATGGAGATAAATGAAAAGGAAGACAAAGGACTGACTTAGACTCTCAGTTTCAATATCACACAAGCCTTTCAAATCTTTGCTCAACTACTAAGCATGAACGCTGCTCTATGTATGTGCTGCGAAACAAAGTGTTTATTCTGTCTGTTTCTCTCTTGTTCAAGGAGCATGTTTGAGTGACGAGTGAAGGAGGAAGTGGGATCTCTGACGCTCCGCCCCCTCTGCTGGTGGAGCACCCTGCACATCTGACCAGAGACCCCTGTAGTCACTTGAACAGGTATGAGTATATGATTGATGAAACGTAGCATTAGATCATTTCAGCCAAACTTCACAATGCAGTTTTTGCACGCACCAAGGACTAAGATACCAAAATAAATACATAAAGGGAAGACAATAAAGTGAAAAGACAACAGGTATTTTAGAGGTTTATTATTCAAGAGTCAAATATATTCTGTTGAGATACCGATGTCAGCAACACTTGCTGCTGCGGCTCCTTGCACCACCCCAATCTACTTCTTATGTGTTGAAGCTTTTGTTTCTCTATCACTGTCTCTGAATCCTATAGACTATGTGCATTAATATACCGGGGATTACTTTTTTGAGCAGAATCCTCGCTGCTGTTCCTATCAGCTCCCTTTACGAGCAGCATATCTGTCAAATCTAAATGGTCAGTGGTGACACTAAGTGTTTCGTACCTATTTTGTTTGGCCATGTCATTGAGCCAGTTTGCGGTCTCTGTAAAGTGTCTGTCCCTTAGTCACTTACTCTACAACAGGAGTGGCACTTCAAAATGAAAGCTCTGTGCAGAAAATTTACTGTACTTCAAAAATAAGTGTGTTTTTTACAAAGTTGACAAGTTTGCGTGGGTCCATTCAGAATGGACCCACGACCTACCGGGTGGGAACCACTGATGAAAGAAATTAATTAGTACACTAACTAGATTTACTATAAATTAATATTAATTATGTCCCCAGAAGAAAAGTTTGTCTTTGCAGTCCGTTCATTTCACTTCAGTCATTTTTATTGCAGCAAAATGTATTTAATGGATTGAAAAAGTAGTTGTTTTTATTATTCTAGAAGGTAACCAAAACATTTATTTATATTTGCAGAATTAATAACTCACAATATTGCCATGCAAAATATTGCGATACTTTGCTGTATTCATTTTTCCTCCACCCCTGCTGTCTGCCCATCCTGGCTCCCTCAAAAATATGTGAATGTAAATGCTCTTAAAATGTCGTTTCATCTGGACTTTCAGCATTCAGAAAGAGCAGTTATTTATAAAAATGACATTATTTGTGATTCCCAGATTCTGCATTGAGATTGAGGAACATTCAACTTGCTCATGCTGCTGTAAAAAGATTTGAACAGCCACAAAACACTGCACACTGCATTGAACAAATTCCTGTCTAGAGAATAAGAGCACAGCATAATGTCTTCCACATTTTTCACATTTTCATGTTCAGAAAATCCAGGTAGACTGTTGAAGTGGTTAGTAGGTACGGAAGCCCTGCTGTGAGCCTTGTAAATCCTGTCTGCTTGGCATGAGTAGTGGTACGAGAAGCAGCACTGCGAGCAGCTGACACACAGCAGAGGCCAGACTTACAGGTCTGCCAGGTCAGACAGCTCAGACTGTAAGCATTGGTGATTTGATCAGGGTGCGTGAGTGTGTTAACACCAATTAACAGCACCGTCTGTGATGCCGTGTTAATTGTCTAAGTTGAATTGTGCTTCTTTTTTTTTTTTTTTTTTTCTTCCACTGTGTCACCAAAGCCCCCACTCTGTATGATATGCATCGTGAAGAGAGTAATTACAGCACACTGGCGTCACACAGACCACGAGGCGTTGATGCTGTGGTTCGTGAGTCCTTATGTTTGTAGTAATTTATTTATTTTTATACATGTGCTGTGCGCCTGAGTGTGTGTCTGTGGTTTGCTGGTACTGTATAGCCAGGCAGCTGCACTCTCTCCAACTGTCAAGGGAACACCCGCTGTGACAATAATGTATATTGATTTTGGCCGAAAATACCCGAGTGATTGGAGATTGAAGTGTTTAATTCCACTTTGCGCCTGTGCCAAGCTTTGCATTGGTAATCTATTTCAGCTGGGACTTTTACGCTGCCATGGGCAGTTCTGTCTGCTTTACTCTTTGCCTTGTTTACACAGAGTTTTTAAACTTTGCTTTCTGACTCTCTCTCTCTCTCTCTCTCTCTCTCAGAGGCCAACCAGTACTTGTTTTTTAAGGCCATAATACCAGTATCAGTTGTTAAATGTTACAAAATATGGTATTTCAACCAATACTCACCTTTTTTTACATAAACACACGTAATTTTTAATGAGGATCCCTTAAAGGAGCAGTAGGAGTGTGCTATATCATCTCGTTCTGGTAATACCGGTATAATTTTTGATATCATGTGAAAGATTCATATCGTAATACTCTCAATATTTCGACTTGTTGACATTGACGTCATACTGTTACCCACAGCAACAACAAGCATGGCTGTAAGCGAAATTATAACCGACTCTGTGGTGGTTACAGAAACAGGAGCAGCTTCAGTATTGTGGAATAAACTGTGGCGTCCTGAATTTGTAATGAACAGCCCCAGACTCTTTAAGCGAGTTACTGCGCGCTACCCTCCCTGCAGTGGGAACTCATTCAGCGGCTCCTCTGGCAGCAGCACATCGTCTCTTCCTCTCCTCTCTTGCCGTGCGCACACGGGAGTCGGTGTCGTCAAGTGATTAACGACACTATATGCTGCTCACGGCTCAACAAAAACACTCCATATATGTGAATGTGTGATAGTTTTGGTATCAGCAGAGCATAAAGGTCCAGGTGGAAAAAACACAACTCAGTCATTTAGGATTTTGCTAAAAGAAGGAAATCACCTGTTGATATATATATATATGTAGATCCCAGGGGACATTTTTTGTATTTGGGAGCTGTTTAAATGTGTAATTTGTGGTAGATTTTATTTTGTTGTACTATCAATATTGTATACAGAATCTGAATTAGGGATACACTGATCCACTATCTGGATCGAATATCGGCCCCCATATCATAAAAATAGATGAATCGGGTGTCGTAAAATGCAACCTTTACCTGAGGCGATCCTTACCCTTTAAATCTATTGCGACACAAGCTATGTCATTTGTCATGGAGCGAAGGAGAAAATCTGCTGTGTGGAGGTATTTCATACTATTTCAACTGCCATTGCACAATTGTTTATTTTTGTTAAAAATGAATAGTTCATCATTGCATTAATCTGTTTCATCTTGTTACATTTTATCTTAGGAAATAACTGCGTAGTCATCAATGCCTGATGCCTCTAGTCTTTTCTGTTCTACATGTAAAGATATATAGCTTCTTAGGTCAACCATGGTATTGGATCGGTATCGGGTATCGGCTGATACTCCTTCAGTGTTCGTTGTTCAGGAGGTTTTTACTGGGAGCCGAATTGTCTGTGGAGGTCTCTTTCACTCTACATATAACGGACCAGGTGACTGAAACTGGTAAAAACACTGAATAAAGCAGTTTCATGTTACAAATCAGTGTTTCTCGTACACTGTTTCGCTCTTCACTGCTTGTTATTGAGTGGCTGCTAACTATGGTGGCTGAAACAAAAATGCAAAAACGTGAATGACCCCATCTAGAGCCAGTGTTTGGGCGACTGTAGAAACATGGTGGACTATGTAGATATAAATTGCTCACCTTAAGGTAACAAAAACATGGTGATTCTTATTTTCATGTACCATTTCCACTAGTAGGTCCCACAAAATTTTACACACTAAACCTTTAAATTTTAAAATATATGTAAGTCAGTTATTTAAAATTCTAGACAATAAAGCTAAGTTTGTTCTTGACCTCGGAAATAGTACTTTGAAAAAACAATCATCTCAAGATCCTTGTGTAAACCTCACTTACAATAAAGAGGAATATATTATTCAGGACCTCTGTTCAGTTACAGTACAGTTCAGTGCATCTGCACAGAGGTCGAACCACACTGAACTCTTGTAACAGCCCACATGAGCCTTTGTTCATCATCTGTGATGTGAAAACATCATATTTTCCTCACAGTTACAGAAATAAAAAGTGCGCCTCAGTTTAAAAGATGCCAGCGCACTGAGGAGCGTCTTGCTCACACAGTAGCTGACAGGTTGACAGCCGCATTGTCAATCATACCAGACGGCAGTAGAGGAGGTTGTGCCAGCACTTAAAGTAGTCTAGCTGATTTCGTTAGCATTCAGCTTTGTTGCAGAGTTTCGTAGAGAAAAACTGAATTAAGCTGCACTGCGTTGCGTCACACGGCTTCAGTTTGTGTCATCTGTTTCTGTTTCCATTTCCTCTCTATTCCGTCAGTTTTGTAGTGTAGTCATTCTGAGAAAAAAACTGGGTTTGTTGAAGTTCCCCTGAGTCATCAGAAATTAGGGGGTAACCCAAATATTCAATGTCAGTAATGAGTCAAATGAAAAATATACCACGCAGGGCACAAAAATGTCAAGTCCTGGTGATGACCCACACACTTCTGGGCCAGTTTTGTTTTGTTATCACTTTAGGTTTCGATTACAATCCGCACATTAGCCACATCCATGAATCATGTTTTATCACCTCAGAAACATTGCTAAAATAAGATCTATTTGAACTTTTAGAGATACAGAAACTGTTGTACATGCTTTTATCTCTTTGCGTCTTGAACTGCCCTTATTCCTTCGATTGATCAGAATTCAGCCACAAGGCTTTTAACCAAAGCCAGTAAGTATGACTACATCACACCAGTTTTAGCCTCTTTACAGTGGCTCCTTGTTTGCTGGGAATTTGTTTGCTGTAACAAATTTTGTCCACTTACCATAAAACTTCAGTTAATAGCCCGGTATATTATTTGCTTAAAGCCTGTATTTGGGACAGGCCTTTAATTCCTTTCACACAAAACTGTTGCTCAGCAAAGATCGGAAAATACAATCAAATTATTTAAACTAGCGTGAATATTACTTGTATAAAAATTAGGCTTCCGATGATGTTATCAATTATGAATCATTCATTTGGTCTAGCTACAACACGGCATCGCTTTATCCTGTTAAATCTAGGGCTGGATAATATCAAGGTATCATATCGTTATCGAGATATGAGACTATATATATTGCATTGTAAAGGCTGCATTACTGTAAAGTGATGTAAATTTATCAGTGTACCAGCCTTTTCTATTTGCTTTAACACTTGCTTTAACCCACTTAGTTGTTATATCCACATTATGGATGATTATTGATCAAAAGTCTTCTCGTGTTGATAATAATATTAGTGTTACGACAATAGTCATCCCTACAACTTTGTTGCATCAGAGTAGTATTTGGTCAGACATATTGTTGTGTTTAATTTTGTCTCCCAGTCCTAGCATTAACGAAATGCTTTTGAGGAGATTCAAAAATATTGAGAAATAATCGTGTATTGAGATACAGGGTTTTCCCTGGGTTTTTTCGAGACCAAGGTGGCAAAGGCCTGTGGCGAGGGGCATCTTGGCAGCTGTCCTTTTAGATACGGTCCCCTCCCTTCTATTAAATATGAAAGGAGGCCCCCACATGCTTGAGCTTTACACTGCTGACTTGTATAATCAGAATAGACATGTCCTGTGATTTTCAGCCTTCTATGATTATATTTAGCCTTTACAGCAGGCACATCCTGACAGCTGAGAATATTACTGTCAGGTATTGTCCCCCCTCTATTAAATATGAAAGGAGGCTGAAAATCACAGGACATGTCTGTTGTGATGATACAAGTCAGCAGTCCTGAAATGTGTGTTTCTCTTCTATAATACACATTCTACATCTCGGAGGTGACGTCTTTCCACGTACGGGCTTCCTTCGCCTCTCAAACGGGGCAGAGCTCCGTGGAAAACAGCAGGAGAGACACAGCCCGACGGGGAACCGGGATCTGATACAACACTGGAGGGAGAAGCAGGTCCGTGGAGCTGTGCGCAGGAAGAAAAAACAAGCGCCTCGCACTGAATGCATGCCGCTACAATGTCGCTTTGGGTTGTGAGCGCACATGATGCGTGTCTACATTGAAAGTAATGGGTTTGTGTGTGCAAACGACACTACATCTGAACGCCCCCCATGCACACACACAGGCTTTAACCAAGGCGGCGGCCAAGATCACCCAGGCGGCCCGCCTTTAGCTTAGATAGGCAGGGAAAACCCTGACATATCGCCTAGCCCGAGTTAAAACACTACTCACAATTTGGATTGAGGAAATATTAATAACCTACAGGGTAATCGAGGAAAGAACACATAATTTGAGGTAGCAAACAACCCAGTTTTATACATCCGAAAAACTATAAATAAAATGAACTGTTTGGCAACCAGACCAGGCGTCTAATTGAGACAGGCGTTTATTAGTCAAAATGTGTAGCCACACCGGGCTAGTAAAAGGGGACTGGGCGTTTAATTGGGACGAGGCTTTTAATGGTAGTTTTACGGTGTTTTCCTTTTAGAAGTTAACAGTCGATTGTGTGTGTGTTTGAGTGTCGTCATAGACACATCATAGATTTGGTCTTTATAGAAAGTGTGACCACTTTATCCACAGGCAGATGCACTGTGTACACTCTCTCTTTTCTGCCCCAGTCCTTGTCTCGCTGTCCTTCCTATATCGAACCGGTCTGTGTTCTGCAGTCAAGGTTATGACCTAGAAATGAAGTGACCCCAGCCTGTTTGCCAGGAGCGGCTGTATACCTCGGCTACTCCATAGAGAGCAGTGGAGACGGGGCTTCAGGCCGCCTTGTTCTGTCTCACTTCCCTAATATTAGCCTGTTCCTCGTTCTGCTCCAGTTGAGAGAGGCATTACGACTGTACTGAGATCGCCGCTCCCATCAGCGTTGTCTTGGAAACTGTTGAGCTTATCGAGCCCATATGACCCAAGGACATCTCACGCACTCGGATAGCAGCATCTCTGTGTTTTTTGTTTTGTCATTTAATATGCTTCAAACAGCAACATGCAGTTTCACACACTTGTTTATGAAAGACGGAGAAAGTGGCGTGATTAAAAGGTATCTGGTTTCATAAAGTACAAACTAGGCCGTACAGAGAGCAAGCAAATAAACTGTTTGCAGTTTATTATATGAATTAGCAGCACAAACTGTGTGTTGATTGGGATCACGTAAATCCTCCCCTCTCATTGGCACTCCCTCATATAAATACTATCTCGCCTCCCTCTTCATTTTCTTTTACACATATAAACATGAAATCCCAGAAGGGAGGCTTCCCGCTCCCAGTCATAAATTGAGAAGCGAGTCAAGTCCTCTTGCTCCAGAGTTTTTCCAAGTGGTTGTGAGAAACTCTGGTTGTGCAATCTCTAAAGAGGGATTAAGCCTGTGGAGAAGAGGAGAGGAGGGGATATGAAGAGAGACAACGAGAAGGATGTGAAGGGGGAAATTGTGTTCTTGTAGGGAAGTAGTGATGGCAACCGCTCTTGAAAGGAGACGACATCACTAAGAGACGAACAGGGCAGTGGGGGTGGGGTGGGGGGGTGGCTGAGAGAGAAAGAGCGAGATGCCCAGGATGGAGGTATAAAAGAAAGATGGAGGGAACGTGATATGTTAATGGATTAAGGAGAGAGCGCGGAGATGGAGGGATGGAGATTTGTGTGTCTGTTTAATGTCATAGGGAGCCAGGCTGTTTAAAAGAGACTTCAAAGAGACTAGCGCCCAACATAAACTAAACTGACACACACTCACACACATGCAGCACACACAGAGAAGCAGTGCCCGGGGCTGCAGTGAGCACAGAGGAGACCTGAGGTGTCCTCTGCCATGCCTGATTAGAAATACAGTGAGTGGCTGAGAGATGGCGATGGGAAAGTGTGTCTGTGTTAACTCAATGTACATGCATATAAATCTCCTCTGCTGCTGCTCGGAGCGCTGCTGTCTACTTCTTTTACATCCGCTGTGATCAAATAGCATTCACGGAAACCAGTTGACATCTCTGACAGCATTTTGACACGACTTTGTGAGCAAGAATATATGTGTGTATTTCTGTGGCAGAGTGCCTCCATGTCGGCGTCTGTCTCTGCCAGAGCGCGCTGTTATGTGTTTGGCATATGTGCCGAGCTCTGCCTGTGCTCCGGGAAAGGCGAAAAGGATCCAAGTTTCTGCTGTGATATCAGGTTGTGTTGTGTTACTGCGTGGAGGTCAAGTGAGGTTGGTAAAATCCAGCAGCGGTCAGAGAAACAGAGAGAGACTGCAGAGCAGGGACTGATTTTCGGGCTTCCCACTGGTCCTGGAATTTCAGGAATTTTGAGAGGAGTGATCCAAACAGTGAGGCAAGCAATTTGAAGAATTCTTTTAGGATATCCAAGAGGATCTGAAAAATTTTCCAGACAGAAAGAAGTATGCCAGACTCGGTTTTATAACTTCTGCTAGGGTTGTGACGGTATAGATTTTTTCTTTTTCTTGTGGTGACAAGGCAACATATCCCCAAGATTTGGGTGTTAACTGCCAACATCTACCAACCCCCACCTCTATAATCTTTATTGAAGACTTTACCCTGCCCGCTGGCAATTTGTGTCCTACTCACAGTGTTATGCGAGTGTACATCATGAATGTTACTGTATAATTCTCTGGTTTATCAGTGAAGTATATGAACTACACTACAGACTGGATTCTCTACTCACAGTGACAAACAGCGCAGGTTGAATGCACATCAGCAGGTCTGCGTTTTATACGCCTGGTATATGAAATGTCTATGTCATCATTGCATTTTTATAAACTGTGATAAACATCTTTTGTCCGCCTCTAGGCCTCTTCTCACCCCTCTTCCTCTCCTTGCAGGTCTAATCATAGACCTGAAGTTACATTCAGTAATAACTGTAAATAACATCAGAATGTTACACAAACACTGGTGTGGTTTTGCAACTTGAGTGTAAGAGACTGTGATGTTTAATACAGCTGAAGTAATACACACTGTCTTTCGTTCAACACTAAGCTCCTGACTGGAGGAGCTCCAGTCTCTGTCTTTGTTGTTTGTGCCAAGGCTGGGGATGGGTATTGAAACTTGGTATTAATTGAGCCCTGGGGCTAAATTTTCAAAGACCAAAGTATTTATAAGATCCGATGTTATCAGTTCCTTTATTGGTATTTTTACACATTTTGGTTTAACTAGTCCATACCCATTGAGTGCACAGTTGCCCACATGCAGTTTCACATGGTGTGTGTTTGGGATACAGGTCATAGGAAATTGCAGATTAAATAGTCAACTGAACCCATTAAGAAGAGCAATGTATTCAGACAGAGTTTTTGTGAATTTGATAGTACGATTGCTTTAATGAAAGTACAGTAGTACCATTGCCAGTAGTGGGATAGTTAGTTAGCTACAAGTGTACATTAGTAGTTAAGGTAGCACGTTGAAAGGCAGATAGTTAAAGTCATTGCCTTATAGAAGCTCAGTTTTAGTAAGTTTTCCAACTTTTGCCAAGAGGGAACTTTAGATATTGGTCCCTAGATTATGTTCACCCAGTTTCATGCAGATCGCTCAAACTTCCTAGGAAGAGATCAATTTTAAGTGTTTTTCAAAAAAATCAAAATGGTGGAAAATCTATATAACCAGAAGTTATGGGTTCTTAAGGCAAATGTGTTCCTCACAAGGAGAGGCATGTCTGTGCTAAGTTTAATGTCTCTACGACATACGGGGCATGAGATATGCCCATTCAAAGTTTGACATTTCAATCGGTTGCTATAGCGCCCCCCTTTGGCCAAGTGATGTAATATTGCTTCATTCGCATCCTCCCATGACCCTCTACCACTGTGTCAAATTTCACATGGATTGACCAAGTCAGTGAGGAGAAAAACGTGGAACAGACACACACACACACACACACACACACACACACACACACACACACACAGAGTTTTCGTCATTATATAGTAAGATCTGTGTTGGGGCTGAACTTCTCCACACATACATTACCCACACCACAGAGTCAAGTCAGTGAACAGCAGAGAGCCTGTGATGGAAACAGTTAACAGTGAAGATATCTCAAAAATGACTCGAGTTGGTGGCAGCTACGCTCGTTACTGGAACTGCAATTGAACCTTAGCGAGTAAAAAGCCACTTAACCCTCATGCACTGTGCATGTGTTCAGTAAGCATGAACATGTAAACAGTGCTATTTCATTTTGCTCTGTCCACAGTCTCTCATCCACTGCAGCTAACGTTATGTTTTAAACAAGGACTGCACACTAGTTCGGCTGATGGGGAACTGTTACAAATAGGCTAAAATGGCAGCTGTCTGTATGTAGACTAACTGTTTAGCTTAGTTTGACACCTACCTTAAAATTCTTTGATACTAAGACACACAGCCCCTCCTCTCTCTACCAGCGCTAATGTTACCTACATGCTGATTAGAGGGAGCAGGACAGAGGACAGGAGGACAGGAGGAATGACTTACAGTGACTGATAAAAACGAAACTTTTGCAGCTCTAGAAGCAATATTTCGTTATATTTAAAATATTCAACAATCCTGTTCTGAATTTATTCTTTTTAAATTAATATATTTTCTTAAAAGCAATTATTTAGAAATTAAAAAGAACTGATAAGAGGACCAATAAAATACCGAATCAATAAGGAGTATCGATAAAAGGAGTGAAATTGATAAAATCTGAACGATACCCATCCCTAGCCATGGCACAAATGTCCACTTGGACTCAACAATAAACTGATGAGATTATAATGTTCAAAGGTCAAGGTCACTGTGACCTCACGAAGTACATTTGTTGGCCATAACTCAAGAATTCATCTGCAAATTGTGCCGAAATTTGACACAAATGTCTAATAGGATAAAACGATGAAGTGATGACTCTTTAGGTCAAAGGTCAACTCCACTGTGACATCATTTTCTGGTCATTATTCAGCATCATAACTCAGGATCAGATACTGAATTAGTGACACTAATCTTCAGTATCCACCTTGAAACTGTGCTGATTGTACAGATCTTCTGTGTTGCCAGGTCGAGGTTGTGTGTTAAGCACACACTCTATAGCTTCTTTGCAGCAGCATCCATATTTGACGCAGTGTAAAACCAAACTATCTCAGACTCTTAAGTGTATCGGGGATGTGGTGGGAACCCTGCAGAACTGAAAAGCTAGGTTCTTAACTATGGCTTGCGGAGAAACACAGAGGTTATATATAAAACAACGTAGATGTATTAAACAGCCAGGGTGAAAGCTAAGATAAAATACAGTAGTACACCACAGAGCATGGCAATGTTTTATAGCACTGAGTGAGTCATCACACACGTGCTCTCTCTACACCTACTGCACTGAGAGTAACACCTGTGTGTGTGTGTGTTAACATAACTGCAGTCTGTAGTGTGAATATAGCACTAACACACACACACACACACACACACACACACACACACTCAGACACACACAGTGTCATATGCAGAATCATCATCTACTGTATATGACATTCTTGTGAAACTAAGAAGAACTGACTGCAGCTAATCTGTAGACTTTTTATCTATTAATTTATTAAAGAACTATTTTATAAGGAAAAATCCCTTTGAGTATGTAACATTTTTATATTTGTATTCATTTTCTTAATTTTCAGTTATTATGCTGCTTTTTTTCTCGATTTAATCCATTAATTTTTTGGTTTATGAAATGTTTAAACATTGTAAAAGCTGTTCACCACAATTTCTTAAAGCCCAAGATGAGGTCCAGAAATTTCTTGATTTGTCTGACTAACAGTCCAAAACCCCAAAATAGTCAGTTTACGATCATGAGACAAAGACGAGCAGCAAATCCTCACAGTTTAGAATCTGGAACCATTTTCTATCAGTCAAACTGGTCAATCAAATTTATTACAAATCAAATTTATTACATTTATTTAATCACATTTATTTGTGTCTGCACCAGTGACTGTATATAAACATGAACAATGCGTCTCCACTTCCCCCCACTGTTCAAAAATGAAGCCGGATACAGCTGCTGCCATCTTGCGCTAGCTAGAGTCCGCGCAGTAGCGATTAGAAAGTGAAGTCACGAGACACCCATTGGTGACCCAGACCCAGTGGTGAGCAACACCATTGATTGCGAGCACACCGATTGACACACACAGCTATCAATCATCACGTCATAGGAAATGGACCTACACTTGTATAGCTCCTTTCTAGGCATCTGGCCACTCAAAGCGCTTTTGACACTACAAGTCACATTCACCCATTCACACTCAAAGGTGGCCGAGGCTGCTATACAAGGTGCCACCTACTACTCAGTTTTTACCACACTCACACAGCGATGGAAGCATCATCGGGAGCAACTTGGGGTTCAGTATGTTGCGCAAGAATACTTCGACTTGCAGACTGGAGGAGCCAGGGATCGAATCGCTGATCATCTGATTGGTGGGTGACCTGCTCTACCTCTAAGCGCAGCCACCCCATATTTTATAGTATCAGATAACTACTTGAACATTTGAACATACATCAGTGATAAGAACTACCTAAACTAACAGAAATCATCTTTGGGATAAACTTGACATGTACTTTTAGTTTTGAGTTTTGCCCACGTCCTCTCTGCTAACACGGAGCGGGTAGGGTTTATGACCTATACTGCAGCCAGCCACCAGGGGGCAGTCAAGATGTTTTGGCTTCACTTTTGGGGAGCTGTTGTGCTGTCGATCCACTGTAGTCAGTGCCAGCAAACACAAAAAGCTAATTTGGAAAGCTTCATGTATCAAACAGTGTGTTACGAATCATGAGAACTTCAAATCATATTAAAAAGGTGTCATTTTTATATTACTATACTCATATTTTAGTGTTTCTCTGACTGAGAGGGAGCTCCAGAGGTGAGGCATCAGGAAAGCTAGTATGCTGATAAAGTTAAAAAGGCTGCTGTCAAACGATCTGACAGGAGTGGTTCTTGGTGTAGATGCCAGGCCACAAAAAGACTTGGGTCAAATTTTAAATTTGATTCAATCTGCAGCTGACTGAGTGCCAGTTTGAGCTGATGCACTTTCATTAACCTCATCAAAATCCCTTGTTGCTGTAGTTACTTGATTTCGTAATTGTCTTCTCTGCAACCGAGCGATCAGAGCGTTGCATTTATCTACTGGTGGTTTGTCTGCACTAGTTTCTCTTTGTCAACCGAGAGATAAGATCTTGCAAGGTTACAAAACTCCTGTGAATCGCGTGATAAGCTCGACAAGAGCTATGAAGTCTCGGGGTCAGTTCGGCATCTGAGAGCCGTAATTTGGTTTTCAATGAAACTGCAGCAGTTGATGTGAACTTGTCACATAGTAGTGCTCCTTGTTATGGACTATTCAATGCAGCCTTCACATCTTACTGCAAGTAGTTATTACAGTTAGCGTGATTAGTGGCTGTTTGTTGTAGGGTCCCATTTAGAAATATATTTTTCTAACTCACCTGGTTATATATCTACATAAATATATGTATAGAATACATAGCTTTATCCTGTCAGAATTAGTCAAAGCAGTACTTTAGCAGGACATTGAAAGTATTTGGCTCCATGTGTATAAAAAGTTTGAGAAACTACAAACTCATAGAGAAGGGACAAATCTTAACACTTTTGTTTTCTGCTGCGGACGGCACTTTGTGCCACCAGAATCCTATCAGGCGGAATTTAGAAATGCTACTCTGCAGTTCTCCATCCTCCGCGGCTGCTAAGCAAAGCTAAACTAAGCTAAGCTAAGCTAGCTATGCACAAACACCCCCCCCCCCTCTTCCCAGGGGCATGAGAGAAATCACCGTGGCCAAATTAATTTTCTCCCTTGTGCTTGTGCTGCTGCAACCTGAGGGATCACTGAGGCAGAGAATCAGCCAAAGAGAGGAGAGATGGTGCTGGAGGAGGGAAGGAAAGGGGAGCAGAGGAATTTTAATGTGGTTGTGTCTGTCTCTCGCTGCCTGCCAAAGAAAAGCAATTACTATCACAGCTCCTCTCTCTCTCTCTGCTGTGTTTGTATGTGTGTTTGTGCTCACCTGCGAGTGTGTGTATGTGCCCGACTACACTTTAGCGCTCAGGGATTTGGTATGTTACATGTATAAAGGGTAGATTGGCTTGTACACTGCAGGGTGTTTGTGAACTCTGACACAGAAGATGTGTGTTTCTGCGGTGTTACTTTGCTCGAAACTTGAAAGCAGCCAAAGCTTTGCTCAGATACCGTGAAACATCGTCTCCAAAACACAAATGTCACTGTTTGTTGTGCTTCTAATGATGCCTGAAACTAACCAAAGTGATGAACTTTTACATACTACCCACATAGATTTGCTGTTTTTCTTCTGGAGTGATGTAAGACAGAAATCCAGCAGTGCACAGTGGCTCTCTCTGAGTGTGAAGGTGACCATTTGGAGAAGCGCTGATAAACAGCCGACAGATAAGAGCCGAAAGTCAGACGGACAGACAGGCAGGCGGAAGGACAAATGGAGGCACTGGGAAGATACTTAGGAGTAGAGCTGCGGGAGGGGTGGAGGTTGAAGGGAGATATGAGGAGAAATAAAGCATCACCGCCTCTGCAGAGCTTTGGAAAAGCTTGTGATTGTGTGTGTAGCTCAGGACTCACCATCACTCCTCGCCTCAGCCAGAGATTTAACATTTCTCCTCCTGTCTCTCGTTACTTTACTAGGATGCGGAGGTTCGCCTACTGTAAGGTGGTTTTGGCCACCTCCCTGGTGTGGGTGATGCTGGACATGTTCATTCTGCTCTACTTCAGCGAGTGCAACAAGTGTGACGAGAAGAAGGAGAGAGGACTGCCCGGGAGAGAAGGTGAGTGTATATTCCCTCACACTTACATGCGATCACAGAGACACACTCTCACATCCTCAAGCATCCATTCATGTGTGTGCGTATCTGCTGCAGATTCCCTGGCTAGGCCACGGGACGGGCCCGGTGAAGGCGGGAAGCCTGTGGTTATCCCCAAGGAGAACCAGGAGAAGATGAAGGAGATGTTTAAGATCAACCAGTTCAACCTCATGGCCTCTGAGATGATTGCTCTCAATCGAACACTGCCTGACGTCCGCCTGGAAGGGTGAGCAGCCTCCCTGCAGCTAATCAGTTGTCCTGTCACTTACTCTCACTCCACTCATTAAGTTCCCCTCAGAACGGCTCTCACTGGCATCCACTGTTGGGATAGTCCACACTTGTGATCAGTTATAATCCACAAGCCAGATGTCACACAGTGAATCACTGTTGTTCTGCAGAGGTTAGTTATGATTTATGACAGAGTGAGGCAGATGTATGGATGCATGAGTCAGCGTAGAGAGAACAACAGTTATGATTGTGCTGTTTACATCAAAGCTCCCTGCACTCTCTCCGTTTGTGAGTCCACAAATGAGACAAGAATTAGCTCGCCATTCCCGTCCCTCCGCCTCTCTCACCGTTACTTTAGTCAGGTCAAGTCAATTTTGTTTATATAGCACATTTCATACGACAAGCATAAACGCAGTGCTTCTAAGATACATCATACATGACAAATATAAAGTTTTACATATATAAAAACAAGCGGGACATGATAAAATAAACAAAATAAGAGGTACTATTATTAGCATTTTTCTTAAAAAGGGGGAGTCACTAACAATAATAACACTAACTCCTAAAACAAATAAAAATATACTTATAAACCGAACTATAAGCTTGCGAAAAAATATGTTTTTAGTTTGCTTTTTTTAAATAATGCTTTTATTGAAGGATAATTGTAAATCATACAAAATTACAATTGAAACATTTTTCCTTCCATTTTGTCTTTTCTGAACAAACATCCCTCCCATCCCCTCCCGCCCCCTACCTTAAAAGTCCATGGAGGTACAGGTTCAACACACAATGGCACTGATTCCACGTAAAAAATGACGTACAGTAGAAACAAAAGGAGGATAAGCAAATAAAAAAGGAAAGGAGTAAAGAGGAGAAGGTCTTTCAAACAACAATGCGTGAGAGTAAATAGCCATAATGTACAACTGCATAATATTTCTCTCCTAATCAGGAGGAAGTGTTCTGAGGTTAGTAAAATAAACCATCAGGCATTGTCATTTGGGTCTTCAGAGCCTCTAAGAGTGAATTTTAGCTCCTCAAGTTTAAGATAAAATATCAGGTCTTTAAGCCAGACAGAGGATGATGGGCAGTTAGGGGACTTCCATTCTGGCAAAATTCTGCAATGAGCTAATAGAGACGCATACGCCACTGTATAGTTTGCTTTTAAAAGAGAACACTGTTGTAGCAGACCGTAGTTCATACTGTAGACTGCTGGAGAGCAGGTAGAACTCAGGAGACCTTAACTCCAGTCAGTGGCTGTAGCAGCTTTAATTCGGCCAGCGCAATCCCCCCAGCGTCAGGTGTCACAGCAGGCTGGTGGCCACTGGCAGCGCTCTGCTGTCTTAAGTATTGGCAGCAACAGAAAGTTTGCTGTTTGAGAGTGTCCAGTCCCCTCAGGCTGGGGTTTACACTGGCTGAGTTCGAATTGCTGCAGCTGCAGACTGGGGGTCTGTCTCCAGAGCTGCTGCCCACTCTTCTTCCCGGCGAGGTGGTCTTTAGAGGCGGTGAGTGAGGTGGGGGAAACACTGTGATTCACAGCTTTAGCTTATTTTAGCTACATGAACGTAGAGTTGAAGCTGCAGTCGTGAGCCTTTACCTCCGGTTAGCAGAAGGCTAAACTATTAGCAACATTTTATTGTCAGATTCTGTCCTAGACTCTATTTTTGATTAGTCCATCTTCCTTTTTCTGGGTCACTTTGCAGTGTAGGCAGTTGTTGCCAATGCAGGAACAGCAACGTTCTCAGCAGGATTCTCCGCTGTTGCATCAGGATTTCACTGACAGGATGTGCACAGGCATTTTTTAAACCTCTATTTTAGGATTTTCAGCATAAAACAAACGCTCAGTACACCATTGTAACATCTCAACCACAAATCTTTACAGGTAGAAAATCAAAAACAAGTCCCAGGACTTCAACATTGCTATTAAATAAAATACATACACTCTATACTGCTACACAGTTAGACCGTCACAACTCACTACCCTTGAGATACTCAAGTACAGGGCTCCAAATTCGGACAAGTATCATATTCTTATTAGAAAACCTTAACCTTTCTAAGTACAATACATTCATCAGCTCTCTTTTCCACATATGCAGTCTGTCTTCCGCATAAGTAGAGTAAGTTTCCTTGCCAGGACCAAACAAAATGAAATGGCCTGAGTTTTATACTTGCTGCCAAAGGTAACACGCTTGTAGCACCTAGGACAGCAACTAGTGGGCCAGGTTCCCTTCTCAAAGGCGTTAAAGAAACATTCAAATGTGTTCTTCCAATAAGATAACAATTTCCAGCATGTCCAAAGAGAATGAGTTACTGTCCCGTCTGCCTCTTTACACCTACTACAGAGGAGGGAAACATCAGGGAAAATCTTATGCAATCTGTCTTTGGAGTAGTTTAGCCGATGCACTGTTTTAAATCGTGTCAGACTGTCTAGAGTTAATTGATAGTTTAGATTTGCGACAGCCTGAAAACAGAGCCAAGAGAAGGTGCAAAAGTCCAGTTCTCTCTCAGACCACTTGAATTACAGTTTACTCAAAGTTTATTATGGTGTTTTGGTCCAATGAAGCCAAAATTAAACTGCCTACTTCAGCTTTAATCTGTAAATGTTTTACTGAAGGACATAATGTGTGTAGAATATGTAGAAATAGAATTGCGAAGCACTGTAACCGAAACATAACAGTATGCTTCAGGAAGTGATTAAACCAGTAATACTATGAATTAGACAGGGTGTGGTGGCCACGGGCACTTGAACCTCCTGGAAAACAGTCAGAGTGTCCCAATAGCATAACTGATTGTTCACAGTACTAAAAACAGTCTTTGTTTCCTGCCCTGCAGTTAGTATACAGACTCAATCATTGATGTATCTTAATGCTCTGTACGAACAGAAAATCATACTATACATGTATGAAATAACACTGCTGATTACACCTAACACACTGACGGTCAAATGGTTTGTTTGTTGTCTGAATGCAAATGGGACAAAGGCTAAACTGGTGTTAAACCATCAACTGATTGTGACTGAACAGGAAGCATCCTCATAAATAGCTATCAGTGTGTCAGTGCCAGGATTTTCCCTGATCATGGTAGTCAAATGCAGTTAAAACCGTTGTGCTGTGCATGTGCTCCTCTGTGTGCTGCAGTACAGCTCGTTACTTCCATTAAAAAGTGAGTGTCATTAGCAATTCCACAGCGATCCCCCCTTTCGTTAATATTCCTGTACCAGATGTCTCTTTTTTTTTTTTTTTGTCCCGTCTCTACCGGTTTGTTGATAACATGCTGCAGACTTGCAGTCTATTAACACTGAGAGGGCTCATCATCAGTTATTTCTTTGCCACACCAGAGGACATAAATGAAGACATAAGAAGCATTAAAGTTCAGCTGTCAGTCAGTGGATTTTAATTTCCCAACGTGGCTTCGTGTTACAGTGATGACACAGGATGACAGGGGCCAAAACTGTCACATAAATGAGTTTCCTGTCAGTCTGTATGACTTGCTTAAGGCTCTTGGCTCCTTTTTAAAAAGCCAGTGTGAACTCAAAGCAGACCAGAACTTAAATGCTATTATGTATAATTTCTTACCCATGGTACAGACTATATGAACCAAACTATAGGTGTGAAAGTACCCTCATTATGCACTATGACAGTTTTAGTATCTGCTTTTCTGCCTTTCTTGACTAATAGCCCATTGGTTCACCACAGGAGGGTGGGCACGTGTCAAATATATATTCAGTATATTTGATTATCATTTTTTGTGCAATTTAGCAGAGGACCACATCGTCACATCGAGATATTCCTCATGGATTTTGATGATTTATTAATGTAGTAAATGCAGGACTCTCCCTCTGACAGACAAACTCAGACACCCTAAACTGATCAACAACAGCCACCAGATTAACAACATTTCTCACCCCTTTTCCACTTCCTGTTCAGGGCAGGAATATTGCACTGCTATGCTGCCTTGCTGTTCTGTATATTAGGTACGATCACAGAATGGGGACAGCATGGTCTCACCTTTAAGCTGCCGCAGGAGGCGGTAACAGCGCTGAAACTGTGTCTGTATAAACAGGGACAGCTGGCAGGGATCATGGGCAGGACGGGTGTGACGTTTTGATGATGTGTTATGTGTGCGACCACAGGAGATTTAAAAAGCAGCTAGTAGCATTTAGTGGCTAACTCAAAGAAGAAGAACGGCTGAAAATGTCCGCAAATTGGGAAAACAATAGCCCTTTTTAAATAGGAATTGTACAAATTTGCAGGAAAGCCCAATCAGTCTTCGTTCAGCATTGGCAGTATAAAAACAAAATCGGGGAGTGCAGCAAAATGCCGCCTGCTTCTTTTGTTCATACAGAATGTGCCTTTTTCGGGGCAATGGGGGCCGTGAGCAAGTAACAAAATGTGTTGCTCAGCGTTGGACGTAAACGGTGACGTGGGAGGGAAGCCGTGCCTGGTCAGTCCTTCGGCGATTCTCTAATATGTCGGCCCGTTCTTCACCGTCCCCGTCACTTGACGGTTAATGGCCTCTTCGTTTGTGAGGGCAAGGAGGGCGCTCAATTCCTTGTCTCCCCAGTTGCTCATCTTTACAGTGTCTTTCAGGTTTGCGTTTCCCTCTTGCAACTAGCTGCTCATTCCTGCAATCAGCTGTTTCCTGTTAGTCCACCATCAGTGGGTCGCACGTGCGGCGTCATCAACAGCTCCTCCCACAAGTCATCAACAGCCCCTCCCGTGGTGGAACAGCGCCTTGTTCTTTTTAAACCAAAAAGGATCCGCTAATATGTTTACCCCTACGCAGCAGAAATTTGGGCACCTCAGATCAACTCGCCAATCCGGCTCTGTGCGTCTAAACGCTCGCAGCTTGCCTGCAAAACGGCCCAACATTCGCCGAAAATCTAGCAGTGTAAAAGGGACTAATGAGATACAGGAGCTCCTTACCCTCCAAGCAGAGGACGAGATCAGCCGCCATATACCAGGGACAGTTGTTATGGCCATGTTATGCCATTGTTGTTGTTAAGGAAGTGCTGCTGACAATTATGTTTTGTGTCACACTAGAGGCCGACGCTGTTGAGTTAAAAGTCACGCCCATCAGGCCTCTTTTGATTTCATGATGCCAGGATGCAGTCTGTAATTACATGCTGGAGTGGAACGATGCCATAGTCATTTGGTTCTGTGTAAAAATACAAAGGAGGCATAAAGAAAGAGCTTTGTAGCAGCCTAATAATGCAGTCTCTGTTATAAAGGGATCTTGAGTTCAAGGGCCTAGGAACAGCACCAGGCTTTAGAGCCAATTTGACATAGTGGCCAAACCGTGAAATTACATCTTACGTGTTCGTCACTTGATGCCATCGGGCCCAAAAAGACTTTTTCCCATGGACTTACATTGTGAAAGAGTTGCCTGTAAATCAGTGGATTATGTTTTTGAGCATTACAACACCTGCGAAATAACTGGTTCCGCTACCAGAATTGGATTCATTAATAACATTTTGACACTCTACAAGAGCAACACGATTAAATCATTTTATCCCCACTGAAGTTAGAAGAGGGCTGACCTGGAACGAGCTGCGCGGCCAGGGAAAGTCTTTACTGCACCTATCAGTGCGGAAGATCCAGGTAATTTTACACCCAGGAAGCTGAACCTTTTTTGGCTTCATGCATAACTGAACACCTTTCATAGGAATGAACAGGCCATCGCTCTTTATACTTCTATAATTGAGTTCAGATCAGTACAAAATGGAGGAAGATCCCGGAGCGGGTTGGTTATCTGAAGGAGGTTTAGGCTGAATCCAAATGTCCACCCTCTGGACTTGTGGACTGAGCCCTCGTGGACTTCAGTCATAAGTACTGTGAAGAGTTCATGGTCATCATGTAAAGTAAAGAGACTGCAAGCTGCTCATAGACAGCCCTCGAGACTGTTTTTACTCGTTGCCATGGAAACGCTCAGGCGACGATTACAATCACTGTAACTGCTGTCATATTCTGTCTGCTCATCTGTCCCTGCAGATAATAAGATATAAATCATGTAAAGGGTTGTTTTGTGAGTGAACAAAATAAATTTCTGTACAACATACAGACTGCAGACATTCACATACAGAGATGTTTGTGAATACAGCCCGAGCCTATAGGCCTATTAGTTATATCAGAAGATCTTTAGTTGTTTTTTGGCCACTTTTCTAGCTTTTATATTTGGCATTACACTGCGCAATCTGTAGGGTAGGCTGCAATAAAACGCCGCATTTTGATTCCCCTTTACAGTCTGTATTTCCACATATTTCTGTATCAGGATGTTGAATATTATTTCTGACCTACAAGATTCAAGTACTGTTTCAATAGGCTACAGTAACTGTTTGCACACACATAAGTTTTGGTTTTTTTAGTCAGCTATTGAAAAAAACAAACTACCACGTCACATCCGTATTGCAATGAAGTGTGGGCAATTAAATCAGCGAAGTCTGCTGAAGTCTGCGCACCCAAGCGCACTCTCTGGACTCTCTGGAAGTCTGCAGAAAGTCCGCTTAAGGCCCCTTGTGGACTGGAGGAATTGTGGATTTGGACAGTCCTCAGCACTCCTGGACTTGCTGTGAGCGCGCCCGCAACGTCCGCGAGTCTGCAAGTGCAGTCCGGACATGTGGTTTCAGCCTTAGTTTCAGAGGGGCAGATGTGAAACAGACAACTACCCTCTGCAACGTATGCCCCAAAACGATTGCTGCGTAAGGTGGCAGCACCCCGAATCTGCTCCATCACTTACGTCATCACCTCTCTCTCTGAACTGCCTTTCCTTTCTCTCTTTCGCCAGTATAAGCAGCAATGCCCAAGCCAAAAAAAAAAACTTAGAAATAAGTAAATGGATGAAAGCAACGTTCCAGAAAACATGATGGAAAATTTCACATTCATTCAATAAGTCAGTTTGTCAATCATGAATAAAAACTCCCCCCTGCAAACTGCATTTCAGAGCAAATGTAATTTCAGTCGTGTGAATAATTAGACTTAATAATAAAGAATACATTTATTAAAACTTGTCTGATTCCACAATGGCAGAACACTACGTCAGCGTTTCTTCAACAAACATCCTGTTTTCAATATCAATTCAAAATGATAGCAGACCAACTCAAAGCGATACTCAGTATCAGGGCATTCTGATGTGAGGGGAACCACTCTTAAATGTCATCTGAGTTGTTTCCTCCAAACTCAGATTAGTTTACTGTTTTATCACACTGATATGATCGTATGCATCAAAAGGCTAAAACAAACCAACAGCCTGATACAGAGAAAGTAAGATATGTATCATATGTTGCAGTGTAGCTTGAAGGTCATATTGCCTGACCCTCACTGTCCTGTTTCAGAAGGAAATACATCACATTGAGGAGGAGGTAATGATAACGTGTCACGCTGCCTCTTTTTTATAATGCTTCAGTAATGCTACGTTATATGAGCAGCTCACAAGTCCCTCTCCTCTATAATTAGGAGTTTAGTGTTACCTAAGTGTCTGTCAGTGCCAGTGGGTGAAGCAGGTTGTTCAGTCATCAGACAGGCAGAGGGAGGCACTCAGGTGTGCATCCGAACAGCAGCTTGGAAGATATGTCAAGGTTAGTTCAAGCAGGTGGAAACCAGCTCTCCTCCCATCCCCCCTCTCTGCCCCTTTATGCGCCTCAGCAGAGGAACATGCATGGGTCGGTAATGAAGGCTTTCGGAGCGAAAGACAGAAAGACTGACTGACAGACACAAGACTGACAGGCAGGGGCACATGCACACTAGACAGGCGGGAAAGAAAGAGGACATTGATCCGTGAAATGGGTTTTAGTCTTTGAGCGAGAGTTGATTACTAGGTGTGTTTTCACTCAGCCTTCTCTCCGTCTATCTGCTTTTCCAATTAGGAGATAAGACCGAGTCAATATCGAGCAAGGCAATGTGTCCGTGTGTGTAAGCACCCGTACGTTTGTGTTTATTTGTGTGTGTGTGTGTGTGGATCGGCAGGTTCAGGGGAAACGGTGTGAATGAATTCAAGCAGGTTGCTATTAGCTGAAACTTTGAAGTGGAAACTCAGTGATGGTTTATTTTCATTATTGTCAGCAGTGCAGTCATTTAGTGTAAAAAACTTAACAGGAGGGGACAGGACATTACAGTCGAGCCTGTGTGTGTGTGTTTGTGTGTGTGTGCATGTGGTTGGGTGGATCTACAGTTTATGAAAACACTTTCCATGACCACATCTTTAGACAACTTGGCGTTTTCTCCCTTTTTAAATCCTGACTGCAACATTTTTATGAGTTCATATAGAGATATATGTTCATGTGTATGTTGTAAGAGTGATTTAATCCGAACCAGTCTGCCCGCCCTTTCTGACTATCCCCACAGCCCACTGGCTGGAGAAACAGCCTGAAACTCATTACCCTGCTTTGCTGTTGCCAAATGTTGCTGTAGTAACTGCCTGGATACACAAGACTCACAGCCACTCCTCAGTTTTTAAAATCCACATCACGAGACACGATGCCATCGTGTGTCAACACATGTTGTTTTGGTCGACACACAGAGGTCTTTTCCCCCCCATCAGCTGCACAGCGAGTATGGTGTCTGAAAAGTGGAAAGTCTGGGTTGTTCTGTTTGTGTTTGTGAGCGCAGAGAGAAGAAATAATGAACTGACGTGTATAAAAGTTGAAAGAAGGGTGTGTGTTTTTACAGTGAATCATCTCGTACGATCATCAGCCTCCCTTCCTTGAAGAGTGCGACCACGCGTACGTGCACACACCACACTGAGAATAACTGTGTGTTATTTAACGTGCTCCAGAGGCAGCTGCAGGATGGAGTATATTCTTGACCTCCTCTCCTCTGCCGCTGCTGTTACATTCCTTCTGTCAGTATCAGCTGCAGCAGACAGAGAGAGAGAGAGAGAGAGAGAGAGAGAGAGAGAAGGAGGAAGCATTTCAGTGCTCTGATGATCACAATGAGGGAGGGAGTTGTGATGAGGAATCATATTCCATTTAGCTATTGTGAGAGTTGAATCTGTCAGAGGAAGGAAATCACAAGCTGGTTTCTGTTTTGTAATGAATAGATGGCAATATCTTTGAGCGTCTTTTGATGAAAACACTTTGACTGTGAGGCAGTTTGATGTCAGAGAGCTTGTATGCAGGTATCATGGCGAGCTGCAGGGTGTCTTCAACTACAGAGGTGTGCCTCTGTCTCCTGTGACTTTAAAGGCCCAGTGACATTAAAAAACTAAAAACAATCTAGTTATAATCTTGTGTCCTTGTGTTATCTGATCCTATTATTATCCCAGTATTTTTTACATCTTTTCTCCTGCAAAATCAGGTAACAGTTTCAAAGGTTTGATGACTCATCCTGCACTCAGTTTAAGTTTAAGTTTATTTACTTCATTAATCCCCCTGAGGGGAAATTCATTTCAATTCAAGGGGAGTTTACAAAAGTTCATCCAATCAAATGAGACTTTGGGTGACTACCTAGACCAGGCGTCAGCAACCTTTGCTATCAAAAGATTTTTTTTTTTTGGCCCAATAATTTAAAAAAAAAAAAAAAAAAAATCTGTCTGGAGTCGCAATACATATTTGTGTCAGCAACACAGCCTGTTTGATCTAAATTAGCCTATAAGCATTTTTTATGGGTCTAAATGAGCATTCGTTAATTTGTTTCATTCATTTTCCTTAGCCACTTATCCTATTGGGGGTCGTGGGGAGCTGGAGCCTATCCCAGCTGACATTGGGCGAGAGGCGAGGTTCACCCTGGATTTTAGACCAATTTAGAGTCACCAATTAACCTGCATGTCTTTGGACTGTGGACATAATTTTTTTTTATGACTATTTGTTACTTAATCTCTGCAGCGTTAAAGTTCATTCTCACCGTGGGACGGATTTGCGGAATATTCGCGCAGCGCTTTTCCACGTTCAAACCATATACACAGGCGCGGTACGGACGCGGTGCGGAATTTCGTGTAGTTGTGTTCCAATTCCGCGCAGTGTGAACGGGTGTGGGTGAACATGGACGAGTAGCAGCAGCAGCGAGCTAGCAAGCTAACGTTTAACAAATGTCAACATCAACTTTCTTTAGCACTTACCACTCTCACCGCAGCCACCAAGCTGGACAATGGCCTGCCAGACGTCCTTTAATTCATTGTTCATAAAATCATCCCATCTGTTATCAAAAAGGACGGGGTGCTGTGAAACGAGGTTTATCAACCTTTTTCCCATACTGTCCTGCCTGGCTGGATTTCGGACTCTCCCGGGTCTGTGCGACCATAAACAAACAGTTTCATTGGCCCAGCTGTGTAGTTCTGCCGGCGAATTCCGCGGGGGGGTCAAAGTCTGGGTGGAAACTTTTTTCACCGCACGAAAGTTCTGCCCCGGTGTGCAAACTTCCATAAGAACCCATGAAATCAACTTTTGTATTTTTCCGCGAGAATAATCCGCACTGATATTCACCCTCAGTGATAGTGGACTTTTAATGATGAAAGCAAACAAATCTGTCCACTCACTATGAAATTCTCTATTTTCCTCTGAGACATTTTCTTCTTTGGATCTGAATCAATTAGCTAGCTTCACTAAGGAGACTCAAGAATAGCCATCGCTATTTAGATTCGCCAGATTTTAGGAAAAGGTGCCAGGCCGTAGACGAATAACGCACATAGTTGATGAGATGTTAAAACTTTTTTTTTTTTATTCAGTGTATAGGCTACATGTTTTTACAGTTAGAAAATGTAAGAATCACTTCAGGGCTACAACAATTATAAATGAAAATTAAAATGTTAAAAAATAACTTATTAATTTCCATATAATTTTTTGTCAAAGCCACAGGGAGCCACTGGAGACGAGCTAATGTGAGCATGTGGCTCCTGAGCTGCAGGTTGCCTGCCCCTGGTGTAGCCAGGTTGGTCTTATAAAACCACAATTCAGTTTATGGGTTGTAGTAGCTAACAGAGTAGCGTGGAGACATAAAGCATGCAGGGATCCTGTGGATCCTAAAAAGTAAAAGGCACTGGATTAATTCGTTTAAAATTAAGGCCGTAATTGATGTTTAAATGTCTTAAATTAATCTTTAAAAAGTCTTAAAATTGCTAAGATATGGGACGTAGGATTTTCTGATTTTTTTTTCCCCAACATTACATTGTAAAATCGCAAAATAATTTGCAAGAATAATAATTTGCCTAATGCTTCTAATGAGATCAGGATAGTAAAACAAACAGCAGTCATGTTTTGTTTTCGGTCAGGGTGCTCAGAGCAGAGGATCCACTGTCTGCTAGCGAACTCTCACTGTTCCCTGTACGACATGGGGAAGTGCAGTTTCAATGAAAATTGGCTGTTTAACCAAGATTTCACAACACGGCTGAAACCAGTACCAGACAGTGTGTGTGTGAGGCTCTGTGTATTTACTGCAAAAAGTTTTTCCAAACTCAGCGCGATAGGAATAAAGACGGTGGAATCCCACATGCAGAATGAGAAACAAAATTGCTAAGAAAACTTGCCAACAAACACCAGGTATTTCTCAGTTTTGTTCTTCCTTCGTTTCGTTGATCTAAATCCCTCCTGTAATTGTAGGCCGCAGAAATATTGTGTAACACTGGAAAATGCATCATGGTACAGAAGCTAAAGACGTTCTGACTTCTGTTTCACTGGACTCTAAAGGTTCACTCTGCAGGATTATCAGCTACTGTTTTTAGACATGCTTGTGAAAGTGAACGTAAAAGCCAACCCCAGGTTCAGTCTCATTTCACCTTTAGCCTGCAGAAAGATCAAGGGCCACACACTCTGTTAGTGATGATTGAAAGGGAATATGTCTGTATGAGTCTATATATTGTTTTCAGGGAAAATCCTGCAGAGTATATCTTTAAGTTGTTTTCCAGCAAACTGACTGAATGTTTTATATATTTAGTTGGAGAGTAATATTTAACATTAATTTGGAACTGGATGAGTCCGTATTTTCTGCCATCTGTTGTGTACATCAATCCATCTGTAATATGTGTATAAGTCTCAGTAAATAGAGTGCGCTTTTGAAGCTGTTTCCCAGGAAATTAATTGTTAAATGGGGTCGGTGAGATGATTATGAAAGACTTTTATGCTTAAAATGAGAATATGATATGACAAACTTCTGTAAAGCTATGGCATAACGGCACTATGACAAGTTAGACATTGCAGTAGTGTGTGTGTGTGAGTGTGTGGTATTCTATGCAGCATCTACTGCAGTCTGCATAACACCGAAATAAAACTGCCTAAGGTGTCATCAGTCACTCTCGTAGGATCCCGCAAATTGAAAGATTGTCTTTCTTGCAATCCCAAAACTGATTTTGTTGGCTAAAGTAATAAAAGGGTTTATAAGCTGGAATATGGATACAGTCTTCTCTTACTGTATACGATGTGTCATAAAAGTGTTAAATATCATCCAGTACAGCAGTAGATTTTCTGGAAATTCACTCGAGAATCCTTTTTATAGATAAGATAGCCAGATGGGAATGTGTGCTGCATTACCACAAAACAGTGATAGAATTTATTACAAAATAAAGGCAACTGCTGTAAAGATTCACTTCACTGGACCTGCTATGTCAAGCAAGCTTCAAATCTCTGTAAGCAGATTTTTGTACTATACATTAAAACAAATCTGAATCAATGGCTGCCTGGGAGATCTCTTAGGTCCATGACTTTTGAAAGTGATCAGGTGTAATTAACACAATGCAAACACACCAGTATGATCAGTTAAGTATTTCTGAGGGCAGTTGTTCTCAACCATTTTTCTCAACCTCAGTTAAAGCTGCAGTAGGTAGAAAGCGTGAAAACGGTTGATTTTTGAGTCTCATCTGAGTTAGGTTTCGTTCGTCTCCGCCCTGAGCCCCTCCTACCAGACGAGCATGCAAGTATTTTATCCTGCTTGGTTCTATTTCTCCTTCTCTGGGAGCCTCAGCTCTCCCTCACCGCGCAGAAGTCCTCCCCATCCCTCCCTCGCGGCCCCGCACATACTCCCGAGCCTTGGCTCTCCCTCACCGCGCAGCAGCCCTCCCCATCATTCCCTCGCGGCCCCGCACATTCTCCCGAGGCTCAGCTCTCCCTCTCCACGGAGAGCCCTTGGCTCCGCTCCCTCAGCCGACCCTCGCGCCCTCCGGCCAGGCTCAGCCCCACCTCACCCTTCCCCTCCCTCCGGGGCTCCGGGGAACCAAGTTCTGTCTTCCTTTTTTTGGGGGGTTTAGCCGTGTAGGCAGTTGTAGCCAATGCTGGAATAGCTATTTTACCTGGTGCACTGTTCGCCATTGCCGCTTGCTCTCCCCTGCTGCCGGCGGCACGGGAACGCGCATATGCAGTAGAACAGCCAATAGGAACGCAGTGGTCTGAGCTGACCTTTGATTGGTTGATGCACATCGGCACGATACTGATTCTTTAGAGGCTGAACACAGAGCCATGGTGAGGTGCAGAAACCTATTGTTTGTCTCAGACCACTTGATTGACATTATGCTTAGAAGATATTATAACATTTTTATTTTATAATTATACCAAAACAATGTTGCCTACTGGAGCTTTAATACACATTAGGTCACGAACCCCTACTTTATGAAATGTTTCTACCGGGACCTCCATCTGGAAAGATTTTGGCCGTTAGACACGATTAACACCAGAAGTCTATAGTCATCAGCAGCTGAAGAGATAACCGTGAAAGAAGTGACACCTTTGATCACACAAGTCACTTTGAATGTAACCACCAAAGGTCATTATACGTCACAGTGACAGACCTCCAGTTTATTTTTGTAAACTGAAACCAGTTCTCTCAGTGGAAACAAAGCTTTTATTTACTTTTATTTCACAAATAAGAACCGATAAATTGTGAAGACAAAGAAGCCCTCACACTAAAGCATTGTGTGCAGTTTATGCTGGTGTCACATGAGAATAGAAACGTCTGCTAGCTGCTAATTTATGCAGTGGGATACTGTAAGTGTGGGGCTTATGCTAATAATGTTAGCATGTTGTATATGTGGATAAAAATGTCCAGTATAAGACAGTTGTGTTTTTGGTGAACCTTTTGTGTAGGGGTGTGCTATGTCATCTTGTTCACGATAATAATTTTGATATGATATGAAAAATATATATGAAAATACAACAAACATGGCTGGAAATGAAATTCTTACCGACTCCGCAGTGGTTCCAGAAAGAGGAGCAGCTTCAGTAGTGTGGAATAAACTATGGCGTCCTGAATGTCTTATGAACAGCCCGGACTTCTCAGACTCTTTTAGCGACTTACCGCTCAGAGGGAACTCAGTCAGCGGCTCCTCTGGCAGCAGCACAGCATCTCTCCCTCTCCTCTCTCCCTCTGTGCACACAGGAGTCAGTGCCGTCATGTGATTTTGTCATAAACCGTTGGTAATGTAAACCTACATGACACTTGCAGCTCAACAAAAAACTCAATATATGTGACTGTGTGATAGTTGTGGTATCATAACAGCCTGTCACAGGTTACAGCGTGATGATTAGAGGAGAAATGGCAGAGCATAAAGGTCCAGGTGAAAAAAACACAACTCAGTCATTTAGGATTTTGCTAAAAGAAGGAAATCACCTGTTTATTTCTATATATAGATCCCAGGGTACAGTTTATTGTATTTGGGAGCTGTTTAAATGTGTAATTTGTGGTAGATTTTATTTTGTTGAACTATTGATATTGTAAGTGAATCAGAATCTCACTCTGAGTTACTGTTGTTTACAAACTAAAGAAATGAGAAATCATTTATCTTTAGTTTTTACTGAATATTTGACAGCAAGCTGTAAAACTGTGTCACTTATTTTGTTGCAATTTGATGTTCCTGAATGCATAAATACAGAGGTTTTTTTTTTACTACTTTGTCATATCATCGAAAATATCAAAATATTAATTTGTTATCGCAAAAACGCCCTGAAATATTGTGATATTATTTTAGGGCCATATTACCCACCCCTACTTTTGAGTGATAATTGAACCAAGTTTTGAAACGGTACCTTTGTTAAATGTTGCCGTCGTTCCCAACTTCATATCAGTAGAGGAAAACTCCGCTAGGCTAATTCATTCACCATAAAATGTCATAGGCATATACTAATAATGTTAGCATGCAGTATTTGTTTTGAAGACGTGTCTAGCAAAAGTCTCTGACCCTTGTCAGTTATAATGGGTGGCAAATTTTGTACTTTTGTTTATTATTTGTGTTATTGCCATGTTTTAGGTGTGTTTTGAGTCAGTCAAACTTTACAGCACCTCACAGAAACCCTACTGCCAACTAGTGTTGTGGAGGTGTAATTGCAGAGCGACACAAACCCACTACAAAACAGGTAGAAATGCTCAGATGACGCACAAGTATAAAACAGCATTGTCTCACATCTGGCTCATGTCTGCAGTGAATTAAATAGCAAAGATAAACTATTCCCCTTTTTTGTGGACACTCTGAAACTCCCTGAAGGACCCCTGGGGGTTCCTGGACCCCTGGTTGAGAACCACCGTCTCAGGAAATAGTGTGAAGGACTATTTAAATAAGTCTGTGACACTATCATCCATCTTGTCTTGTCTCCACTCATGCCTGCTCTGCTCTGTTAGACATTTACATCCCTCTGTGTCTCTCAATAAGAGAGTTTGATGTGTGTGTGCTCCTCGCTGCTATGATAATGACTCACACTCTAATTAGCATCACTAATCAACTGTCATCATGCTGACCCACTATTTCTGTGTGTCTGTCTTTCTCCATCTAAATTTGGGGATACACGCTCGGCTGCTCGCTCATTATTCACCCTCGGTTTTCAGTGTTTGAAGTCGATTAAAAATACGATTTTTTTCACGAGGCCATAAACGATGATCTGATTAACGCAGTGATTCCATGACTGACTAATGCGGTTTAGCGGATGTTTAATAAGTCCCAGCTATTTCCCTCTTGTTCAGCTCCGTCTCTTGCAGACTCCCCTCAGCTGCAGCTCTCTTTAGCAGTCTCTTACAATCAGACAGAAGCTGGATTATGATGTCTCTACTAGAGTGTTTTTCTCTTCTCTCGCTCTGTCTCTGTCAGTTCAGTTTTGTCTGTGTTCAAAGCCTACATCTTCACTCATTGCACATGTGGTTGTCTTTCCGTCACCACGTCCATGTTGGTTTTTCGATGCTTGTCTCATACCTTCCTCTTGTACCGTGTGTGCTGTCTGTTCAGTGCTGGAGTGATATGACATTTGCTCTGTCTCCATATTTGTAGGGGCATTAAAGCTGTAGGTGGTAACTTCTATAAAATATAACTTTTTGTCGTATATGCGGAAACTGTCACTCTACTCACTCAGCACTAAGTAAGCACCCCAATCACCTCATAGCACTTCTAATGGCTTTACAGCACGTGAACAAAACAACCAGTCAGAATCCTGCACGGGTCCATTTTTGAAAACCCACATCCACCCATACCCATAAAGCTCAGTACCACAACCAACCCGTTAGCTGGTGTTATGTCTGAGTCAAAGCCACACCTGTTAATAAAAGTCACGCAACCTGACCTGCACCTGTGATTAAACACACACAGGCCACAGTCACTCACATTAGGCTGGTATTTAATCTACAAGCTTACACCCCAAATTACTGCGTATATTATAAGAGCCATTTGAAATAGTTAATCACATTTTTCAGTAACCAAATTGTGTTTTAAATGCTGCAGAAATGTATGACTTTGTACCGTGCGTTATGAAATTACACATCATCCTACAAACCATGACAATTCGCTAATTAAAAGTTAGTTAACAATGTTTACCAAGAACAATATTCTGTGGGAAAATAAATCTTGAGGAAACTTGCCTGATTATTACAACGGCATTTTTATAGCAGTTTATCCTACAGTTAAAAAGAAAAATTCGCCATCAGAATATGTATTAATATGTCATTTAAATGTGTTCATTAACAGTTTAACAATAATTTTAATAATATGTTTAACCTGCTAGTATTTAGGGTGCTGACTAGTGAAGGTAGCAACATTCCATCGACTAGTCAACTAATTGTGCACATTTCTAACGAATATGGAGACAGTTTCAGCAAATGACAAATTATTTTCATAGAAATTACCAACCACACTCAAGTATCTTTATTTTATTCCATGAAAGCAGTTTTTTGCCATTTAAAGATCTTATTCTGATTGTTTCATTGTCTCTTCGCAGGTGCAAGAACAAGTTATACCCTGATAATCTTCCTCGTACCAGCGTGGTGATTGTATTTCACAATGAGGCATGGAGCACACTGCTGCGAACCGTCCACTCCGTCATCGACCGCTCTCCGCACACACTGCTGGAGGAGATTGTCCTGGTGGACGATGCAAGCGAGAGAGGTATACACACACACACACACACACACACACACACACACACCCTGCAGATAATTCCTTCAGTGCTTGTGTCTCTTGTTTGAGGCTTAGCCTATTTTTTTAGAGCTACTGTATGATTTTGCTGGGTTTATGTGTGTGTTGCTATGTTTGTGCATGTGTGTGTGTTGGTGCCCAAGTTGCAGTCAGCATATATGGCCTGTGTGTGCCACTCCACCCTGTGCAATGCTGCTAATCCCTGTTTGGGGGAGATTAGGTCTTTAATTCACCAGCCGCAGGGATTACACTCTGTTATTACCCTCAATCCCCCCCATCCGCCACCACACAGCACCATTTCACCCTATGGGACCTCAGGTTGCATGGTGCAAATCAGAGGGTGTGAGTGTGTGTGTGTGTTGGGTGACTGCAGGTAGGGGAGCTCTCTGCAGGTAGAAGGGATGTCGACAGGCATGCTAAGGCGCATTCACACAAGCAGAAACATGAGCACACACCTACCTTTGATCTCTGTTGTTACAAAAGTCTGGAGGAGTGGCTCGTAATCCATCTTATGTTGTGTGTGTTTTTCTGTCTTGTGTGCTTCTGTGTGTTTATTGGATTCTTTTATTACATATTTGTGTTTATTTGTGTGTTAAAGATTTCCTAAAGCGGCCGCTGGAGCAGTACGTCAGAAGGCTGGAAGTCCCTGTCAGAGTGGTGAGGATGGAGCAGCGGTCTGGGCTTATTCGTGCTCGCCTCAAGGGAGCGTCCATCTCCACTGGGCAGGTGTGTGTGCGTGCCTGTGTGCACATACATGACACCCACTACCTGGTGACCTGTTCACCGTATGCTGTGTGCACTCCGGGGTCTGTCTAATGTTTTCTCTCCATGTTTCTAGGTCATCACCTTTCTGGATGCTCATTGTGAATGCACAACAGGGTGGCTGGAGCCTCTGCTGGCCCGCATCAAGCAAGACAAGTGAGACACACACACACATACACACAAAAAACATACACACCTATAGCAACCATAAAAAAATCAATAAACTATTGTTGAGCCTGCAGGGGGCTGGCCCCTGTGTTTATTTGATGCTTAATTACTTATTCTTTGTTTACTGCTTCCCGCAAGCAGATACTCAAATACACACACATACATGCATACACACACACACACACACACACACACAGGGGGTAGGAGGGTGTGATGAGTGACGGCTGATTGGAAGTCACAGCATGGTTCATTGTTTAAATGCATCCTAATGCAAAGCATTAAGGCTCATTTATGCTCCATTTACATACGAGAATAGGCGAGTGTATTTCAAATAGGGCTGGGGTAATATAATCCATTCATCTGATTCAAATCGATCTTCATTTGAACGACCCAATATCGATTTATAAAATCAGAGATCGATCTTTTAATATACGCTTTTCTCCCACAGATATGTGAAGCTTTAACCCTGTTAATCTCGCCGGTAGTAAACGGGCTGCAGTGCTAACTTATTAACGACTGTAGTCTTGAGAAGCTCCGACGTTACCGGCTCTTTTATCTGTAATTGTTAGCTTACCGTTTTTATGTTTTGATGTAGTTTATTATCACGCCACAGCAGCCACTCCTCCTACTGTCTGTGCGAGGTCAGAGAGGTTAAGGTAACTTGAGCTGACTACAACCGTGCTTGTTACTGTGAGTGCAGTAAAACCTCCGGGAGGAAAAGTCAGTATGGAAACATGTAGAAGAGCAATATTTCAATCTGCTCTGTCCACAGTCTTTCATCCACCGCTGCTAATATTATGTTTTAAACAAGCACAGGGCGATTTCCAGCTGATAGCAAATTGCTACCAACAAGCTCAAAGAACAACTATTTATGTCCAGTGGCGTAGCTCAGCTCACCGCATATCTTGAAACTTACCAGCGGTCATGTGACTTGCAGGCAGTGACTGCTCAGCAGCAGAGGGAGGAGCAGAGAGGACAGGACTCACTCGGTACTGTGATGTCAGGAATATCATTTATTTTATTGACATATTTGATTTGTTTGGTGACATATTAAGTTTATATTCTGACTGCTGTTTTAATATTACTGCTGCTGCTCTAGAAACAAAATTTAGTCTTAAAATATTCTGTTTTAGTCCTGTTCTGAATTTATTCTTTTCTAAAATAATTCCTTGTGAAATTTGCAGTATTAGTTCTCTGAGAATGTCTTTCAAATTCTAGAAAAAAATGGTATTGTAGCCGAAATATCAACTATTGAATCTGAAATTGAATCAAATTGGGATAGCAGTGGCGATACCCAGCCCTAATTTCAAGTGTGATGGCCGTCACTACCCACATTCCTCAATGCGTCCTTTACGTTAATTAGTTTAACAGAGGCAGCCTTGTAGACAGCAGAGGTGCGTGTCCATTAAATACATCACAACATGTGCACAGAGAATTCCTTTCATGATATAACTGATTCATTCTGTGCCACCATTTTTAAAATCTTGCTTGAACAATGCTACACTGCCCCCATGATTTCCAGTTGTACTGCTATGTTTTGTTTGTATCCATAAGCTTTCAGAAAACGTGCACAAATAAGGATGAAATAAACACACGGTACGGACAGAAGGCTCAGTCTGTGTCCGTCTACATATCTAACATTGAGTATAAATAAGCCACCCAGGGTTATGAACAGAAGGCTGATGAACGTGTGTGTGTGTTTGTTTCAGGAGAACAGTGGTGTGCCCCATCATCGACGTGATCAGCGATGATACGTTCGAGTACATGGCAGGATCCGACATGACGTACGGGGGCTTCAACTGGAAGCTCAACTTCCGCTGGTACCCTGTACCCCAGAGAGAGATGGACCGCCGTAAAGGAGACCGCACTCTGCCTGTCAGGTGGGTGAAACAGCGGGACGATCCCAGTTTGACATTTTGAAGCTTCTTTCAGCCAGTTATCTAATCTTGACCGGCTCCGGGGCTGCTGCTGTCCCGCTGACCCTTACCCCTTTTTGCTCGGTCAAGTGAAAAAAAGAATTTGCCTGCAGGGACAAATTTGAATCATCAGTAAAATATCACATGATCATCTGCACTAACTCTGTCAGTCAGCTGTTTAAAGCAACTTAGAGCCTGGGAGCGTTGCTGATAGGCATTCACAATTGATGTGGGCAGGGTAATCATACGTCACCATTTAATTTCACACAGTTAATAATCATAAAATGTTCTAATGGCAGAAACACAGGAAGAATAGAGTGAACTTCCCTTAAGCTGAGGTGTTTATGTAAGATTCAGTGTAGTTTCACTGTATCATTTCTCATGGCTCAGGCCTTGGAACTAAAATCCAGAGCTTATTTCTGCCTGTCTATCATCTCTTCTTCCTGCTCTTGTTTCTGAGCATGCTTGACGCCATTATTCAAGGTCACGCACATAATATATCTTATGTAACACTCCATGCCCCTGTTTTCAGTTGTTTTTCACAGTTGTGCCTGACAAATTTTTCCTGAGGGTGTCTTGTAACTGGCCTAAAAAACAAAAATGGGTTGTAGGGTCAGCGTAGGAAATTAATAAGTACTTTAGACTAATGACATGATTTACATAAACCTCGTTCTGTCATGAAGTAGTTCTGTATCACTCAGAAGATCTGAAAGCTATTGCACACAAACAAGTTCTCAGAATGAAGCTTGTGTATTCAGTCAAGCACCAGGGTAGTTCACACAGTGTAGAATTTGCTAATGAGAAACAGGTAGATAAAGCAGAGTCAGTAAGTGAGGAGTAACACTGATGTGATTTCAACATCTCACATGTGCATTTGGTGTTAAATTGCCGTTAATATTACTGCCTTGACGCTGTGTTCACACTAACAGCGACAAAGCAACAGGCTACAAGTCTTTTTCAGTGGGAGCCGGTGACATGAAGATAAAAACTGACACCCGGCACATGTTGCTGCGTGATAAGTGTGAAGCATTACCATAGCATTTATAAAATAATGGATGTAGCTACTGTGATGTTACCCATTGGTTTGTGGACTCCTGGTTTGGAGCCTCGAGTTTGGCATGTTGTTGTTGCCATCTTTGTTATTTGGAGCCACAAGTGAGCATGTTTGGACGAGAAGGTGGATCTAACTGATAGACTGTGGTGACACCTTGGAGACAGCCTGTCGGTCAAGCAGCCTGCCCTTAAATATGCGCATTTTTAAGCTTTAATTAAACGGGTAAAAGTAGTTTTTGTACCAGGCTGTAAACATGTTTATTTCTGCTGTAAAGTTGGGCATTTTAATATGGGGATTAACTTGCTTCTGGAGCCAGCCTCAAGTGGCCATTAGAGGAACTGCAGTTTATGGCACTTTGCTCAAACACTGATCAAAAGCACTGACATATTTTTGGCCAAATAAAAACTTTAGATGATGATCAGCTGAGGTGCTTTGTTGCAAGTAGCAGACACATATAAGCCCATGACAACATAACTCCGTCAGCAAGCAACACTTCAGCAATGACAATAATGTTACCGGCCACACTGTTGCTTTGTCATCAGCAGTGTGAACACAGCATGAGAGTTCTACACGCTACAGGCCGGCTGAGGAGCCTCAGAGAGTGACGCTACAGGAGGAAACTCCAGCAGCTAAACTGGTTGTTATGGGCTCATCTAACTTGTAATTTACAGAGCTGTGCAAAAGTCTGAGGTCACTGGGAAAGTTTCTTTTTACAGCTGCTGGACAGAGAAAAGAACACAACAAGTATCCAAGGTCAGAAAAAGACCTGTGTCAATTAGATGTTGTAATACTTTAAGACTGCAAGCTGAGAAAATTTACCACAGATTGACCTGGGAAAAAAACATTTCACATTTTCACTACAAATTGACCAGTATGTTTTTACTGTGGCACTTTATATCAATTTTACAGTGTGGTTTAAACAGAAAACAGTTTTTTTGTGTGTGCTACTCTTTGTAAGTGATAAACAGTGCAAACTCAAAGAAAGATTCTTCTGCTTTTGTGGCCGCTGAACATGCAGGAATAAGACAAAAAGTAACAGTGAACTTCTCAAAATACCAGCATAAAGAAAAATGCACCCCTAACTGCATCCATCCATCCATCCATCCATCCATCTATTTTCAACTGCTTATCCATAGCCGGGTCGCGAAGGCAGCAGGCTGGGCAAAGTATTCCAGACGTCCTTCTCCCCAGCAACACTTTCCAGCTCATCCTGGGGGACCCCGAGGTGTTCCCAGGCCAGATGAGATATGTAATTCCTGCAGCGTGTTCTGGGTCTACACCTTTAACGGGAGGCCCCTCCAAGAATCGCCACCTTAACATGGGGGAGGGGTTTGCGTGACCTGTGATCCTGGTGGCTGTGTTGTCCGGGGCTAATAACCTGTGGTGGGGTCTCCCAAGACAAAGTGGACCCAGGGGAGGGGCCAGAATAAAGCCTAGTTCACATTGCACGATTTTCACCCTGATTTTGCGTCGTGGAGACTATCGTAATCTTTTGAGTGTTCATACCTGGCGACGGTGTGTTTCTGTCAGCAGGAGTCTTGCCAACTGCGTTACGACCTGTGTGTGCACACCGCAAGATTTCTCCACCGAGCCCTCGCTCACAGAGCCCCAAATAACGCAGTGACGTCACCACACTATGTTTTTTAACTTGGAGACGACACATTGTAAAGGCATGGATATTCTTCCCAGTGTTGAATCAGATCTGCCTCCAGGGCCTGGGTCCAACGCACTCCTCGCAATCCTGTGGACGCTGCCATTGTTGTTGTTGCTTGCCAGTTTGTCAGTGTTGCCAGATAACTTATTAGACGGATATATATATATATATAATATACACAGAGAGAGAGAGAGAGAGAGAGAGAGAGAAAGGTGACGTTTAGAGAGCAAGCCCAAATAAGCAACTCCACTTTAGAAACAAGCCCAAAGTCATGGCCAATAAGCGGACTTGGCAAGTGGCAACCCTGCTGCTTGTCCTCCTCATATTTCTTCCGTCCTCCTGCGTGCTGACGTGGTACGTGTCCTGCCTCTCATTGGCTGCTGCTCTATCAGTCGTGTCAGACTTCTCCAGTTTTCTGGCATGCCAGTTATCCAGTCCCAGTCACAGAGGAGGGGGCGACTTACTCATAGGCTTGTTCACACATGAGGACTCGCCGTCGACTCACCTCCGACCCAAGGTGGCTCTCAAGATCCTCTGTGACGTCAAAATCACGGTGAAAATCGTGTAATGTGAACTAGGCTTGAGAGTGGTTAAAGAAAACCATGATGACATGGCACATTCGGGGAACCTCGCCCTGTATGGCGACATTGGGGTCCCCCTCTGGAGCCAGACCTGGGGGTGGGAGCTCGCCGGTATGCATCTGGTGGCTGGGCCTTGAGCCTGAATGAAATAACATGGACACCACATATCACCCACTCACAATGCAGTGTTGGGATCCCTCCACAGACGACTTACACCCATTCTCACCTGGACCCATCCAACCCAAACGACGCACAAGATGGCCAGGTGGGTCAACGACTCACATGTGACCTCAACGACTCTGTAAGGGTTCACACCCACACAGAGTTTAAAGCCTGTGACTCCGCACCAGTCTGTTAGAACTGAAGAAGCTTCTTGGATGAGAGGGGAAACATGTTCAAGAAACACAAGCAGGTCCAGTTGCCTACGATATAGCACCTATGATAAACCTTAGGATATTTTGATGTACAAACATTTATCAATAGATGTACGAATTTGTCAGAAATGATCAAAGTTGGGAAGGAAAAACAAGAATGTGCTCAGCATCAGCCCCTCCACCCCTGTATGGTTCTCCATTTTCTGTCATTTAATATGACTGTGTAACAAAATCAGCGTGGGAGTTTAACTAAAGGTTGGTCCGGGATGAGTCACATCCCTGTGGCTGGTTAAATCCAATGAAGGCAGAATGTTAATACAGAGACCCCAAATTTTGCAGTAAGAGGCAGGTTCATTAATCCAGTGTCTTGGGGAGCACAGTCTCTGCTGCACTGTGTTCTTAGTGCAAATGCAACATCGTCACTTTGCCAAATGGATAACAGCATTCAGATGCAAAACTTTATGGGTGTGTTTGCTCTGTAATATCATTAGTGTAATATCTTTGGTAATTCAGACCTTAAGACGAGGCAGACAGTCACTGCAAGTGATGCAACCCGCAATCCATTCTTTGTGAATTCATCCATCATTGTTTAGATGAATGTCTTTGATTAGACATTGTTTGGTACATCTCAAGGATTCCCACCAATTAGCTCTGTTTGTTTTACTGTGATGTGTTTGAGTCTTGTAAAAACAGGGATTTAAATGTTGACTGAAGAGTTTAAAAAGCTTTTATGTGCTTACAATGAAAAGACAAGCCGACATATCTATTATTAATATTATTAGTGCCATGATTCACTGCTTTGTTTTATGGTTATTGTCTGTGATTGTCAAACAACATCTGTGCGTTGTTGTGCGAGCTTGTGTTTGTGCTGCTTGTTATTTCCCACTCACTGCCAAAGGTTTTAGCCTTTAGCCTCTCAGGATATGTTTCATCTGCGTTTGTCCGTTTATATGCAAGGTATTGTGTGTTGGTAAGTGAACTTGGATGTAAAATGAAAGCAAAAACAGGCAGTAAGGAAAATAACCCTGATCTACAAAGGAGGAAACCATTATGTGAGAGAAATAGGGGGAGATCCCTGAGCCCATTAAACACTGACACACGACAGAGAAGTGAGCAGAAAAACAGGGAATGACAAAACAGGAAAACAGCGAAGAACAGGGGGTGAGAGCAGCGAAACTTAAAACTCAGATGGGATCTGTAGATACTGTGTGACCTTTTTAGAAAGCAGGCCTTCAGTGAATTAAGTGCCACTAACCCACCTCACTCTTAATTTGCCCTGCTGTCCCGTCCCTCTCCAGGACTCCCACCATGGCAGGCGGCTTGTTCTCCATAGACAGAGATTATTTCCAGGAGATTGGCACGTATGACGCAGGCATGGACATCTGGGGTGGAGAGAACCTGGAAATCTCTTTCAGAGTGAGTGAACACACCCGCAGCCAGTTGACATGACTGTATTCTGGCAGTCATTCAGGAGTGTCTGCTCGGGTTCAGAAACACACACATGAACATTACACTTGTCAGTTTGACTTCTCTGACTAAATCGTCGACTTGACTAATACTTTGTCAGGCACTGGCATTTAATCAAACTTATTCAGACTGTCACAACACAGACAGGACCAAACTGCGTCATCCATCTCCCAGCAGAGGCCCGACAGTATGTCTGTTTTACACAGTGTACTGTATATACGTGTGTCAATGCCAGATCTGTTGTGTTCCGCAGATTTGGCAGTGCGGTGGGACTCTAGAGATCGTCACATGCTCTCATGTGGGCCACGTGTTCAGAAAGGCAACACCCTACACATTTCCAGGAGGAACGGGACAGATCATCAACAAAAACAACCGACGCCTGGCAGAAGTCTGGATGGATGAATTTAAAAACTTCTTCTACATCATCTCTCCTGGTGAGTGTGTGTGTATGTGTGTGTGTGTGTCTGTGCTCATGCATGTATGTGCTCATGTGTGGAGTTTAATCTCTGTGGCAACCAGGTGTGATCTATCCATTAACCCGGTGACAGCGTGATCTTGCAGTGTTGAGCCAACAGTGCAGGATGGGGGGCGGCGAGTAATTTCACGCTATGAAGCACCTATTGACTCGCACATACACACGCACTCACACAAGCTGGCAAAGGAGAGACAACCGAAGGTAAAGCAAAAGTCCCTAAAGAGAATATTTTTAGATGCGAAGCGCCTCTCAGAACGGGCTTGGAGCCGGCTCAAAAACTCAGTTACCCACTTTTGTTTTGCAGGCTGCAGATTCTCGACGAGAGGGAGTAGTTCTGTTGTTGGCTAGCCAAATCTGCACAACTCACAGTGTGTAGTTGATAGCTAGAATGAACCACCATTTTGTTTTGCCGTCATTGTTCTGTGTGACATTGTGTTCTTGTAACCGTGTTCAGTTTTGAACAGGCATTATTTTGCAATGAGTGGTCAGCAGTAACTGATGTGTCCGTCAGGTCAAAGTCAATTTCATTCACAGCATAAGCCATTACTAGTAGCGGTCCCTCGAAGCACTTAACTAGCATTGTTGATCAAGGGAACTGGCTTATTTGTGTCGTGTTAGTTGACTCACAACAACCTGCAGCCTATAGACACTTTTTGTGTAAACAGCGATTACGTATTTAGTGGAATGGAGCCAAACTGGTCGCTGAAAGTGACAGTAGTGGTGTAAAAAGCACTAGTTGATATTTCTCAACCGATTGCAATGAGTCATTTTTATATCAATTGGTTTATGATCTATGTGTAGTAGGAAAAAAAGTTTTGTCTCCAGTTAATTTGAATCTCAATATTTAGGCTAATCACTGCTGCTCAATATTCACTAGAGGAGTGTGTGTTAGACTTACATGAACTGAATTATTGACGTGGTTAAAGATAAATCATCATAAGGAATTGTCAAGCATGGATTTGGTTTATTGTCCTAGTTGTGGACATGTCCACATATAATATGAAGTGGAAGTGTGCTAGCTAGCTAATGTTGTCTGCCTGTTGACACACCGAACAAAAATTGAAGCTTTATAAGACATAAACAAGTCAAACATTTATATACTGACAGCAAACTGCCCTCCTTGGTTCAGTTAGTATTAACTTCATTTTATTGTTTAATGCATTGTAGAACTATGTAAAGTTTAGCTTCAAATGGCATCCTTGGTGACGGTTTTCTATAAAAATAAAGGTTATCTTTTTTTGTAATCCTGTTCTGACATCATCTCAACCATTTATCTCCAGTGTCTGTTGTTTTAATGCCACTGCAATGCAAGACCAACTGCTGTGACGTAACGGTAACTGTGTCACAAGGAGATGTCTTCCTCTTTCTTAAAGGAATGCTTCACTTCCCAAATAGCCATTTGTATATCAGTTACTCACCCCATGTTACATTTAAGTCATGAGGAAAACTTTATTTTTTTCCACATGCTTCCATGACGAACAAAGAATCCAAAAACTGAGAATTTTTTGACGATTCAAGGTCATAGGGGACACGTTTTACAACAGGAATCAAAACATGTGTTTACAAAATTCGCTCAACTCGTGCAGTATGATCCAAGTCTCATTTATCCAGTCGTATGCTCAGCACGTCCCAAACACACAGCTCTTTCCAACAGGAAACTTAACTAAAAGTAAAACTTATCTATGCTTTTTTTCAAAGCCAGACTCCATTGACAAAAACAGTAATTTTACGTCGCTGAACACAAGAGCTGCTGGTCTACCGCTGCCTCAATCAGTCAGTTTGTTTGTGCTATCGTGTGACTTTGGTGAATCTGAACTAACCCACTGAAAACATCCAAGTCACAAAATGACAAAAACAAACTTACTGATTGAGGCAGTGGTAGACCAGCAGCTCTCATGTTCAGCAAGGTAAAATTAATGTTTTGTCAAAGGAGTCTGGCTTTGAAGAGAGCATAGTTTCACTTTCAGTTAATTCCCTGTCTGAAAAGGCCGACTGTTTGAGAAGTACCGGGATAAATGACACTTGAATTATACTGCACAAGTTGTGTGAGAGTTTGTAAACAGATGTTTTTATGTAGTTTTGCTTCTCTGTTTTTGGATTCTTCGTTCACCAGAGGCATGTGAGAAAAATAAAGTTTAATCACAAATTCAACACAACACAGGGTGAGTACTTGATATACAAATGATCATTTGGGGATTGGAGTATTATTTCAATGCTGCCCACAAAGCTCTTATTAGTTCTGCTGGTTTTCCACCGTGGGAAATGCAACATTAGATGGCTTTGAATCATTAAAGAAATACGAAATGGGGGCTGTATTTCAGAAGTCTGGATCCGGTTATACAACACTTTAGAGTGCTCTATTATAACTCACTCAATGGCTAATCTGACCCCGCACATCCTGTAACAATATGGCGCATGGGATTCCTCAGTGGTTCTGACCAGTGGAAGAGTAAAAGGTGGGTACATCAACTTGGTCAAACCAACACACACTTTGTGCTGAGTGTTTAGAACATATTTAGCAAACGCATACATAATTACTGACAATGAAGAAGTGGATTATCCCGTAAAACTGGTTTGAAATGTTTGTATGGACTCTCTTTTTCTTTGGAAACTAGGTCTTTTTTTTTTAGAATCTTTTGTAATAGTTGTGAATCTGAGCCGACTACAGCTGCTGCCCTCTGCATAAGAGCAAACTCCACCTAGTCTGTGGAGGCTTGATATTTATGTGTCACTTCAACATTGGGCGTTTTCAGCTTCTTGACCATCAGAGCTCTGCAATCCAGTGATATTAAGTGCGAGTGCTGTAAATCAATGTGTGGCCTCATTCCAGTGACACACTTTAAATAATGCATACATGGAAAAATGGATTTAACAGGCACTCAGCAAACAGTGGTCTGTATTAATGTAGTTTGGTGACATAGTTAGTGACCTTCATGTTAATGTGTCTGTGTGTCTGTGTCCAGGTGTGACCAAAGTGGACTATGGTGACATCACGTCTCGCACGGCTCTGAGACAAAAGCTTCAATGTAAACCCTTCAGCTGGTACTTGGAGAACGTCTACCCTGATTCTCAGATCCCCAGACACTATTACTCCCTGGGAGAGGTGTGCTTATTCACACACACACACACACACACACACACACACACACACACACACACACACACACACACACAAACACAGTCTAACTCACAAAACTTTAGATACTGTCATTTGCTGATGGACAGACAGACAGACAGACAGACACAGATGCATCTATGATTCACTGCCTTTGGGCTGAAGTCCAAGCAGACACAATTAATCTGAGTCTGTTTGAGTTAAAGGGTGTGTTTTTCTGTTGAAGTAACGATGTCGCTTTCTGTGTGTATTCTGCCCAGATCCGTAATGTGGAGACCAACCAGTGCCTGGACAACATGGCCCGCAAGGAGAATGAGAAAGTTGGCATCTTCAACTGCCACGGCATGGGAGGCAACCAGGTATGTGAGGAAGAGAAAAAAAACAACATAAAGACACACATATTTACACAAAATAATTAAAGTGTAAACAGTAAACACTTTCTAAAATTGTTTTGTGTCAGTATTTGTTGTTATAAAGTGCATTTTGGGTGAACCACTCACAGGGATAAACATTGTGCTCAGGTGCATTTCCAGCTGGGCAACAGGCCAAGGTAAGGACCTCGATGTGTTGACCCTTGACATCGCAGGCTGGTTCTAGTCTGGTGGATTGCCACCTCCATGGCAGGGAGGGAAGTTAGTGCAGAAGGTGACGCTGTAACAACTAGATGTAGCTGGGCTCACCCCTTTGCATAGCACTCGGTCTGGACTCTGCTTTTTCAGGTTGCCCAGGGTGAGAGGTGTCAGGCGTGTATTGGGATACACAAGATGGCTGCGGCTGTGTTGGAGTTCTCCCTGTAGAACGAGAGAGTTTATGTGACAATGAGTTGCTGAGAGAAAGGCTTTGACTTCTTGGGCCTAGACACTGAATGGCGGTAAGAGTATCTGGCCTTCTTGGTGTCTCTGGGTGATGTCCTGGAAAGGCTACCATCTAGGGACTAATAGTTCTGCCGGGAAACTTCAATGCTCTTATGGGCAACAATGGAGAAATCTGGAGGAAAAGCCTCCCTGATCTAAACGTGAGTGGTGCTTTGTTCTGTTCGAGTCATGGATTGGCCATAACAAACTATGTTTGAGCATAGGGTGATTGATAAGTGTACTTTGTACCTGAACACTCTAGGCCTAAGATCAATGATCAACTTGGTAGTTGTATCAGATCTGTGGGCGTATATCTTGCACACTTGGGTGGAGAGATGAGCAAAACTGTCCACTGATCACCACCTTTGTGATATGTGAGTGGTGAATTGTTTTAGATGACAGGGGAAGTGGCCGGACAGACCTTGTTGAGGGTGAACTCGGAACGTCTGGCTGAGGGCCCTGTCCATGAGGTCTTTAACTCCTACCTCCGGAAGAATTTCTTATGGATTCTAAGATAGGTTGGAGACAAGGAATCCAAGTGGACCATTTTCAAAGACTCTAGGCAGCTGTTAGGAGGTGTGGTCAGTGCCTGTCACTGCATTGCTGGTAGACGGTGGACAGTTAAGGAGCACACCAGGCTGAAGAAAGAAGCCTTTTGGCTCCGTTGGCCCAACGGTCTCCTGAAGTAGAAAACAGGTATTAAAAGGCCAGAGTGGCTGCGGCTTTGGTGGTCTCTAAAGCAAAAATCCAGGTGTGAGAGGAGTTTGGGAAAGCTATAGAGAAAGACTTTTCGTTGACCTCAAGAAAGTTCTGGCAAAGCGTTAGATGCCTCAGGAAGGGAAAGCAGGGCTTGGCTCAGGCTGTGTTCAGCAGGGGAGGAGAACTGCTGACCTGGACTGAGGATAGTGTTGAGGGGTGGAAAAAGCACTTGAACCGTACAATCCTTTGTGGGGGGGACAGAGTTTAAAGACTCAGGAATGCCTCACTCATAGTCCTGGCAGAGGTCTCTGAGGTAGTTAAGAAGCTTCCGAGCTGCAATGCACCAGGCGTTGATGAGATACACCCTTAAATGCTGAGATGTCTTGGCTAACGCCTCTTTAATGTCTTGTGGAGGTTGTGGAAAATGCCTAATGAACGGCAGACTGATGTGGTGGAGGGGTTGCTCGAATTATATTCCGTGGGGCTGGAAGGCTGTGACCGATTATTGAACCCCGGATTCAGGATGAGCATTACATCCTGGTCATTGAACAGCGGCCCAGCCATTTACCCTCTTACTGTTTTGAAGGGAATTGCAGAAGGCTTACCACTATACCCCCCAAGGATTTTGGGGGGTATTGCCAGATTATGGGATACCAGGGTCGTTGCTATGAGTCATCCGGTCCATGTATAACTGGAGTGAGAGCCGTGTCCGTATCCTTGGCAGAAGCTCAAACATGTTTTCAGTGGGTGTTGGACTCAACCAGGGTTGTCCTCGTCTCTGATTCTGTTTGTGATATTAATGGACAGGCCTTCAAGGCCCAGTTGAGGGGAGGTGGGAGTGTCCAGTCATAGGAACCTCAGAATTGCTTTGCTGCTCTTTGCAGATGATGTCTTTCTGATGGCTTCATAAGACAGTGGCCTCCAGCACGCACTGGGGCAAGCTGCAGTCAAGTATGAAGCAGTGGGGATGAAAGTCAGCATGGTTCTCTCCTGGAAAACAGTGGATTTTTCCCTCTTGGTTTGCTGCCTCAAGAGGAGGAGTTCAAGTATCTTGGGGTCTTGTTCACAAGTGAGGTTAAAAAAGAGAGTTAGATTGTCATGGTAAAGAGTGAGCTGAGCCCATCTACCCTACAGCCCTCTCCTATGATCATGAGTTTTGGGTAGTGACGTAAGGAATGAGATTGTGGATAACAGATAATGAGTTTCCTCCGCAGGTTGGCAGGGCTCAACCTTTAGAGACCGGGTAAGAAGCTCAGACATCCAGAGGGAGCTCAGAGTAGAGCTGCTGTTCCTAACAGTAAATGCTGTGATATTACTGACAGTAATCACAAAAGAGAGAAGAAAGATGTGTTTTAAATTGGGAATCTGTCTGTGTGATGTGCAGGTTTTCTCGTACACGGCCAATAAGGAGATCAGGACAGACGACTTGTGTCTAGACGTGTCCAAGCTGAACGGACCTGTCATGATGCTCAAGTGCCATCACCTAAAAGGCAACCAGCTCTGGGAGTACGACCCTGTGGTGAGTGGAAGGCATGAAGAAAATGTACATGTTAGAGTGCACGTGAGAACATAATGAACGCAGATTTATCGGTACAGTGAACACAGAGGGCTTGAAAAGTACAGAAAATTAAGTTAACCAGAAAAGCCTAGAAGGAGATGTATTCCAGATGCTCCTTGTTTTATTTTTTTTCCATTTGAAATTAGTGTAAAACCCCCACAGTAACACCAGTGAAATGAAAACAATAAAGCAGGCAAAATGCAAACTGATTTCACCTCAGTTTTACAGCCCCATGTATCCAAAACTTTGAGTGTTTCCTGTTGCTAAAATACACTGATTACTGCCTCAGCACAAAGTGGAGAGAACAATTGGAAAAAACACAAATGAGGTGCTGATTATGCACCAGACTTTGTTTATCTAAGTAAAGAAACCACATTTAGATGTGTAAACTGCAGTGTTTGCATTGCAAATGTGATTTTTTTAAACAATGTTTATTTTAATAGATTGACAGCCCTAATTTTTACACAAGCTTACCTCATTATTTGAAACTAAGGCCAAGTTTCATATAAACATTTTTACTGTAGCACTATATTTCAGACACAAAATATGGGTAAGCATAATAGGTCCCCTTTAAGTTTTGTATCCACCTTATTCCTGAGGGCACTACTGTAGAAATGATTATGGGTGCAACTTCCAGTGAAACAGCAGAAATAGCAGTAAGCTAGTTAGTCCCATAGACTGTCTGTGGTTAGTCCCAGTGGACTACATTTTTGTCTTCAGCAACTGTGTGTTGAACATGTGACCAGAATAAAAAGGGATTGTTCCTGTTGCCATGGTTACCATTGATATGAGAAATAAAACCACAAGAGTTTCACCAGACATAGCGAAAAAGTATTAAATCAGAATTTGCAGAAGAGAATGACACGTAGACTGACAGGTCCGTCACTCAACGTCAGTACATGATATCCCTGTCTTTCCCCGTCTGACTTCATTCTCAACCTACATTAGAAAATAAACTCAGCAACACATCTTGAAATATGTATTTAGTCATTAGGGCTGAAAATGTGTCAGTGATTTACCACACTTCCTTTATATCATATAAAAAAATGAATGCCAAAAGTTATTTCTTTAACTACTTCTTTATATTACTATTACGAAGTCTGCTGCTAAATTCAGCTCCATGCTTTGCTCAGAAGAGTTTTTAATAAATCAGAAGTTAAAAAACGTGTAAACTGCGTCGTTAGCGCAGACGAGTGGAGGATTAGCTGGGAAACATCACATTTATTCACTTTACATGGAGCTACAGTTAATACTGAATTATGCTAAATGTTTGCTGAATGTGTTAGCATCTCTTAATAAGTCATCAGAAATCAGAAATCATCTTCAGAAGGAGCAGATGTTCACCTTAAGCTAGCTCGGGCCATGTTAAAGTTAACAATATTATAACGGAGCAAGGCAAGCTGGTTGCTAGCGTGCTCGATTGAAAAGGAAAAAAAAATTAACAATGCTTTGAGATGGCTGTCAGAGATGGCAGAGGTGTGATCACATAATCCTGTTTGAGCTGTAACAGGTGGTGTGTTCCACGTTTTATTTCCCAGTTGCTCTTGGAAAGAAGAATAGAGTACTGTATACAAACTGTAAACAAATTGTTATCATTGGAAATCGCTGGTTTCGGTTCAGCGCCTGAAGTTGCTCCCATAATTCACGCAAGGTATCACAGGGGACTAGGAATAAGGTGGATAATTTATTTTAAACAGTTTATTTATTTACAGTTTTCAATTGTTTCTTAATAAATAAACATGACCAAATCTTTTTAAAAACCTCAAATGTGTATTCCCAATATATATATACAGTATGACAACACATATTTAAAACCAGCTGTCGTTTCAGTTAGTGGGATATTTACTGTCAGCCTGAGTGTAATATATTTCCAAGTTGACACATTACCCAACTCAACCACAGCATGCCTTACACCGAGAGTGAAGCCAAAACTAAATTCAACCTCAAAATGAAAGTCTGAGAAATGTTGAAATTGAACAAACGAGGAACCCTGTATCCAGACACATGAATATGCATTTACTCACACACACTCTCTCTGTGTTTCCCTCCCGTGCAGAAGTTGACCCTGGTCCACGTCAACAGTAACCAGTGTCTGGACAAGGCCAGCGAGGAGGACAGCCAGGTGCCCAGCGTCAAAGACTGCACACACACACGCTCCCAACAGTGGCTACTCCGCAACGTCACACTACCAGAAGCCTTCTGACCACACTCTGCACACTCACAAACGCACACACTCACACACACCGCGGCCCAGAGCAAGCAATCAGGGGAACAGACGTGTTTATTAAAATTGGGCACAAGGAGAGGAAAGACTTCCCACGAGGGGATTCGGGAAGAGAGGAGGACGGACTGGACGGTACTACCTCTGCCAGAGATCAGAGGGAGGAGTGTGTTTGACCCTCCTCGGAGTGAGAGAAGAGGAAAGAGTCCCTCTAGGAGACGACGGCTGTTGTTTTACGTTTGTTTTTTGTTTTTTTTATAAGAGATTTTAACCGCAGTGAGGGACTCACTCGCTGGGCGCGACTGTAAAACTGACCAGTGGAGTGGAGGTTTGCACTCACAGCTTCCCTGGACAAAGCAGTCCACCCCTCAACTCATCACTTAACGTTTACTGACTGCCTCTTATGAGAGAGTGTGTGCACTTACATGTTTGTGTGTGTGGCTGTGAATGGGTGTGTGTACTCCGAGATGAATGTATGCTTTGAGAAGGGGGCTGAATTCCTTGTTGATTTCTTTCTTTCTTTTTTAATTTAATTTTGTCATGGATTTTGAAAATGAACTCTTATGAAGAAGGGTGCATATGTAAGTGTGTGTGTGTGTGTGTGTGTGTGTGTGTCAGAGCCCCTCCTACAGTCTTGCGGCAGTGTATGTCTCCCTCTGGTGTTTCTCCTCGGCATCTCATCCGACAGACTGAAGCCTCCTTGCTGAGGAATTTCCAAGGGACCGCACATTGAAACAAAAAAAAAAAAAAGGATGACCGAACACGAGGACCTGACGTCTGCCATCTGCAGAGATCTAGAGATAGAGAAATATGATGTTTGTGATATCTTGAGATTTCTATGTCAAGTTTTTACATGGCTTTGTCTGTTTCTACAGTCCTGTGAGCGTGCCACAGAGCAGTAATCCTAGTCTGTCTGTCCGTCTCTGTTGTCTTTAAAGATGTTTAACATAGAGCTTACACACACGCACACATACACACAGGACTCTGCATATGTAACTGATGTTCACTGCCTCATGTAGTGTTAAACTATAGGGAGCTCTCCCATAAGGCACTACATCGTCACACACACACACATCCTGTATACATATAGGAAAATGGCAGCACTAGCCTGATACTTCAGTCCATTCTGTCATATCTTCTTCTCAATGACCTCTTAAAAAAAACACTCCAAGGGCTTCTTTCCTCCGGTGGAGTGTGTGGATGGATGGTGTGTGTGTGTGAGCGTGTGTCTCCAGTACTAATCCCCAGTCTGTCAGCTCCCTGTTTACTAGGACAAAACAGCTCTCTGATTCCTCACTGTTGGACAAACAGAGCCCGTAGCGTAGACTGACGTCAGATCAGCACACCCCTGCGTTTGTTGTACAAAAGAGCAAAAAGCTGCTTTTATTTTCTAAACAGAGCCGAGTCTCCGCACTCTCCTGAGGACATATCTACAGGAGGAAAGGAAGCCTAGGAAGCGGTTGTTGAAATATCAAAGAGACGTCGCCGAGGTGTGTTCGGAGACTTAATCAGGGACAGAATAATAATTGTAGAGAGCCGAGGGGAGTGAAGAGTTGAACTGTGGATCACAAAGAGCGCAGCAGCAGCAGACATATCTTAATCCATAACTACATATCTCACTGTGCAAGCTCACCTGCAGTATTTCACTATTCATATCTCAGTGAGCCAGACAGCTTAACGGTTACAGTAGTGATTTCATTTTCATTTCAACCATCATGCTTTTCTTTATTTTTTTGTATCACTCCTGTGGGTCAGAGCAGGAGAGGTGATTTCATAAAGGTTTTAACCATTTGGGCTTCCTCCAGTGGAGGAGGGGTTTACACATAGGACACTGGTTCATCTTTGTTGTGGACACAATAGTGAGAGGAGGCTGTCGACTGATTTCATGTCTGAGCGAGTGACTGCGTCGGGAGTATGTGAACGTTTATTTTGTTTTGTTTTGCTTTGATTGTGAGACAGAGGGAGATTGTTCAGATTCTTGGGGGGGAGGGTTTGAAGTTAACTGACATGTCCAGACTTCCACACTGAGCTGATCCAAATGTAGAAAATAAAGGTGAAAACGTTTACAGAACAATACGAGGACATTTTTGATTTCTGTGTCTTTTTGTCTGCACACACACTCACAAAGCACACACTTTCTCCTCAGCCAGAAACCGTTGATAAAATGTGAGTTAAAGGGACGGTTCACCCCAAAGTACATATTTGTGTTTTTGGGTTGTCTGTATGTACGTACATTATTACATCTGTCCATTCTTGTAAATGCCATATCTTAAAGGTAGGGTCTGGAAGAGGGATTGGCAAAAGATGAAAATTCATTATTCGATCATCAAAAAAATTAACGATCAATCATCGATTAATTGATAAGTGAGTATTTCAAAAGAGAGGAAACAAAAGAGTGCAGTGCAGACTGTCGCCGCAAGAGAGCGCGGCCGCCCCAGTTTTGAGCTTACAACCCCCCCAGGCCAAAGATGAAGAACGGCGCGCATGCGCAGTTCACCTGTGGGTGTTTACAACCGTTGCCAGCCAGAGTTACAGGCTTCAGTTTTCAGCAAAACCTCCGACTTTGAATGGCGTAGTGTTTTCAGAGGCCTCAAAGGAAGCCGCCAAGGCTTTGGAGAGCGATGAGAGCCTCCGTCTGTTTCTGATTTTTTGCCTGGCATAGGTCTGGTGGGGGTCTCGTAGGCCTGTCGAGCCGCCGTGGTCGCCGGGCGGAAGGGTCTCGTTGATATGGCGACTCGCCGGGCGGGGGGTCTCGTTGGCACGGCAGCTCACCAGACCTATGCCAGGCATTGTAGGGGAAACACTGCGACTATCGATCAAAATTATTTGTGATCGATCAAAAGCCTTAACAATCAATCATCGATAATCGAAAATTGATGCCCATCCCTAGTCTGGAGGATTTTCCAGTTGCTGTTTATAAACACACATTCAAATTCGGCCCTTCCTATCAGGCTCAACTCTCCCGGGTGTACAGAGCCCGGAGGTACGGAAGAAGGCTTCACAGAAGAGGTTCAGGCAAGGCTCGCGCTAGTCCACGCTCGGACACGCTCGGGCACGGCACCTGCGCTCTCTCATTGGCTGGGGAAGTCTCCGCCCAGAAGTGGTTCGAGCTCACAAAAACATCAAAATACAGTTAAAGGGCAGGAGCTCTGCAAACAGAGTCACCACCACACATGAGTAGAAGCCCATAGGTGATGATTAAGCAGGATTTCATTTGTATATGTCTATATTTTGTTTTGTTTGAAAATCCTCCAAATCCTACCTTTAAGGTGCTTTCACACCTGCCCTGTTTGGTTCAGTTCAAACTCAAGTTCATTTGCCCCCCAAGTGCGGTTCATTTGGGCAGGTGTGCACCAAAACAACTGACCGAGACCTTTTTGAAGAGGTGGTCTCGGTCCGGTTACAAACGAACTCTGGTGCGGTTCGTTTGTGGTGAAAACGTGTTCTGACCTGGATCTGAACCAACTGCAGTCACATGACACATTGTTTGGGTTAAACATGAGCATGTTACAGTCCTGGAGGATTATTAATGTGCACCTCCTCCTGTACTGCCTTAATATGCACATTCAGCACATCCAATGCATCAACACATTGTTTTCTAGTTGGAGCCGCACCTCGTTTTCAAACTGTACGGTTTGACTAAAATGAACAATGACAGCAATATAGTCCACAATGAGCAGCGCTAAAACCTGCGTAGTTGTCCCTCCATTGTGACATTAGAAAGTGTCACATTTATCTTGCAAAGGTACTCTTCTTCAACGTTTGCTTTACTTCCTGGATTTTTCCCGCGTGGAAATTCTGACCAATCAAGAGCAGCTTTCTCATGCAAGACATTTTATCTGGTCCGCTTGTTAATGCTGCCGTGAGAACACGAACCAACTCTAGGCAATTATACAACTTTCTAACAAAATAAGTCCCTGGTTCAGACCAAAGCAAGACAACTCTAGGTCTGAAAGCAGCCTTAAGAACACATTTAGGGAATTCCTTCAAATTTGGGACAAACGCCCACTTGGACTCAAGAATGACCTGATTAGGTCAAGGTCACTGACCTCACAATGCATGTTGTGGCCATTACTCAAGAGTTCATATGCTTATTATGACAAACTTTCTAACAAATGTTTAATATGATGATGTGATGACATTCTGTGTCCAAACGGTCAAAGGTCAACTTCACCATAACAGAAGGGGAAACATTTGGTCAGACACTGAATCTGTGACACTTATCTTGGGTGTCCAACTTGAAACTGTGCTGATTGTATCTTCTGTGCTGTCAGAGGGAAGGTGTGTCTGAAGCACCTATGTTTTCTCAGACATGGATGTAAACTGTGAGACTGGTTCAGGAGGTGGTGATTCTACTTCCTCTTACTTGTAGTGCTTATTAGTCTAGATTGTTTTGGTGTGACTTGCGGAGTGTTGAAAATATCAGCCGTAGAGATGTCTGCCTTCTCTCGTATGTAATGGAACTAGATGTCACCCAGCTTGTGGTGCTAAAGTGACAAAAAATATATTTTAAAAACTCAACAGCAATGTCTCTTTCCAGAAATCATGACCCGGTTACTCAAAATAATCCACAGACCTTTTTTTTTTTTTTTTTTTTAGCAGTATCATGTAGGAGCTATTTTCTTTCTATCGAACTACACCCAACAACCATATGACGCAGAAAGAAGTGTGCATCTACTCGTGGTCTTTCTCAAAGTCAAGGGATCCTTCCTTGGTAGAATGGGAGTGCGTTAGCGCTCCATCACTGCTGTAAATAATGAATTTAAAATCTTTTATGTTTTATGGTAATTATTTTAAAGATCTCATTATTCAGCATTGGACACATTGGAAAGTGTAAATTATGAGGGTTCTGTAAATATTTTTGTCGTGCTTGTATGACAAAAACTCCTGGAGATATTAACCTAAATAAATGACACGTATATCTAATCCTGCAGAGCTAAGCTGGCGCAGGTTTCATGGAAGAGGCCCCGCTTTTAATTCCAACATATTGTGTGCAAATAACTGTGGGTACTTTATACCCGTTGAGGATACACACATGCTTTCTTGAAAACAGAAAAGGTAATGAAAGAAGGGCTGAATCCAAATGTCCACCCTCTGGACTTGCAGACTGAGCCCTTGCAGACTTCAGTTGTACATAGTGTGACGTATTTACTGTAATCATGTAACGTCTGGAAGGGGAGGGACTGCAAGCGGCTGATAGACAGCCCTCGAGACCATTTTACTTATTGCCGTGGAAACGTTAGCTATGGTTGATGTCATATTCATATGTCATATACACCGATCAGCCAAAACATTAGAACCACTGACACGTGAAGTGAATAAATTTGATTCTTTTGTTTGGGAAACCTTTGGTTGTGGCATTCATGTGGATACCACCTGACATGTTCCACCCACTCAAACACCATGGCAGACCAAGTGCCCCCTCTCATGGCAACAGTACTGCCCAATGGCAGTGGCCCCCCAGCAGAAAAAAGTAGCACACTAAAAAACTGTTTAGAAATGGCCTGTGGAGCGTGACAAAAAGCTCAAGGTGTCGACCTAGCGTCTCAATTTCCCAGGTCCCTATCTGCTCAAGGATTCTTGTGATGTGCCGGTACCCCAGATGTACCCCTAATCCAAGGTGGGGCCTCCTTGGATCGGACTTGGCTCTGACCTGTCGAGGCACGGACACAGGATCTTTGGGTGCCACAGATGCTCATTCAGATTGGGATCTGAGGAATTTGGGGGCCAGATTGACACTTTGAGGTCTTTGTCACTTTCCTTGGGCCATTCCTGAGCCATGTTTGCAGTGTGGCATGGTGCGTTATCCTGCTGTGGGGGCACTGCCATTGGGGAGCACTGTTGCCATGAGGGGGGGTACTTGGTCTACCATGGTGTTTGAGTGGGTGGAACATGTCAGGTGGTATCCACATGAATGCCACAACCAATGGTTTCCTAGCAGAACAATGCATCGGAACAAAATAATCAAAGCTATTCACTTCACCTGTCAGTGGTTTTAATGTTTTGGTTGATCGGTGTGTATATAACAAGATGTAAATCCCATATATGGCTTTTTTAACTTAACAAAAATGTATGACTACATCTCTATATAACAGGCTACACATGTACAAAAACAGAAATGTTTGCTTTACCTGGCCTCACCTGTGAACAGCACAGGATCACCCCTCCCACTGCCAACTCTTCATCCCAAAACAACTGGACACATTTTTAGAAGATAGCAATTTAATCGTCCAAATCAGTGAAGCAGATTAACTGACCTCAACTGACCTTAAAAAAAAATTTATCACAATGTCTACCTTTTATTTAGTTTCACTTAGCTTACCTTTTTGGATTTTTATTTTTTTATTTTTATTTTTTTTTAAATACAGAAACATATTCTCCCTAAAAGTCATCTGACTCTGAGAATGCTGCTTACATTTGTTCAATATGTACAACAACATCAGAGAGTGCCAACATTACCACAGTACCCTGAAACCCTCTCAGCCTGCTGAGGGTTAATGAGGCACACCTGGGGACAGTAGGAAGGACTCACCTCTGTGCATCCTTGACTTTGAGAAACACCCCGAGGCAGGCAGGTGGCAAACAACTAAGAGAAAGATGACGATAATAACGATATTTAGTCTGGAATAAATCAGCATTTCAGACTTTTAATTCAAGAAAATCCGGGTTAACCGACAGAGCACGTGCCGCAGGTAAACAATGCCATTACAAGATAAAACATGACATAAGGTGAACATGACTACAGCAACATTAGCTGACCTTTTTTAAAATGTTCAGCTGAAAATACGTTCATTCAGGCTGAAATTCAAATTCTCTGTTCTGTCGGGAGACACAGTGACTTAAACTAACGGTGAGTAACAAAAAGTATAAATAATACCTGTAATTTATTAAGTTACAAACCGAGGAAGTTCGCTAGCTGCTAGGCTAATTTATGCTATGTAACGGTGCTAAAGCTAATGATGGGTGATTAGCAAAAAACAACTGACATGTCTGTGAACCTTGACACTTATTATTGTCAGTTTGATCAGTTTTATACTTTTTGTTAAACAATGTTGTTGTTAATAAATGTTTTATGGCTGTTGAGAAGTTTGCTTTAAGGGCTTTATGCCAGATAGACCTGAGGTTTTATGAAAAAGATGATTTGATAATTTGAGACGTGCTTGTGCATATGCATGCGTCTTTTTGGGTGTGCAGCATACAAATATAATGGGAAAGTATCTGTAAAAATGTAAAAACCACTTCCTGTAATGTAAAGATATAGTGAAGTAATGGCATCCTGAGCAGAGAATGAACTCAAACTACCTCTCTGTGTGTTGTTTTCTGAGCGTCTTTGTGGTTTGTTGTGGTGGTAAACTGGTCCGGCTTCACGTGCTTGTGTGTATGCCACTATGTACACACACATTCAACAAGGGAAAATCTGATAAAAAAGACACCGCATGGAAAAAAAGGAGAAAAAACAAAACAAACAGTAACCAAAAATGAAGGGAAAAAAGCTACAGGATGCAGGGTTGACATTAGGAATGTTACGTAACATACATTGGATCTCATACATCCGCTGTGTACAAGCCTTTTATACTGCAGGCTACTGTTTAAAAAGTGTACAGACAATGTACCAGTGGTCCTCAAGGCCTTATCAAAGTCATTTAACAGGCAAGCTGCCCGTTCCACGTTTAGCAAGTCCAGGTATTCCTTCAGCCAAGAGTCCCTTGTGAGGCAGGCTGTTTTATGCTCCGTCCAGTTTAGAAGAATTAGTCTTTCAGTAGATAAACAACCCATCGTCCACAGGCCGTCGACAGTGACTCCAACATTATTGTCCAATTTCAGGCTCAGCAAGCATGCTTTGAGGCGCACTGGGAAATTAACATCGAAAAACTCTGACATAAGAGTTATCACCTCTAACCAGAGTGTTTTAACAGCTGGACGGTCCTAGAGCAAGAGGAATAAAGATCAGTGGTTTGTTTGTCATCCATCTTAATCTAACAGGAGGAATATATGCTCTGTACCAGGGCTGCCCCTGACTAAGAATGTTCCTAGTCATCATTTAGGGCCATTAGTCAACTAGTCATCTGCATGTTTACGATATTAACGTAATTATTAAATGATATATTGTGGGCGGGGCAACACAATGGTTTGAGTTGAAGGTGTGAGAAAGAATAGTATCAGTAACATTGTTAACACTGTGTTACATTACAGAGAAATACAAAACCTTACTAATGAAGCTTCATTAATATAGGCCTATATTTTATCTACAAGTGCACGTCACACACTGAGCGAGCCGCCTGTTAATGACACTTTGGGCTAATGGGCATGTAGCTACTTCCATGTTTCAGATGATACGTCATGTTTGTAGTCGACCAATGAAGATGAGTTTACATGTCACCTTGGGTTCGTCCTTCACCTTCTTAAAATGATCCCGCACACCAAAATGAGGTCGGGCACTGGGCGCTACTTTTGTGCCAGCTTTCATGAGTTCTGTGGCAGGTTGCTTCTGAAGTTGAAGTTGTTAAGCAACTTTAACAAGCATTGTATAGCCTGTTTACCTGAAACCCTGAGTGCAGAGCTGATCTTCTTCCAGGAGCTGTTTATAAGTGTGTAGGCCTGTCGTCTGTGGGACAGATGTAAAGCTCTGGGTAGCCCTGCACTAACATGACCAACTTTTCCATGTTCATCATGAATATTTACAGAAGAAGGGGAAGATATCTGTCAGCTGTGATTGGTTTGTAACGTGACTCCTGTCTGACTGCTGAGCATGGCCACTTCCTGTGTCTGTCCTTTCAAATTAAATTCCCACATGGTTCTGTCATATAGGTTTTGATTTATTTTGACAAGGCGCAGCTCCTAATAGAGGTTGTTTTTTTTTCCTGCGACCAATGAAATCTTGCCAACTAATGACCTTTCTGGTCGACTAACATTTGGTCGGCTATTAGGGGGCAGCCCCACTCTGCACAGAATCTTATATTGCATAATCCTAAATCACACACATTTAGAAGATCTCAAAGCCGACCTCCAAATTATGTTCCTCTGAGAAGCAGTCGGAGGTGTATTTAGGTCATGCTCCCAAGCCCGCTGGACAGAAGAAGATGCATCAGGTGCAGCTATAGACATTAAAGGCTCTAGCTTCGCAGACCGGGCGAGGCAGGGGAGGTCTCACTCTGTTTCTTTTCTTTTGACTTTTCTAAGATGACAGATGCTGAATATATACTCCCTATCTGATGCTGTGGCTGTTTGTGGTTGACTGAGAGGGATGTGAACTCATTAGTTTCCAGCCGTGTTAATCAAGTCAGGCTGGGTTTCCATTACGCGTGCCAAACGTGCCAAACAGTGCCAGGCCCCTTTGATCTGACATCAGATGTGACGGGACAGTCGATATAGAGATACATTTATGTGCTGATTGCAGATAGTTGCATTGAATCGTGTTTTTTTGGGTATTTATTGCATTGTTAATGTGCCTGATATTCTGGAAACCTGCCTGTGAGGTTTTGGCGACGTGCGCGCACTGTCTGCTGGTCAGCCAAACATCGGCTTACACTGGTTGCGCTCCCCCTGCGCTGACAGTAGACCTGGTTTCAGCTGGCGAGCTTTTAGTGCACCTTCGGCGAAGCCTTTTGGCACGAAACTGTCACTGCGCCAAGCAGGATCTGTCGACACCTCCCCCTGCTGCGCCCCCACACCCATCTCAGCGCACCTCAGTCTGCCTAGGCTTAGAGCCTTAAGTTAGTAACACCATTAGCTCTGTCAGCGCTGTTGTTGTTTAAAGCTGTTCATGGCATCAGTCGCCTCCATGTCGAGAACAGGCAACTCATACGCTCTGAATTTCACATACAGCCCCTTTAGCAGAAAGAGGAAGAGCTGGGCTCAGTGGCAGCCACATAGTCATGGGGTGTGACCACTGTTGCACGAGGCACCCATGGGAGTGAAGAGATCATAATCTCAAGTCTTGTGGGCAAATGAGACTCTGTCTTTTTTAATAAACATGACGGTGCAGTGAAGGTAATAGAGTCTGGCAGAAGACTCCCTGCATGTTTTGTGGAGAGTGGATTATTCAGACTTCTCGACTTGATCTGCTGAATTATTCATGTGTCAGGATTAGACCCACCGAGAGCCATCAGGAAGACGCATTAGACAACAGTGTTTTGCATGCACATGTTTACGAGAAGATACTGATTCCCTGCTTTTTGTTTTGTGAAAGCATCCCCTGTGTGGTAAATTAGATGTTGGGATGTTTCTCATTACAGATCACCAGTCATTCTAGTTTAAATTTTGTCCCCAGGAAGGCCGAAAAAAGATATGTTAGGCTCTAAATTAAACACTTAGATTTCAAAAAGTCAATCCACAGAGTTCCTCTGCTTCCTTCCGGTTCTCCATGATGATTAATCTGCTCTGTAGACCCAGAGAAGAGTCTTCATTAAGGAGACACCTCACTCTGCTCACTCTGTACGAATGAAATGAGTGGTTCTGCCGTTAAGGAGATTCAGAGCTGCGTGAGCACAGGAAGACTCCGCTCTGGTCTGTGTGCTGCAGACTTCAGAAGAACGATGTGGAGTCTTTGATCTGAAGAAATGGATCAAAGCCGAATCAGACTGCGGCCCGGGGGGGAAACGGCCGAGAAAAGACGGAATATTGAAGCGTGTTCAAAGGAACAGAGTGAATTTATAAATGTAGACTGGTGTCCATCTTATTTAGTCATTTTATTGTTTTATTGATCCTTGTTTGTGAAATCAGCTTCATATTTTATTATTGAGATGCTGCGCTAACTCATTAATATCTAGACTCATGTTTGGTTGAGTGGAACTGGGTCGTATTTTTGGACCGATTGGTTGAATGTTTTCTCAAATGTAGATAAAATCGTAGATAATATAATAAAATATTACAGTGATAAGCAGTTATTACACATAATGTGTAGTAATATTGACAATATTGAGTATTAATGCTTCTGGAAGAGGAAGAACATAGGATAAAAACCAACAAATAATTGGTAACATAATTTGATTGTTTATGACTATTGTGAATTTATTGCTTTGACAGAACAAATTCAGTTGTCACTTGTTTGACAAGCTGTTAAATTAACTTCCAGATTTTATATTACCTGCCCCATGGCTCATTTTAAACCGCTGAAACTAAGAGACAGTGACCAGCAGCATCATTCATGTGAAGCTTCAGCTTGAGTGAATAAGATGTATTATTTTATGGTTCATTTATTTTCGGAAAAAGGTCATTTAAGCAATAAAATCTTTGCCTTTTACATACTGTCAGTGTGTGAATTTACCTGGGCGGTCGTGCTTTGACATCAGCTCTCAGGTAGAATGATGCTGAATGTATTCTTGTTTTTTAGTATGTAAAATACATCATAGTCTAAATGTGGCCATCTTTAAACAAACTACAAGTAATGAGCTCCACAAAGCATCCCCTCAGGATATTTTACATACTGCACATTTTTAATACACCTCCCGATCCCAAAACAATTAAAGCTGCACTCATCCAGCCCACATTGTTTTTCTCTCTTTGGCGTGCTTTCTACCGAACAACATTAAATGTCCTACATTTTTCTGGTGTCCCACATTCAGCACAGACACTGTATAAAGCTCAAAAAGACTTTTGTCAGTCGAAAATTGTGTACTTTATTGCAAAGTTTTAGTTTATCAAGAATTAGTTGTTCTATTTCCTGTGGAAAACTTTTTGAAATATGAGTAATATGCATAGCAATGTGTGTGATGTGTTGGTTTATTAGTTTACTGTAGACTTGAGTTGAAACATGCCTTGCTTTACCAGCACCCGCACTGTGGCTTTCCAAAGATTTGATATTTATTCTGTCCATCTGTCCAGAGCGTCACTGACACATTGACAATCTGTAAAGACTTCACAGAACAGATGACACCATCTGACTCAACTCACACAAACACAGAAGGAAGTTTTAACTTTTATTTATCCAGGGAAAGTAAGATTTATCTTTACATTAATCCCACTTAAAATTTTTTTTTTTTTTTGAGGGGGGGGGGGCATTTTTATGGGGTACCATACTTTTTTTGACGACTTTTTTTTATGACATACATTTTTATTTATTCTGACATACTACATTATGGTATGGCATATGAAACTATGGCGTGTTATTTTTTTTAAGACATACTACAATATGGTATTTTTATGGAGTGCTATATTGTGACTTTTTATGACATACATTATTTGTGGCATTTTTTATGGCAGACTGATAATGTTTAATGACATTTTGACGATGTACGATACTACGACAGATTGTTGACAACTTTTATAATGAATATTATGACACTATGACTGTGACGTTTTGATGCCATGTTGGACGTCATACTGTACTAGGACTTTTTTGTGGTGTTTTGGACATCATTCGATACTATGATATTTTTACGCTATTTTGGATGCCGTACTATATTGACTTTTTTCGCAGTTTTGAAAGCCGTACCATACTGTGACATTTTTGATGAGATTTTTCTGACATACTATTCTGAAACATTTTTTAAGCAGTTTTGAACGCCATACTATACTATGACATTTTTAAGCTATTTTGGACGCCATACTATACTATGACATTTTTAAGCTATTTTGGACGCCATACTATACTTTGTCGTTTTTATGCCATGTTGGATGCCATTCTATACTGAGAATTTTTTATGCTATTTTGGACGCCATACTATATTATGATGGGTTTTTTTCCGCAGTTTTGTAAGACATCCTTTACAAACTATACTATGACAATTTTTAGACTTTTTTGACGGCATTCTATGCTATGACATTTTTATGACTTTTTGAACGCCATACAGTTCTGTGACATTTTTATGCCGTTTTGGATGCCATAATATACAATGACGTTTTTATTACTTTTTGAACGCCATACTATATACGATGATGTTTTTATGCCCATACTACATACATACTATACTTTGGCGTTTTTATGACTTTTTTGACGCCATACTATACTATGAAATTTTTAATGACATTTTGACTACATGCTATACGATGACATTTTTATGCTATTTTGGACGACATACTATACTATGACATTTTTATGTACTTTTGGACAACATACTATACTGTGACATTTTAATGCAGTTTTGGACGCCATACTATACTATGATATTTTTATGCAGATTTGGACACAGTACTATACTATGACGTTTTGACGGAATTTTGATCGACATACTATACTATGACTTTTTTATGCAGATTTGGACGCAATACTATACTATGACGTTTTGATGTAATTTTGATCGACATACTATACTATGCCATACTATTTTGTTCATGGTTTTGGTCAACATACTATACTATAACTTTCTTTCGTGATTTTAAAAGACATACTATAATATGACTTTTTTATGCAGTTTTGGACGCCATACTGTACTATGATGTTTTTATGCAGTTTTGGATGACATGCTATACTATGACTTTTTTATGCAGTTTTGGACGACAGACTATACTATGACTTTTTTATGCAGTTTTGGACGCCATACTATACTATGATATTTTTATGCAATTTTGGATGACATGCTATACTATGACTTTTTTATGCAGTTTTGGACAACATACTATACTATGATGTTTTTATGAGTTTCTGCACGCCATACTATAATATGAAATTTTTAATGCCATTTTGATGCCATACTGTACTATGACATTTTTGATGACATTTTGACGACATACTATACCATACTATGACATTTTTTCGCAGTTTTGAACGCCATACTATACTATGACGTATTTATGACTTTATAGATGCCATGCTATACTATGACATGACGTTTTTATGACTTTTTGGATGCCATACTATAATATGAAGTTTTTATGAGTTTTGCACGACATACTATACTGTGACTTTTTAATGCCGCTTTGGACGCCATACTTTACTATGATGTTTTTTGTTTTGCTATTTTAGACGCTATAATATACTATAGTAGGACATTTTTGATGTCATTTTGACGACATACCATACTATGACGTTTTAATGCTATTTTGGACGACATACTATACTATGACGTTTTTATACTATGACGTTTTTTATGACTTTTTGGACACCATACTATAATATTTTGACCCCATACTATTATATGACATTTTTATTCAGTTTTGGACGCCATTAATACACTACGTTTTTATGACATGTTTGACACCATACTATGACATTTTTATGCCATTTTGGACACCATACTATACCATTACATTTTTGATGCCATACCATACAATGCCCCTAATTACATACTGCAATTTGAAAAAAAAATGTAAGTTTCACAACATTTTTACATGTGTTCAAATGTAATTTGACAGCCATTCATTGACTAAGATTTCAAATGTACAACATTTATTGAAATTTCTGTGTTGGTAGTTTTGAGTAAAAGAGCTTAATACTACTTCCAACACTTTGTCTCTGCAAATTCAAAATCTGAAGTCTTTAGATTGTTAGTTAGATAAAGTGTCACCCCTTGTATACTGTGTCCTAAGACTTTATAGACCGAACATTGATAAGTAAATAAAAACAATTAATATTAGTTGCAGTCCTAACTGAACCAAAAAGCAATCTAGCAATAAGACAACCAACAAAACTACTGCAATTTAAATGATCATGTTTATTGTGTCAGTGCATATCTGGAAATAAAAAAAAAAAACAGTAAAAGAAACGGTGGCAAACAAAAACTACAGTAATGTAGTTCAACCATGAAACTGTTTCTCAACTAAATGTTCCAACCGAGAACACATCACAGCCCTCACACAAGCTAACACAGTAGCCATATATGATCAATGTGTCACATTACTAACACAATTCATCTGTACAGCTCATTTAATAAAGTGATGTAAACTACTTGATACTCTGTTCAGAAAAGAAACAGACATTTGACAAAACGGATTAGAGATGTGTGAGGTCAAAATTATGATGAAATCACGTGATGAGTAAACAGTCACCGCACTCAAAGTGCTTGCAGAAATACTCAGTCACACCTGTCAGTATCAAGTTATTCCGTAAATGTGCTTCAATACTGACAGATAAGCTCAGTGTGTTAAAAATGAAAAGCTTTGTTGCACGTGTGTGTGTGTGTGTGTGTGTGTGTGTGTGTGTGTGTGTGTGTGTGTGTGCACTCACAGTGTGTAATAAAACAAAAAGTTTAAGGCTAACTCCGATATTTCCCGACCTGGCCCACATCTTTCCATGGTTTTGTGTCTAAGTGACCAATAGGCACAACAATATTTGAAATTTATCTAGTATTGAGTGAGACCGAAGCAGTCAGCGGTGGTGAAACAGACTGCAGGGGCAACTATGCACAGTCAATTTACAGGCTCAAATTGTTATTTCAGTGTCTAACAACAATGTGGAAAGGATCCTTACAGACACTGACCTTTTTGTTAGAGTAAGATCCTTTTTGTTTGTACAGCAACAGCCTCTACCAAACACCACACTTTATTAAATCTAACAGCAATTTAAGCATGTATAGAGCCAGCCAGACAATAGCGGACCAGTTCCGGTAAGTAACTTAGTCACAAAAACATGGGAAAATAGGATTGAAAGGTTGAAAAATATCAAAGTTGCCCTTTAGGCGTAAAATAAATTAAAAATGTAGAAACAGACTCCCTCACTGACCAGAGGTAGTCCTCAGGTCGCGAATTCAGACCACGCGCCCTGAAAGCAGGACTTCTTATCGGACCTACTGAAGTTACCTTAAAAAAATTAGCAGACATGTAGCTTTAATTCAACTGTACAGATACTTAAAATTGTGAAACAGTGGTAACAAAGCCTGGTCCAGGAGTGTGAATCTTTGTCAAAACTGAGATCTAGTAATGCAAACTCACAGCTACTATCACTGAAACCTGAATGACACATTAAGTTAAACTAAAAAACAGTCAACAACTCCTACTCTTGAGCCAGGCGTGAGGACTTCTAAGGCAAGCCTTCACTACAAAGTGGGCCTCCATGAGGAGAGAGGTAGGCAGTACAAATACTGCACGACCACATACTGTAGCTTAAAACACAGCCAGGGTGTGCAGGGTGGAAATCGGGGGCTTTGTAGATAAAACATGTCATCTTACAATTAACCACAAACCGCATGACAATTTTAGGCATTTCTAAACATGACAAAATCAATTTAGGCACTAGTTTTGAGAGATGATCTGATTAGTATCAACGTCACTGTCATTCAAAATTGTAATGCCCAATGTGATGTCATTGGTCCATGTGAGGGATCACAATAAAAGCTCACTTCTGTAACTTTAGGGACTTGAATGAGAGTGGCTGGGGCCATGTAGCTCACAGAAACAGCTCTGGTAAGCAGACGGCATCATTAGTGACCAGCCGTTACGCCGCCATCTCTTCTTGGTCGGGGCCGACTCCTGTAGAGCCAGGCGGCATAGGGAGGAGCTTCAGTGAGGGGAGCGCTTCCCCCTAATGAATCAGCCAGTAGGAAGCATAGTGACATTCCATAGGGACACCCTCTTGATCTCACTCATTGGTCTTCTTCAGGACAGAGGGGGTGGAGTCTGCGAATGTCCTGACAGTGACAAGCAATAATAGTATGATTGCATTTTTCTGAGGCTCAGTGAGCTCTGAATGTGATGACATTTTTTGTCTTTACCTGAGTGGGTGGAGCGGCCAGTTGGACTGCACCGGTGTTGGCGCTGCAGAGCTGGGGCTCATCAGCATAGCACTGTAGATGTTGGCTGCAACTACCAGGATGCAGAGGAGGATGGGCCCGATAATGGCGCCTTCCAGACCCAGATAATATGCTCCACCTGCCACTGCCAAACCTGTCAAATACGGGTGTCCACCCCTGAGACACGTACACAAGAAGACCAGACAACGAAAGTTATGGCATAGTATGCTATAAAGAAATGCCATAATGTAGTATGTTCAAAAAATGTTCGAAAAATGCCACAGTATAGTGGCATAAAACAGTTTGTCATAAAAACGCCATCGTATATTCATAGTATGTCGGAAAAATGTCATCAAAAAAAGTCATAGTATAGTATGTCGTCAAAATGTCATCAAAAATGTCATAGTACAGGGCATCTTCAAATTAGACTTGCAAATTCCCAGTTGACATCGTGTAACTTCAGCAGCGCACACACACGCACATGTGCAACTCACAGCTTCGGCGATGTGAGGAAGTGAAACATGGGCAGCTTCTCACCTTAATCATTCACACACACCCATCAAAAGATAGAAGGAGAAAGTTGTTAATTGTCCGTGTTAAACTGAACTGTGGAGCTCTCACTGCTGCCATAGTATAGTATGTCCTTGAAATCCTATAAAAGATGTCATGGTATAGTATGTCATGAAAAATATAAAAAACAGTCATAGTACAATATGTCATGAAAAAAAAGTCATAAAACTGTATAATATGTCACAAAAATGATATGAAAAAAACAAAACATAGTATAGCATGTCATGAAAATGTCGCCAAAAAAATATCATAGCATTGTATGTCATCAGAATGTTATTAAAACAATGCCATAGCACTGTTTGTCATAAAAAATGCCACAGTATAGTATGTTGTCAAAATGTCATCAAAAAATGTCATAGTATAGTATGTCCTTAAAATCCTATAAAAAATATCATGGTATAGTATACCATTAAAAATATATATAAAAAAACACTCATAGTACAACATGTCGTGAAAAAAATGTCATAAAAATGTCACAGCATAGTATGTCACAAAATGATACGGAGGAAAAAAAAGACATAGTATAGCATGTCATGAAAATGTCGTCCAGAAATGTCAGTGGTGTATGTCATAAAAATGTTACGAAAACAATGCCATAGTGCAGTTTGTCATCGAAAATGTCACAGTACAGTACATCATAAAATGTCTTTAAAAATGTCATAGTATAGACTGTCATCAAAAATGTCGGTATACTATGTCATGGAAAAAATTGTGAAGGTACAGGACGTAATAAAAATATCACCAAAAAATATCATGTCAAAGTATATTATGTCATGGAATTGTCATAAGTAATGTCATAGTGTAGTATGCCATAAATTACATCATAAAAATGTTATAGTATAGTATATCATAATAAAATTTCATAGTATAGTATGTCAAAAATGTTACGTCATAAAAGTGTCATTTAAAGTTATTACATAGTATGTCATAAAAAATACTGAAGTACAGTATGTCATTGCAGCTGCATTACTTAACAAGAAACATAACTTTAATTTTAAAAATATAAATGCAGCTGACCAATCTTAATTATTAACTTTAAGGCTATTGAAATTGATTTACACATAATGCTCAAAATGACTGAACCGTAGCCATAAATGCAAAGTTTGCCGTAATAATGTAAATTATGTGTGACTGGAATTTACTGGACTGTTACGAGAAAAAAAAACAACAAAAAGCTGTTTTTAGTAAATGTGTGCAGTGTGTGTCTCTTTACCTTAGGCCTCATCTCAACTTGTTATTTTTGTGAGACCTAATCATAAACAGGAAGAACTTATTAAAGGAAAAACAGATGGCGACACGTGGCCAGGCTGCCAGCAGCAGCTGAAATGGAGCATTATCTGGTCCACTGTTGTTGTTTTCATTTGGTCTCTCTCAAACTGCTGTAGCAAATGTACACACTGCTTATAGCTCAAAGAATAGTTTCCTTTAAAGCCTTATTTGGGTACATTTTGGGTTTGTAGAAATTAATTGGTTAGATGTTGCTACGAGGGGAAGCTGAAACAACACAAACACAAGCCGGTGTAACACATACATACCCTGATATGTCAGAGTAGATAGCTGTATCTACGAAATATGTTGGAAGCAGATGGAATGTCAGCAGCAGCACGGCCTTGACACCTTCGCCCTGCACCAACCACAAGTCGCACACTGCTGGAACCGCTGCCCAGTAGGTCCCCAGGAAGGGCACGGCACCCAGGATGGCAGCCAGAGCTTCAGGCCAAGAGAGAGGGGTTTGAAGAGTGAGAAAACAGACTGTGGCTTTGCAGGTACAGCTTAAGTGACGGCGCGATCTGCTGCGAACACGCTGACTCACCAGAAGGAATGAAGACTATGTTGATGCCAAAGATGGTGTGAGTGAGCCAAGTGAAGAGGCCGTAGAAGCCAGCCATTTTCAGAGAGGCGTCGAACACTCCTCTGCAAAACAAACACACGGTCAAAATAATCTCATTTAGATATTGTTGAAATCATTTCTGTGTGTGTGGCTACCTGATGGCTTCCTCTACAGACTGGCCGATGATGTTTGAGGAGGGTCCCGGCTGGGAGAGGGGGGTGAGGCTGATCACCCATTTGACAGGTTTGTAGTATTCACCACTGGAGCTCAGCAGGTAGAAGAGAGTAGTAAGGAAAATCACCTGTGTGTGAATGGCAAAAGAACAAATATAAGCAAGTTTGCTGCAGCAAAATAAATTCAGATTATCCATCCTGAACTCGTGCCTCGGAAAAACACATTAAGAGAGTCCTGTTGCACATTTGGCCCGTTTACGTTACCACTAAAGCATGTACCACTAAGAATAATCATGCCCTTTACAGACGGATCAAACTTCAAGGGCTGTTACAAATGCTTCCATTAAGACCAGTCTGCAGATTTGTTGTAACTTCTACAACTTCAGACGATTATCTGCACTATCCAGTGTTAGAAATGTATGTAATGGCTGCCAAATGCCAGAGATTATTAATCAAGCTGTGATCATTGCTTTAACAGGATAACGTGGTGGTGTGTCGGTATGCTGGGGAATGAGTAACATTCATAGAGGTTTCAACAAACAATTGGATTGTAATTCCTGATCTCTGCTGAGCAACAGATTGTGTGACATGAATTAAAGGCCTGTCCCAAATAAATTTCACGGTATTCATATAAAACCTGCTCAGACTACAGAAACTTTAACTCACTGCTCATCTCACTGGCGTTCGTTTGAGTTGAGCTTGACACCTTGACTTCCTCTGTTGTTGCTGCAATTCTTTCTCTATTACTGTTTTTTTCCTGTTCTTATTGTTGTTGGCTTCGGTATTCAATTGTTGTGGTATTTTGAACCTGTTCAGCCGTGCAGTTTTTTTTTTTTTTGTTTTTTTTTAAATGTGCTCTACAAGTAAAGTTTGACTCGACTTTCTGTGACTGGTTCTTGACAAAACAAAGATGCAGCAAACTATTTTTTGTCTGAGTGCAAAATGGTTTACCTCACAGTGTAAATTCTTGCTGGTTTTAACTTAAAATGAACAAGCTCATAAATAGATGTCAATAAATCAGATAAACAGCGGGTCATTTTGTGTTAGACGTCATAATTTGGTGCACATGAATGACACATTACAGAAAACAAAGATGCAGGAACATAAAATGTTTCTTTAAATTGCTATATGAATAAATGTGATATTGATAGTGATACTGCACATTTATACTTCTTCATATATACATAAACATACGCCTTCTGGGTTTTTAATTTTCAATGTAATTTCTGCCTATAATTAGTGAGTGTTCAAATGTGTAATTGTCAAACATGGACAAAGGTATTGATGAAATCTTTTGAATGCTATGACTGTGAACATTCGGTCCAGATTTGATGAAATTTTGAACATTATTTCCTGAGATGTATGTAGAAAGGCAGACGCTGTCCCTGTAAGTCTAAGGCCGCGATCACACAGAAAGTGTTTTAGCAGCTGGAGGCGGCTTTTGTAATTGTTTTTAATGAGAATTATTATTAGAATTGTTTCTGCACTCTAGGCACTTAACATTTTGCCAGAACACTCTGAACTCAAGTTGAAACATCAACTCAGAGTGGAAAAACACATTTCTGTTTTCATCGTCTATTTCCCATTGTCCAATCTGATGATTTGAGTGGCGATCTTCTGTGGTGGTCACGACAACAAGTTTAAAAGTTGGTAAACAATGGAGGAGAAACTGGTGGTAGTGGTTGCTGGATACCCAGAGCTATACGGCCCGATGATAGACAGCAGGTTGTCAAACTGCCCCTGGGTCATTCTAAAATATCATCAAGGAGAAGCTCCTGGACCAACTGGTGGTACTCCCTGTGATCCACCCTCTTTTTTAGGGTCTCATGTACCCACACCGATCTCTCTTTCCTTGTGCCCAACAAACTATTTACTGACAGCCTCTCACCCTCAACCAGAGCTACAGCATGTACCCTCTGCCTGAACATTTTAGGAACTAGATACTATTAACTGTCAAAAAACTAAAATGGTTGTGTTGTGTTCTACATCAGGTAAGAGCCTCAACTAATGTTTCAGTGTCTCATACCAGACTCAGGGCGAAGTTGAGCAGAGCCGTGCCGCTGTGGAACAAGACAGTGAGGAGAGTGGTCGTCGTGGAGATAAGGAGGCCGACGTTTCTGCTCATCACCACCCACAGAGACTCCAGGATCTACAAAAGAATTAGACGTATGTCAATGATAAATGGCCTGCAGTTGTCATAACACCCAGTGTACACCAATAGGACATGCTAAAAACCTGCCCATATGGTATTTCACCTAGACAGGCGCGGTGTCGCAGGACACAGCACTGCACACTTTCGTGAGCATGTGACTGTGCTGCTGCCAGAGGAGCTGCTGAGTGAGTTCCCTCTGAGCAGTAAGTCTCTAAAGGAGTCAGAGAAGTCTGGGGCTGTTCATAAAACATTCAGGATGCCACAGTTTATTCCACACTACTGAAGCTGCTCCTCTTTTAGGAACCATGGCGGAGTCTTGGCTCCGGGCCATGCTTTTTGTTGTCATTGAAATATCACAAGTATCGTGATATGAATTTTTCAAATCATATTAAAATTTATACCAATATTATCATGAACGAGATGATATGGCACACCCCTAGTACAAAGTTAGTTGCAGTTGCGGCTGTGCCAGCAGGACAAATCGATGATCATAAAAAAATAAAAATCATCTTCTATAAATGTAATCTTGGGGTTAAAGGTCTCGTGTGTAGGATTTAGTGGCATCTAGTGGTGAAGTTGCAGATTGCAACCAACTGAAACTTCTCCTGAGCTACTGTGGCAGACACAAAAAAAAAAAAAATGGAAAAACAGGAACACTCCAATGCCCCTAACTAGAGCCAGTGTTTGGTTTGTCCGTTGTAGGCTACTGTAGAACAACATGGTGGCCTCTGTGGAAGAGGACTAAATATAAACAGCTCATTCTAAGGTACACAATGATTCTTAGTTTTAGGTGATTATAAACTACTGAAAACCTAGTTCTAAATATTATATTCCATTTCTGCCATTATGTCCACCTAAATGACACAAACTGGACCTTGAGGGCAAAGATTTGGTTATTAAAGTACTTTTTAGGTTATGGTTTTGCTAGCTTAGCTAACAAGTGACAAGATGACCCAATGTGAGCCAAAGAGAACATGTATCAGCCACACAACACTCTGACTGTGGCAGACACAAATAAAAAAAAAATGGAAAACAGGGCAAACACCTGCCAATGCCCCTAACTAGAGGCAAAATATATGCAAACTCACTAAACACAGACAGCAGAGTCTCAATATTTTCCTGCAAAAAGGAGGCAATGTCCTTCCAGTCCAGGATGTCCACCAGCCAGCTGTTCCCTCTCTGAACCATCATCTTCTGACCACGGTGGCGTCCGGTGAGGGTCATGTTCTGGAAAATGCATGGGACATTAGGCACATGATATTTTAGAGGGCAAGTCTGTCCCCAGCATCAAGAGGTTAAATAGACACACAAGGCAAATACAAACCACCTTTAAAACACAAGTGCCATTAGATTTTAGAGCTTCATATTTAGGTTATATCTCCCGTAAGAAAAAGGTACTGATAAGTGTTAATATATAATAATAATAATAATATAGTGTGAGAGAGGAGAGAAATAAAAATCTGTCACTGTAACGTGTGCAATTATGTGAAGCCAAACTGCCACAAGGATTTGTATTTATTTTATTTTATTTGAACCTTTTCCTCTCCCTCTCTGGATGTGTGTAGTTGTGTTAATACTGTCTATCCAAATGAAAACAAGGCAGAGAGATTACACTTGCAGTACAAGGTTTTTTCTTAGTTTTTTCTCCACTGCTTGTATAACCATTTGTATTGAGTCTGGATGTGATAATGTAAAATGCAATATAAAAACAAAAACTGTCCTGACCTTCACGAACCACGAGTGGTACAGTCTGTCCCAGAGCTCCAAAACCTGTTTCTCGATCACAGCTGTGTTGTTCACCTTGTCTCCTAACATCTTATGGAGCTGCACAAAAGGAGGAAGTTTCAATGCATAACAGGCGACTCAAGTATTCAGTTTGTGCTTCCATATTTTGAGTCAGAGAAATCGATTGCAAACATATAGGCAATTATTATTCTTACCTTTTGTGTTATCCATTCTCGACCGTGTTGATAGACATTAGTAGCAGCTGAATTTAGAGCCTTCTGCACCACACGGGCCTCTGGGAGCCAACTAGAGGAGGACGTTGTCAGAAAAAGATAATGAGAAATTATAAACTCCAAATTAGGGCTGAGGGACATGGCGAATAAATGATGGGTTTTTTTTTAAGCTACATCATGATACACAATGTCTCCACATTTTTAACTCTCCTCTGAACTACTGTAGACAAATAAAATACAATAAACAACCTCATAAATCACAATTACAACAACATTAAATGAAGCAGCAATTGTTATATATACATTCATTCATTCATTCATTTTCCATAACCGCTTATCCTGTTGGGGATCACGGGAGGCTGGAGCCTATCCCAGATGACACTGGGCGAGAGGTAGGGTACACCCTGGACTGACTATCATAGGGCTAACACATAAGCCCTGTTTCCACTGAGCAGTACGATTCAGCTCAGTTCGGTATGCTTTTTTCTGTTTCCACTGTGAAAAGTTGTAGATGGTACCGATGGTACCAATGGAACGGTTCCGTACCGTCCCCATTTTTGGTCCCCCCTCTGTTGGGGTACCTAGCACACAGATCTGGTACTAAAAGGTGGAGCTGTGAACACTGCAGTCTGATTGGTCAGTAGAGGACAGTCCCTCTGCTCAGGGCTGAGTTGTGGCTGGTTTTGAGGCTCATGTAATTTTTATTTATTTATTTTATTTAACCTTTATTTAGCCAGGTTAGTCCCGTTGAGATTAAGAATCTCTTTTTCAAGGGAGACCTGGCCAAGACGGTCAGCAGCAAAAACACAAAGTTGCAGACAGAGACATACAGGGAGAACAAGTACAATAACCACTGTTCATCCCGTGGAGAGTTTTGTGACTATAAAATAAAAGATATATACTTAGCTCCCCATGCCGCTGCACATGTTCCCTCACTGACATGCGCAGTGACATGGGTAAACCACAAGAAGCACTGCAACACTTTACAAGGTACTACCTCTTCTCAAGTCACTTTAGCACTGTAGCACTTTAGATATGTACTACTTCTTCTTATCTCAATTTGCATAACTTCCAACAATAACCTGTGTTCTGGTCTTTGCATTGCTGCACTTCCATTCCATTTACTCACATCTGACAACTAACCCAACAATCTGACAACAATCTCTATAAGCAGAGCACTGCAGCACTTTCCATGAGCACTGTAGCACTTTATATCCATGGTTTCGTTGTGTTTCTCAATCCATCTTAGCACAACTCCAACAAGAAACCCTGCTCTGGTCTTTGCATTGCTGCACCTTCATCTCAATTACTCATCCCTGACAGTTCATCTTGTTTTTAATTGCACCGCATATAATGGTTTTTGTTATGTATAACTGTCTGTTTTATCTGTCTTGGTAGTATTGTATTGATTGTCCCTTTGTTAGTGTCTTGATAGTAGTATTCTTACTTTAAATTGTATCTTATCTATGTCCCTGTTTTCTGTTCTGTTCTGTTTTGTTTTGTTTTTTATTATGTATTATGACCCTTGTATGTTTTAATGGCTCTTAACACCATGCCGGAGGACTACGGTTGGAAACTAGCCTTTGGCTAACACTGGCACATCTACAGTAATGTATGTTTAATGTGCGCTGTCCTCTTTAAATAAATAAATTAAAAAAAAAAAAAAAAAAAGATGTTTTGCTGCCTCTCACAGCAGCTGGAGTCTGGGCCGACTGCCAGCGACTTTTAAGGTGGAACGTTAGCTTGTAATGTTACTCAATGCATGAGCCGACGATGTGAATCCATCGACTCACCTTAAATTTCACTGTGACAACTTTGACCATTACTTTAGTTTTTATATGACATACATTTTTAGTAATGAGTGGATCAAATGTTAATATATATCAACTCAACTGGGACGGTAGATATCCAAATCCTCACTCAGAGAAAAGAAAAAGCATCACGGAGCGTCGTTCTTGTGGGCTACAGCAACACAAAACCCCTGAGCTTGCCAGAGAAGGACTAAATGCACAAACTCGCTATTTTCAAATATCCCATGCAGAGACTCACTGCAGCCTGTTTTGTTCTGAAAATGTCAGCATGCAGCCTCGTTCTGTGGACGATAAACGAGGCGCAGACTTCCATCTGTTTCACCGGTAATGAAGAAATACAGTGGACGGAGCAGTGAGTGACAACAACCCCACCCACATTTAAGGGTACTGTTTGCGATGGAAACGCTAAACGGACCCAGGGTCTAGGTACCATGTCTGAAGGGTTACTTTTGGTTCCAAAGGTACCATACCGAAAGTGTTTGGTGGAAACAGGGCTATATAGACAGACAACCATTCACACCTTTAGATTCACACCAATTACCCTGCGTGTCTTTGGACTGTGGGAGGAAGCCAGAGTACCCGCAGAAAACCAAGGCTGACACAGGAGGGAGCGCAGTAGTGTAGTGTCTAGCGCTGTTGCCTCACAGCAAGAGGGTTCCTGGTTTGAACCCTGGGGTGGGGGAGCCCTTCTGTGCAGAGTTTGCATGTTCTCCTCATGTCAGCGTGGGTTTTCTCTGGGTACTTCGGCTTCCTCCCACAGTCCAAAGACATGCAGGAACCAAAATGTCTCATGCTGGTGGCTTACAAAAGAAAGACATCACAATATGCACATTATAGTCATTTTACACATCCATCGTGGAACAAGCCGTCCACGAATCCATATATTCCCACCTCTACTCCAAACAAGAGGAAAGGTACAAATAAAAAGAGGGTAAATTGTCATACTTGGCCCATTCAGGATGGTTGGACAGGGTCTCGTTGATGAGGTTACTGGTTACGTCGATGATGTGAACACTTTCATGGTGAACCTAAAGACATAAAAGTTACTTTGTCAACCAAGACGATGTCAGTGCCTCTGAAATACAGCGAGGTAATTCAAAAGGAACAACAGTACCATAGCAGTGAGCAGCAGAGCCATGAGCAGGGTCCCTGTGACCAGGAGGAAGATGATGAAGATGCTGATGATTTTGTCCAGAGATCGCTCCAGCCACACGACCATCTGTGCACATGAAGAGGAGGAAGACATAGCAGAAAGGGGGGAAACACAGAGATAGAGATACAAAGTCAGTACAGTTCTGAAGAGGCTGGAAACATACAGTGATCAGACACATGGAGAAACCTGTGTCCTTCCCATGTGAAGACGCCATTTTGGATCTAAATGCTGCCTCGCTCGGGCCCTGAGAACAGTAAGGCTGAGTGAGCCAGGATATCTGTACACATGCATGCACACGTTCTTACACTTAAACTGGGAAACATGCATGTTCAGAACTCTCTGTCACTACCTTTGATTTTAAAACTGTTGCAAATATGTCCGTCAATCTTTTGAAGTTAATTCTGTCCAGAGGGGGTGAAATTCTCAACTCAGGTTTCTCAATGCTCCAAAACTGCATCAACAGCCAGCTTATGGCAGATTTAGTCTTCGTGTGTGTGTGTGTGTGTGTGTGTTAATGTCACACAATCAATGTGTTAAAATCAAGGAGTCAATGGGAAGTTACTGTTAGTGGACACCTCTCTCCCATAACGCCAAGATGGTTTGTCATTATATTAATGGTGAAATGATATGGCAGTAAAGGTCCCACTGCAGTTCAGCTACATAAACTGATTCAGTCCTGAAGTCCAAACATTATTCATAAATTGGAGTAAATTAAGTTAACAGCAGCACCAAAACATCTGTTTACAAACTCTCACACAACTCGTGCAGTTTAATCCAAGTATCATTTATGCAGCTGTATGCTCAGTACTCCCCAAACATGTATTTTCGTTAAAACATTACAATTTAATACTAGTAGTGCCTGGGCGAGCGCATGTGTTTGACCTCTGCTTGTGCATGAGTTTCAACGTACGTGGTTGACCAGGCGCACAACTAGTCCCTGCATGAGACTGTTTATGTGAAAACGTTTTAAGCAGCAAGGTCTTGGCGAAAATGGCTGTGTTTGGGAGGTATTGAGCAAACGACTCGATGAATGAGACTTGGATTATAGATCATAGATGCATCAGTTATGTGAGACAAAGATTTCCTCACAAATTCAGCGTAACACTGCATCAGTAACTGAAATATAAACTATCACTTTGTGGGTGCAGTGTTCCTTTAAGGTGAACATTTAACCTTTTTTTACTTACCGTCTGTAAGAACGCAGCCTCACTTTGCAGAAGATATTTGGCAGGCTGACTGATGTGGATTGAATCCAGTACAGCAAAAAAATTAGTTCACAAAAAAATGGAAACACCACATCAGCAAGGATTTATTCTTAAATTTTAAATCCCTAAATCAGGCAGCTAAACAGGCAGGTCAGTGCAGTGTCTTGAGCACCAACAAAACATCACCTGCTCTTAACGCCATACTAAAGACATTTCTGTTTAGATGTAAAATGAGACAGTTTGCTGCAGCCAGTGGGCAGTGCTTTTGTTTGTGTTTTCAACATGGCAGCCGGGTCACAAACTTTCTCATTTTACAACTAAACAGTACACTAAAATATGTTTCTGCGCTGCCTAGTTTGACAGTTTACCCACACTGACATTAGGGCTGGGCGATACGGACAAATATTCATATCTCGGTGTTTTCAGGCTGACTGACGATACACGATACATATCTCCGTATTTCCTAAGATATGGGCTACGTGTTCAGTCAAAGCCACAATTGAGATGTCACAAGCATTTTTATAAAAACAGTCTGTGATCAAAATAAATTGCAAAGACAGATTTTTTTCCCTGTTAGAACTGGAAAAGATAGAACTGCACAACATGTAAATGAAAAACTATATAAAATAAACGCAGGGCTGTACGTTAATTTTATGCACATAGCACTGGAGCTACAGACGTTTAAAGGTTTGCAGCACAGGACACTAAACTGAGTATGAGTATAAAAGTATGAAATAGGCCTAAATCCATTGTAGTTTGGAACGATTAAAGTTAAAAAGTTAGTTAAAAGTCCACGGCCTTTCAAATGAATCTAGTGCTGGAAAATTATTTAAATCTTTTACTCAGGCTATTAATTTTATCCATGCGCAGAGCATCAACAGACAGGCCAAGGGAGGGAAGGATTTCATATACATCTTGTATATGAAACATCTGTGTTGTCACTGCATTTCTGTTTTAAACACATCTGTCACCTGCATCCAGGCGCTGTCTCCCTGTCACACCATCAAGTACAACTACGAAGAAGCACGGCGATGCACTATAATCCACAAACTAGCAAACAAACACTCACCGGACACGATCAAGCAGCTCTGTCTCCCTCACATGCAGCGCAGCACTGTACTGCACGTGTGCTGCTGAGGTGATTTCATAAAACTCACAGACTGATTAAGCGTAGCACATGTAGCATACACACTGGCCTCACACTGTAGACTAATTAAACAGAGTAGCAGCTCTGTGTCTCTCTTAAGCCCGGTTTCCATCAAACACTTTCGGGGGGAATCAGCGAGGCGGAGCTGTGCAGAGAGCGTGAGAGAGGAGAGATGAACACTGGTGTGCATTGTGTAACGCAACTGGACCCTATATCAATATAAATGGTGTTGTTTAAATCTATGTCTTGCTTGTAAATATATCGTACATAGTTGTTACATCGCCCAGCCCTAACTGACATGATTGACAGCTGCGTTTGAAATTCCTCAGCTCTGATTGTTTTTTTTTCGGTCAGACGTGACAGATGGATTTCAGCAAAAATAAAGATGTTTGTATAAAAGTTGTCAACAACAGCTTTAAGGCTGATTGAGCCCTGATCTCTGACACACACCCTTTGTCCCTAAAAACTAGAGTGTCTAATGCTACTACATACAGTTCAGGCCTCATGTATTAACACCACAGAGAGAAGCAAAGCTTTTCTAAAAAGGTACAAGTTGGTCCAAGTTGGTTTTTATTTAGCGCTTCATATTCTCAAACTGTCAGGTGTTTCCATTGTTTTGTCCAGCCCTGTTCCCACCCATACAAGCTCCTGAAGCGTAACCACGTCTCTCCAAGGGGTCCGTGGGCAGTGTTTCTCCTACACCTCTATAAAAAGTTACCTTCAGATTTAGAAACACTGCCCTCTCCTCCCACTCAGCTCCGCTCCGTCTACATCAGCCATCTCTCCATGCAGCTCAAACACTCTCAAGCCAAACCTGCCGGGTAGCTCGCAGCGGGGAAGGTACGGACGAGGCCGAGGGAGCGAAGAGTCCCACCTCCTTGACCGTAGCTTCCGGTGAAAACAAAAGCAGGGGGCGGGAAAGCAGCAAGAAGACAGACGTGTAGACAGGATGAGAGGTTGATGACGGTGGATGGGTAAAGCGCCAGTCCAAGCTACTACAAGGTGTTGCTCACGCCTTCACACACGCACCCACGCACACATACATATACACGGGTTACTTTACGCTCCTCTCAAGTTTCCTCACATGCACACTCTTTCTCTCAGTCTCTCTTTCTCTCAGCACTCTGCTCCTCCAAATCATTACCTGCTTGTTAAGCCAATGCCAGAGCTTGGGGAGGAGACAAAGAGACATTGGGAAGATTATTATTGGAAAGACCTGTGCAGCAGTCATCACATGTACCCGTGCGACAAGAACACCACCTCTGTGGGCACAGGCAGTGAGGGATCAGGAAGTGGAGCGTGGCAGGCAGGATTTAACCACAGAGTGAGGACTGGCGTTACAGTGGGATGCAAATCATTGTGATTATAAACACACCACATAAGTGCAACCCATAAACACCGGGAGACATCTTTTACTGTAAAAGGTGTCAGCTGTGACCCATAGATTGTTTCAAGCTGACAACAACATCCTAAAGGGGTCCTTTTGTATTTCCTGTTTAAATGTTCTGCAGGGTATGTAAACAACATCAGCTGACAGGAAGTAAACATGGACCCAAGCTGTTGTCTAGCGATGCACTTTAGTGAAACAGTCTATAAAGTGAACATGTTAGCACACAGTCGTTTTCTACTTCAGCAGACACAGAGCAACGTGAGCATTTATTCGGAGTCGTGTTTGTTTTCACCTGACAAAGTCCGATATTTGCTCTGTTTTAGGAAATATATGACAACATAACACTCTGAGAACACTTTCAGAGAGCTCCTGACCTAGTCTTAAAATTTCTCAGAAGGATTCCCTGAACAAAAACGCATTCTTTTAAAAGATGTGACTAGCTGATCAAAAATTAAAATTAAAAGTATAAATTCACTCTCACCAATGGGCACAGAATGGACAGTGAAATCAACACGCCTAATATTAAAATTTTGTCTCTATTAAGACATGGTGTAGTTATGGTTTTAAGATTTTATAAAATTAACATCTCAGTTGAAAACATTGTAAGCTGTACTCTCAAAGAATGTTTGATAACACAGGCCTATCTGTGCTGTAGCCCATTCACATGCTGATAGATGTTATAATTATGTTTATTTACCATGCTGTTAATTTTAATACTTAATCTAGTAATCTAGCATCTCTGATGAGACTGACCACAACCACACAAACATTATCCCTGCACTATCTAATCTGTGGCGTTTTATTAAAGGAGCAGTGTGTAGGATTTAGTGACATCTAGCTGTGAGGACTGAACATTGCAACCAGCACACGTGAACTCCCAGTTAAGATTTTTTTTCAGGTTTCTGTATTATCCGCAGAGGTTTCTTCCTCTCTGAAACAAACAGACCAAGTGATTTACTTTTTATTTTTTGCATTCATTTATATTTTTAAAAGATTTTTTAGATTAGATGGGAAAAATGTGGCCTGAAAGATGGAGAGAAAGAGAGGATGACATGCAGCAAGGGGCCAGAGTTGGAATTAAACCTGCAGCTGCTGTGGCAAGGATGTGGCCTTTGTACATGGGGTGCCTGCTCTACCAGGTGAGCTGATGGGTGCCTCCACAACATGTTGTTAAGGGTGCTTTCAGACCTAGAGTTGTCTTGCTTTGGTCTGAATCAGGAACTAATTTTGTTTCAAGGTTGCATAATTGCCTAGAGTTGGTTCGTGTTGTCACGGCAGCATTTACAAGCGGACCAGATCAATTGCCTTGTGTGAGAAAGCTGCTCTTGATTGGTCAGAATTTCCATGTGGGAAAAATCCAGGAAGTAAAGCAAACGTTGAATAAGAGTACATTTGCAAGATAAATGTGACACTTTCTAATGTCACAATGGAGGGACAACTACGCAGGTTGATTTTAGCGCAGCTCATCGTGGACTATATTGCTGTCATTGGTCATTTTAGACAAACCGTACAGTTTGAAAACGAGGCGCGGCTCCAACTAGAAAACAATGTTTTGATGCATTGGATGTGCTGAATGTGCATATTAAGGCAGTACAGGAGGAGGTGCACATTAATAATCCTCCAGGACTGTAACATGCTCATGTTTAACCCAAACAATGTGTCACATGACTGCAGTTGGTTCAGATCCAGGTCAGAAGACGTTAAAACAAACTGTAGCCCATCTGCTTCAAGGCTGGACGTGCTGTTGGTTCAGAGATGGTCTTCTGCAGACCTTGGTTGTAACCAGTGGTTATTTGACTTCCTGTTGCCTTTCTATCATCTTGAACCAGTCTGACCATTCTCCTCTGACCTCTGGTATCAGCAAGGCATTTTGGCTCACTGGATATTTCCTCTTTTTGGGACCATCCTCTGTAAACCCTAGAGATGGTTGTGTGTGAAAATCCCAGTAAATACTCAAACCAGCCTGTCTGGCACCAACAACCATGCCACATTCAAAGTCACTTACATCAACTTTCTTCCCCATTCCGATGCTCGGTTTTGCCACGTAATTGGCTGATTGGCTATCTTGATCAACAAGCAGTTGAACAGGTGTACCTAATAAAGTGGCCAGTGAGACTATATTCTCTAATATTTGAACAGCAGATACCCAGTCTGAGTGACCTTCAACGTTAATTGGCCAAACAGTACTCAGTAGCCACTGCAGGCCTTTAATGTGGATGGTCAGGAGGAAACTACAGGAACACTGAAAGATGCACCAGTGTAACAGAAAATGTGTGTGTGCCTGGACGAGGATGTCTGAAAGAGGAAAGAATGACAGCGCCTGCACCAGCAGCACTTGGAGATCAGTCAGAGACGTTACCTTGGTGTCGATTCGCAGCAGGAACTGAGCCAAGCCTTTGATTGGTCCGGGCAGCAGGGCCTCCTCTCGCTCACGTCCAAGCTTCTCCAGCACCGCCCACCACGACACGAGAGTCCGCTCTGCAAAGCCCTTCAGGCCAAAGTGGACCACCAGCCTCTTCAGCACCCACACTAAAGCATCAATGCAACATTAGTCTGAGAACAGTGGATCTGAGAGGACGTATGTGACGGGGAACGTGCGTGCGTGTGTGTGTTACCAGCCACTGGGATAGGCAGCAGCTGCAGGATCCAGAGGTTGAGCCACACCTGGACCAGCACAATGGCCCACACCAGGAGAATAAAGTAGATATCACTGGCTCTGCTGGAGCTTTTCTCTTTCTGGAAGAGGCCTGCGGGTAATGAGTGCACACCATCTTTAGAGAGAGGAAACAGGAAGCACAAAGGAGGAAGTGAAAGGAAGAACAAAGTGATGCCAATGGACAGTGTAAACCACCATGGCTGAGTAGTGACGCCAAAAGCAGAAGTGTCTTGAGCTGCAGTTCCTCTCATGGCTGCTTTATCTTCAGGAAGTTAGGGGGCTTCAAACGCAATAGTTAGCTGACTTCTTCTGATGTGTATCGCTGTGATGATTTTTAACGCCTGTTTGCTTGGTGAATTGTTGACTGCTCATCCCAAATCTCCACCACACTTCCAAAAACTATGTACTACAGCATACACACTGTAACTCTAGCTATAGCCGCCTCTCTAATAGACAGAGCTTACAGTGTGCTCTCTTACCTGCAGCAGTGTCTTCTCTTGGCTCAGTTTTCATCTGAAGGTTGCTACACGAGATTGCCATGTAAATAGTGTTAGCAGCGAATGACAACACCTGCCCCGACAGCTCTCCTGAGGAGACGAATGCAAACAGACAATAACAATTACACATAGTAGCAGCATGTTTGTTTGTATATTCCCCTCATGGTCCAAACTCTCTGCTAATTAAAGGGCAAACTGTCCACCTCAAGTTGCTTATGATTGAAGGAATGCTATACTAAGATACTGCATCACTTAATCTGAGTGCTGGTAGAGGTCAAGGTTCAGAAAAGACAAATGTCAATAAAGGACTTTTCAGCTGTTAAAAGGATGAGAGCTGAGGCCTGTGCTACGAAGCAGGATTTGGAGTTAGCGTCATAACTGTAGGGTTAACTCTGGGTTTCAGTACCATGAAGCTGGTTCTGTTTTTGCCGGGATAAATCACTGTGGTAACTTATGCTTAAACGTTAACCTGCTCCGGAGCAGGTCAAAGCTGATTTGACCCCCTTGACTTTTAAAGCAATAGGTTGACATTTACTGCGGAGAATTTAATAAGAACATTGATACCACGCTCATGTCTGTACAGTCAATATGAAGCCACAACCAGCAGCTAGTTAGCTTAGCTTAGCATAAAGACTGTAAACAGGGGGAAACAGCTAGCCTGGCTCTGTTGCCCAAAATCCACCTACTGTACCAGCACCTTTAAAGATCATAAAATTAACACGTTGTATCTCTGTTGTTTAGCTCATACATAAACATTTACCCATACTCTTTTATACAATTATGTTTATGAAAGCCAGCTGATGGGGAGCAGAGGCTTCTCAGTGAGCTGAATAGGAATGTGTGTGAGTATGTGTGTGTGTGAGTGTGTGTGTGTGTCCATAAATCTTCACCTCTGCCAGGGACAGGTGGTTTCTCCTGGGAGCCCACGATGATGAGTATAACCACAACCACAAATATGGGCACTCTCCACGAGCCGGTCAGAGACACTAAAAACAGATCAGAAATCAGCGTGAGTAACTGTGTATCTTCTAACTACTGTGGAGAAACATATTGCTCTTATACTGCGTGATGTTTTGTATTTCTTGGCAAAAAATCTGGAAGAACTCTGCTGAACTCCTTCCGTGCCATCTGAAACAAGTCTCTGTACGTTATGAAAGTGTCCTGACAGAGAACATTTTCTCAGGTTTGCCAACAGTCATGTGAAAACCCTCCTTGTTCTCGTCTGGAGCCAAATTTCTTCTGAACAGCACCCAGTCACTCTTAACATTTCACGCCCTGAAGGTCAACACCTCTTTTCGGCACGCATTAAGCGTGCTATAAATACTGGAGACTTCATCATCTTTCAATGTAGCTCTGCATGTGCTCAGTCTAATGGGCTTGTAGACCTCTAGAGACAGTGTTTTATCTGGACTACAGAAATGCAGAGTTTGGCTTCATTCACTGGAACCGGCTTTAGATACCTGCTACCTGCCAAGTATGGCTGGGAATGTCCAGGTACCTCATGATTTTAATCCAATTCAGAGGGCGACAATGCAACTATACAACGATGATTTCTACACAGTGTGTGACTACTTGCTCCTTCTTAAAACATTACATATTTAAAAGTAAAATAAACAGATGATTTTACTTCCATTATCTTTTATTACCACAGTGTGGCTCTTGTCCAGGTCTATTTGCAACTTCATAGAAGCGAAAATACTTCCATATGCTAGCTTTTAAGCTTTAAATTCATTGGCAAAAACTACGACGACATTCTTTCGTCAGCTCCGTGACGAAAATGACACAATGACGTGCTAAAAACAGATCTCGACAATAAAAACTAAGATGAAATTTATGCTTCATTTTCATTGACGAGACGTGTCTGCACCAGGATGTTTTGCTAGCCAGGAAAAAACACTCACACCGGAGCAGCATCAACCGTTGGTGCGAGCTGTAATTAAGCAGTAAATTATCAGCTGTGTGTGTCTGACTGTGGATGGTGGAGCTGCTGAATGAACTTGTGGAGTTTGTTAGTAGCAGCGGTGGTTGTTAGCAAATAGCTCCACTCATTAGGTGCTGAACGGCAGTGGAGCTAGCAGCCACTGGCCACCAGACTTTACATCTGTTGATCCCCGCAGGACTCCACTCAGAGCCGGGCTGTGTTGGGAAGGTTTATGGGTTGATGGTGTTTGACAGGCAGGTCGGAGGCTCAGTTATCTGTGAGTGTAGCTGTGCTGGAAGTAAACAGTCTGAACTCAGATCAGTTAAGTTATTTCTTCTTGAACAGTGAGATGGATACATCAGAGTTTAGAATGAACCTGGGTACAAATCCTAGTTGTCTCAGATTAGTTATTTGTGCTGTAAAGTTTTTGAGACCATAAACAGAGATGTTGAGCTTTTCTAATGATGATCAGTGAGTGCGTGCTCCTAAATCCCTTAAACCTGTCAAACTCTGCTGGAGAAATGACAAATTGTAAGTGTCTATACAACCTGTCGCCTTGATTCTTATTTCTGACATATGAATTATCCAGTTCTGTTTATACAAACCATGACACACACACATTTACATCCATTACATCTCTCAATCTATCTGGTTCGGCTGTGAGGAACGTACCGCCTGGTCTTATAAAACAGTTGTTCATAAAGTCGAGAACTGGATCTTAAATACCTGAGTATGAACTCTTCCCAGAGACAAGGATGGAATTTGAAAGTATGAAACAATAACATGTCCGAGCAGATACTCCAGGCTTCCCGTCCTCCCCAAACTCACCAATATAGAAGAGCAGGACGGCCCAGACAGGAAGAGCCAGAGCCCTCAGGTAGCGCTCAGTGTGGGGACTCCACTTGAAGCAAACGGCCAACAGGTAGCCGAACACCACAGTGCACACCTGAGAGGAAACAAGAGGAGATATTATGGGTTACAATCAGATATAGCTATATACTGTAACTTCTGCTCAGCTGATGCTTTGTCCACACATATTACTGTTTCAGTTTGTCAGTGTTTACGATTTATACTCAGAAAGAAGAGCTCGGCAATAATCCAATATTACTGCTCTTTAATTAGGTTTTACACAATTAAAGCAGAAGTCAAACTATTAATCGATTAGTCGACAGATAAATTAGTTACAACTGATTAATCATCAAATTAATGGAACAAGTTACAATAGATATTTAAATCAGACAGCTATGTGCTGTTAAATCATTTCAAGTGTATGCTCGATGGTAGGGTTGTTTTACAGTGTTCCTGCTTTGGTTAGGTGTTTTTTTTGTTTTGGTTTTTTTGAATATTTTATTTTCAAATTTTTACTTTAACAAAACATACAGAACACACACACAAACACGGCTCCAGGATGGTGTGTTTGTATGTGTTCCTGCAGTGTTTCCACATGCAGAGGTATTAAGAGTAGATGATGAGGAGGGCGTAGCTGCAGATTTAGAGGCCCCGCTAGGCAAGATGATAAAAAGGCCCCGTGGAGCCTGTAAAGGAGGGGGCATAGCACTGGAGTGGTCCAGGTCGTACCTGGCAGATCGAACTTTCTGTGTCAGCCTTGGTGACCCTGTATCCTCCTCTGCTCCTCTCTCGTGTGGGGTCCCACAGGGCTCACTTCTAGGCCCTCTTCACCTCTCTCTCTATTTGCGCCCGCTTGGCTCCATACTTAGGAAGCATGTTTTCACTATTATGCGGACGACAGTCAGATTTATGTGCCGCTTAAAACGAATGACACATACTCTGTCAAAATGTTACTAAAGTGTCTTGATGACATAAAGGCCTGGATGGCTCTGAACTTTTTAGATTTTAATGATATAAAGACAGAAGTGATGGTTTTTGGTGGCACCACTGGGACCCCTCCCTGTAGATCTGGGCCCAGTTTATCAAACCTACCATCACAAACCTAGGGGTTAAAGTGGACTCTGATCTTTAGTTTGACAGCCAGATCAGGTGGGTCGTTAAATAGAGCTTTTTCCAATTACGCATTTTTTACTTGGCTGGATTACTGTAATGCACTGTATGATGGGGTTAGTGCATCCTCCATCGCCCATCGTCAGATGGTACAGAACGCCGCCACACGTCTTTTAACCGGCACACGTAAACATGAGCACATTTCCCCCATTTTAGCCTCACTCCACTGGCTGCCCATACACGCTAGGCTCCATTTTAAGATTCTTTTATTTGCTTTTAAATCCTTGAATGGTCTTGCCCTGCCCTACCTCTCTGAGCTCCTACACCCTTAGGGGGCGATCACACCTACAAGGAGGGCTAGAAACGAGACGCCAGTAAAACAACTGATTTCCCTATGACACCGCGCATCTGTCTGGTTTTCAAGCATTTTTTATGACGAGCGTCTTTCTGGCGTCTTTTTAGACGTGCGTTTGTAGACATTGAAAGTTGAAATAATCTCAACTTTTGGGCGTCAGGCGCCAGTAGCACCATAGCTCTGTCTCAGGGTCAATTTTCAATGTTTTGATCGCCCGGTTGCGCATGCACCCCTGCTCTACAGGCGCTTCTCGAAAGGAGCGCTCATTGAAAGGGCGTTTCAGGCATTTCAAGTGTCTTCGAAGCGTGTTTCTAGCACTACCTGTAGGTGTGATCAGCCCCTTACTCCCACCCGCTCTCTTGGGTCAGCTGCTCAGCTGCTCCTGAGTGGAAGCTCTGATCTGCCTCTGCACATTAGACAGGCCTCTTCTCTGTCTGCTTTTAAATCTCTTCCTAAAACTCATCTTTTTTTTCCTTGGCCTTTGACACTTTGTGAGATGATGATTTTATTTTATTGTTTTTATTATATGGCTGTTATGTGTTATGCTTTTTAATTTATTTTATTAGTATTTTATATGCAATTTTTATGCCTCATGTGAGCCTTTTATTTATTATGTCTTTATTTATTCTGTACAGCACTTTGGTCCACTGTGGTTGTTTTAAAGTGTTTAACAAATAAAGTTGGATTGGAGGGAAAGACCCACAAACAGGCTCCATTCAGTGTGAACATGTCCCACTTTACTGCCTACACAATGGTTTGATTGACTGATGGACTGCTGCTATCTCAATATTTTCCTAAACTACTGCACATTTAAAAAACATTCAAATACCTTGACATGTTCAGACGGGACTTTCTGTCATCTAGCAGACAGTCTGCTGCCGTTCGGTAATTTAAAGGAAAGCATGATACACCAGCAGCCTGTGATCAGCTGTTCCCACTCCACACAAAGAAATCTTTCAATGTAATTCAATATCGTGTGCGCTCCATCCTATTTATGGACAAGAGGCCTGTGTCAGTCCACCTCTGCATTCAGAGAAAGGACAGGCTGTCTGAGGAGGAGGAACGTTTAATGCAATTAGTATCTAGTCGGAGCATAACCTGGCTCAGGGCCCTGCAGCTGTTTGGGGATAATGAGGTATTGATCGATCGCTGAAGCTGCAGGAAATATGATTAGCTAAAATACAAGTTTGGGCAAATATTCCAGGAAAATAGGTTAATGGAAAAGCTCATGTTGAGACACACTCAGGGAAATGTTATTTGCAGCATTTGTCAACCTGTTGAATTCAGTATTGTTGTTTATCGACTATTGATCATGGCATCATTTGTTTGTGTAGGGCTGCAACTAACATTTTCTTTTTTATTTTTTTGTCTAACTTCTCAATCTTGGCTCTATATTAAAGTTCTTGTATTACATGTCTGAATTTTACAGATATCAGTGGATCATTGCTGTTTGCACATCAGTTTGAGAATCTTAAATGTGACTGTGCATTTTACACGCAGTAATGTGATCAATATTTTTAAATTGTTCTTATTACTATTGCGATATAGATTTTAACTCTATGGCCCAGCTCCTCTCTGAGCTGTCTGCAGCCTGACCTCACCCACCCAGTAGCATCCACACCGGGTGACACAGAAGGTCTTTGTCATCACCCCACGGGGGTTGTGACCACTCCCCACTGTCACTGTCCACTCACCCACACAGTGTGGAAACAGTCCAGCGCGGCCCCGATGATCCAGCAGACGTGCCCGAGGATCACCTGCATGCCGATGACGCTCCAGGACAGGTAGAGGAAGTAAACTAGCGGCGCCCCGGCCCCGATCACCAGCAGCACCATGAGCCTCTCCAGCACCAGCCTGCCCATCAGCTCCACCCCGTAGTTCACACACCACACTGGGATCAGCAGGGTCCCCACGACGATGGGCGTCCCGGTTTCCTGCAGGCCGCTGAGCCACGAGCGGCCGAGCCGAGCCAGGGAGTACTTGAAGGGGTGTAGGAAGGTCCCGCAGAGCACAGCCCAGAGCAGCGGGCGGAGGAAGGCCTCCAGGATGAAGTAGACCAGGACGGCGGCTCCGCAGCATATCGCAACGAAGATCATCGCCCCCGTGTTGTAGAAGGCCTGTTTGATGTTTTTATCAAACTTGAGGGAGGACGGCTGGGTCAGCAGCTGGCTCACCATCCCGACGGCCGGCTGGACGCTCTCGGAGAAGGAGACAGAGTGAGGCCGCCCGGGGAGAGGACTCTCCGGGGGAGAGACGGCGGCTGGCTCCGGCGCCGAGTCCTCCTCGTCTGCCATGTTCCCCGATTCCGCTTCGGTAGTCTACCCGAGGGCTCCACCGCGTGAGGGAGGAAAACATGTGACGTTGCACGACGCAATGCCCGAGGGCACCACGGGAAATGAAGGCAAAGAGGAAAAAAAGCGTTCGGTTTTATTATTCCATTTTATGCATTTTAAGTTTTTTTTTTATTTAATGCTAATCAATTATAATAATAATAATAATAATAATAATAATAATAAACCTTTGATCTAAATAAATTTAATCTATTTTTTTTTAAATATATTAAATATTACTATACTGTTACAATATACTATTATAAAACTATTATATTAGTATTTTTACATTTAAAGTGACCTTGGGTCTCTTGAAAGGTGCTATATAAATTAACGTTATTATTTCTTTGTATTTTTTCTTTCTTTCTTTTAGGTTTAATAATAATTAGGTTATTATTATTATTATCAATAATAATAATAATGTTGAAATGTGCATTTACCGTTATCGCTATTTATTTATAATTATCATTGTTAATGATAATAATAATTAATAATAGGCTAATAAACATTTGATCTAAATAAACAAATCATGTTCTTGTTTTCTTTTAAGGTGTGGTGCTGCATAACCTACTGAGTCTATTTTATTATTATTATATTATGTTATATTTATTATCATTTAATGCTAATCAGTAAATCCTTGTTTTAAACTGTTTTTTAATGTTCATTTATATTGAATTGCCTTGTCTGTTTTGTTTTATGTCTATTTTCATGTGAAGCACTTTCACTTTTTCACTATTTTTTTCTTTCTTGTGGTTTATCATTATTATTATTATTATTATTATTATTATTACTATTACTATTGGTGTTGTTGAAATGTGCATTTACTGTTATTGCTTTACCGCAATTTCTTATTATTATGTTTATTTTTTTTTTGTTATTATGAGTATTATTATCATTAGACATTTGATCTGAATAAACAAATAAGGTTCTTGTTTTCTTTGAAGGTGTGGTGCTGCCTAACTATTACATTAGTAATTTTCATTTCAGGCTTTGGTGCCCCACAGTGGTAGTATTACAAAATGACATGGTTGACAACAACAGTGAACATCATCTTTGTCGTCAGAACAACTTATAAAGATGCTCCAATCACATGAACGTCTTACTATTAGTGACTTTAATATAATCACAGCCATAATCAGTGTTGTTTAAATTCTAAGGTAAGAAGTCCTGTTTGTGGCTTTTATGGATGAGAAGTGTTTTTATCTAGTGTGATTAAAATAATGCTTTAACAGTTGATCTTCAGAAGACACGTCATTATTAACAAGTCTTTTTTATGTACACGTTGCAAAAGTGTGTTTATGGAAACCATGGAAGCAGCCCCCTTGAAATAATGTTGATGGTTGAATATATTATAAAATGTTAATTTTATTTAATTAATAATATATGGCATCTGTGAGGGGTTTCTTTTCTTAGTGGTGATGACTGCAGATTGAAACCAGCTGAAAGGAAAACGGAGGAGCTGTTAGCCTGGCCAACTTGAAAACACAAATGGCCCTATCTAGAGCCAGTGTTTGGTTTGTCTGTTCTGGGCTACTGTAGAAACATGGCAGTACAACATGGCGATCTCTGTAGTCAAAGACCCGCTCCCTATGTAGATGGAAATGAGTCATTCTAATGTAACAAAAACACAACGATTCTTTTTTTCAGGTTGTTACACACTAAAGAAAACATAGTCATTGTATTATATTCCATTTCTGCCATTACATCCCTCTATAGCCTACACACTGAACCCCAAACTACACCTAAAAAAGGCCACTGTTGGAGGTGAGACCAAAATTTAAATTTAGTTTTTTAACATTCTCATACATTTATTTATTTATTTATGTTCACAGTTTTTCAAATGTAAGTTGGGGTTGACATTGATTGTTACCCTGGAAGACTTACCAGACCTGATTTCCAACAAAATCTAAAGTTAGCAGGCTGCTAACATTCATGCACTCTCAACATACAGAGGACATGAGATCAGTGTCCTCAGCGGGAGCTATGGTCCTAAAAATCATCTCCTACGGCCTTATTCTGTTTGACTGACGGAGCTGTCACTTCAACCACAGCATAATCTGCACTATCTTGTGTATTCTGTCATATCTTCACAGGTTTATTGATTATAAACACAACCATATACAGATCAAAAGGCTACAATAACAGCCTGGGGAAATAAAAGTCCATGTCCAAGCAAACTGTTGTCCAGTCCACAGTTTGCTCCTCTTCAGTGTGTTATTGCTTACAACATTAACTCATGTAGCAGTCTCTCTCTCTCTCTGTCTGTTCAGTCACAGTGCCACAGTACTGATAAACCCAACAGCTACTGTGGTTGAGGAAAGGGGGAAAAGTCGTGAAAGGAAAGTAGGGAGAAGTGAGCCGAGCCACGTTATTATGAGTGCCAAACATAAGGAGAAAGTCTATGAAAATCTTTTGCATGGTGAACGCACACTGTAGGCAGTAACCTAAAGCCCTGAAAACCATATTATGTGACAGTCCCTCATCATCAGCAGTGAACAGCGGGTTTTAAATAATTTCCAGGTTCTCCATAGCATGCAGTATTTTGAAGACTTTTCAGATATATTTGTCGTTATGTGCAGTCCACATATTTTTGAAGTATTTGGAAGCGATCATAAATACTGAAAATAATTGGCTTATTTATGCTAAAACATTACCCTTATCAGACCTCTTGTTATGTACTGACACCAGTACACGTCACCTCTATAATACAGGTTTAATAATTTGCCAGAATCCTCTGTATGAGTTCAGAGCGATGAATATATACTCTATTGTGTTTAATATATCTAATACAGTGTTTCCTTGTGCAAAGTGCACACTTGAGTGCGGCTCAGACAACTTTATTTTTTATTGCTACTTTCTTCCCGCATTTTCCCCTCTACGTGCTCCGCTGTGCTTCATTATGGCGTTCCCATTAGTAAGTAGAAGGTGAGGGCGACTATGAGCAGTAAGCAGAGGGGAGAGTTGAAGGTCTGGTAGGCTGTAGAAGGCATGAAGATGTCCTCGTACTTATAGATGCTGATCATGTGGTCGCTGACAGGAGGACTGTCAATATCATGCCTCGTGATGGAACCTGTTGGAAAAGGAAAGACGATATTAAACGTCACAAAAGATGAAGAAAGACAGTACTTTAATGCTAATGCTCGATCAGTCACCTTGTATGGCAGGTCCCCATGCAAACAGGTAATACCACGACAGGTGTAAGTCCACAAGAGTTTCCTCTCTGGGGACGTATAACGGCCGTTTGAAGCGGCAGGTCACCCGGTTGTTCTCAAAAATGCCCTCCTCATCTCTCGCAGGGTTCCTCTTTATTTCCTTTGCCCACTGGCCGACATTGTAGAAGTGATGAATCCGTACACGGCCGTTATCGTCATGGACACAGCCCATGACATCGTCTCCTCCCTGAGGAAACAGGAAGGAATGAAGAGCTTAATTTCTTGAAAAAAATAAAGAAAACTTGACTCTGATTCAAAACCTAATTAGGACAGATGCTATTATTGTTCATGCACGTGCAGTCTGCCCCCAAGTTTCCTGCCACACAACTGTCACAAAGTGAGACTGAAGCTAAACGAGACAAGAGACATGTTTTGACGCTACAACTGATTCTCTAAATGTTTAAAGGTATACTATGCAGGATTGTTGGTTACTGTTTATGCTATTTTTATCCTGATCCTGTGTGTTTATCTTCTCTATCTCCTTTAACTTTAGCTTATATTGGAAATATGATATCTAGCATGTGAAATAGAGTATGGTGAATGTGCTAGGAAAGGTAGTATCAGCACAGTCACTACCTGGAGCTCGCATAAATGGAGCCTGGGTTTGTTGAAGGTGGCAGTGCTGTTTGGGCTCAGAAAGCCATGTGTAAGTAAGGTAAAGGAGGTTGTTGGGTTGGTGCGGGGAGCGGTGAGACCTGGCATTAGGGGAGTGTCTCTGGGACGGCAGAGATCACTGTCTAGCCTCCTGGAGGTGTCGTAGGACCAACTACACGAAACACTGGTGATAGGAGGTTCACACCTGATGACCGCAAAGACATGTTAGTTATCACTGCTCACTGGTCTGTATAGTTAAGCCTTGCCATAATAGCTTATCATAGGGCTTAGGAGGTTACTCACTGAGTGCTGATCCTTTCTCTAGAGCACAAACTTCTTGTGTTTATTTGAACTTTTATTATAATTTTTTGCACTTTGAGCACCCTTTTTTGTGCACAAATGTCTTAAATAAATTGACTATTTTTGCATTGATCTCAGCCTGTGGACCTTTTTGTGACTTTCTAGCCTAGTTACATTGGTGTGTGGGTCTCTCCTCTGCCTCCCTGTCGTGGTTACTGTTAATAAACACATTCGCCAGTGAAAGTGAAATTAAAAGCCAACCCCAGATTCACTCTCGTTTGGTGTTTCGCCTCACTACTTCAGCATTTTTTCAGCACTGTGTCCAGTGGAGGCCTTCTGCTTATGGTCTGGCACCTCATTAAACCTTTTTACAAAGTCCCGTCCTCACCTGAGCACTGTGGGGGGAACACACACATAAATGTCCTGACCACAGAAGATGAGAAAAAGTTGATATTTTTGTGTGTCCTGGCTTTAATTGTAAGCCCTCATATTTGTCTTGCCTTTACCAAGAGTGTAGATGCTGCAGAATTACAACTTCTCCCACCGACACAAAAATGCAAAAACGCGAATGGTCCTATCTAGAGTCAGTGTTTGGTGTGTTGATATACACGTTTCATTCTAAGGTAATGAAAACATGATTCTCATTTTCAGGTGATTATAAACTAATGAAAACATAGTTATGAATATTTTATACCATTTGTGCCAATAGATGCCCTTAAACCATAAACACTGAGTCTTTAAATATGATGTGTCCATGCTGTATTTATCATTAAAAGTCTTCCTGTACTGTGCATAAATTAGATTATGGACTATACATTTACAGGGGCACGGTCTGATGCGAGACGCAGGGTAAAGGCAAGCTTTTGTATTTTCCAAACTGGACTATATTTTCCCATGTTTTTGTATCTAAAGTCCCGGTGCAGCTCAGTTCAGTACGCTTTTTTCCATTTCCACTATGAAAAGTTGTAGATGGTACCAATGGAAACGTTCCATACCATTCCCATTTTTGGTCCCCCCTCTGTTGGGGTACCTAGCACACAGATCTGGTACTAAAAGGTGGAGCTATTTTTGAAATTGGTTCAGTATTGAGAGAGACCACTGCATCTGCAACGGCAAAACCAGTCACAATGTAACCCCTACAGGCAACTGCGCATCGTCAGTTCACTTCCATTAAAATAGTTTGTTTCTGTTTTGCACTGGCAGACTCAGATTGTTATAGGAGGTGTTTACAACATTATCGAAAAGACTCTACAAAGAAATGAAACATTTTCTGGTACCCTCTGCAGGTCTGTTTGTTATTGTTACCAAGTTTCACTCAAGGAGAAGTCTCGTCATTCACGAGAGGTGACTTGTTGCAGGAAAAATGACAGTGGAAACATTACTGAGAGTTGGAGAGAGGAATGCCAGATAGAGTTTGACAAGTTAAGAGTAAAAGATTTTCATTGTCATGGCTGAATATTTAGCTGATTTTGACAATGTGAAAAGTCTGAGATTTCAGAGTGAGAATTCTCTGGCAAGACTTACCGAAACAAGTGCACCGTTGCTGTGGCACCACCCAGAATGATTGTGATTGGTTGAAAGAAGTACAAGCAGCCGGGGTGTTTTTTTTCTCCAATCTCAAAGTGAGAGTCGGCCCAGCCAGACCTTTCTTTTCTTGAGAAAGGTCTGGTGAGTGAGACTATAGTGGATGTAAATCAACGATGCACAATTGCCAGCAGGGATTACACTGCAGCCTGTTTCGCCACTGTGGCTGCAGCAGTCTCTGTCAATACTGAGACACTTAGTCACAAAAACAACATGATTTTGCCAAGAAGGACATGCTCCTGGATCAACATCCCATATCACATCCCAGGGCCAGCACTGCAATCAATCAATCACAGCCCTCTGACATCATCAGTGTGCTGCTCCTGTGCTTCTTTTAAAATTCCTTTGTGTTTCTTCAGAGCTAAGATAGTTTTCCAAATTGAAGTTAGTACAAATTAAACAAAATCCTCAGTAACACTGACCAAAAACCATGTAAGCTACTGCAGGGTTAGCAAGTTAGCTAGCTAACTAGGTTGGCTATGCTAACAAGTAAGCTTACCAAAAGACTAAAGTGTTGTTCATTAACATTAAGAGGAAGGATAATATCATTTTGTAGTTATTATTCAGAGTATCGTGATAACATAAAGACCAAACTATGGCACTTTGCCTAGTAGCAAGCTTTCGAATTAGCATAGCCTACCTACCTAATAGCACGTTAACTCATTAACATTTAAGCTTATTGGAAAGCCTACTTGCAAAGCTAACCTAGTTAGCAAGCTAACTTGCTAACCTAGTTAGCAAACTAACTTGCTAACCCTGCAGTGGCTTACACAGTTTTTATTCAATTGTACTAACTTCAAATTGGAAAACTAGCTTAGCTTTGAAGAAGCACAAACGAACTTTGAAGGAAGCACAGGAGCAGCACACTGATGATGTCAGAGGGCTGTGATTGGTTGATTGCATTGTTGATCCAGGAGCATGTCTGACTTGGCAAAATGATGTTGTACCAGAAAGATAAGGTCCAGGTTCAAAGATACCAAAGTTTCCCTTCACAAAGTCTCAACAGTCAGTGGTGTTGTTGTGCAGCTGCTCACCATTTTCTTGTCAGAGGAGAAACCTACAGCCACCCAGCCATCTGTGTCTGCACTCATCTCGTACTCCACATCTGTCCCGATGCGCCGATAACTCAGAAAGTAGTCACACGTCTCTGCATCACACCCTGGCTTCCCATATCTGTGCACAGACACATGAATACTTTCACTGTAAAGGCACTGCAGAGAAACAGATCTCAGCTGAGACGCTTCACAATATTCAGAATATCATGATGACACAAAGACCAAACTTGGACACTTGTGAAATGAATTACAGCCAGGTTTCAGAGAGTAAAGACTCAGAGGAGAAGTCTGTGTTTAGCTCCAGCTCTCTGAAGTCAGACCACAGCATCTAGGATAAAGCAGCCCCAGGGAACACAGCTGCACTGCTCCTGTTTCAGGAAGTGGGAGCTGCCAAAAGATGCGTCCTTCTCTAACCTTATGCAGCCTTTGGTTACTCCACAGTCGCTGACTTTGATCTTGGCAAAGGGATCCACTGGTGGGGCGGTGGGGAATGGGTAACCTGCAAGATGCAAAATCAGCACTCTGTTGGTTCCACACAGAAACAATTGGTGCTTGGTTTCAACACAGTCAAAGGGCCAAGCAGGGGGAAGCGGGCCATCTGCACTCTGTGTGTGTGTGTGTGTGTGTGTGTGAGGAAGAGGGGGTGGGCAGCAATCACCAGGGAGCTGGCCTGGGTGCTGAAAGGCCCTGCATGGTGCAGACAGGTTGGATGCAAGAACAAATAAACAGCATATGTTCAGTTTGCAGTTTCTGTTTAATTCTACCGCTTTAAGCTTGTGTGTTATAAGTTTGTTTATTACGCATGACATTTGAGCCATATCCACCAAGACGCATTAGAGCCTTACCGTCATCAGACAGATATCTGGACTCCAGGAACTCGGAGGCGAAGGTGCTGTAGGAGTCCTTGTGAGGCTCCTGATGTCCCGGCTCTCCGTGCTCCCCGTGCCCGGCCCTGAGTGCTCCCTCATCGGTGGGGCTTGGCGCGACCCCCCACCATCCGCTCTGGATCAGCAGCACCGTCAGCTGCGCGAGCCTCCGCAGGAAAATCATGGTCAAATGACGTCAAAAAAAAAAAAAAAAAGAAAAAAAAGAAGACGACTACTACACCAACCTGAAATCAAATCGGATCCTCATTATTGTTTGAATTTCGGTATCTTCGCAGGTGCCCATCGCAGCGTCATCAAAAATCATCCCTGCATCCCGACCGCCTGTTTGGCTGTTTACGCGCAGGGATGTGGATGTGGGGGGATTCAGCGCCGATGACCGCGTGATTTAGAGGCTAATCTGATCCTAAATTACCCAGATTTGTAATCGTACCACCTAATTCACATACACGCCCATAATCCGCTTTGAAATCCGAATCTAGATGCTCAGGAATGCTCATTAATCTTCACAGATTTCAGTGGGAGTATTGGCCGGATGAATGGTTTCGTCCAGCCTCTTTCTGTCCTCCCTCCTCACTCAGTCACAGTCACATCCAATGAGGAGCCGCTACGTGCTGATATCAGATCAATCAACCGGGGATTGTGCCCCATGGCCAGAGATGGAGAGGGTGTTTCACACTCAGTTCAGAGATTCAGAGTATATGGATCAGTTCAGACAACAGGAACACAAGACCATGAGAATAGACCTAAATAAATAAATAAATAAATACATGTTGCCTATGCCCATTATATTATTATTACTTTTGTATAGTTAGCTACTCAACAGTTTTGGGCCATAAAAGGAATGATTTTTTAAAAATTTATTTATCTGTATTTGTATTTATTTCATTATTTTCGTCAGGCAGAATTTGTAAAACTGAACATCAATATATTTGGTGTCAATTATCATAAGTATTGTATATTGCTATTCATTAACAAATGTTCAGAGAAGTTATTTCATGCTATTTTAGAAGTTACCTGGCTAACTGAGTAATCCTGCCTGGTGCAGCCCCACCTGGACTCTAGTTTCTGCAGGCAGGGGTCTGACTGATGGACATTATCTACAAAACCAAGCTGATATTCCTGCACTTGTTTGTTTGTTTGTTTGTTTGTCAAATAAAAAAGTTGTCTGAGCCACACTCAAGTGTGCACTGTGCACAAGGAGACAATGTATGAGATATATTAAACACAAAAGAGTATATTAGATATTATTATTATTAAACCTGTATTATAGAGGTGACAGTTTCATGTATGACCTGTGAACAACTGGGGACTTTCTGCAATAAATTGAGTGGTATTCTTTCTTGGCATCATTTCATATCACATGATCACAGTCAGTTTGATCATTTATTTTACAAAGTACTTTTTTTGTAGCCTTGTTAAATCAAACTAGATTGCTCCCGAGGGAAGCTTTGCTGTAGTTTAACTTCTGCCAGTGTGAAGTAATTGGTTGCTTGCACAGCTTTCAAACTTGCTTCCCCAACACTGCATTTACACCCCTACTGTACTTCAGTACGGTTTAGAGCTACCTGTACTTTACCTGAGAATTTTTATTTTCTGCTACGTTAGACTTCTACTCCACCACATCCAAGAGACAAATATTGTACTTTATACTCCACTACATTTATCGGATAAATTTAGTTGCTGGTTACTTTGCATATTCAGGTTAATAATAGAAAACAGAATCAATAACTAGCCTATATTATGATGTGATAGTATAGACTGAGACAAAACTTTAAAGATCCCTGGAGGTGAATTCATAAGCTGCCCACCAGATAAAGCATATAAATTATTTAAGAGGAGATCCACCTCTACCAGCTGCAATATTACAGTGATGAACACATAAATGCATCAGTATTTACAATTCAATAATACAATACTATATAGATTATTATTAAATGGGCCATTGTGCATAATAAGTACTTCTGCTTTTGACACGTTAATGCTGATACTTTTGTACTTTGACTGATTTAAGATTTTGAATACAGTATTTTTTCTTGTAACAGAGTATTTCTATGCTATAGTAGGGGTGGGGGGGAATCAGAAAATCAATACGCATGGTATTGTGATCTATTATTAACACTGCAAATACATATTTAACCTTTGGTAGCCAAGTAGAGTGATAAAATCAGCTGCTTTTTCAGACCATCAAATACAGTTTGCTGCAATAAAAATGACCAAAGTGAGATAAAGAAATGTTGACATTTTTTTAATAGATACTTTTGGGGCTTTTTTTGCCTTTAATTGACAGGACAGTTGTTTTAGTGTGAAGGGGGTAGAGAGAGGGGGGGTGACATGCAGCAAAGGGCCGTAGGTTGTAACTGAACCCAGGACCATTGTGGCAGGGACAAAACCTCTATACATGGGGTGCCTGCTCTTCCAGGTGAGCTAATGGGCAAGTTTTGCTTTGGGGACATAATTATCAGTTGATAAAAGGTAAATCTCAGTATGTCACCATATGTATTATTGCAATATTCAGCATATCACAAAACATTTAAAACTGCAGTAATGTTGTCATTGCTTAAGTATCATGATAAGATCATATCATGGGCCACTGATGACTGCCACCCCTTCACTGTAGTATTACTACTTTTAAATATCTGAGTTTCTACCACCACTTTTTAAAAGTAGCAAAATTTAAATGTACTTTATCTTATAATACTGAAATCAGCCCATAAAATCCCCACCATGCTTTTGCATTATCCTGTTTTCCTGAGGCACTTTCTTGGGTGAAAAACATATCTGGCACATGACTGTCTAATAATGTGTGGGTTTTTTTTATGCAGGTGCGAATCCAGATGCAGTTTAAAAATGTATGAGGACTGTGCAGCCTTGTATGCGCTCTCTGCATGCATTATTTATCTAACATTGTGCAGCCCTGCTTTAATTTGTGTATTTAGTTCACAATGCCTCTGTGTGTCTGATCCTGACTGCTTCTGAAACGCTGCGGTGCAGGAGATCCCGCAGGGGCATCTACAGTGCTGGTGAGTTGTTAAATTCATACACCGTTTGTAGACAGATGTGATCGTGTGCATAGTGTGAACGGATGAGTATGAGTTGTTTCAACAGAACAAAACATCATCCAAATATCCTCACTCACATCCTTTAGCTTTAATTCCATCCTCTCTGTGTTTTTCAGTGGTTGTGCACAGTCCTGCCACTGGATGGTGATAGAAAGTCACAGTTTGAACTTCATCTTCAGGTCAGTTTAGGGACTCTCTTCTTTCACTACTGTTAACTTTTTAACAGAAAACCATTTTCCAACTGATGCAGTGATACGCCACAACAAACAGCTGCGTACGCACAAAACAAGGCCTGAAAGAGGTGTACGCCACTTCCCACAGAAAAGCTGGGATCTATAAAAACAGACTTGATGGGAGAAACTTTGACCCATGCTCACGAACATTTTGGAAAAGGGAAATTGGTGATGCAGAAGGTGAGGTGGAAGCCTGATGGAAGCTATTTTTTGGCTTTTGTCTGTACATACATTTTCAGAATGGATCCGACACAGTTTCATAATGAGACCTCTGGGCCTTTGGCTTGACTACAATGCCATATTAATTATAATGTGAAGAAAATAAACCTCTGTAATGGTGTTCTTTACCGATCTAGAAACTGCTTTTCATTGAGTGTTAGAAGAAACTTGCATCACCTCATTTTACCAATTACCAATTATGCTGGTGTTGCTTATCAGGCTGCATCCAAAACTAATCTTCCACCTCTCAGTATAGTTTATAACGGGCCGTGCAGATTTGTTCTTGGCTCCTTTCATTACTCATCATCACACAATGTATGAAACTTCTCCCAAGATGGCAGCAACAGTGGCTACAGTTTATTTTTTATTTTATACATTTCTATTAATCTAAGTATTTAAAAGAGTTTAATCAGTTCAATCAATCAGTTCACTGTATTTGTCACATAAAATCATGCAAAATGTTCTCAGTGAAATGTAGTTTATGGTTCCTTTCTCCTGTAGTTATCAAGTTTAAAACTCCCTCTGGTTGGAATCATCTACCTGTAATATGAAATCATTCCTCTTATTTAGAAATGACCTGTCTTCTTATTATAGGATCAGTTGCACATGTTGATAGAAACACCTCTGCAATTTTGTTAAATTATGTTTTATAACTTCTTTAGTGCTTAAAGGAGCAGTGTGTAGGATTTAGTGGCTTCAAGCAGAGAGGATTGCAGATTGCAACCAGCTGAAACTTCTGCCATGTGCCCAGTCATGTCCCGGGTAGGATTCCTTCAGTGTTCATTGTTCAGACTGTTTTAACAGGGAGCTGAATTATCCTCAGAGATCTCCTCATCTCCAAAACCAGGTGATTAAACTGGTTACAACACTGAATAAAGCAGTTTCACGTTATAAATCAGTGTTTCTCGGATGCTGTTTGTCTCGTCCCAGACCGGCTGTTAGCACCAACCCAGCACCTGCTAATGTGCTCGCTTTTTTTCTCTGAAGATCCAGGCATTCAGGAGGTTTTAACCAGGAGCTGAATTATCAGCAGAGGTCTGTTCCTCTTCAAGACAAAGGGACCATGTTTTCTGATGCTGTTCATTACGGCGAGGCTGGTGGCTCATGTGAAAATGAAGATGGCCCTATCTAGAGCCAGTGTTTGATTGCCTGTTCCGAGCTAGTGTAGAACTGTGGTGGTGCAACATGGTGATCTCCATGGACGAGGACCTGCTCCCTATCTAAACGGCTCTTTCTAAGGTAACGAAACATTATGATTTTTTATTTTCAGGTGATTATACAGGTGGTTAGCATTGTCATTTCACAGCAAGAGGGCTCCTGGTTCCAACCCAGGGTGCAGAGTTTGCATGTTCCCCCCGTGTCAGTGTGGGTTTTCTCCAGGTACTCCAGCTTCCTCCCACAGTCCAAAGACATGCAGGTTAATTGATAACTCTAAATTGTCTGTAGGTGTGAATGTGAGTGTGAATGGTTGTCTGTCTCTATGTGTCAGCCCTGTGATAGTCTGGTGACCTGTCAGGGTCAGGGCCAGGGTGTACCCTGCCTCTTGCCCAATGTCAGCTGGGATAGGCTCCAGGCCCCGCGACCCCAAACAGGGCTAGCAGTTACGGAAAATGAATGAATGAATGAAAGTGAAGGCCAAATTTCAGGTAAAGATCTACCTATATATCTGTAAAGACTCCTGTCACTTCAGTATGATTGCGTCTTACTTAAGAATAACAGCTGATGACAGAAATAAATTATGAATGTAATCCATAGTTCAGAATTACAGTACTGGTAGAAATAAACATTACAGAATTGCAAATGCCTCTGACTCATTAAACCACGTAAGGATGACAGTGAAATTAATATTTTTACACTTGCTCTGTGTCCAGTCATCGTCGTTCTCATATTTCCTGAGTGCCAAATATGTCCTGACTCAGTCCATTTCAGTCACTCTCACAAGTGCAAACAGAACCGTGGAAGGTTTAACACTGTGAGGATCTTAACAGAACATCTCAAAGGAAGTCAAATTAGCATCAGAGTCTGATAATCTATAGAAACGACAGCAGTGACACCCACCAGTGACTGGTTTTGTAACGGACTGTGCAGACAGTGGAGAGTCATATTTCATGTGTTATCACACACCTTGACTGACAAATAGAGCAGGTTTGAGCAGCTGGTTTTGCCAAATGGGATCAAATTACCAAAATTAATTGAATATATTATGCAACAAGTTACTTTAATTGTTTACTTTTGTTCAGTGTTTGTCGACAAAGTGACCAGAATGTTAAAAATAAAGTGAGTTTCTGAGAGAGCACGTGAGAAAGGCACAAATAAGACTGAGAAACTTCACTGTTCCCGTCTGTGTCCTGTAGGTGATGCTGGTGTTACACAATCTGAAACAGACTAGAAGTGTATGTTGAGAACATCGACTGTCAGACAGATTAAAGGCTGACTGACAATCACACACACACACACACACACACACACACACACACACACACACACACACACACACACACACAGAGTCTGATGAATACAGTAACTGCACAAATAGGAAATAATACAATAATATCCATAATGATAAAAACATCTGTCACTTTTAGACTCTGAGTTTCCATGTATGCTGTAGATGTTTCTGTGCGTGTGTCTGTGTGTTACATATGTGCTTTTAAAGGTCCAGTTTGTAGGATTCAGGGGCATCTACTTGCAGAAATGGTATATAATATTCATAATATTCATTAATTTAGAATCAATTGAATGTAACAATCATTGTGTTTTCATTACCTTAGCACACTGGTGACCAACCTGGGGGTCCTGACCCATTAACACCTGCTAACATCTGGCTTTTTGGTGCAATGGGAAAGTTGTTTTTTTTTTTTTTTTTTAAGATATTTTTTGGGACATTTTGCTTTTAATCAAAAGGACAGACAAGTGTGAAAGGGAGAGAGAGAGGGAGTGACATGCAGCAAAGGGCCACATGCTGGAGTCAAACCTGGGCGGCTGCAGCAACAGCCTTGTGCATGGGGTGCCTGCTCTACCACTAAGCCACCGACGGCCCGCAATGGGAAAGGTTTTAATCTACATTCACACCCGGGTCAAATAAGTCCGCAATAATCATGGGTATTTATTGCCTCTGGCTCTGATCGGCACAACACCTTGGTGAATGCATTAATTTAAGCCCCTATACTGGCGAGATGCAATGATGAGCCACCACAAAATACTGTCCATTTCCACACCGTTCCAAATTAGTTTGCACCAAGTTAGAAAGACAGACCAGATAAGTAAAATATATATATAAAAAAATAAATAACCACCATAAAGTTTTCACAGGCCGTCATGCTCCTCTCTTCTGTTGACCTGTTCTCCAGCCTGTCCGTGACACTGAATGTGACACACCATAAACAATTAAAATACACACACACACACACACACACACACACACACACACAGAGGCGTACTCATCTGCTGCAGTGCCGTGTACACAGCTCTGGCCTACTGGCAATAGGAAAGAAGTCTATCAACTATGTTTAGCAGGTTTACCCGTGTTTAAAAAAAACATGTACACGTGCAAATGGTGGTGGAAAAGAGGTACAAATGAAACTGTTGCTTTTAAAGTTTAGATCAGATGTAAACTTCTCCCAGGATAAAGGCACAGTAAAAACCTGAACACAGTCAGAGCCTTAAACAGCCTCGTCCTGCAGTTAAAAACAACCAAAGGGCTGACGGAGCAATGGTCAAGTGCCAGGGAGGAAGAAAACACTGAATTTTTCAAAAAAACAAGCCTAATAAGTATACATGATTTGTTTAAAAAAATTACAAAGAATTGGAATAAAAAAAAAAAAAACTTATGAATTTAATATAACTAGTCCATAGCCACTGAGTGCACAGTTGCCCACATGCAGTTTCACATGGTGTGTGTTTGGGATAAAGGTCATAGGAAATTGCAGATTAAATAGTCAGCTGAACCCATTAAGAAGAGCAATGTATTCAGACAGAGTTTTTGTGAATTTGATAGTACGATTGCTTTATTGAAAGTACAGTAGTACCATTGCCAATAGTGGGATAGTTAGTGGGCTAAAACTGTACATTAGTAGTTGTTGTAGCACGTTGAAAGGCAGATAGTTAAAGTCATTGCCTTATAGAAGCTCAGTTTTAGTAAGTTTTCCAACTTTTGCCAAGAGGGAACTTTAGATATTGGTCCCTAGATTATGTTCACCGAGTTTCATGCAGATCGGTCAAACTTCCTAGGAAGAGATCGATTTTAAGTGTTTTTCAAAAAAATCAAAATGGTGGAAAATCTATATAACCAGAAGTTATGGGTTTCATGTCTCTATGACATACAGGGCACGAGATATGCCCATTCAAAGTTTGCAATTTCAATTGGTTGCTATAGCGCCCCCCTTTGGCCAATTGATGTAATATTGCTTCATTGGCATCCTCCCATGACCCTCTACCACTGTGTCAAATTTCACATGGATTGACCAAGTCAGTGAGGAGAAAAACGTGGAAGACACACACACACACACACACACACACACACACACACACACACAGAGTTTTCGTCATTATATAGTAAGATATGAAATAAAGTATGTCATTTAGTAAGGGGTTGTAATTCCGAGCCCAGTCTCACTCCAAAGTTGTTGAAATCAAACGCCTGGGCAGTGACTTGTGGCGTCAGAAACCAACAAAAAAGGCGCCCTCTAACGTCTGTATGACACACGGCTGGTTGGTGTTGTAGTTTAACAGCACCCAGTGGCGTCAGGGGGAAACACAACAGGACAAGGACGAAAGTTAAGGTGGCGAAAGTCCGAGTAGGATGGGCGGGAGGGGCTGTGGATGGGTCCAACAAACCACGACTTTCACCTGCGAGCACGGTGTTTGTGTCTGGTAAGATTCTTTTTTCCTAAACCTAACCATGTGTGTTTGTGGGGAAAAAACGTCAATGTGCAGCGTTGTACCGATGTACTGCATTGTTTTGAAAGAGCGAAAACTGAAGTGTATTTTGAAAGAAGACAATGCATGTAGCAAAGAGAACTTGATACAGTGTCCCAGAACAAGGTCAGAGTGAGAACGGTCCCTTAGGGAAACAAGTTGTGAGCCACTACCTTAGAATGACACATTTATATCTACATACAGAGCAGGTCCTCTTCCACAGACTCTGCATGTTGTTCTACAGTAGCCCAGAATGAACAAACCAAACACTGGATCTAAATAGGGTAATTTGCGTTTTCATATTTTCACGTCAGCCACCGTAATTCTCCTGCACGCAGCTAAATCATCCACACTAAACCTTTAAGTTTCCACTGGACTGTTTACAGGTCTTAAACACGTCCACTCAAGCATACAAAACCTATGTTTTTTTGGATCATGCTTACGTGCACAAACGTGTGTGCACATAGAAGAGTGTGTGACCTTTAACCCCTGCTCTCTTTACAGCGTCTCTCTCTGCAGACACAAATCAACCTGATCAATCGCTCCTCTTGTTCTCGATCCGCCCAATTATCCCTCGTTTATCCTCCATTATTTCCATGTCTACCTCCTCTTTCTCTCTCTCCCTCCCAATTACCATTCCGTGTAGGGGGCAATGCTTGCTGGGTAATGAGGGACTCTGGGCGTACCAATCTTATCTTAATAGCCTTAAAGGGCCACTCATTAACACAAACACTCACTCTGTCTCTCTCTCTCACACACACACACACACACACACACACACACACACACACACACATCTGTCCCTGCACATCATGCTATAGCGAGAGATGGATTGACGGGCATGATGGATGCAGTAGGGGAGAGAGTACGAGAGAGAATGAGACAGAGGAGAGGAAGGGGATGGTGGTGAGGAGGGGGTGAGGCAGGCAGGGTGGTGGTGGTGGTGGTGGTGATGATGGTGGGGGGTGTCTGGTAAATGTCAGCGGTGTGTCTCCTGGGCCTGAGAGACGAGTTAGTGACAGGAGAACAATGGCCGCTGGATCCATTCAGAAACACAGCTGCTGTGAGTGCATGCCTGGATCTTCTGCTTAGCCATCAACTGGCACTTGTAAAGCCAGAGCTGAGCACACACACGCACACAAACACACACTAATAGAAAAATGCATGGCTGGCACACATGCAGCTGCGCTCAATTGTGCGGACACACAAGGTAAGCCCTGGATGTTATGGAGGATCAGCAGCGATGTGGACGGCTTAGTCAGGGCTGTCAGTCAATAGAGGCCCCAGTAGATTCGAACATACGTCCTGCATACTCATATCTACTCTGCCACTGCTTCTTCTCTTCCCTCTGACACCTTAAAGGATGAAGCTGGCGAGATTTTACATTTCTCTCGTTGTCAACAAATCATATAAAAGGACCAAAACCAACATTGATATTGTTTGTGTGGCTTTTACATGCTAAACTGTAACTACAGTTAAACACTAAGTTCTATTGCAATTGCTCCAAACTGGTGGGTCGCAGCAAGTGACTCGCAAACATGTCAAGTTTGTGAAAAACAAACTTTATTTTTAAAATACAGTGAATTTCCAGCACAGAGCTTTTATTTTGAAGTGCTGTTTCTTGCTGTAGAGCGAGTGAATAACAGACAACTACTTGAAATAGACAACAAACTAGCTCGACAACAATGCCAAACACTACTATGATGCTGACTATATTAAAGTGTGTTGACCTTGAACTCATGACTAAGGAGAATCCTGGACCCTGTGGCTGGACCAGTTGGGAACCACTGGTCTAGTGTGGAGTTAGAAGCATCTAGCGGTAAGGTTGGAGGACTGAAAGTTCTCCCATGTGCCAAGCTTGTGTAGAAGAACCACAAGGGGGCGACGCGAAAATGCAAAAACACTTATGTAGAGCCAGTGTTTGCTTCGTCTGTTCTGGTCTACTGAACAACGTGGCAGACTCTTGTATAAGAGGGCCCGCTCCATATGTGGATTTAACGGCTCATCCTAAGGCGACACAAACACAACAAATCTCGGTTTTAGGTGATGATATTGGGCGAGAGGCGGGGTACACCTTGGGCAGGTCGCCAGCGTATCACAGGGCTGACAGAATAATGAGATAATAGTTATGAATATTTTACACCATTTCTGCTAATAGATGCTACTAAATCCTACACTCTGGACCTTTAAGAGTGAAGATAATCAAAGCTCGCCAGGTGTTTTAAACTGAGGAAAACTGATGCTTTGCTCTGTGACTCAGTTGTCACGGTAATACACAAGACACACACCTGCAGCTTTCCAATGTGCTCACTAGTGCACCACTACTCTCTTGTTGAGACCGATGCAGCTTAAAACCAGAAAGTTTAGTTTCCATATTAATTTTATGGGAGCCTGTCAGACTGACAGTCACAGACGCCGACACATGCACAGCCCGGCCTATGGACTCAATATGTGTGTATCTGACAGATATTCATGTTTTTATTTCTGTCTTTTTTTCCCTCACAATAAACAATGACAATACGCAACCGCAAAACTTGCTAAATTATTTTTATCCTCATATAACGGACTAAGGAGACTTCTATCAGTGAGATAAAAAGTGAAGTAACTGTGGAGTAACTAGTTACATGTAATGGAGTTACATAATTAAATTACAAAATACATGTAACTGTAATCATTTACAGTTAATGGGAAAAATAAGTAATTAAATTACAGTTTGTGATCAAAATGTTGATGATTAGGGGTTACACTCAAATGTGTGGTAAAAAACTTAAATGTAGAATAAAACATTAATCTAAAAAAAATAATTTTTTCGCCATGCAGGACTGCCTTCAGTTGGCATATTTCGGACGACGTGGGTCAGCAAAGCCACTGAAACAAATTTCAGTGCAACACTTCTGCACATGTGTTTTTATGTAAGAAAAGTTACACAGCAGTAATATGTGTAACAAAGTCAAATGTACATTTGTAATATCAAGTAGTATAATGACACAAAATGTGTTTCAGTTGTTAATTCACACTCTCAGGCCTCCATAGTCAATATGTGGAACGTTTGATTCTCAGTTTCTGCACCTTTAGGGGTACCCCACCTATATAGGGGTGTCTCATGCCTTACCTCTCCCCTTTTGCTGTTGTGCTCTGTGGGAGAGGTAAGCCACATTGCTCGCGCAGTAATTTCCATGTTTTAGCACTGTTACGCTGTTTATAAGTTCATTTTTCAGCCTTAACTTATTGTAGAATTTGCTAACATGTTCCTGTGTCACCTAATTTGTGTAGGGGCTTGAGTTATGTGGTCGTAATTAATGGAGGATTTTGTTTTTACCTCTTGCCGTCAGAGTTGTCAGGAGTAAACAGAGATCGCCTCCAAAGATATCCACGGTCTGGGCCTCTTCATATCAACACAAGGCAGACATCACTGGAGTCCATCAGGTACATTAAGAACTTTTCAACATTATTGCCTAGTTTAAAACATTTGTTAGAAAATGTAATAAGTTACAATGCTTTGATAACATAATTAATACATTTTCAACAGGGTAACTAGTAATCTAGTATTTTATTTAAAGAGAAACAAACACTGGATATAAAATCATAAAAAGCTGAATGTGCATTGTTTCCTGTGAATTTTATGAGTATTTACATAATTTTAAAACAGTGTGGGAAAGGCGGACTCCGCCAGTAACAACACAAACTACTTTATAGAGAGAAAATGACTGACAGGACAAACATTTAACGTCTATTTCAGGGGAAAACACCAACTATAAACCCAAATAATAAAACAAATATCAAGGATGATAACTTTCATCTCATCTCAATATCAAACATTATCATTACTCTTTTACGCTCTTTAATATGCTTTAAATTGTGCCCGCTTTGGTTCATTTTTCGAAAAGTTTTCTAATATATTTAAATGGGAACAAATGTTTTTTTGAAGTCGACTGAATTAATTGCAAAACAGACTTCATATTGCAGGTGTTGGTCTTTTAATGGGACTTGCTGACAATAAGTAAAATATGGAACAGCTTAAGTTAAAGTATCTCATCTCTTCTCATTTTTTTTGTTACTATTTGGTGGCTAATATTCTAAGTGTATCATTTTATACCCTCACAGAGCTGCAGAAACTAACCCGTAAGCTTATTATGGCATCTAAACTCCATGTTGGATACCTCCGACCTCATTCTCTATCGGCTAGATCACTTATCGACTCACCACCTCTTATAATGGCAAGCTTTCACCCCTGTCTCCAACTCTCACACACACACAAACAGTCATAAAGCAGATCTGTGATGAAGCTGCAGGCCTCCTCACCTCCAGGGCTTCATTTAGGAGTTGTCAGAAATCACTTTACTCACAGAGGACAGTAAGCTCTATTGGCATGTCTGTTGTCTGCGGAGCAAATGCACCTCCACCCCACCACACCCCTCCCACCTACAAAGACACTAAGAAGCCATGCATGCTTACTGATGTGTGCTTTTTACACTTATTGTGGAATTCTCTGTCAGAGTGGGATGTGAACAAAAGCACGTCTGTCTTTGTCTAATTTGCATACATCGTTTGGTTTGTCCAGTCCGTCTGTTGGGGTCTCTGTGTGTACCAAAGGCTGAGAGCTTCCATTGTGCTGATGAAATGTTTGCTTTAGAGATAAGGAGGCACAGATGAGACATCGATCAGCACTCATTAAACACCTCCAACTGTGGTGACACACATTCACATGCACGCACTCAGTTACATGAACACGTACGGCCAACAAACAGAAAAATTCATTAAAACTCTGAATGTATTTGATCTGATTGCAGCCTCTCATACATCAGTCTCCTGCCACATGAGTGAGTCTAAAAGCTTGTATTGACAGCTGACTTAAAATGCTTGTTGTCAGTAGACTTATCCATTAAGCTGTGACACTACTCTCTCTCCATATAGACACGCCGACTGGCTGGGGCCTTAAGCAGTGATTATGGTGTTGGGCAGTGGGAGCTGGGGGCTGCACCGTCATTAGTCTGGTTAATCAGAGCCTTGCTCCAGGTTAAGCTCCGCAGCCTCAAGAGACAGGCTGATGAGCTGAGAGCCGTGCCCAGCCTGCAGTTCTCCGGTCTGGGCTCCAGCGGCTCCCCTGGCCCCTGCCTGCTCCAGCCAGTAATCTATAACTCTCCCCTGGAGCACCGCGCGGAGGCTCAGCCTCCTGGACAACACTGACACACGATGCATGGTAATGAGACACACAGAATGACACACTGTCACACACACCTGTTCGCACACACCCACACTCACCGCTGATGCAGTGTTAGCAATCGTCACTGAGTTTCTATGAGTTTGGCTGTATTATGCTCAATAGCACTCCAAAAACAAGTGGCTCCCTCTGTGTTTTACCAGTTAGCTGTGACCTTGACTTAATGACCGATGTGATTCGACATCTAAATGCTTAACTACCCCCGTCCATGGAGCGCAATAATAACCAGCTCAGCAGAACGAGTGTATAATGACCACAGGGACTGTTGGGTTTTCAAACAGGAACGACCCAAACACATACACAACCAAATTCCCACGGGGCCACGAGGGTCTCAGCTCAGCAGGGACGCTCCAGAGAGGTGTACCTGAGCCAGGCCTGCCATTGGCCAGCCTCCTCTATCCAAGCGTCCCCTGTGAGCTCATTAGCCCCAATCATAACCACTTCCCTATGTCTACTTTACATGCTCCATCCATCGCCACCCTGCCACACACAAATTACACTCTCCATCAGGAGCGGATGGATAGTGTGTGCGTTTCTCTATGACTGCAGGAGTGCATGTGTGTTTAAAGGACAAGGAAGGTCGGAGAGCCCCGTGAGCCCTCGACATTTCCCAGTGGACTTTGCAGGCCCTGGCAGAGCGGAGAAAAGTGGGCGGGAGGCGGCGTGAGAGGAGACGACCGGGGGTGAAAAGTAGGTAGAAGGAGGTTAAGAAGTGTGTTTCAGGTGATGAAGTGGACGACCAGGTTCCAGTTCAGGGCCCCTGTACTGCTCTTTTGTGCTGCGTGACCCAGATGGGCGGCGAGGGAGGAAAAGAGGAAGGAGGGGGAGGCAGAGAGAGATAAAGAAAGAGGCTTTTCATTTAAAAAATGAGTGTATGCTGCAGACACAGGAAGGACCCCAGAGAACCACAGAATGGGATGAGACAACAAAGAGCCCCATCATCAGTTTAGTGAATGGATCTGTCCATCTATCCCTTTTATCTCCCGCTACTCTCCTGTTTTTTTTCAACATCTCTTCCTCTCTTAATCAGCCTCTCATTGTGCCATTAGCCGAACCTGTAGTCTTAATCAGAGGCTTGGCACAGACATCATCGCTATCCACTGCCCTTCTCACACACCCACGCACACACACACACACAAACACTAAATAAACACATTTTAATGCGACACCAATCATGTCATCTACTCAATGAGCCCTCCTCCCCTCGCTGCTGTAGCCCACAACCCAAACATAACACATGGGACGCCTGTGTCTCCCGTCCATCAGTCAGCCAACACACTGCCAGTCTAAAAATATGTGTGTGTGTGTGTGTGTGTGTGTGTGTGCGTGTGCTTTTTGGCGCAAATCCCAAGGGGAGGGAGAACGATTTTAACTCAGTAACCTGAATCACCTCCTATCCCAAATCTTCCCGGCATGAATACTGTACACACACACACACACACACACACACTTGTGCATGTCAGTGAGTGTGTATTGATAATGGCCATTAGCATATTTATGATCATTGCCAGCCTCTTATTGTTTGCACGCTCCATTAATCTTCATCTGCTGCCTGCCGACTGACAGCTCAATCTAACAGGCCATCGCTGGGCGGGCACACACACACACACACACACACACACACACACACACACACACACACACACATTAAGAATGCATACTTGTACATAAAGCATACTTGCATCAACAATCGAGGGGCATTGTCTCACACGCAGACACACACACACACATTCAGGCAGACAGCGTGATTGACATTCACCCCTATGAGTGTTATCACCGGAGGTTATCCTCTCCAGCTGTGTGGGGGTCTGCTCGGCTTCTCCCGTGCAGCGCTGTGTTGGAACCGTGCACCCGCAGGCGAGTTCCTTCTAGGCCATAGGTGAGCGATGGTACCCCCTGATCAGGGTGCCCCAAGCAGGCCTCTGTCTCTGAATGTCTGCCTGCACCAACACCCAACATGTGCACTGTTGTCTATCCCAACCCTCCACCCTCACCATTACCCCATCCTGCCGTCGCCCTGAGCCAGTCCCTACCAGAACGACACCAAACGCACCCTTCGGGCCAGCGTCTGCAAAGAGACAAACACTCCTCAGTCCTCAGTGCACGAGGTAAAAGCGCAGCAGAAACACCCAGGGTGCTAAACAGTGTCTGATTGTGTGTGTGTGTGTGTGTGAGCGTGCGCGAGTGAGTGCTCGTGTAATGTGCGCTCAAATGTTAATGTGTTTGTTTAAAGCCAGTGTGACTGACTGACTCACAGCTGATTACTGGCTGAATGAGTGCTGGAAGCGAGCCAAGTTCAATGGGAGGTCTGTTCTCCTGTTGCCTCTTCCTTTCTCTCTCCTCCTCTCCTCCTCCTCTCCTCCTCCCCTCCTCCTGCATTACCCTGCTGCTCCAGGAAGAGCAACCAGGGAGCCAGGATATCTGTGAGCAAATATGTGTGTGTTTGTGTGCATATGTTTATCTCAGATATATATTTATGATGGCGGATGAATGAAAACATTTTTTTCTTTTTCTTTTTTTTTTTTTTCAATTGAGGGCTATTCAGCATGTTGACCTGTCTTATAGTTCAACATGTTGGGGAATAAGCTGATTCACCCTCTTTTCAAGAGTTAGATGTGAAAATCAATAACATTTTCTTGTGTGTGCGTCAAAGATGGAGCCAGGAGGTGATCAGCTTTAGCTTATAATCAGACTGAACTGCCATTTTGTTTCACTTTATACATTCAGCCTGGCGTTGTGTTCATGTTCGGCTCATTTATGCTCCCTTTTTATACAAAAATAGATACATCTGTTTCAAACGTTGTGAACAATGCTCTCTCTATACTGCCGATCGTCCTTTATGACGCCACAGACACAGTCAATAGATGGCACTAGAGGGCGAAGTCAAAAGTTTGAGACAACACCAAACATCTCTGCAGCCATTATAAACATCCTGACATTTTTCACTATACTATACACTCACCAGCCACTTTATTAGGTACACCTGTTCAACTGCTTGTTAAGGCAGATAGCTAATCAGCCAATCACGTGGCAGCAACTCAATGCATTTAGGGGTGTAGACATGGTCAAGACGACCTGCTGAAGTTCAAACCGAGCATCAGGGTGAGGAACAAAGGAGGCTTCAGTGACTTTGAATGTGTCATGGTTGTTGGTGCCAGATGGGCTGGTCTGAGTATTTACTGGGATTTTCACACACAACCATCTCTAGGGTTTACAGAGGATGGTCCGATAAAGAGACAATATCCAGTGAGCAGCAGTTCTCTGGGTGGAAATGCCTTGTTGATGCCAGAGGTCAGAGGAGAATGGCCAGGCTGGTTCAAGATGATAGAAAGGCAACAGGAAGTCAAATAACCACTGGTTCCAACCAAGGTCTGCAGAAGACCATCTCTGAACCAACAACACCTCGTCCAACCTTGAAGCAGATGGGCTACAGCAGCAGAAGACCACACCAGGTGCCACTCCTGTCAGCTAACAACAGGAAACTGAGGCTACAGTTCACACAGGCTCACCAAAACTGGACAATAGAAGATTGGAAAAACGTTGCCTGGTCTGATGAGTCTGGATTTCTGCTGCCACAGAACCCTATGCACCCTTTTCCAAACCATAACCAAGTGTTTTTGTGTCAAAATCTAACCACAAGTTCACCACAGCAGTGTTGAAACATAAAGTTTAAATGTATCCACCACATAAAAATGTCCAAATGTAACTGTCCCTGGTTTGAAGAGGCGTACAATGCCAACATTTTTGGTGGCAATGGGGTTGGAACAACAGCTTATCTTTGCAGGTTCTCATCTGGTTGCCTGGCAACTCCAGCAAGACTCAATGAAGCCACTGCTCCCGGCTGTTGATCACCAAGTTATGATACAGACAGTCAGGTAACAATGTGACATTATCAAGTAACATTCACAGACTAGAAAAGGCATGTGTGTCGTCCCAGTTAAAATGAAGCTAAAAATAAACCTCAGAAGCACGCCATCGCTGTGTGGAAACTTTGATATATTCTTAATCTTATCAGGAAGTTGTGTATTTATGTATCAGAACAGAATGTGCAGCCCATGTTTGTTTTTTCTCAGTGTTATCTTGTGTTGTTTCTTATCTAACTGCAACCCATCAACGCTGCTGGACATTTCCTCATAACTTTACATCTGAAACAAGTCTTAGATTTTTATGGATAAACCTCCTGTGAATTAGATGACGTGTGATGTAAGAAATCTATGGACTCGTTTATCTTTAAGCTATAAGACGGTTTAAACCACAACCCGCAGTGTAGAACAAGTCGTAATGCTTCTCTTTCCTGGGCCATAAAGCTATTTTTATAGCGGCTATCTATAATATCCCACTATCAGAGATTATAGAAGTTTTATTATGATCTCCCGCAGAGAGAAGAGTTTTATGTAGCTTTAGTAAATCATTCCTTTCCTTTGTGATATCGGCTCCTGATACTGTTTTACCCGTGTGAGTATAAGAGTTGTGCAGTGTTAACATTTATGAGGTGTGAGCTAATATATTTGAATAGTTTATGGAAGCAGTAAAGAGCCAAATACATAATTTGCTAACATGTACCATGTAAAACAGCTCTTAAAGATGAGCTGTGAATACAAATGCAGATTTTCTATTGTTTAAGCATATTCTATCATTCATGAGCAGGAAGACTCAGCTCTCCCCGCTGCATTCATCCAACAGTAAAACTCCTCCTGTTGTGCAAAGTGTGAAAATATTTGGAGTGAGAACGAAGGCAGTTATATTACAGTAATGCACCTGCATGTATCACAGAAAATTGAGGAATATAAAAGCGTTTTGAGGTGTCAGAAGACTAGAAAGGCGATACACAAGTGCAGTCCATTTACATTCAACTGGCCTCACAACCACAGACCACATGAAGCCACACCAGCTCAGGACCTCCACATCCAACATCTTCACCTGTTTAAGACCAGCCAACTGAACAGTTGATGCAATTAATGGTTTGGGGAACTGAAGACCTTCTGCACAAACTTTCAGAAACCATCTCATGGATGCTAATTAGCATGCTCATTGTCCTCACGAGGGTGTTGACCTGAGAGCAATTTGTCATATGAATGAAACAATCTCAGAGACCACAGTGATGATGAAGATAACAGAAAACACTAAGTAAACACTGTAGAATGTAATGGAGTTGTTTAATTTCAGTAATTTAAAGGTGAACTACTCAATAAAAGTCTAATAAAAAAAGTCTTATTATAATTTTTTTTTTTAATGCCCTGCAGCTTCTGGAACTAAATGTTTTTGTTGCAATCTTGTTTGTATTACTTGCTAAAATGCTGTTAAAAAAAAAAAAACAACACTTTGTTAAAATGACTTCTAACAATTTTAACTCTGCATCACCAAATTTATTATATTTAAATCTGCCTAACACACACCATACACTGCTGCGAACACGTCCACCACTGGCATTATGTTTAAATCTCATGTACATTTCCCATTTCAGGGCAGGGCAATGAGTCCATGACCTGGTTAGTGTGCCGGAGGTTCAGATTGATGCATTAACACTGTGTTTCTCTCATCATCAGCTGCATTTAGCCCATGATTAACTCCCAATCACATGGCGTGATTTAAAGTCAGAGTAAAAATATTCCATACATATTTAATATTGCACTAACAAGGAAACCAGCTCCCAAACTGCCAACAAAATAGATATACACCCATAACACGCACACACTCCCACATACATCTTTCCTTTCCTCGCCTGAAAACACACACCTAAACATTTCGCAGCTATCTCCCCCACACCCCGGTGCTGGCTAGGTGGAATTAGAAAACCAACCCTGCGGTCTCATTAATTAATTAAACACCATGTGCCAGTGGCACCTGGGTACCGGTTATCGCTGCCACTCAGACACACCGTGATCTCAATAACCACCCCACCACAGGGCAGAGGGAGAGGGGAGGCGAGGGGTGGAGGGGAGGGAAGGGAAGGGACATCGATTCTTCTCTCACAACTTTAAGGCGAAGACAATTTCTTCAAACAGCGAAGGAAACAGGAAGAGATAGAAACGAGGCCTCAGACGCCATCTTTCTGTGTAGGCAGTAAAGTGGGACACAGTCACACTGAATAGAGCCTGTTTGTGGGTCTTTCCCTCCCTTACAGGCTCCACGGGGCCTTTTTATCATCTTGCCTAGCGGGGCCCCTAAATCACTGCAGCTACGCCCTCCTCATCATCTACTCTTAATACCTCTGCATGTGGAAACACAAACACACCATCCTGCTGTCTGATTCTTGCACTGGTAGCATTTTGTATTCTTAGACTGTTTTCAAATATTTTTATGTGGTGAATTATTCGTTAGGTTCCCTTTATTTACTTAAAAAAAGATTTTGAAATACACACTCTAATAAAGGGTTTCAAAAACCAAACTCTCAATAATATCTGGCTATAAAGGGCCATCATGTAATCCATGTAGGCTATGTGGGGGCAATGTGGGGTTCATCAGGTCATGAAGGGAACAGCGGGACCTTGGTGCAGTGGTTAGCATTGCCGCCTCACAGCATGAGTGTCCAAATTGTTCCAAAATGTTTATTTCATGTTTTTATTTATCATGTTTTCGGGTCTGAAGTGTACTCATGAGGATTTTTTATTTACATGAGCTCATAAAAAAGATGCCTACCTGAAAATAGACTCACAAGTCAGTCTTTAGACACTTTGCTTAACTAAAGACTGATGTCTTTCTCCCTGATTTTGTGTTTAGATGGGCGGATACAATTTCAGTTTAAAAAAACTCCCTACGTTGCAGAACCAATAGTAAAACCACAGGTTTTCACACATATATGTGAAAGATTATGAGTCCTTCGGTGGCTCGCTGAACTCTTGTGCTTGTAATCATAGTCCGACTGCGTTATAAGTTTTAAACAAAGTCTCTGTAAGTCCTTCATTTCCACAATCTTGTGGACTGAGCACACGTTTGATAAAACGGAGTTAAATCTCTCGGCATCCATCCATTTTCGAGCTCTCTGTGTGTTTGTTTCCTTGCGGACGAGAAAAGGGGGAGCGCACATTTCCGGTAGGGCGTGCCCTTTTAAAAAATGCAAGAGGCATTGCTTTGTTGCCGGCTGTTTTCTCCAGTGTGTTAAACACACTTTAGAAAGGAGTGTCCCCAGACTATCAGAAGCTGGAGATCTCTGATTGTCTGGTGGCGAGACTAACCTGAAAAAGGCACTTAAAGGTCTAGTGCAGGGTTGCCCAAATTTGAACCCACAGGTCAAAGTTCAACTCGGCCTGCGGGTTGTTTCTGGTGAAAATGTTTTTAAAAATAATTTTTAAATATTGTAATATAAATTGGTGTTTACAACGCTTTATTTTTGTTTACAATGTTTCTTCAGATAGTATTCATGTTCCACACTCCTGTCCAATCCAAAACACTGCGGTTAGTTTCAAGGTTCGCAGTTCAGTTGTCATTCAAATGTGTTAAAAAACATGAGGGAACAAAATTCATTACCCAGATCCAGCAGCATACAGAATACAAAGCATTGTAAGATAGACCTATAATAAATGATGAGATAACATAAAACCCTATAATTTATAGAACACAGCAGCATGTTAAAGTGCGCAATAGTGCATCATCAGCCGCGTGCAGTCGCAGCAGTACAAAGTGCAGAGGACATGCTTTAAGCCAGAAGGTTCAAAAGGCTCACAGCCTCTGGGAAGAAGCTGCAACCTTGTTGTTCTGGCTTTGAGGCTGTGCAGCCTTCTGTCTGTGAGGCGGGTGAGGAGTTCGTTCAAGAAGTCCAAGTTCGTCCAGCAGCATCTTCTTAGTTTCAGTTTCACCCAGTGTTGGCAGTAGACGGGAGGACAGTAAGCTCACCTCCCTGCCCTCCCATCTGCTGCTGGGGGTGACACAGACCCTCAGTTGTACTACGAATAGGACAGGAATGTGCGTGGCAGCAGCTGTTCATGGACGTACTGTATAATGTGTAAAGTATGTCCAGGCCTTAAGGGAACTAATATCATCGTACCATTTTGCAGCTTAGGCATTTGCTTTTGGCCCGTGGCCCAACATTAAGTTTCAGTTTTGGCCCTCCAAGGGAAAAAGTCTCATTTGTAAGTATTGCATACGCACAAAACGAGGCTTGACAGAAGCGTACACCACTTCCCACGCAAAAGGTGTAAAAACAGACTTGATTGGAGAAACTATAACCCATGCAAACAAACATTTTGGAGACAGGAAAATGGCCATGCAGATGGTAAGGTGGAAACCTGGTTGTAGAAATATTATTGAATATTTTTTGGCACACACCATTTTTGGCTTGTGTCCATACGTACATGTGTGTGTGCCAAGTGTGTCGGAGAACTACAGTAGCTGATGCAAAAATGCAAGCACGCAAGTGGCCCTATCTAGAGCCAGTGTTTGGTTTGTCCTTTCTGGGCTACTGTAGAAACAACATGGCTGACTGTGGAAGAGGACCCGGGGTCCGTCCCAAGTCTCGTATTTTTATAGTGCTACTGCTAGCTCCTCGCTTGAACCGGAAGTCGTTCGAGGTCCGCCATCTTCTAGGCCGTCCCAAGTCTCTTATTTGTGCAGCGAGGAGCTAGCGCTAGGAGCTAGCAGCAAGCTTTAAGCAGCTACGAGCTAGGATGGTCGAGAGGTTCCTATCCGGAAGAGTTTTTCAGCTGAACGCCATGACGTATAAATACCCGCCCCCTACGTTTGTCTCATTTGAACGAGATGGCGGAGAAACAGCGCTAGTGTACCCGTTACATGCATTCTTTGCAATGAAACGCTGTAATTCACATGCCTACGTGACTACAAAGAGTAATGTTAATGATATTTCGTGCAAGACTGTCATGTTGTTATTAAGTTTATTTCATTCACAACCCGTTGCGGTGTTCAGCGGACTGTCGGTGATGTGTGACTGTTAAATGTGCAGCTGCTTATGTCCAGAACCACACGTGTTGAACACACACAGACACAAACATTTGCCCATCATTAATTGTCCTGCATGTCATGTGAGTGGAATGTTTAATAGCTTGTAGGTAATATTAATTAGCCTATTAATATTAATATTAATATTAATTAATATTATTACTTTCATTAATGTTGTTGTAAGCTACTGTCATTACCGTCTGTCCTGCATCTCTCTCTCTCTCTCTCTCTCTCTCTGTCTCTCTCTCTCTTTCTGTCTCATACGGATTACTGTTAATTTATTATGCTGATCTGTTCTGTACGACATCTATTGCACGTCTGTCCGTCCTGGCAGAGGGATCCCTCCTCAGTTGCTCTTCCTGAGGTTTCTACCGTTTTTCCCCGTTAAAGGGGTCTTTTTGGGGAGTTTTTCCTTATCCGCTGTGAGGGTCCAAAGGACAGAGGGATGTCGTATGCTGTAAAGCCCTGTGAGGCAAACTGTGATTTGTGATATTGGGCTTTATAAATAAAACTGATTGATTGAGGCAGACTGACAGGTCTGATATGTCTTATTCACTCAGCAGCTGACTTGTTGAATGATGGTGAGCGTAAATGACTCAATAACAATGGTAATACATGCAAAACTGTGTGTCCAAAGTCATGACGGCGGGGGGGTTATGGCTTTGATCACCAAATATAATGTGACTTGGGATGTACGCCAAACGCTGGCTCCGTTATGCAGCAGATCCAGCTGTGCCACCGTCATCAGGAATAGACGTTGCTTCACGTGATGCTTCAGTGGAAAGGATGTCTCATGTCTCTTAAACCGACAATGCTCGCTCATCGCTCCTAGCGCATTTTTGCCTAGGTGGGAGGGGCTAAACAGCTAGCAAAGTCGGCTAGATAAGATAACTAGCAGTAATTTAAGAGACTTGGGACGGACCCCTGCTCAGTATGTAGATATAAACGGCTTATTCTAGGGTAAAAAGTTTTCCTGTTATTATACACAAAAGAAAACATAGGTATGAATATTATATATCATTTCTGCCAATAGATGCCCCTAAATCCTCACGGTCGACCTTGACGAATCTCATGTTGAATCTTATTTATATGTGAAAGATTATCAGCAATTAATTAGCAACAACAAATGTCACAGTTAGAAATATCTGGAACTGGTTTTCCTCGCTTATACAGAACCTGTATTTTGAATAAAAACAGTTTACATATATATGTAAATTTTATTCTACTTGCACACATCAGAAATCTCAGCATCACTAACACAAACTATCACTGTGATATTCCAAATGCTACACCTACATTAAAGCGAGGCCACCTGCACTAATTGGATCTGTAGGGACAAATAATTTTCCACTCTGAAAAACAAGTAGCGTCGCTGTTGGTTTCTTTGCATTTCAGCTTCTGAAATTGACTCTGAAGAAATGTCTGAATCAATGTGAGGAGTGGGAATTACAAACTCAATGCAGGTCAACCACACATTTTAAACAAACTGAAGCAAAGATCAGCATAATTTACTTTTGAATGACTGGCTCACAGTGAACCTGATGGAATAATAGAGCACATATTAGATTAATAAGTAACATATTAAGCTGCCTATCATCTTGAATAGTTACAGTCAAGGCCATCTGCGACTAATGACAGCGTTTCAGCTGTTACACAACCTGGTTACAGCCTCCCAATAATTGGAAAATGCACTTCAGTCCAGCGTCTCTTGACTTCAGCTCACAGCAACAATGGACCTTCTGGGAAACTGGAACAGCCTTTTTTCTCAAATGACATGGCGACAGGTGAGTATTATCTAATATATACAGAAATGTTTAACTTGATGCAGCAGTGCCTGAAGTCCTGGTGAGGTGTGTGTATATTCAGGTGCTGACCAGTTTAAGAAGAGGGTATTCCAAAGTAGAAGTATTTTGGGGACAAGGAAACTGATAGCTTCAGCTTTATGTGTAATTCTCAAAAAGGGTTATAAATGTACACACATCCAGCCGATGAACATGACGTGCTGGATGAGGGGTTGTGTAAAAGACGGAGAAACACGAGAGAAAACGAGTTTGCACACCACACTATTGTCCAATGAACATATATTTAATTGCTTGGTTATTATTCAATTAAATAAATGTTCATCTCTGTTTCTTTGTCTTTCTGTGAATCTCAACATGAGTTTTTTTCTCATATTGAGTCCAGTTATTTCAAGATTTTCTTTACTGCTGCAGCTCAGCTTTGCTTCATACTGTCTCACGTTCACTGTCCCCTTTATTGTTTCAGGTTGGGCCTCAAAAACAGTCAAATTATTTTGTCTACCATCTTTCAATTTCCCAGATTTCCACCCTCAATGTAAATTTCCTCTCGTTTGAACTCTGTGTGTTAAAATAGGATGTATACACTCTAAAAAATGATTCATGGAGTTAGAGGATAAGCATTTATGATTTTTGAGTAGGACTGAACAAAAATAAATAAATTAGGATATCTTGAATAAAATAATTTGACCACTTAATATCACCACAACTTTCATATAAATATTAAATTGGTTCAACTTAATTAAACCTTTTGAAGTCAAAGCAAATTACCTGTGTAATACTGACCTGATTGAGTTTGTCAAATTATAATTAAAAATATTATTTTTTCAGAGTGTGGACTCTCAGTGCTGCTCAAACTTTGCACTTGTTTCTTTTAGGTTGATCCAAGTGTGTCCACAGCAGAGATTGGAGACATGATTGAGTTTGCACACCCGTGGTCAGGATTGTCTCTTTGGGGTGTTTATGTTGGAGACGGCCGTGTTATCCATTTTGGAGTGGGAGGTAAGAAGCTGCTGTATGCATACACACTTAAACACTTATACCAGGTTTATTTGATTGAATTTTTTATTTTTAAACACTTTCTTTATGTGTCTCCCCGTGATTGTAAGATGAGAACATGACACAGAGAGCCTGCCGCAGCTTCCTCCAGCAAATGGTTCCAAAGTCGAAAGGTGAGCGTGTTCTGAGGAAGACCAGGATCTGCACACAGCGCATTACGGAAATCAAAGTTCCTCCAGGAACTCGCATCAGGGTCAACAACAACAAGCACAACATGGTTCCGTCTCCGCAGGAAATGATGCAGAATCGCTGCGAGACTTTTCTGCACCAGGAGTTCAACTACGACCTGCTGAACTTCAACAGCGAGCACTTCGCCACGTTTGTTCGATACGGCAACGCTGTCTGCAACCAGGTTGGTTCAACGACACCTGAAAGAGAATGGGCCTCATGCAGGACAGCAACAAATCATCCTACTGTTAAACTTCAATTAGTAGAACGGGCTAATATTTGCTTAAATCACTGAAATCAACAGGCCTGTATTTGGGACAGGGCCACACCAGGCTAGTAAAAGGGACTGGGTGTTTAACTGAGGTTTTACAGTATTTTTGTTTGTATCCACTGATTTCTGGGATTCGCTAATATTTAAATAGTGGTCGTTAGCACTCTTACCAAAAAAATCTCATTTTCACAGTCCACAAATTGTTGCCCAACATAAGGAAACACAAGTTTTAAGTTTGAAGAACATAAAACAATGTATGAAAATCATAAAATCTGATTTAGTTTATGTTTTAAAGTAATTATAATGATTGGATTATTAGTTTGTGCACTGAAGAAATACTACTATACTCAGTCCATTGATCCCAATTTCTTTTAATTTCAATTACTGTGCATCTGCTGACCAGTGCTGGAAGTACATGACTCAAATTCTGTACTTAATAAGAAATTGGAGGTACTTTCTACTTCTCTCCACTACACTTAAGAGGGAAATATTGTCCTTTACCTCCACTGCAATTATTTGCTAACTTTATTTCCTAGTTACTTTTCAAATTAAGATTTTTGCACACAAACCATGAAAATCTACAATCGCAGCTGAAACAATTAGTTGATCGACTGGGAAAATCAATTAGCAACTATCCTGATAATCATTTAGGTTGTTTTTCATGCACAAACATTTCATGGTTCCAGTGTCTCAAATACGAGGCCTTAAAAGGATAGTGCACCCAAAAATGAAAATTCAGCCATTATCTACTCACCCACATGCCGAGGGAGGCTCAGGTGAAGTCCTCACATCACTTGCGGAGATCCAAGGGAAGGGGGGTAGCAACACAACTCCACCTAATGGAGGCTTAAAGCACCCCAGATTCAAATGTCCAAAAACACATAATTGAAACCACAAAATATCTCCATACTGCTTGTCCGTAGTGATCCAGTTAGAGCTACAGGCTACAATGAGGCTAAAAACAGAGTTCAAATGATGTTTTTCCAAACAACTTTTCATGTCGGGGCTTCAGGACACTCGGATCACTACAGACGAGCAGTATGGAGATATTTTGTGGTTTCAATTATGTGTTTTTGGATATTTGAATCTGGGGCGCTGTAAGCCTCCATTAGGTGGAGCTGTGTTGCTACCTCCTCTCTCCTCACCTGAGCCTCTTTCGGCATATGGCTGAGAAGATAATGGCTAAATTTTCATTTTTGGGTGCACTATCCCTTTAATACTTTTCCTTTTTAATTATTTTGATTGATGAAATTGATTTAAATGTTTCAGCACTGAGTACTTTTACTTTTTATATTTGGATACATCTCCCTGACAGTACAAAAGAACATTTCTAAAGCTGGAACAACTCTGAAACTCACAGAACATATTACCTTAATGACTCTGTAAGGGTTTAAAGCCTGTGACTCTGCACCAGTCCAGAGTTACAGCTGGGGAAGCCTCTTGGATGAGAGGTGAAACGTCTTCAAGGAACTCAAGCAAGTCCAGATGACATAAGACGACAATGACATAGCACTTAGGATTCCTTGAAGGAGTCCCTGATTGTTTAACAGTGCATTGATTTCACTGCTGCAGAAGTTCTACTTGTTACAGCCTTTGTTTGGAGGCGTCTCCTCAGTTCTTGGCCACGTGCCAGAGTCCTTGCATGCGGCCCAACACCTGCAACACCTAGGGATCATTATCTATGCTAGGTTACTTACGGTCAAGTGGGGTTCATCATTCAGCACACCTGGGTAAGAGCAGATTTGGATGGTAAGACGTTTTGAGCATCTGGAGTTGGGCCCTTATTTTTTTTGTCTTAACAGAAAATTAAGAGAAAAATAACTGTGAAACTTCAGAGTATGTTGCTGTATGAGGCCCACTGGATGGTAAATATCGCATCTATCCTCCTGAGACCCGAACTTTTGATTGGTATTGGTATAAAAACAAGTTTCAACCATTAAATTTGATCAGGTTTTGGACCTTGTCCACTTTTGGGTCGAGGTCAGCTGCAGACTGACTTGGCAGAGATGGCTGCCATCTTGTTTTCACATGGATTAGTGTATTGTGCTCTGACTAGGGCTGCCCCCTAAAAGTTGACCAAACATTAGTCGCCCAGAAAGGTAATTAGTTGGCAAGATTTCATTCGTCGCTTAGTCGCAGATTTAAAAAAAAAAATAAAAAATAAAAACAGACACAGGAAGTGGCCACGCTCAGCAGTCAGACAGGAGTCATGTTACAAACCAATCACAGCTGACAGATATCTTTCTCTTCTTGTGTAAATATCCAGTCTGATAAATATGAACAGTTGATCATGTTAGCGCAGGGCTACCCAGAGCTTTACATCTGTCCCACAGACGATAGGCCTACACACTACAAACAGCTCCTGGAAGAAGATCAGCTCTGCACTGTCAGGTAAATAGGTTATGATACGGTGCTTGTTATGGTTGTTTAGCAACCTGCTGCCGCGCTCTTGAAAGTTGGCACAAAAAAAAAACACAAGAGTAGCACAGTTTTCCAGGTGGTAAAGACACGGCATGTGTACGGTCCCTAATTTCCAGGGCTGGTACCTGAGGTTATTCCGCAGGCTAGCTAATAACATGTCGGGCAGGAAATCCAAAGTGCGGGATCATTTTGAGAAGGTGAAGGACGAACCCAAGGTGATATGTAAACTCATCTTCATTGGTCGACTACAAACATGACGTATCATCTGAAACATGGAAGTAGCTACATGCCCATTAGCCCACAGCGTCATTAACAGGCGGCTCGCTCAGTGTGTGACGTGCACTTGTAGATAAAATATAGGCCTATATTAATGAAGGTTCATTAGTACGGTTTTGTATTTCTCTGTAATGTAGCACAGTGTTAACAATGTTACTGATACTATTCTTTCTCACACCTTGAACTCAAACCATTGTGTTGCCCCGCCTAAAATATATCATTTAATAATTAAATTAATATCGTTGAAGTGCCGGCGACTTGTCGACTAATGGCCGTAAATGAGGAAAATTCTTAGTCGAGGACAGCCCTAGGTCTTACTGCCACTAAATTGCACAAAAAGTGTCCAGGTATGAGGACAACAGGCCGAAGTTACGCAGAATGAAGCATAAAGTCCAGTAATCCCACACTGTAATGTCCTCATGAGGACACAGGGTCTCAGGAGGCTAAAGCTAATTGGTAATTTAACGTGTTATTTAATGTATTATTCATTTATTCATGTATTTATTCATTTATTAATTTACTCTTTTTCAGATTCCTTTCCAGAAAAAGAATGGGGATACAACTCAAACTCTGCAAATGATAATGACACAACGGATGGAGACAGAAACTTAAGATCTTCTGCGGTGCCTCTCGCGTACATCAGTCACACTGACTTTGTTAATAAGCAAAAATAAAACTTCTTTGCTGCTACATTGTCTGAGAATGTTTCATTTCACAACTCAAGGCAAAATCAAAGCTGTTCAATGAAAAAGAACAACAAAGATGGCACAACATTAACAACGTTTCCGTGCCTCAACACTCACCCAGTAAATCCTTACCAAAGTCTATTAAAGGCCAAAAAAAAACTTAGCAACAAAGCAAACCCCACAAGAGTCAGGAAAGTATGTGTCCTCTTGTTTATTAAGACTTCAGGAATGTCAATAAGAGCATTTCTATACAGTAGGAGGGCTGAGGAGGCCAGCGCGCAGACACAATGACCTTCTGCTATTCTCCTTGTTGATAATGACCCAGACAAAGCCACACTGCCCATCAACCAGACCTCTATTAAAGCCAAACACTCTCTATCATCTACTAATAACCTCCACACTGCAGCAAGAGTCATGAACAGGCCAGCGTCTTCTGAATGCGAGAGGGGGAACAAAGCTCTGGGCGGACAGGAAGTAGTGGAAAGCCTCCTGTTTATTGATCTGGCCGGCAGCGGCACATGGTGGTAACTACATTCTTCTTCTTCATTCCGAAAACACACAAAGACAAAGACTACTGTTGCAAAGTAACAGGAAAAAAAAAAAATAGACAGTGCAAAACATTTCACTCTAACAATCAATCCTTTCGGTGCGCTCATTTGCTAGGCTCTGGGTTGCAGCGTTGCTACACACACACACACACACATTATTACACACACACATACACACTTGGAGGTGTGGTATTTTTCCAGAGATAGGGTATGTAAACTCGTTACTCTTTTCTTAATTGGTATAGAGATTCCGTCCTTTTTTTCCTCTCAGCAACCCCTCCAGGGGAATGCTGATTGATTGTCCTCTGAGTCCTCATAACACCCCCACTGCCTCCCTGCACACACACACTGCGGTCCCCAGTCGTCCACAGACAATCCACAGTTTGGTAGAGGGTCATTTTTCCACCTGCCTCCTCCAGCTTTCACATCACTCGCTTAGCCTGACAATGTACCCATACAGCTGGTCTGAGAAGGCCTGAAGAGAGAATTTATCTTGTACCCTCCTCCTCCCAGCTTGTCCCATGTCCCTGCGGAGCTGCGGTTCCTTCACGAGCCTCTCCATGGCCTTAGAGAAGGCGTCTGCCGTGGGCTCGCACAGGAAGCCCGTCTCCCCGTCTGCCACGCTCTCCAGGGGGCCCCCGGAGTTCACCGCGATAACAGGGCAGCAGCAGTACATTGCCTCTACGGGAACTATCCCAAAATGCTCTCTGCTCGGGGTGTAGAGCACAGCTGCGCTGCCCCGCAGCAGGGCCACCTTCAGTGAGTCAGAGGGGGAGCGCAGGAAAGTGACACAGTCCTCTATGTGGATCTGTGCTGCTAGTTCTTTCAGCTCAGTATAATGTTGAACATTCTCAGTAACTCGGTCATCGTAGCCCCCCGCCACCACCAGGTGAATACCTGCTCTCTGGCTGGGAGGAAGGCTGCTCCTCAGGACTGCGAGAGCCTCCAGAGCCAGCCCCAGATTCTTCTTCCTCTCGTATCGGTTAAGAGAGAGAAACAGGCAGGAGGTTCCCTCAGGGAGCAGCCCTTCCAGGCCCTGTGCTTCACTGGACTGCTGGTCAAAGGTACCCGTGTTGAGGGAAGGATAGAGGACGTCTGTCTGGACTCCTGTTAGACCACGAAAGGTCTCTCTGAAGATGCCTGCGGTGAACTGGCTGTTTACCACAATCTAAGAGGAAGTACAGAGAGATTAGTTTGTAAGGATCTCACATATGGAGCAGGCATTTTAATTTGCTATGAGTAGGATGACAGCCCGCGGTCTTTGGTTATCCCAAAGTCTAGACTAAAATCAAAATGTCATTTTCTTTTCTACCAGAGCCCTGAGCTTTTACGTCAGCTTGCCTGCAGAGATCAGGCTGTATCACATTTTAAATAATCACTTTAGTTTGTACAAGCTGTTAAAATTAATACACCTTATATTTTGATTTATTCTATTACACAGTAGTTTCAGCAGCATCAAAAGCCAAACTCAGTCAGGAGGTGAAACTTCACTTCTCTTAACCTGTTAAACAACATCCAGGTGAGATAAATATTTCTGAGTAAACAAACTGTTTCCAAACTTCAAACACTGAGCTTTAAAAGCTTTTTTTTTTTTTACTGTTTTTTTCTCCTTGAAGGAAGCCTTTAACAGGTAAATATATAGTTAATCCTATGCATGATCTATACCTATGTTGCTATAAACCCCAGAAAAATGGGGATTTGTTTATTTTCATTATATTCAGGAGTAGTGTGTAGAGTTTAGTGGCATCTAGCAGTGAGGGCTGCAGATTGTAACCAGCTGAAACCAGCCAAGTGTGAACTCCTGCTAAGGATTCCTTAAGTGTTCATAGTTTAAGGGGTTTGTACTGGGAGCTGAATCATCAACAGAGGTCTCTTCCTCTGCACCTGTTCCCTCTGTAGATATAAATGGCTTATTCTAAAGGTAACAAAAACTTTCAGGTGATCAAACACTAAAGAAAATACTAATATATCCCCCTCAATCCTACACACTGGACCTTTAATTCACTTAGGAAGTGAAGAGGAGGAAGATTCTCCTTTAGACTCAGCCTGAAATCTGGCCATTCCCAAAATCTGTGAACAAATTGACACGGCATGTTCTATGAGGGTCGTTAAAACCCTCAGGTCACATCATAAGCATCTTCTGAAAATCACATACATCTACTTCAGTTTGTTTCATTAATATATAACTTTATATATGACATGTCTGGTATTTTTGTACTGTACTTATGTGTATTTTCTTTACATCATTTTCTACCACCATGCTATTTAAATTTTCCTTCCGGATAAAACAAAATTGTAACAGTGACACAGTCCTGCCCTGCAATCAGACCATCACACCTGACAGAACGATGCAGCCTTCAGTCCTCAGCCGTTACGTACCATATCAGCCATGCCAGTGGTGCGTTCCTCCAGCCAGTCGATGGGAGCGCGATAAAGCTTCTTCAGGGCCGACTTCCTCTGGGTCAGCAGCTGGTCTGGGAAGTGACAGTAAAACAAAACCTTCTTCCTGCGACGGGACAGTCGCAGTACCGGGATACACACTGACACCTGGGGTGGAATGAAAGGGGTACAAAACAAAAATGTAAACCTTATACACCCTCACATTAAAGAAAGTCAGTGTTTTTCTGATGCCGCTTGTCACAGAGGGGCTGCTAACTACGGTGGCTGATGTGAAAACACAAATGGCCCTATCAAGAGCCAGTGTTTGGTTTGTCCACGCTGGGTAACTGTAGACACAACATGAGGCCCGTTTCCACCGCAGGAACTTTGGGGTAATTTTATGGGGCCGGGGCCGTTGGTGCGTGTCTCCACTGCAGGAACCACCCCCGAAGGACAGAGTTGTGGAACTTTTACGGGGGCTAAACAAGTCCCTGCCTCGGAGTAGGTATTCAGAATGGCCCGAGAGACTCCTGGCTGGGACATGGGGATTACTTGGTGCTAACTGGATATACTCAAGGCGGGATGTGACGTTTTGTAATTACTATGGTTATCGTAGATTAGCTGGGCTAACCGTTAGCTGTTAGCCATTAGCGGTGTCTGTAGTAACTCAGTAAGTCAATTAGGGCTGCCACTAACGATTATTTTCATTGTCGACTAATCTGTCGATTATTTCTTCGATTAGTTGACTAATCATTTTATCGAAAAATGTGTTAAAATTTTGAAAAATGTTGGTCTGTCTCGCCCAAATCCCAAAATTACGTCATCTAATGTCTTGTTTCGTACTCACGCCAAAGGGTTTTAGTTCACCGTCATGGGAGAGTGTGTAAAGCTGCCAATATCTTAACGTAAGAAGCTGCAATAAGAGTATTTTTGGGTACTTTTATAGTACTTTTCTATGAAAAATGACTCAAACCGATTAGTCGACTACTAAAATAGTCACCGATTATTTTAATAGTCGATTAGTCATCAATTAGTCGACTAATCGTGGCAGCCCTAAACTCAATCTACGGTCCATGAAAAAAAATATATTTTCCAGTGGATATACATGTTACATATGTTACAACATGATTGAGCTAGCAAAACAGTTTTGTGTTGCTATGTGTGGTATTTATTCAGTTTTGGGAAATCACGCTGTCTAGAAAGCATCAGTGGCTGCCGCTGACAGGAACAGCTAACAGCAGCAGCAAAGCTAACATCAGGATGTCATCTGTTAAAAGCCTCCCGTTGTCGGATACGACATGAAACTACTCCAGTTTGCTCAATCATGTTGTAACTAAGACATCCGCTGGAAAAATATTTTTTTTCACGGACCATTTATTGAGTTATTGAGTTAATACAGGCACCGCTAACGGCTAACAGCTAACTACGTCCCTATGCCCCTACGTCGCCCCGGTCAAAATGGTCGCGCAACGATTACGTCACATCCAGAGCCCGATAACTTTACAGGAACCTTCCTCGTACTCCGCTCTCTCAGTGGAGACACGGCGGTTGAGAGGGCCGGGCGAGAGGACGTTCCTGTAGTAACTCCTACCCCCCAAATAGTACCAGGAACTTCTTCAGTGGAAACGGGCCTATGGTGTACTCCATGGACAAGGACCAGAGGCCTGTACTACGAAGCCAGTTCAACTTACCAAGGTTATCTAGCTTGACTAACCCGTCACATTGGCCGTCTGGATAACCGGTACTACAAAGCTGGTCATCAACTAGTTCAGTTCATGTGAGACAGGCGGGGGCGTTAATTACAAGCAACATCATCAGAACCATTAATAAAGGAGGCTGCTTCATATCATATGAGATGAAACAGTACTGAAGGTGTCTGTGACTGTAAAACAGTAAAATGTTAGTGGCGTGGAATGTAAATGATACCCTGTGATCTTATAATGGAAATGTAGACATATTGGAAATACTAACCATAAAATCACCGTCGGCCGAGACTTTAAGTATGTGTAGGTATCACTTGGCTACATGTGACGTTAATATAGAGTATTTTTTGCTCTTTAGTTGCACGATGAAGAAACTACTCTGAATATGTCACATAAAACACTTTAAAGTAACATCAGACTGTTTCTGCTGCTGAAGTAAAGGGTGGAAAAGTAGTTATGACTGATGAGGTCTATCTGACCCAAATGTGGCAAACAACGAAATGATTCAACTGACCTATAACAGCATGTAGGCTCCTTTTTTTTTTTACCTGAGACTCCAGACTTTCATTCATGGATACTTTTTTCTTTCAGTGATCTGATTGGTCAGAGGTCGGGTGTTGACAGGCTGTGATCACAACATAACCTGCTCCGGAGCAGATTGGCTGTTCAGCGTAAGTTGCCATGGTAAATAGAGAACCAGCTTCGTGGAACGCAGAGTTAACCCTGAAGTTACCTTGCTAACTCCAAATCCTGCTTCGTAGCACAGGCCTCAGCTCCCTATGTAGGTATAAACAGCTCATTCTAAGGTAACGAAAACACTGTTTTTATTTTCAGGTGATTATACACTACAGAAAGCATGCTGACTGCATTCCGTTTCTGCCAATATATCCCTCTAAATCCTTCACACTAGACCTTTAAATCATAAAGAATGTATTAGTCAATATTAAGATTAGAAATGTATGACATAGGCTAACATTTGGTAATACAAACTGACTGACTGAGTAAACAATCTAACCACAAATAAAGACAAATACTGTCTGTAAAAGCTCTTTGACCTTTGCAAGACATGTTTTGCTTGACTGCGGTTTTATTCATTTAAGAAGTGGTGTTTCTTCTGCCGTTGCACTGGAAGTCATTCTGAATAATGAGTTTTCTCTGTCCTGCAATTATGTGTGAGAGAAAGGTGTCACTTGTGCGTATTTGTGTGGAAGGCAAAACAGTAGAAAATAAGCAAGGGAGTGTCTGCTTCATGGAATAGTAAAAGGGCGTGACACAAAAATGGAGATGGGCCCCCTGTAAACAATGGAAGCTATTCTCTGAGCATCAGAGACAGTTACAAGATACAGAAGGCTCACAGGGACTCAAGTGAGTGATGACCAAACATAGATAGTTAGTTCCTGTATGACATGGCTCACCTGATCACAGAAGACGACATCGTACTCCACCCCGCTGAGAAAGACCAGGTAGAGGGCCACGTAGATCATCCTCAGGTAGGCACAGAGGGCATGCAGGTAGCCAAACACGCTGGTGGGAAGCCAGTCACCCACACATACCTATTACATGAGTAACAGAAACATTGTGTGCGTGTCTTCTGAATTTTGTCTTTGTTGTGTGTATGTGAGGGACAGTATTATACAGTCAGGTGCATGTTAACGTACCACAGGCAGCTCTGGGTCAAGGGTCTCAGAGAAGCAGTGTGTTGGGTCGTAATGGGCTGTCCATATCTGCACGCTACATCCTTTAGACTTCAGAGCGACAGCAGCATCGACCACCAGTCGCTCTGCTCCACCAATACCAAGGTCTGGATGGAGGAACACCACCCGCGCCATCCTGCACACAAGAATGTATAAAGTTCAAACCCAAACTCTAATATCTTTTCCTACAAGACAACAATGGTTTGAAGACGAGTTTAAGTTTACAACATACATCGCTGTATCATGTAGAATGACAGATGAGCACATAGAGCCTGTAGACAGTGCTAATAATCCCAAAATCAGAAGTACAAACATGTAAAGAAAGTGACTGCTTTAACCCAACACACATCACAGAGTAAATTCATTTTTAATGGCTTTCAAATAATCTAAAACTTCATAACAGCAAAAGCAAACAACTCTGTCCAACACAAGTAACCAGAGATTTATGAGTCCACTCTCTCATGGCAGTGAGAGAAACTTTTCACTGCTGCACTGTTGACAAAAGTCAAGGAATGGTTCTTGTGGTTTTATAGCATAACTGAAATCCTAACATTTAACCTCTGAAGCACGACTGTGTCACAGAAACTGTACCTACTAAAGATCAACCAATTATCGCCTGCAATATTCAGCATTTTTATGATTACTGTAACTGTTACTTTTTTCATTTGATAGCCGATAATGTAAATTAATCGTAAAATTTGCAACTTTGGCTCTGATGTAGCGGCATCTCTCTGTCTGCAGAATCCACTCTGTTGTCCCGCCCACAGTACTATCTGATTGTGCTTCAACACTGAAGGCAGTCATGCCACAGACTGAGACGAACACAGAGTGGAGCTGCTCCTGTTAGATAGAGGAGCTGTGTGTCAAACATAAGACATCAGATATTACTCGACAAGTTAAACATCACAGTTCAATATGATGCAGATGCAAAAATACCCAGTGCTTCTGCTGGTAACATTCCTCCATTAGTCTAATAGGAGTTACTGGATGAAACCTAAGTTGAATAGGTGCTGCAAGGACAGGAAGAGGGAGTGAGACTGCCCAAGGATACAGCCAAACCAACAACAGTTGATTACTGACATTACTGATTTTTGACACACCAGATGATGTAAAGCAGACTAGCTACTGCATACTCAACCTACAATGGACCCGTTTGTATTTTCTAATTTTGCACCTTTGTTTAATGTTGTCGCTATTTAACCATGTTGTATTTGTGTTGTAGGTGTGTTAGCTGAATCAATCAAACTTAGTTACACTTCACTGACTCTTAAAACATAGTCACCCAACTGCCAACTAGCATTTTTGAGGTGTAGCCTAAAAGCAGAGTATAATACATATGAACACCAGGGAAGGCAGACTGCAATACATGCAAACATGGCTTTATCGGAATCGGCCAAAATGCTTTTAATTAATTGCACAATGAATGAATATTACATACATTATCATATATTGAATTTCATGTCTCCATCTGCTGGTGGGCCATCACAATAAGAGTATGCCTACATAATATGATGCTGATTCCACTACAGAAGAGACTTCATGATCACTAAAATTATGTAGGGAAAAAAGTAGATACGTCAATATCGGTATCGGTTATCGGCCAAATAAGTCGTTACATATCGGCACATCGGATAACGGCAAAAAAAAAATCAAATATCATGCATCTGTAACTTCAGCAAGAGTTGTGTTTGAGTTGTGGAGTTTGTGTTTTCCCGAATTTTGAGACAAGGGTTTCCATTTTATACAGCAAAAGCCCCAAATATCGGTTATCAGTCTTTCTGATAACTAATAATCTGTATCGGAATCGGCTCTGAAATAACATATTGATCGACCCCTTGACTGCAAACCATTGTGACTATCATCTTGTCCCAAAGTGCTCTGCCATTTACTTTTAGCTGGCACTGGATCTGCGGATAAGAAGTCAAGCTGAAAACAAGAACAGACATGACACTTCTAATTAAAACAACAGTTTGACTTTAAAAGTTATCCTCCCTGTTTTTAACGCTAGCTAACTACCAGAGTGATAACAGTTTGGAAGCTAGCCCATGTAGCTAGTGAAATTACGACCCGTTTTAACTTAATGTGTAGCTGTCTTTGTAGCTAAACATAAATATATCTCCGTACCATCTTCTTATAACGCATTAATGTTACCTTTGGATGTTTTCACTACCTTGTCCGAGTTTGTAAACCCGTGATTATGCTCGTACAGACGCCCGTTGCAGCGTGTACAGCTGTCACGAAACTCTACCGTTCGGACGCCATGTTGGCTCAAATCATCTGTCGCGCTCAGGCTGATCGTGCTCCGTGTTTGAGCCACAATGGCGCCTGTTTCTTCAACGTAACGGGTTCAACGCTTCCTGTGAGACACGTCTCCCTCTCAAACAAAGCGGACCAAATATCTGCCTTTGAATTAAAGTACAAGTAAAGATATTAATTCAAGTTTTTAAAAATACTGTGGGTTTTCTAATTATGTTTTATTACACGGACACAAAAATAAGCCCCTAAGACAATGTTTGTTACGTGTCTTTTGTGGTGAATGCGATCAGCCGGTCAGGCTTCTGCTCGGTCTCCTGCGCTGGTCTTGTGTTTCGCAGTCGTGTCCTTTTTAGACAATCGTCAGCTTTCTGAGATCTCCTCTCAAGTTTTGACCAATTCACACACCGACTGTCTGCTGTTCATTTGACGTGGACATCAGCTTGAAGACGGGCTCAGGGTTTCAGCTCACATCGGGACAAATAAAACAAAATGGTAAGACTATCTGCTCCATCTCAAACACTTACCAGCGTTGAAGCTAACGAGCTCTACTGCACTCATTTAACGGTAGACATGAGCTAACGTTTTGCTGTCTGCTAGCTAGCATGCTAGCGTTAGCTCGTCATATGTGGACGTGGCTCTCTTTTAGCTAGTCAAACAGTACCAAAACCTATATGTAAAGCTGGCACAGCATTAGAAGAATGAATTATACATGTTCCTGAACATATTTGGGTGAGACTACATGTTACAACTAGAAGCTGAAAGCAATTAACAGTGTGGATTTGTAGTCAAGGCCTTTTCCATTAGTCTGTAACATAAAAAAATAGTATAAAGATAATAATCAAAATGAAAGTTTTCAATCATTACTATCAAAGCTATTTTAATGTAATAGGTTAGTTTTAGCTGTGAAAGTGTTTGGAAGTGTGTGTGCATGTACAGGTGAGTGTCATTGATTAGACAGCTGTCAGAAAGAGATGAATCCTATTCATGTGTACTAACTCTTGTGTCTTTACTTCAGCCTGGACCAGCAGCAAGTGCAACCAATGTTGGGGCATCAAGCCGATCCCCAAGTAAAACAGTGGCTCCCCGAGCAGCAGGCTCCACAGTCAGACAGAGGTACACACACACACAGTCCACCAAACTTTTACCTCTTCTCTTTATCCAGTAAAAAGATGTGTAAAGTCTTTGTAGGTGCATAATAACTGCAGTTATATAATGAATGAAAATTCTTCCAGGTAGGAATTATTTGACAAGTGTAAAATTGATGTGAATATTTTGCCACAGTCGTCCCAGTCGACAGATTACAACCAATTTGAACATCTGTTTTAGTCGGACTTGTTGCAGGGCAGCTTCCCGACCACATCATCATTACATTAGGGAATATCTTTTGGTAGTGTACCCCTTCAGTAGAGCTCAGAGACAAGAAGCACCCAAAGTTATTGATTGTACATCAAGACACTTTCTATTTTTTCCATTCATTTATCAAATATCTGTATGTTTGCCACCGCTGTGAAAAAGTAGCCATTGAAGACACCACATGAAACATGAGCGATAAGTTACGTGGTCGTCTCGTCCTGCACGCGTTCTCTGTAATTATTTCCCAAACACCCCCAGCTTTGACCCCCACCTGCCCGTGTCATCACACTGTAAAGAGTGATTGATGATTTTCAGATAGTCCGTCCCGTTATTTTTTGTGTGCTCTGTGTAGATTAGAGCGGCAGATAGATGTTGTGAGGTGGGCTTAATCAGTGTGTAATCAGAGGCTCGCTGTTGCCTCTCTCATTATTACCCATTACTATCGCCCGCTTCATTACCTCATTAACCTCCGTTTAATCTCATCACACGAGTGAAGCGACCATGAATCACTCCGCTCTTTCATCAGCAGCTACGGTGTTTAGTTACAATCTGAATACAGTGTGTAATGGAATTGACTATGATGGTATTTGATCAAAATGTTTGGTTTAAAGAAATGATGAGATGGATTAAAGTGGTCAGACTTTCACAAAGGTGTGTCTGTTTGTTCTGTCTTTGAGTACTTTGTAACATGATAATTACTACAGAGGAAAAAGCAGTATTTAATGAGGCATTTTAACAGTTTAAAATCAAATTAGTTGTCATGTAAAGCCTTTGATAATGGCTTATATTGAACCACTCAAACAGTGTTGATATATTCTTGACTTTGTGTGTGTTCCACAGGAAAGCAACCAGCAGCGGTACACGCAGCGGTGGCAGGACCACAGGATCGGCAGGCACCGGTGGCATGTGGCGCTTCTACACAGAAGACTCGCCAGGCCTCAAAGTGTAAGTGTAGTTTATAAAAGCAGAACACGGAAAGACACACACACACACACACACACACACACACTCGCAAACAAATTTAGCCTCTGACATTTTTAACTTCCAAATACGTACTAATTCTCAGGATTTCCGACCCTTGCGATCATTAGTGTTATATATGCTTATCAGGTAGAGTCGGGGGAAATGTTTAATGGCAGGAAATTGGGTAGACGTGCCTCCGTGGTAAAACAAATCATCTCTGAGCGGTGGATCTGCTTGATTTAAGTGTGTGTCTCTATATACACACACAATTATGTGTGTTGGGAAAGCACACTTTTTAGAAAACTCTCAAACTCATAAACTTCTATTCTGCAGCGCCTAATATTAGAGGAGGCGTCCTGTCTCCTGGCCATAGCTGGCTATGGTTGATCGATGGTGCTGTGGTGGTTATTGAGTGCGTCTCTTCAGCAGTCGAAGGAGGGCAGACTCGCCATACAGTGCTGTGTATCGAGTGCGTGTTTGTTCCTGCGTTAGACGCCAGCCTCAAAGCTTCATTAAAGGATGCACTCTGAAAGGTCAACTCAATTACAGCCTTCTGACAGGGAGAGGAGGGGGCCGCTGAGGAGACGGTTGGCATGGCAATGCTGCTACTTAGCGATGCGCCCCTCCACCCCACCCCCCACTCAGTCCCTCCTTCAGAGATGAGAGCCCCTCCTTGTTTCCTAAGCTCATCAATAAAATCAGCCACTCCACTAAGGTTCTCGCTCTGGTTGGGGTTAGAGCAAATGATGGGATTTTGTGTGTGTGTGTTTTCATCAGCATCTCTTTGTTGTGACAGCGGGCCGGTGCCGGTGCTGGTGATGAGTCTGCTTTTCATCGCTTCAGTCTTCATGCTGCACATCTGGGGGAAGTACACCCGCTCTTAAACTCCGCCTGACGACCCCTGACCCTGCGCCTCGGCTTCTTAATGTATTGGACCTGGACCAAACAACAAATGAACAACAACCTTTCTCCCCTGGTTCCCTCTGCACTATCACTACAACACACAGACATGTTTTTTTTTTTTTTTTTTACGCAGCCGTTTCAGTACATGATCTTTACCTGCACCGATGTTGGTGTCCAACCTGTTGCTTTTGCCCCTCCTAAGTTTTTAAGATCTGGTGGGGTGAACTGGAGGAAGCCATGCTAGCCCACCTCAGATGTAATGTCTGTGTGTGTATGTGGCCGTCTCTCCAAGCAGCAGCAGCAGCAGCAGCAGTATGCACCCACCACTGCTGCGTGAAGGTTCAGTGCAGTGCTCACGGACATTGTTGTTTTCAGGCCCCAGCAAACATTTCTTCTTGTAGCCTGAATTGCTTTTTTTTTGTGAACAGGATTTGTACAAATGTAATTGTAATATTGTACAATAAAAAAGTAAAAATCAATGTGTGTGTTGAATTTCAGCCTCACGTGTCTGGTGTGTGTGATGTAATGTATGACTGAGGTTTAGTCATAACTCACTAAGTAATCAATATTATTTTTAAGTTGTTCAGTCTTGAATGGCTCACAATTCTGCGTGTATGCTCATTGTGTAATTAACCTGAGTTGTCTTAATCCTATGATTCAACAAGCTTACACACACACACACACACACACACACACACACACACATACTTGATGGCATCTTATTTGCATGAGCAGAAAAGCCCAGACTTATCTTAGTGCAGCAGCTTTAAAGGAATACTTCACCCCATAGTGACCATGTGTATATCAGTTAGTCTCTGCGTATTACGAGGAATTTGTGAAGAAAGAATTGGTGAACGAAGAATCCAAAAAAGGCTAACATTTTTCATGAATTAAATTTGTTGGGGACTACGTTTAACAACAGCAAATCTTAAAATTTATATGCTCACGCAGTATAATACAGGTCTCATTTATCCAGTCGTATGCTCAGTACTTCCCAAACAGCCATTTTTGCTAAAAAAAATTACAATTTAAAACAGCAGAAACCGCATGACCGAGAAGTGTTCCTGGGCATGCAGAGCTTACACACACACACACACACACATGCTCAGGATGCAAGAGTGTGCTACTTGTTGATGGAGGGGTTTTATATTGTAACATTTTGAACGATATAATCCAAGTCTCATTTATCCAGCTGTGCGCTCAGTACTTCCCAAATACGAATTTTTGCAAAATAATGTTACAATACGAAACACTTCCGCCAACAAATAGTGAGCCCTGAGGATGCCTTAGCATGCACGTGCGTATGAGCTCCACTTGAGCCGAGTTCAAACACGTGTAGCGAGGCACGCCAATCAAATTGTATTGTTTTAGCAAAAAACTATGAGTTTGAGAAGCACTGAGCAAACGACTGGATGAATAAGATTTGAATTACACTGTTTTGATACACCATAAAACTTCAATCAGTAGCCCGCACTATTACTTGCTTGAATCACTGAACTCAGCAGGCCTATATTAGGGACAGGCCTTTAATTCCTTTCACACAAAAATGTTGCTCAGCAAAGATCAGGAGACACAATCAAGTTGTTTATCTGAACGAGTATAAATACTTGTATAAAAATGAGGCTTCAAATAACACATCAATTATGTGTTATGTTATGACACTTGTTTCACGGCACCCAGCAAACTGACACACCAGTTTATTCTGTTAGAACAACATTCATAACCTGGATTAATTATGTGAAAAACACTTTTGGTTGGTGGACCCTTATAGACTAAAGTAATATAAATAACTTACCAGGTAATCGAGTAATGGACACATACACTGACTTAATGACAGTTTCAGAGGAAGGGAGTCACCATTTATTTTTCTTCATGCAGGTAAATCTGAATGACTTATGGTCTGCTCTGGTTCTCATGGTTTCAGTAAAATGAAATCATCAGAGCTAACAATGTGTAGCATGTCCATTTAACATTAGCTCAAGTGGGTAGTCAACAGTCCGGTTTCATACATCCGAAGAACTTCTATAAAAAAGACCTGCTTGGCAACCAGACCAGGCATCTAATTGAGACAGGCCTTTAATTGTCAAAATGCGTAGCTACAATGGGCTAGTAAAAGGGACTGGGCTTTTAATTTAAGTTTTATGGTAGATTTGCTGTTGTGACCCTGTTTACTTGAATTTAGGAAGATTGTTCACCCTCTGGATTCTCCGTTCACTGTAGTGGCATGACAGAAACACAGTTTTCTTCACGAATTCAGTGTAACACAGGTGAGTAACTGATAAACAAATGGTCATTTTGCAGGTGAAGTATTCCTTTAAATTGGTGTTTAACTGGATTAAAGTGTAACCATACCTCCACAGGAATTCAAAGGCATCAGCCTCCAACATGTGCCGCCTTTGGGTTTGTCTTCACCACGTGAAGCACTTTCTGTATGAGCTGTGCTATATATTAAAGTTATTGTTGATATTTAAACTCAAGGTTTGCGCAAATAAAATCACTGAAAAGAGCCTAAATGTTCTTCCATCAGGATTTTGCCCCAGAGTTTTTCAGCCTTTTCCTGAGGGGGGCGCTGCAGACTATTTTCTGAATATCACCGGCTCAGAGAATAACAACACGTAACTGTCCTCACTGAGGGACGGCATGAACACACGCTCTGTGTGCTGTTTTGTTTTAACCTATATATCATTATAATACTATGTAACATGTTTGTGTAGCCACACGTCATCTGTTTGATACTCAATCCAGACTATTTAATGTCGAGAAATTCACTGTAACTGAGTGGAAGAAAAACAAACTGATGAGAAACAGCTTCAGATTTGATGTGTCCACATTAAGTTAAACTGTGTGGAACCTTCAGAGGAATTTATGACATGATGTTTGGTATAATGCTGCGAGCTGCCGGCAGGGTGTTTTGTAGTGGTAGAAGCAGCTCTGGCCCAACCTGCATCACCAGGTTACCTGTGTTGAATATGAAACCACCAGCTGGCTTGTACTTGTGCTCCTATGTGTGTGTGTGTGTGTGTGTGTGTGTGTGTGTGTGTGTGTGTTTGAGCTTGTACCTTGTGTTAAACGTAGCATTCGAATCCTGTTCATTAATTCATTCTGTTGCTATGGCTCTGCTTTCCCACAGGCTTCCAGTGTTCGTGGCAAACTCAGGCACAACTGCCACATCACTGTCCCTGTTGTCCCCGTCCTACACACACACACACACACACACACACACACACACACACACGGACACAGAGATATGCTCACAAACTCCGCGGCCCAATTCAGGGTGGCACAACACGGCAGTGAGCCAGAATAATTCAACGTAACAATTAAATATGAAGGAGCTGTGGCGAAGCTGTCCCTCAGTGTTCAGGAGTCAAACAGGCCCAGGCAGCACGTGGAGCGCGCCACACTGCTGCAACCTGTAGTTCCAAACTCCTCTTGACACCGTCTATACAAGTCAACTCAGTGTTTCATCAAGGGGTAGAAATGAGGAAGAATTTTTAATTTCCTTACAGCTGAGAGCAGAGCGCTCGTCTTTGTGTTGTGGACAGACAGACACATCGATAACGCTCCTAAATCACTTGGCTTGTAAAATATTTTCTGATTTGATTTTTGTACTCTGGTGTTTCTCAAGTTTGTGCTTGTTGGTTTTTAAGATATGAGTGTGGGGTTTTTTGTTGCTGTTCTTACTGCCAGATTTCATCGTAAAGAATATTGGCGAAATACTGATCCTTAGAAGCTGATATCAGAGTCAGTGCAACTTAATTTGATGCACACAGACTCCCAGGAAGTGTGCCAGGCGTAAAACAAAGGAATTACAACTTAGGAGTGTTCAAATGATGCCATGGGGCCCAAAAAGACTTGTTCACATCATCTTATATTTGGTTTCTACCATTTTTTTCTCTGTTAAAGGTTTTTTTTTTTAGGGGGATTTTTTTCTTATCTGCTATCTATCGGCAAATTGTGATTTGTGATATTGCGTGTTATAAATAAAATTGAATTATATTGAAAGAGACGTCTGTGACGTCTGAGACTTTTTTTCCCTTTCAAGTTAACAGAGGGCTAACTAGACTTCCAGCTAAACCGGAAGTCTCTAGTGCGCTCGCTTTATAGGTCCAATGATGCGGAAGATCTGGGGGAAGCCAAACTTTTCTGGTGTCGTGCACCACTGAGCAACTTTCTAATGAATGAACGGGGCCTGTCTCCAACTATAGACTGCATAATAAAAATGGACGACATCATGACAGCTCCCAAAAATAAAGTCAAAACATTTCAATGGCCCCCGGTGGCAGGTTGCAGAATAGAACAGAATATATCTTTATTGTTTACCACGGGTGGAAATTTGACTTCGGCTCACCAAACACAAAAGACAACATTATAAAAGCAGACAAACAGTTAGTAAGAGAAGCAGATAGATTCATTACGAAACACTTAACACATGAAATTCTGTGGTTTCAAACTCAGTATGGGTCATAAACCCCGCCCCCTCCATGATAGCAGATAGGACAAACTAAAAGATCAAAGCACACTTCAAAAATTTCAATGTTGTTCTAATGATGCTGACATATGTCCAAGTTTGGGTTTTATTAATTAGTTGGTTAGTTACAGGTGTATGAGCAGCGACTAAATGACTAAATGACCAAATGACTAAATGACGTCACCAGCGCAAGATGGCAGTGGCCATTTCTGGGATACTTTGGCTTTTTATACAGTAGGATGACGTGAAAACACGTTTCCCATCTTTATATACAGTCTAAGCCTCCAACACTGTATCCAGTTCCCTAATACATCGATGATTACACCTCACTAAAATAGCCGTGTGTGTCCTTTAATTCTTCAGCAATCACCCACTAAACATTTTCATATAGGTGTCATAGGGGAAGCAAGAAGAGAGTTTATCTGCGTCCGTGTTAAGTTACCAGACAAGAGAAGTCTACACTTCTCTATTCTACATAAATCATCCTGAACATCCACGTGTGACGTGACGTCTGTCCCGTGGAAAGAAAGAGAGGAGTCAGACATGGGAAGAGAGAGAAACAAAAGAAGAGGAGCTTTCTTTAGAGCACTTCCTCTCTGTGTCTTCTTCACCAGAAACCCATATCCTGTGAAGAAACCACACACTTTTACAAGGGATGGTCCCTACATAGAGAAGGGTGAGCACACAGTTGTGTGCACACACATTCACACACTCGAGGAGACCTGCAAATAGGTCACATGTATTTTCTGTTCTACATAACACATGCTGCTCTGTGGTTTAGCATGGAGGAAAAGAAACTGTTGAAGTCAGTCCTCTGTAAGGCTATGTCACTCTCTCACTCATCCATCACACACGTGTTTATGCCCGGAGATGTTGCACCCTGCAGGTAAACACAGCTATCAGGATATCAGGCGCAGCAGAGGGCTTATGATTTTAAACTTCTCTTTCCTTTTCAAAGGCTGCGCAGAATATTCCTCTTTCAGAGGAGTGAGAGCGCCCAGTCATGCACACACGTGTGTCAAGTATGTGTGTGTTTTTGAGCAGATCACACGGTTGGTAAAGCGTGGAATGAATCCAGAGGCGGGTGGAATCGATTCACGCTCACCGACAAGTGAATCCTGTGGGATGTCCCAAAAACTGTTGGCTGGTTGAGGGGATGCAGGGACACATGTGACAGGTTCCACACTGTGGAATGGTATGAAGCTGTACACAGGACTGTGAGTGTGATGTGTTTAATGGTGTAATATACAAGTGCTGCCAGCAGTGGAGCTCCTTTGAGTAAATGCAGCTTTAAAGCAATGACAATTTATTTAAAGCTGGTGTAGGCAGTTTCATTTTGGCTTTATTGGGCTAAATCCCATAGTAAGATCTGAGCATATTGTAATTCAAGTGGATTGAGAGAAAACTAGATTTCTGCACCTCCTCTTGGTTCTGTTTTCAGTCTGTTCTCCAGTCAGCAGCCACAACCTAAATCAGCATGCACAAACCCCGACAGTCCTGACTCCCTGCCAGATCAGCAAACCTTCATTCTTTCATAGGTTACACCCGTTGCTGCCACCTGCTACCAGCCTGCTGTGACACCTGATGCTGTGAGGTTTAAGCCGTCCTGATTCAAGTTGCTACAGCCGCTGACTGAGGGTCCATCTCCTGAGCTGCTGCCCACTCTCTCTTCCAAGCGTGGGGAGAGAAGGGGCTGAGCGGATGAGCTGGGCGCAACTGGACAATAAAATAAGATTAAATAAATCAGTGTATGGGAAACACTGGGTTACTGTATGAGGCGCGCGCGTGGTGGGAGGGGCTTAAGACAGAGAGGAGGGCTGCAGGTGGAGGGTGTAATTTCAAATTCTGCCGTTATTTTTGGTCCTTTTCCACATTTCTGCCTACCACAGCTTTGAATAAAAAAAATGTACATTGAAACGTACATAAAAGCACACAATAAAAAACGTACATTGTTTAGTTTAGTCTCAAAAGTAAAAGTACTTAAGTTCCCTTTCAAAGTATTATTATGTTACTGTTAATGTGTAATAAGTGTCTAATGTTGTTGTCCATGTAATGGTAAAACAGATCATTTTATACACCATATGAAAAGCTTAATCCATCAAATAATGCATATTTAATGAGTTTATTGTATGTTTTTCTTGGATAACTGTTTGCTGCAGAAGCAAAGTAACTACAATGATCACATTAATGTAGTCGAGTGAAATCAGGAGAACTCTTTTCCTTTATTTTGACTGTGCTTTTAATTGTCAAATTATAAAGTTGCATTAAACACTTTTGCTTTTTGCAAAAAGTAATAATTAACCTTTTAATGCAAAATGGCTTTTACATAGTTGTGTATTTATGCACCATATTTTTATTGCTTTTGTTGCAAATTGTTCTTTTGTATTCTTTACTATGTTGCATACATGTGTTACTCTACTTCTACTTGCTCACTCTCTAAACCTATATTATTATAGTGACTCAATATACTTCCAAAGTACAGTAACTGAATACATTTACATAGTTTATCTGTTACTGTCCACCTCTGATATTCAGAACATTGAAGGAAGGTTCACAGCATATCATACATGTTTAAGTCTTTTACATTCTCCGTGATGTATGTCAATGTGTGTTCATGTTGGTCCGGTCACTGTGGTCACAAGACCAGTGATCAGGCAGTGATTAGTCAGTATCACAGCAGCCAACTGGAGCAACACACTGCTAAGCGATCAGTAGCAGGTCTTTTGAGAGGTGACAACATGTTCACTGTAAAATAATCTGACTTTATATTCTGCATCCAGACCACATGGTCGCTGTCATATGAACCGCATGTGGGTCGGGAGGGGCGGAGGGAGCTGGGACACAGAGACAATTTGCGAATGTGTGTGTGCCAGCTGGAGGCTCCCTGATCTTTCTGGACTCTTCTCCAGAGAGAAATAAGAGAGTCAGAGTCGGAGCCAAGGCTGAGTCTGCATCTATCAGTACCTCATCTCTCGCTCCCTAATCCTGTGTGTGACACACACTCACCTCGTGCTTTATGCATGAAAGACGAGCAGCGTGAAGCCCATTCACCCTGCAAAGAGGTGACACCATTATAGGAAATAGAAGTCGTAATAACTGCTTATATTTCTGTGAAGTTCTGTTGCATCTGCCCACAATGCCTCCCAGCACAGTCATAACTGATAGCTGTAGTCTTTTGGCTGGATATGGTGTCTTTAGTAATATTATTTAGACAATAATTGTAAGCAATAAATTCATTACCTGACAACTACGACTTCCTCGTCAAGATAAAGCAGCTATAATTGCTATTTTTATGATAACATTACTACATTACATTATGACAGAATTACCCCTACAGAGATTTAGCACCTGAATCTGCAGCTCTCCCCAGCTTTGGTGCGTTTCAGCTCATTGTTTTGGTTGTCAGACCCACAGCTTTACCGTTTTGATTGATTCTCACCACTCTGATGGCATCATTTTTAGCAGGCAGATGTTTTCTGTAAAAAAGCTCCAAAAACCTACTGTGCACCATCTGCTCAGCAGCAAACAGCAGTCAGCGACTAAGTGGTGAACATAATGGAGCATTTAGCAGCTTAAGAGCCAGATATTTACCCCAGGAGTTGGTAGAGACCAAGCAACAAACTCCAGTGCCTAAAATGGCTACTTGATGATGGCACCAAAAGCCAGTCAGTCCCCATTGACTCCCATGTTCAAATGCCCAACTTTACAGCAGAAAAAAACAGTTTCACAGCCTGGTACAAAAATGCTTTCTGTCTTTATATCTAATATCAACCCTCATGACAACTGTACAGGGTTGAATTTATATATAACTCACTCATTTACATTTAAGTTACACATAATTAAGGCCGTGGTCGCTTTGAGTGACAATCTGTCTGCGGGGTGTCGCTACAGCCTGTGAGTCAGATCCACACATTCTTCCAAATATGGTCGCTTTCTGGCTCCAAAAACCCCCACACAGTGACAGCCAAAAATAAGGCTTCAAAACGACAGTCCACAACCAATGGGAGTCCGTTATTTTCTTCCAGTCTATGGTGGAGACCAAAAACAGAGCTAAAAGAGAGTGAGTACTGGACACACAAACACAACTCCTGATAAGTACTACTGCTGCTCTGTGTCTGCTCCTGGATGTATGAATAATCGACTGTGTGCCATAATGTTTGCCACGTCAAATTAAAGGCAATAATATGTCAGTGTGGTGCTCACAACTTTTTGCTGCTGTCCCCATGTGGCCAAAAAAATTCAGTTATTAGAGGTTTTTACAGTGCTGACACTCACTTTCATGCCTGTTGTGGGTATTAATTTAAGAGAGCAAACAGCTGACTAAAATCACATCTTATAGCTAATACATGTTTACTATAGACTGCAAATTAATATTTTCAATTAGAGTCAGTATCGGCACTAAACACTTCATTCAATTTTTTTTTTTACCTCTTTACCTTTACTGGGCACTTTTTAAATACTTTATTTTAGATTGTTTTCAGGGACTGTACTCGTATTTATTTGTTCATAATTTTATTTATTTTATTTATATATTTCATATATTATTTTATTTATTTATTTATTTTTTAGGTATTTTGCCTTTAATGGCAGGACAGCTTGGGGTGGCCCTCATGCAACACAGGGCTGCGGGCTGGAATCGAGCCCATGGCGGCTGCGGCAAGGACGCTGCCATTGTACATGGGACCCTCTGAGCTACTGGGCACCTCCATTGCAAGTTTTATTCCTCTCTTATTCTGCTCTGCACACAAATTTACAGCAAAATGACAGCAAAGCCGAATTGATTTCAATTTAACTGAATATAACTGAGTTAAAAGTAAAAAAATTAATAAAAACAGGATAGTTCAGATCAGTATTACTGATTTATTGTCTAGAAAAAGATATGCAAATATAAAAAACATTATTTGAAAGTCTTACTTAAAAGACTCAAGTCTTTTAAGTAAGAAAAGGACATGAAAAGAAAAGACAAAGACATGTATAAACATATTTTCTAAATGAGACTCAAAGTTCTTTAAAAATAGTCAACAATCAAGAAATGGAAATTGATATCTTGTGGAAGGATATGGCTCCAACAGTTGAGGTTAAAAGCACAAAGGAAAGAAAACAAATATACAGAGAGTTGAAAGAAATGGAGGCTGAGCACAAGCAAGAGGTAAAACAAAGAGAGAAGAAGAGATGCAAGGTGCTGGAGAGAGATATGAATAACTACAGGAAGATGGAAACAAGTGGAGACAGTCGATGGTGGGAGAAAACCAGACGACATCGAACAGGTCTGTAGCAATATGTGGAAAGAATTTAAAAGAATGGAACAACGTGGAGGCTCAGCTAAAGATGAGAGCTGAATGAAGCCTTAAAGGAGTGGGAGAGGAAATGAGCAGACAACAAACACAGCACGGGGGATTGGGTAAAATACAAACAAAATACAACAGTAGAATATACTGCGCATGTCACACCTGTGTGAGTTTAACCTGTGTGTGTGTATACGTACTGCAGTGTGTGTTTTGTAGGGCAGAGGCATTACGATAAGGAGAATCCCAGGATGGGGGCCACGTTGGTCTCTGTGACCTTTTCACACACATCCCTTCCCATCCGCCACGTCAGGCCTGGTGATGCCCCGTGTGACTGCCACAGGCATGCAGGGCCAACTGGGCTGTGATGTCATAAGCATGTGTCCCCCAGCACTTACACCCCCCACCCCCACCCGCCTACCCCCCACCCTCCACCTCGTCGCTAACTGCCAGCCTGCAGCAGAGCGGATCAGACTGGACCCTCTGGCCACGGCTGGACTAATTTAAGGAGGAGCAGAGGGGGGAGGAGGGGGTGACACCGCTGCGCTGAGTGTCTCAGGTGTCAGCCTTGTGCTTTCTAATATTAAAGACACTTGGCTTGTGTGTGTACCCATGTGTTTGTAAGTGTGTTGTTTATGTGCAGTGTATTTTTAGGTGACTGTATTTTCCACTCCTTGTGCAGCACTCCGGGCAGCGACAGAGGGGAGAGGTGAGGCAGAGAGGGAGGGTTGCACGGTGAATCTGTGGATCACCTGGCTCTTGTGTGATAGTGGTCCTCATTAAAATATACTGATGTGGTGCGAAAGCGATTCTGAGCATGCTCTGAGTTTATTTAGCACATAATTCTCTGTAAATAGTTGCCATATTTGTTACATTCCTCTTGTGTTACAGCCTAAAACAGCGCTGGGCTTCTTTGCTTTCATTCAGTCGAACATCATAAACCCACATTAGCAGCAGAAATAGTCTAAATAATGACGTACACTGTCTTTCTTTTTCGGCTTTTTCTTAAAGACAGAGCCAAGAGCGTTTATCTGTGAGTCATATTTATCACTTTCTGGGCCTGCTCAGAAAGTGTGCTGCGCTCCTAAATTGAACACTTCCCGTGTTACATATAAATAAAACAATATTCTGAGATCAATATCTGAATGTGAAAAGCAAAGGTGTACTTCTCAGCACACAGACAAACTCTTGGTAAAACATTTTGCTGAAGAGCTGAATGGGGTGTATTTAAGTGTATTTTTATCTCCCAAAATATTACATTGCCAGATTTATGACTTTGGCAGGACTCTTGTGTGTGTACATGATGCAGATGCATGGACTGGGTGTGGTGGGTCCTTTCTTCTCATTTTTTTTTATTGGAATATTTTCTCCATTGTTAATTACAAGGTGTTTCATTGATGAATGCCAACATTCCCACTATCTCCCTCCCCCTCTCTCTCTCTCGCTCTCTCTCTCTCTCTCTCTCAGCACCATGTCAACGGGCTTGTACGCTACAGGCGTGGCGGTTTTGTGGTTTATGATTTCATAAGCTTTCCACCTGATGTGCGGCAGAGTTGCAGCGCTGATGAATGAGGAAGGCCCGTCACACACATTGAGAGCAGCCCTCAGTCACACGTCTGCTGGATATACATGGAACATGGCGCTTTTCATATAAACTAATAAATAACATCACTCACTGAATACAGTTACGGATGATTTAACATCAACTTCCTCTGCTGCCATGGTTCCTATTCAGCTAATTGCTTTCTAAGGGGCTGTAACAACAGCAGTTAGTGAGTCTCCTCTTGAATTAAACTGGCAATAACTGATTTGTTGGCCATTTGAGGGCAGCGGAAACAAGCTGTGAACAAACCACACAACACAGAGAAACATCAGCCTTCATCTGCAGCTGTGTTTGTGTCCAGCTGATCAATGTCAGTCCAACATTTGCTCACTTTTTAGCTCCATTTTTGGTCTCCGCCAACTCCTGAGGCAAATAATACGTCTCATTTGCACTGGAAAGTTGGAATTCCCAAGTTGCATGTCAGAAATTTCAGCTGGAACACCCCTTGAAGTCAGATTTCCAGCTCAGAAAGTCGGAGGAACCTCACCAACAGTGACCTAAAAATCCAATATGGCCGCTCCTCGCATACTGTAGTAAGAGCTGTAGCAATATTATAACAACATATTCTCACTCCGACCTTGTCACATATTGTCCTTTTGGTCATGGACTTTCCACGTCCACATAAAATGTGCAAGGTACCCTGGGTGCGTTGGGTGTTGACATTCTGGAACGCCATGTCAAGTTCTCTTCTTTCAAGATGCACTTCCGTTTTCACAGGAAATTTAACGTTTACATACAGTCTCTTTCACAATAAAGGCACTATGTCGGTACAACGCTGCGAATTGACGTGTTTCGTTTCCTTCAACAGACACACATGGTTTGGTTTAGGAAAAAAGACCCTGGTTTGGCTTTAGAATCTTACGGGACGTGAACACCGCTCTCTCGGGTGAAGGTCGGTGTTTGTTGGACCCATCCACCACTCCTCCCACCCACCCAATTTGGACTCTCACCGCCTAAAATTTCATCCTTGTCCCGCCGCGTTTCCCCCTGACCCCCTGGGCACCGTTAAACTATAAGGGCAACCAGCCACATATAATGCTGACGTTAAAGGACGCCTTTTTTGTTTTCATTTCGACGACTTCAGAATGAGACCTGACACGTTTATAAGCTTCTGTCTTATTTGTGTTTCATTAAATAAATCATACACACATTTGTGTCCAACTTCTATCTGTGGACATGTCGCTACTGTGTTTGAAGGGCTACAATATAGTGAATTGCGTTGTTATCAACTGGTATTGCTAACAATGGCTAACCTGGCATGGACTGGTATTGCTGGTAATAGTTTTCTGACTTGTTCTCCGACCTCCGACTTTTGAGGTAAATGGAACACAGCAAAATATCTGGCTCTTAAGTCACAAAATGCTCCAGTATGTTAAACACCTGGTTACCTTGCTGCTAACGTTGTCATTTGGTGCTGGGCAGGTAGCTCAAAGTGGGTTTATTAAGAGCTTTTGGCTCAAAACAGTTGCCTACTAATCTGGAAATCCAGATGTCCCGCCCCTAGCAAATTCGAATTTGCTCTGCACGGGGATCTGGCCCCGACGAGCAGAGCCCGCTGAATCACCATCGGACCAATCAGATCAGGCTATCTGACAGAGGCGGGCTCAGGGCGGGAGTAACGTGATAACGACAGCGCTGCACCATAGGAGTCGAAAAGTAAACAGCCAAGATGGCAGCTGCCGAAGGACCGCATCCATTCAATTTACCTTTGGAAGAAACGCTAAGCCAACTACACTTATCTTTTTCCTTGAGAGAGGAACAGAAGACTGCCCTAGAAGCCTTCGTTTCCAGGATGGACGGTTTTGCTGTTTTGCAGACGGGATACGGCAAAAGCAATAATATATCAGTTAGCCCCACTGTTCAGCAAACAAATGGGGCTTAGTGCAATAAATACGTCACCTTGTTTTTTGCTGTGATTGGCCATCGAGCTATCCAATTGTGTGCGGCGGCATTTGAAATGCCTCAGTTAGTGCCGCCCCTTGGGTAGGAAGGATGTATCGGTGAGGGCCAGACTCAAAATCTTTCTAGATTTGAGTCTGGATTTCCAGGTTAGCTGCCTACTGCATCTGGAGCTGACACTGATGAGAACGGTGGCAATGAACCACAACAGAAAACAAAAAACAATGAGCTAAAAGATGCTATAAAGGGTGGGAAACTGCAGAGCGGAGGTAAATTCTTGGTGGGTTCATCACCACTAGCGCCCCCTGTTATATTATACATAATAATTTGAACAGCTGTCATCATAAAAATATTTTAAGAGTGCAGTTTTAAAGATAAATAAGCCAATGGCCAAGTCAGGTAACCGTCTGTCAACACCATATCACTATTGTGTCTTAAGTCCTATCTTTCATGCCATCATATTTCATTACGTAATGCTTTGTTACATGACCAATAAAAGAAAAAACTGTATTGTCTATTATATGACGAGATTCATGTAAAATTACATTAAAACACAAATAATTCAAAAAATAAATAAGAGCAGCTGTGAAAAGCTGCATTCAAAAGTAGTTTGTGTAAGTTTTCTTCTTGGCCAGAGGTGCTTTGAGGTCACCGCCGGATGCAGTAGCTGAAAGGAGTGGCAATGGGGATGATTCTGTGATCACCTTCCAACATTATATAACCATGTTTAATTTCCTTATCACAACAACACCCACCTTTCAGGTGACTTGATTTGCATATTGCCCGTGTTCTTTTTGTTCTGAGGCATGTTCATTCCTTTGTAACAGGTCTGTCAGGGCAAGTCATTGCATTTCTTGTCTGTGTGTGTGTGTGTGTGTGTGTGTGTGTGTGTGTGTGTGCAACAGGTGAGGGTATATTATGTAATCTTAAGTGTTTAGGGAGTGGAAGCACTTAAGGAGTGGAGACATGATGTGAATTGGGTTCTCATACTGTGCATACCCCCAGCTTCTGATACAAAACCCAGCCAGCCTGGGCCTGGAGTCAGATAAACGCATGTAGATGTAGATGCACAGAGTGTTTGTGCAACCCCTTTTTCAAACTATAGTTTCATTCTCAACTCACCTACAGCCGATGTCAGCGCTTTCCTAGCCTCTCACCCAGTGTCTTCCTGTGACCTGACACGCAGCCGCAGTCTTGACACACTGCCCTGACTTACACATCCTCCAGAATAGTTACGTAAGCTTTTCTCTCTGCTTATGAGATGCGAGAATTTGCATTTTGGTCTACAATTTGCTCTTAAAGGGACAGTTCACCCAATCATCAACAATACATTTAGCTTCTTTTACCTTTAATCGTGTTTATCAGTCTAGATTGGTTTAGTCCTTCATCCTCTCTTCCCTCCCTCATTGTTCATTACACTCATTACATTGAGTTTTTCGAATGTTTTTCGAGCACCACAAGCTGAGTGCCATCTAGTTCCATTATATTGGAGAGAAGGCAGACATCTCTATGGTCGATATCTCCAACTCTCAGCAACTCACACCAAAACAATCTAGACTGATAAACAGCACTACAGGTAAGAGGACAATATGTAATTTAGATTTTGGGGTAACCTGTCCCTTTAATGAGCACATACTGTACTCTCTCTTTCACCTGCTTACCTTCTGCAGGTCTGAGCAGGGAATTCCCTCATAACGCAAATCAGCAGTGGTGGTGGGGGGTGGTCTGTGCATTTGTTCACGAGTATGGATATGTATGTGTGAGCGTGTGTGTGTGTGTGTGTGCTTTTACACATGTCAAAGCTGCAAGCGGTAGTGAGGATAATAACATAATGACAGGCCAGTCCTCCAGTCATAATTCCCTGGCATAGCCTCAGGGTGAGGTGTGGGTCTCTTGATGGGGCTGGTGGTGTACCTGGAAAAAAAATACTGATAGGAGCTTATTCTTCTTCTGTTACCTGACCTATTGTAACCTTTGCTTTCTCTGCTTCCCTCCCTCCCTCCTTTTCTTAGAGCGGTGGAAGAACTATTTAGGTCTTTGTTTTACTTAAGCAGCTACAGCACTGTAAAATACTCCATAGTCCAGCATTCAAAATAGTACTTCAGAAAAACTGTGTAAGTAGCTACTATCAGCAAGAAGTGCTCTTGTAACTGATTTATTGTTATGTACCGTTTACACTGATAATGCATCAATGTTTTACTGTTGCAGCCGCATGAGGTGGAGCTAGTTTAAAATACTAGCTTATACACATTTTTGTTAGCTACTCATTTATAGAATAATGCATAGGATCCATACTAAAAATGTACGCACCAACAAAAGCCAAAAATAGTGTGCGCTAAAAAATATTTTACAATAACTACAATCAGGCTTCCACCTGTCTCCAAAATGTTCGTAAGCATGGGTCAAAGTTTCTCCCATCAAGTCTGTTTTTATACATCACAACTTTTGCGTGGGAGGTGGCGTACACCACTTTCAGGAATCGTTTTGTGCGTATGCATTGTTTATAAATGAGACCCCTGGTCCGTTTGTTTTGGAGAGGGAGACAAGTAAAAACCTCCTGAACGATTAACACTGGAAGGAATTCTGACCTGGAGAAGTTTCAGCTGGTTGCAATCTGCAATCTTCACCGCTGGATGCCTCTAAATCCTCCAAAATCTTACACACTGTTCCTTTAACTAAATTCCAAAACTGAATTTGGATCAAAAGTGCAGTATTTCCCTCTGAAATGTGGAAAAAAATATAAACTAACAAAAGTCAAACATACTCAAGCAAAATACAAGTACTTACTTAGTATCCACCTCTGGTTTCTTCCTCTCTGTCCCTTCACCTCACCTGCTCTGAGCTCCCTCTTCCCCCTAAATGTTCACTAGTTGCTTGCATGAATACATTTATGAGAGGAGAAACAGGTAAAACAAACCCAGAGATACAATCCACTGGGGGAGAAAAAAATGCAGACTTGCAGATTTTTCTCCCAGAGATTTGTCAGGGTGAATGAATGATGAGTGGGAACAGACAGTAAACATGACAGTGGGAGAGTTTGTGTGTGTGTTAGCTCCGAGCATTGGACATTAGCTGTTTCTTTATGTATTATTAAGAAGCTGAAGAATACATGGAAACACAGGAGATCGACTTGTTTTTCTTTTATGAGGCTGTTTCATATTGATGACTCTTCTGTGAGGCAGTGATTTGTAGCCAAACAGAAATAACTTCATGTTTTGGGAAGTTAACACTGACCTTTTGGATAGTTTCATTTAAAGCGTTTTCACAGTTAGACAGATTAGACCGGATGAGTCACAGATTTACAAGGTTACACACAGTGTGCATGCGTGCAAGTGTGTGTCTGTGCGTGGCTCTGAGGAGTGGTGGATCCAGGTTGTCGTTGGATGTCACGTCTGATATCGTCACGTGGCCACTGGAGCTCTATTATTCATGAGATCAATGCTGAGACTCAACCAGGCCTGATACAGTACAACCTTTCTCCCCTGAGGCTCTTCCCCTCCAGCCTTCCTCCTCAATATTTCTCAGAAGATTATTTTCCCTTCACGGTACTCTTTTCTGCTGAGATTGAGTTGTGAGAGCTGCGAACATGAAAACTGAGAGTGTTCACCTCAAGGGGATGACAGCCAGTGAGACGCAGTGAGGCGGACACCGGTGTTAGATACCCAACAATGATCAGAGAAGTGTAAACTTCACATTCCACAGTTTCTAAGATATATCTCTTGGTCACTCACTATTCACTAGTTTACTATTCCCTGCGTGATAAACACTCAGTAGATAGTTATGCATCATTATGCATCATTGACAGGTGTGGTGCAGTGTTGCATAACTGCTAACCAAAACTTCATGGGAGTTCAACCTACATGAACTCATCTGTCATTGATGTGAGAATTTTTGTCAAAATCAAATAACCTTTCATCACTGACTTAATGTAAATATATAATTTATATTGACTTCAAGATAATTCTATGTAAAGTTTTTAGTTTTAAAATGTTTTACAGTCTTATTTTGCAAGAACGGAAATGTGTCTCCCCTCCGTGCTTTACAAAATGGCTAAGTCACATTGTTTCTTGTCTACATCTTGAAGAAATCCAGCACACTCTGTTAACTCCCTCACTCCCGTCAGGAGGACCTGTAATCAGCTCGGGTGGAAAAAACGCCTGAGACAGAACCCCCACACTGAGTCTCCCTGTGCCTAGTCTGAGTGGGCGGAAGTTTGCTGCAGAGATCAGCCTCTCATTGGGCGGAACGAGCCACCCGCTGAAGTCCCGCCCTACCATCTCCGGTTGTGTAGCAGTTTTCAACCGTTTTCAACACGTCCTTTACTAACTTTTGCGGTGTTTGATCTTGCAGGGATGTAGCCATTTTTCTGCCATGGTTCGCGTCCTGTAGGTGATATTTTTGTGGGCGTGTTACACCAAAACCTGTTTCCCCCCGGCAATATTTTTACAAGCGCACCTTTGCTGTGGCACTGCCCAGAATGATTGTGATTGGTTGAAAGAAGTACAAGCAGCCGGAGCGTTTTTTTCTCCAATCTCAAAGTGAGAGTCGGCCCAGCCAGACCTTTCTTTTCTTGACAAAGGTCTGGTGAGCGAGACTACCCTGTGCCCGATCTCCAGAACATCTTCCCAGATCAGCCTAACAGAAGACATTCCTCTTCCACCTTCAACCACCTACATCCATTCACCAGTCCGACACAACTAACACCTCCTGAATTACAACAAACATTTAAACCACATATTGCTGTGGCGTGGTCCTTGCTAGTGAACTGTCCTGTATTTCTTGTGTCTGAGTGTGTGTATTGTTGGTGTTACAAACTCAGAAATAAAATCTGTTTTAAAAAAAGTAAAAAATGTTTTACAGTCTAACAAGAACAGCATGAAATGTTTCAGCGGAAAAAAACACATTTCAACAACACTGTGGTTAACATGTGGTTAGGTTTAGGCAGAAATACCTGTTGGTTACAGTTAGGAAAATATTTAAAATACTTGCTTTTGATGGCACTATCCCAGCAGGAAATGCAGCAATGGGTGCGGTTACATGATGGCTTCTTATTCGGAATGAAATAAATCTGAATGAAATCATTCGGAATTAAAGTTTTTCCAGGTAGTTTACATGGGAAATATTCATTCCGAATGAGGGTTTACACGGGAGATCAGTTTAACCACCTTTTATTCGCCTTTATTCGGGTCCACGCAAGGTTTGGTGCAGGGAAGGTTTCTGATTGGATAGGGGGCGGGACGGATGTTACATGTTTATGTTTAAAGAAAACACTGTAGTCCTCGTTCCGGATAACAAGATGCTTGATGACGACGCTCTTAGTGCCTTTTTCGGGCTTGTTTTGCTTATATTCTTGAAGCAGCAGTACAACAACAACCTTGTTCTGCTAATGCTCCGTCTGCTGAGGAGGAGAAGAGAGGTAGAAGGTTGAAGAAGGGAGATAGAAGACCGTGCTTTGGCGTATGGAAACCGGTGAGTGCAACTAGTCTGACTGCTCTATCTCAGCCCGTTACTATGCATGCGGTATACGTCATCGCGCCAGAGGGGCAAGGAATCAAGCATGCGCAGAAAGACCGGAATGAACTTAAAGAGGAATGAGTGTATACAAGTGCGAGAAATTCTTTCATTCGGAATTAGAAACGGAATATTCCAGCCCCTTACATCAGAATGAATTTTCAATCGCACTGGACAATTTCATTCCAAATTAGACGTTTACAAGATCACTTTTAATAGGAATGAACTTTCATTCCGAATGAAAAGGGAATAAAACTGTACATGTAAACGCACTCACTGTCTCCATAAAAAACAACTGTTTTTTGTGGCAATATCCTCAATGGAAACATAGCAAAAGGTTGCTAAAAACATCCAAGTTTGGGGGTTAAAAAGCTGCTGGAATGACAACAACTAAGAAGATAGAAGGGGATATACTGTATTAATTCCTGAGGGGTAAATCATTTTTTTCACTTTGTTGTCATACACACAGGCCCGAAAAACACACATATGCACAAACAGAACCTATACATACATTAAATGGAGAGATGGGAGGGGGCTGCTCATGGACAGGTGCCCCACAGCAAGGCACTGACCCCGCACTTGCTTGGCAGTGCTCAGGACACAAACTGGTACCTCTCCACCTGCCAGTCCATGCTCCATGCGTGGTCCAGACGGGGACTTAAACCAGTGACCCTCCAGTTCCTAACCCAAGTCTCTATGGGCTGAGCTACTGCCGCCCCCAACTAGTCGTCTGCAGTTTGGCACGCCCACACCTAGGTGACACGCCATCCCCTGTCCCCTCCACCACCCGTCGACAGCTCACACACTATGTCACCTTAGAAACATCGATATAGTACGTATAAAACGTACAAATGTAACGAATCTATGGTTTGCAGAAACCTACAATGCCAACATTTTCTTCTGGCGACTGGGCTGAGAAACAGTCACACAAATGAAAGAGTAAAAAGAAAAAAATCTCTTACTCAAATGTAAGAAAAAAAAGTTACATATTCAAGTCAACCCTTTCCACAAATCCTCCAACATTCAACATGCAACAGTTACACCCGCACAAACACACAAACATGCATATTTGTATTCTTCCATGTGGAAAACATGACGGGTGTGCCAGGAGCCGCAGCGACGGGGAAGGAGACTAGTCGTGCATGCTGCTTTGTGCCTCCGAAGGCCATCAAATATGTACGACGATCAGAATCACTATACATAAAGGATTACACACATACAGTCAAATCATGAACCAGGACTCAACCACTCGCCCATCACTCATCACTTATACAGATGTGAGAATCCGTGAGCCTGACCCACATTGTGAGCCAGTTTTTACACACATGGGGCTGGTTACAGGCCTTTTTCACAGAAGACATTCTGACTTGTCACACTAGCAGAAGAACAGGTGTTACTGATGACTTTAAAGGGATAGTTCAGATTTTTTGAAGTGGGGTTGTTTGAGGTACTCATCCATAGTCAGTATATTATATACAGAAGATGGGGGTTTGCATGCTGCTAGTTTGGAGAAGCAGGCAGAAGCAGAGAACACACAACCTAGGCAATGTACTGCAGCAAAACATAATGTCGGCACCCAAGGCTACATCCTGTTCCAGGATTGCATTTTAGTCTGGATAAGCGAAAACAACACCCATGTCTGCTTCCCGTTTAGGTCTGATCAGTCACAATGTGTCAAGCCAAAAAATCATGGCTAGGTCTGCGTACCTTCTGTGATATCATCTGTCTTGAGCGGGTACTCCTTTCCCTTTGCTATGGTTTCCTCCAGCCATGGGTAATACTCGTGGTACCGCTCTAATATGTTGCTGCATTTGCTTTGCAACTACTCCCAATTTGAAGGCCTCATACCAATGTGTTACTTTCAGTTACCATTCCACCTCATCTGCGGTCCCAGCAAAGAAATCTCTGGTCTTGCTTTTCGCTTTCTATGTGGTGTTCACAGCAACTCAGCATCCAACTGCAGATCTGTTTCCTGTTTACACCAGCGTGAGCATGCCCCGTGTACATGGATAGTCATGTGATATGGGATTTCAGGCATGCTGTTATGGACTAAGATTATTTCTGAAATGGTGCTGGAAGGCTGTGTTTGTGTTTGCAGAGATTGTTTTTGTGTTAAAACCTGTGTAAAAAAATATCAATATCAGTTTAGGTGTATGCTATATTTCAATTCTTTTCAACACGCTGTTACATCGCTCTCTCGACTCTTTTCACAGCAGAGTTCTGAGAGTTGCTGGTTAACCGTTGCCATGGTTGGTATGTTTGTTTGTGTTATTGTGTGACTTTTGTGTTTGAAATTGTGAGTTCAGATTCACTAAAGTCACACAATAATACAAACTAACCCATCTGAGCTTTTGTCAGAGGAGTCTGGTGGCTTTGAAGAGAGTATAGATAACTGCTTTAGTTCCCTATCAGAAAGGGCTGTCTGACAACAAGGTAAAGTGGTGAAAATATTCTAAATATAGCACACACTTAAACTGATACTGATTTATTCAGGTGGCTAAAATATGAATATCCACAGCACTACATTGCTTTGCTTCTGTGCTGGTACTGCTGTCTGCTTCTCCAAACTAGAGGCATGCTGACCACAGTCTGTATGTAATACACTGTATGGACCTCATACAACCCCACTTCATCCATCCATCCATCCATTTTCATCCGCTAATCCGGGGACGGGTTGAGGGGGCAGCAGGTCGAGCAAAGCACCCCAGACATCCCTCTCACTGGCAACACTTTCCAGCTCCTCCTGGGGGACCCCAAGGTGTTCCCGGGCCAGACGAGATATGTAATCCATCCAGCGTGTTCTGGGTCTGCCCCGGGGCCTCCTACCAGTGGGATGTGCCCAGGACACCTCCAGCAGGAGGCGCCCAGGAGGCATCCTAGTCAGATGCCCAAACCACCTCAACTGACCCCTTTTGATGCGAAGGAGCAGCGGCTCTACTCTCAGCTCTTCAACCTGTCTCTAAGGATGAGCCCAGCCACCCCACGGAGAAACTCATTTCCACTGCTTGTATCCGCGATCTCATTCTTTCGGTCACTACCCACAGCTCATGACCATAGGTGAGGGTTGGGACGTAGATGGACCAGTAAATCGAAAGCTTTGCTTTCCGGCTGAGCTCCCTCTTCACCACGACGGACCGGCGCAGCGCCCGCATCACTGCAGAAGCCGCACCAACCTGCCGATCCATCTCACACTCCATTTTACCCTCACTCGTGAACAAGACCCCAAGATAATCCAAATTGTCCCTTTAATGATGGCTGTGAGGTAGCATGAACAATACCAAGACCCTGAGACTGAAGCAACTAAATGGAATTCAGCCATGGGTGTGTTAAACCTTTAAAACAATTAAACTTTACCTGAATTTATTACAGTCACAATTAGTTAAGTTTAATGATTTTCTAGATTAAAAAAATAAGTAAACCAAGTATTGAGGGTAAACATCTAGCCCCATTCATGCAACATCTCAGCTGTTCTTCTTTGCTGTACTCTGTTTTGCTGGCCAAAGCCATGTGTGTGCCTGCCATATGTGCTTTAAGAACTGCAAATGAAAACTGGCAACCAATATTAGCAGATACATTGTTCACATCACATACTAACATCACTTTGTAGGTTTTTACACTGAAATGCAAAGTTTAGCAAACTATTTCAGTGTAAATACGCCTTTAATAAGATCCCAGTTCTTCCTGTGTGTCCCACCAAACATGTCAGTGTCTCATAGCAACTTATAAATATTTCCCAGTCCAGTACCCAGAATGCCTCACCCCTGAGAACTACAACTCAGTAGCCCTGGGAACTACAACTTCCACAGGGAGATGTCAATGTGTCTGCGTACCGCTTGTCTTGGCTGTGACGTCTCTATGTGCTGTTCTGAACTGCCTGTGCGTGGACGCCTGGACAGTGATGTCAGCACACAGGCCGCGGCTGTGGCCAGTGAAGTCGGGTTGAGGTCTGGGACAACATGGAGCTGCAGCAGCTGGAATCGACTCCCGAGGGAGAGCTGGGAAAGAGGCCACAAACCTCCCCACAAAGGACCCGGAGAGTCAGAGAGAGGGGACGACCCTGACTGCAGCATGTTATTAGTGCGGTCATTGTGATGCTGTTCTCTCTTCTGTGTGCTACATCGTTGTGCGTAGTCTCTAAAATCATCTTGCATTTGTGTGTGTGTGTGAGTGTAGCACTGAGCACAGGAAGCAGTGGTGACGCTCTCACACCGCCCACAAAGTTATTACAATGGAAAGCCCAAGCTTCTGAGCAACTGTGCCGCCCCTCTGCCCTCTGACACACACATGGAAAACTACCATAGAGTCGTCCTGTCGTTGTGCTGGCCAGCTGGTGGGTGCACTAACTAACACTAGCTCAATAAAGGCTGAGTCAGGACACATTAGTCCCTGTATGTGTGTGTATCTGTGTGTGTTTGGGGACAGTGAAGAGATGATGGCAAAGCAAAGTGGTGTACACACACTCACAAGCTTCTCTTTGACACGTGCGAGGATAAACATCGATTTCCTTGACTGACGTTAACACCCTGTTGAGTAAACACACACCTTAACTCACACCACGGCGGCCACATATGACAGCCCCTGCACACTCAGATGCGTATAGGCACCTCGGCCACGTCTTACAGCCGTCTGGTTAACAGCAACAGGTCCAACAAACAGCGCCAGTTCAGGGTTCAGAGCAGGTACAGCCACAGCTCTCCCACACATACAACCACTACCACAGCACATACCTGTATTATGGTTTGAGAGCCGCAGATTGTCAACACAGTTCACTGTCATGCCCCACGGGGAAAAAACAACAGAGAGGCACAGGTCACCCAAAAAAATCACACTCCCTCTTGTTCTGGGAAAACAATCAAGGCCAAGTCACTTATGTTACAAGCATTTCCTGTTACGTTTGTTGAACTTCTCTTTACATCCTGATAGCAATCAATAAATGAAATGCTCTGGAAAAAAGCTACCTGTAAGTGTTGCAGGCCTGTAATAAGCCCGTCCAATCAGTTCATCCAGGTCGAATGAAATGATCAGATCATTTGCCTGTCTGTCAGAAACAGGACGTTCCTGTTGGCTGATAGATGCGAGTGCACTCCCCTTTGGTGAAAACAGGATTCAGTGGTGGAGAATCCTGCACAGAAATTTGCTATTCCAGGATTAAAAAACAACTGCCTACACTGCAAAGCAACTCAAGACAGGAAGACAGACTTATCAAAAAGAGAGTCTGACAAGAAACTGAGCCAAAGACTCACAGCTGCTGCTTCATGCTCACGTTTACATGGCTAACGTTAGCTAGAGCCTTGAATCACAGTGTGTTCTCCACCTCACTCTCCGCCGCTACAGACTACCTCACTAGGAGAGCAGGCAGCACACCTTACTCAGATCTTGTCACATATTGACATTTGTTTTCCACGTCCACATACGACGTGCAAGGTACCCTGGGTCCGTTGGTTGTTGACGTCCTGGGACACAGTGTCAAGTTCTGCCTGTTACATGCATTGTCTTCTTTCAAGATCGTTTCTGTTTTCAAAGGAAATTTTACATTTACATGCAGTCTCTTTCAAAATAAACGCAGTACGTCTGCACAACGCTGCAAATTGGTGGTTTTTTTTCCTTCAACAACAAACACACATGGTTGGGTTTAGGAACAAAGGAACAAGGTTTGGCTTGAGAATCTTACAGGACATGAACACTGCTCTCTCAGGTGAAAGTCATGGTTTGTTGGACCCATCCACCATCCCTCCTGCCCATCCCACACTGACTTTCGCCACTTTAACTTTCGTTCTTGTCCTGACGCCCCTTGACACTGACATTTGCCTTTAAACTATAATGGCAACCGGCCACATATCATGCCGACGTTCAAGGATACCTTTTTCCGTTGGTTTCTGATGCTGCAAGTCACTGCCCAAGCACCGGATTTGGACAGCGTGAGACCGGGCTCCTGGAGAGAGACCCAGAGTCAGAGGCTGCAGCAACACAAATCCAGCCAGCATTACCTCGCTCCAGGGGACCTGACAGAGCCAACTTCCTGCCAGATCAGCCAACAGGTTAGACCTTGTACTGCTGCTAGCCACCAGCCCACTCTGATAGTCAGCGTTGGGGTGTTTGTGCTGGCCAAATTCGAGTCGCTACAGCAGACGTCCGAAGGGCTGTCTCCTGAGCTGCTGCCCGCTCTACTCCAGGGGAAGCAGTCCACAGCAGCAGAGAGTGAGATGAATGGAGGGTGGGGTGGCTAACGTCAGCTTGCTGGATGCGGAAGCACCCCGATATGCCACTTGACATGCAGACGCCCGTCAGCAGTCACCTGGCCATTAAATAGAGCCACATTTCTCTGCACGAAGCTTCTCTGCTCTGTTCTAACCACGTGTAGAGCTCTGTCTCTCTCTGCTTGTGTGTATTTTGACTCCTCTCTCGGGAATGTTTTTTCATCTTTTTTTTTCTTTTTTTTTACCTTTACCACTATAAAAAGGACTTACACATTGCCAGATTAGCCTGTGTGGGGGCCACTGGGCAAGATTAAGTGCTGTTGTGCTCCTTTGGACCGCTTATTTCCGCTTCTGTTTTGTTTTAATATGACATGTCTCTGTTTGGCTTCTGCACAACCAATCTGAGTACAAATAAAGTGATTCATAACATACACCCAAACTAATTGACATGCAGTGAATCAGGGACTTTTGGGAGCCCCTGGGGGTCTGCCTAGTTTGTCCAGTTGGTTATTTTAGCCTTATCTGAAGCGCTGGCACTCTAAGAATCTGAGAAGTTTAGTGAATGAAACCATTGCTGTTGTAAGACACCAAACCCTCACAGCAATTCATGTTTCATAACTCCCATTTAAATAACTGACAATGTTTTGCTGTCTTCTAAAGTCTATCTTTCATTGTACTGTTTTATTATTTTACTGTTTTAGCTATTTCATTTACCCTGAGGTCAAACTAAACATATAGTTTAGTTAAGTTTTGTATTTTATAGCCATCACAGTTGTAACACAGACTTTTTAACAACTTTAATGTTGTGGATTTGTATACTGAATATCAATAGCATACTATTCCCTCTAGATAAGGAAGCACCTTTAGGCTAAAGAAATTTATTTCATTTTCTGTATCAAGCTTACACTATCCTTATTTGTTACCTCTGACATTAGCATACGCACAGCAAACCCAAAAACACAACTAGTGCCATAAATTACTGTGAGCTGCAAGCAAGGAGATTATAAAAGGCTGAATGTGAAAACAGCTTATTGAGGCAAAAAAGGACACATTTTTCTTTAAGGAAAAGGACGTTAAATATTCTTACATGAAGGGCATTATGTGCTTTTGTAATAGTATGAGGGAAACTTAATTTTAGTAGTTCCCCTCTGCCTGCAGGCTGATAAGAACACTAAAGTCAGGACGTCAGAGTAAGATTTAAAACTGAGTCTCTGGGCGCAGAGTGAAGTTACTGTGTTTGTTCCAGCCCAAAAACAAAAATTCTGAGAATGATGGTTTTCAGGCCACGTTTATGAAAAAATGTGATCAAATGCGTAATTTGGTTTATTACTTAAGAGTGTTGTTAGTGATGTTTGTGCGCAAAGAGATGGAAACAGAAACAGTGAAATAGTCCTGAGGGGGCAGTCATGATACTATGAATGAATTCCTCTCCAGCAACAGAAACCAGAGAGTCAGCTGTGTTTGTCTGTGTGTGTGTGTGTGTGTGTGTGTGTGTGTGTGTGTGTGTGTGTGTGTGTGTGTGTGTACAAGTCAAGCTATGACAGAAACAGGATTAAGTCCTATTTTATATTTCTACTCCTCTATAATTTAAAGGGAAATATTGTCCTTTGTACTCCACCATGCTTATGTGTCTGTGGCTTTAGATTCTTTATAAGATTCAACATGCAAAGAAAAAAAAGATAATCTTGTAAAATGTGGTGCATTTCATTATTTTTAATGAATCCATGTATTTATGACTGGACTATGAATGGGGTGGCACAGTGGTGCAGTGGTTAGCATTGTCACCTCACAGCTAGTCTCGCTCACCAGACCTTTCTCAACAAAAGAAAGGTCTGGCTGGGCCGACTCTCACTTTGAGATTGGAGAAAAAAATGCCCCGGCTGCTTGTACTTCTTTCAACCAATCACAATCGTTCTGGGTGGTGCCACAGCAACGGTGAGCTTGCAAAAATATTGCCGGGGGGAAACAGGTTTTGGTGTAACACGGCCACAAAAATATCACCTACAGGACGCAAACCATGGCAGAAAAATGGCTACATCCCCGCAAGATCAAACACCGCAAAAGTTAGTAAAGGACGTGTTGAAAACGGTTGAAAACTGCTACACAACTGGAGATGGTAGGGCGGGACTTCAGCGGGTGGCTCGTTCCGCCCAATGAGAGGCTGATCTCTGCAGCAAACTTCCGCCCACTCAGACTACCTCACAGCAAGAGGGTTCCTGGTTCGAACCTGGGGTGGGGGAGCCCCTCTGTGTGGAGGTTGCATGTTCTCCCCATGACAGCGTGCTTTCTCTGGGTACTCCAGTTTCCCCACAGTCCAAAGATATGCAGGTTAACTGGTGACTCTAAATTGGCAGTAGGTGTGAATGTGTGTCTGTCTCTATATGTCAGCTCTGGGACAGGCGCTAGCCCCACGCACAAGTCATAGCAGGATAAGCACTTGTGGAAAATGACTGAATAAACTTTGAATGGTGTTATCTTTATCTTTCAGTATCTTGCCCGAGGACACTTCGACATGCAGATTGGTGGAGCCGGGGATCGAACCGTTGATCTTTCGATTAGTGGGCGACCTGCTCTGCCTCTGAGTCACAGCTGCGCGAAGAGATTTAAAAGAGGTCACTGAGTTTGAGTTCTACAGCTGAGGGGCTGACACAGCAAAAGCTCAGTCACCTTTAGTGGCAAGTAAAGATTTTGGAACTATCAGTAGAGCCTCACTGGAGAATCTCAGGCAGCAGTCAGGCTCATAGGGAATTACCAGATAAAAAAATGACCAAATCAACAAAATCTGCAAGTCTACAAAATCTGGCAGGCAAAACGCTCCACTTCAGCTCAGGTCACAGCCAAGGCAGCTGGAATGCAACATTGCTGCACCTGGTGGAATTGTCCCTCCAGGCTCCCCTACAGTCAAGATGGTGGTGAAGACAACAAAAAGGGGACTTTTTATCTCGTATTAGGGGTGGGGGATATAATAATATTGATATATTTTCAAGCAAGACATAAATTAAAACAACACGGTTTATATCTGGTCAAGTTGCGTTACATGACGCATACCAGTGTGCATCTCTCCTCTCACACTCACCTACAAGTTCTCCAGCAACAGCTTTTAGAGCTGTAACCTGACGTGCACCTCCCCAGAAATATAACTACATGCTGTGGCAACACAGTCCTATGTCTCTTTAGAAGCTGAAACCATTTCCCTCAGTGGAAACAAAGCTTTTGTTTAATTTAATTTCACAGATAAGAAACAATGAATTGAGACGATAAAGCCTCCACAAAAATAGCATTTTAAGTCTTGTGTGTGATTTATCCTGGCTTCATATGAGTAAAGGAGATCTCCACTCATTGCTTGGCTAATTTATACAATGTAAAATGCCATAGGCTTGTGCTAATAATGTTAGCATGTTGTATTTGTGGGGAAAATTTGTCCAGCAAAAGACAAATGTTTTGTCTGTGAATCCTGCAAGATATAATTAAGTCGATTTGTGTCATCTCAAATGTGGCTTTGACTTGTAACTGAAAACATGTAGCCCATTTCCCATTTTATATATATATATATATATCTATATATATATATATATATATATATATATATATATATATATACATATATATACATATATATATATATATGTAGCGTATCACCAGTCAACCTGTAAATACCAACATATCAATTTTTGTCCATATCGCCCAGCCCTATCTCGTATCATGTTAAACTTTAGTGGATCACAACATATGTATGGAATTAATCTGCAGATGCTCTGGTTCAAAATGAGACCAAACTTTTCTGTGGATGTCACATGTTTTTAAGCCATGATGAACGCCAAAATATGACCTGCAACAGACGGTGAGGCTTGTTGTTTTTAGACGAGCTGATTTCCAAAGATTTTGAGGCTCCTACCAGCTGGTTAAGAGGAGTGAGACGTCAGCAGTCAGTGGCGTAATAAACTGTCAATAACAGGTTTTAACAATTACGAATCACCACAACCATAAGAGGTACTTGATCATACAGCCATAAGTGTGCACGCAAAGTATTAGGCTGATTGGCCCAGTAGTTTGCAAGAGTAGCTGCGGAGAGACACACTCACACATACATGTCTGGTGGAGACAATAATGTAATGTATAATAATGTATCACTGACTGTGGCTGCAATTTTCCTGGATTATGAGCACTCAGACTTTTGATACTTCGTTTTGTTTATAATACTGACATACTTTACATTTTCAGTGCAGGACTTTTACTTGTGACAGAGTATTTTCATATTGCAATGTTGCTTTACTGACGCAAAGGATGTCAAATCCTCCATGGTTGGTCAGGTGTGCATGTTGCTGCATATAAGCATGTGTGAATCCTTAACCACATTTAAACCCCTCCACTTATTCCGCCTGTTTTGCCTGTCTTCTCGTCCCGTCTAATACCTCAATCAAGCTGAGACAGAAATGGGGTTAAATCCCTCTTCTCCTCTTTCATGTTCGGAACAGACGGATCTGTGAAAGCAAGGAAAGAAAAGACTGAGAGCACACAGAGCAGCGAGGAGCGAATGTCCTGAAGGTGCGAGTGTGAAGGGGGGAGGTGGGCCAGAGTGTGGTGAGGTTGGGTTTGTGCAGGAACATGCTAGAGGATAAGGCGTGTTCCCTTTGGCAGCGCAGCGCAGTGTAAATCCACAGGTGCCATCTGATGCCTGTGTTTGTGACGGTGCAACAGTGTGCGGCAGACGCTGAGAAAAGATCTGGCAGCTATAAATAGGCTGTGTGTTAAAGGGGCGCGTTGTAAATATAGTGCCCTGGTGTGGTGTCACTTTACACCCCCCCACCCACCTCCACCCCCCTTTTGGTCTCAGCCCCAGCCTCCACCGGACTCCTCTTAACAGTTTCATTATGCCAGAGTGCGTCATGAGCGCTGGAAAAAAAGAGACTTGAAAACACAGGAAGAAAGAAAGAAATGAAAGACAGGGCAGCAGTGTGCTTAAGGGACAGATCACACTCAAGGTGTGTGTGTGTGTGTGTGTGTGTGTGTGTGTGTGTGTGTGTGTGTGTGTGTGTGTGTGTTGTCATGTAACTGAGGCCAGGATTCCCTGAATCCTCCGGTGTCTGCAGGTTTGGGAAGCTTCCAATGTACAAGAGAACAGAGAAGCACTGAGAGGGAGGTGATCCTCTCCTCTCCTCTCCTCTCCTCTTCTCTTTTCTTCTCTTCTCTTCTCTTCTCTTCTCCTCGACTCTTATTCTTGGTCCTCTTCTCTCTCATTGTCTCCTCTCCTCTCATTTTCCAGTCCTCTCCTACCTCCCTGCCTCCTCTCCTTGCCTCTTCTCCTTCCCTTTCTTCTTCTCTTGCTTTTTTCCTCCTCTCTTCCTCCTTTGTCTCCTCTCCTCTTGTCTCCTCTTATTCCCCATCCTCTCCTTCTTCCTTGCCTCTTCTCCTCTCTCTTTCTTTCCTCTCATCACCCCTCTTTTTTCTTTCTTCACTCCCCCTTTCCTCTTCCCTCCTTGCCTCCCCTCCTCTCTGCTCCTACCTCATTGCCTCCTCTTCTCTCCTGTCTTCTTCCCTCTTTATTCTCTTCTCCTTTCTTCTTCTCTTGTTTTTTCCTCCTCTCTTCCTCTTTGCCTCCTCTCCTCTTGCCTCCTCTCATTTCCTCTCCTCTTATTCCCTGTCCTCTCCTTATTCCTTGCCTCCTCTCCTCTCTCTTTCTTTCCTATCATCGCCCCTCTTTTTTCTTTCTTCTCTCCTCCTTTTCTCCTCCCTTTTTTCTCTCCTCCCTCCTTGCCTCCTTTCCTCCCCTCTCCTCTCCTCTTGTTTGTTCTCCTCTTATTCCAGGTCTTCTCTTCCCTCCTTGCCCCCTCTCCTCAACTTTCCTCTCTCCTCCCCTCCCTCCCGCCTCCTCTCCTCTTCGCTATTTCTCCCCCTTGCCTCCTCTCCTCTTCTTTCCTCTACCCTCTCCTCCTTCCTTGCCTCCTCTCCTACCTCCCTGCCTCCTTTTCTCTTATTCCCCATCCTCTCCTTCTTCCTTGCCTCCTCTCCTCTCTCCTTCTTTCCTCTCATCTCCTTTCCTCTTCTCTTTTTTCTCTCCTCTCATTTTCTCTCCTCTTATTTCTAGTCCTCTCCTCCCTTCTTGCCTCCTTTCCTCCCCTCTCCTCTCCTCTCCTCTCCTCTCCTCTTGTTTGCTCTCCTCTTATTCCAGGTCCTTCCTTCCCTCCTTCCTTGCCTTCTCTCCTCAGCTTTCCTCCCTCCTCTCCTCTCTGCTACTTCTCCTTCTTGCCTCCTCTCCTCTTTTTTCCTCTACCCTCTAATCCTTCCTTGCCTCTACTCTTTTTCCTCTCCTCTCTTCTTTCTCACCTCACCTCTCATCTCATTTCCTCTCCTCTTGCATCTCTCTTCTCTTCTTCTTCTCCGTCTTTGCCTCATTTTCTCTCGTTCCCTCTCCTTTTTTCCTCTCCTCTCATATCCTATCCTCTCCTCCCCTTTTTCCTAATCTCTTGTTTCCTTCTTCTCCTCCATCTCCTTTCTCTACCCTCCTCTCTCCTCCTTTCCGTCATCTTGCCTCTCCTCTCTTTTCCTTTCCTCACCATAAACCTGTTGAGAAAGTGCTTTGCTGGGTGTGGTAGTGTGTAGGCAAACTCTAATCACTGCGTCCACTGTGTTTTAACACTGTGTGTGTGCATGTGTGTGTGTGTGTGTGTGTGTGTGTGTGTGTGTGTGTGTGTGTGTGTAGGTGAATTTCTCCTATCGCATATAAAATCCTTCCTATGACATCACACAGTGACGTCCCCTGACATTCATATGTCCACTAAGCCAGCTTTTAAGGGCACTGTGTTCAGTAGTGTGTGTGTGTGTGTGTGTGTGTGTGCGTGCGTGTGTGTGTGTGCGTGTGTGTTTGTGTGTGTGTGCGCGCGCACTCTTGCACATCTGGCAAGGATTTTCAAGAGCTTTTTCCTCTTCTTTCCTTTTCAGCTTGAACAAGCGACTTCTTTACAAGACAAAAGTCGGATACACACGCTCTCTCTCTCTCTCTCTCTCTCTCTCACACACACACACACACACAGACTCACAGATGCACACACAAAAAACACACACACACAAAAACACACACTATGTGACGCAACAGCCACTGGTCATGTTCCCAAGGTCCTGTTCTCAGAGCAGTCTGACTGGAGGCCTTTGTCTGCGCTCACTTTAAAAATAAAACTGGAGCAGGGTTACCACACACACACACACACACACACACACCCACACACACACACACACATTCACTCGCTCTTTGTACATGAACTAAGCCTGACCCGAGGTGGAAAAGAAGCCCACTGCCAACTCATGATGCTGTTTAAGTGAAGTGTGTGTACGTCTATGTGTGTGTGTGCACGTATGTGTACTCCCATTCTGTATTCATGTGTGTATTATTCCATTCAGCCTCCTCCTTACAGTGTAATTATGGGCTTGTGTAACACCCATGTGTATATGAGCGTATGTGTATGTGCCTCGAACATGATCACGCCACCTGTCATTTTACGGCTGCGCACAGAAACATGATCCCCAACAAATTACAGGACCCAGATTAAACTCGTCAAAGTCTTCATAACGCCTCATAAATTGAGGAGACTTTTTGTTCTTACTGTGTTACCTGCTGACCCTCCCCAGCACTCCCATTACAGCACTGCAGCAACATCAGCATTCAGGATAAGAATCAGTATCCAGTTTCACTTCGGCCATAACTTCAACCACTTACATGTCATCGCTGTCAGCTCCAACAGTTTATAGATTTGGCATGATAAAACATTTTCACTGAAACACTACATATTCCTGTTTGGGATGGGAAACAACACAATGACCCCAAACAGATGACTTCCTTTGACTAATGGATAAAGTGAAAATACATGGTGGTCACACTGAAAACAAGGCAATGGCTGTCACAGCACAGAGATCTTTGGGTCTTAAAGGTGCTTTAAAAAAAATCTGAAAGTTGCAATTGCAGATTTAATAACAGGTTTTAACCCGCCAGCACTGGTACCCCTTCTGGCAAATTTTCATCCAAAATATGCAAATTATCCTGAAAGAACCACGAGTGCTTATATTCCAATCATGGACACCCACACAGGGGTTCAAACCCTTCACTGTGCCATGTTTTACCAATTGAGAAACACTCAGCTCAAGACACACTTCATTAGCTTTGTCTACTAACTCCGAGATCCCTTCCCTTCTCCATTAGCTTCTACTCCAAAAACACCTCAACCACAAATGAATCACTGCCATCCTGAAGGCGTCAAGGGTTCACGTTGCTGACAAGCACAGATGATACCCGGTGAGGGCTCTCGCGGTGGATTAGCAAAGCTTTGCCACAACAAGGCCCCAGAGCTCCATGTCAGTGATAACAGAGGAGGAAAATGGAAAAGTAAATGGAGAGCCAATTGGTTAAAAAAAGATAACCTTTAAATATCCGTTTTGAATTTATTTTTAATGTAATTTAATGTCTTCTCATTTATTTTTTGGCATTAAGGAGTACTTTTTTCTGTTTAAAAAAACAAGATTGCAAATACTCTTTTGTATTTATTTCAATTTTAAAAACTGTTGATCAAATAATTTGCTTTATTTATTTATTAGTTTATATCCCTTTTTGATTCTGTTTTTCTTTTATTGTATGTAAATTGCTGAAATATCAATGATTAAACTGTTTTATAGGCAGTGGCGCCACCAAGGGGGGCCACGATCACCCTGATTCAATTATTGGAGGCCTCTGTGTGGAGTTTTCAGAAAGAGCTTTGTTCCTTACAATTAGTGCACTCCTTCAAATTAAAGCTAATTATTTGTCTTTCAAAGGAAACATACAGCCAGCCTGTTTAAAGAAAACCCAGAAAAGTGCTCACAGTGGAGTGCAGATCTCCGCCAGGCAGGTGACCGGGCTGATCATGGCCACTCCAGACAATTCTCATAATTCCAGCAAATGCGCCGCAGCATGTTTCATAAGTGGGTAGGCTACAGCAAAACTTAGTAGGAGACAACAATAAATACAATTAGAATAGACAAAAAAATAAACAATTTAACTACATAGCATTCTACCAAATATTAAGGAAAAATGACCAAATCAACAAAATCTGAAAGTCTACAAAATCATGCTCCGCTTCAGAAACGCTCCCTGTTTGGTATAACGCCGCACAGCAGACGGAACAAAACCGCATTACAGTTCTGGCTAATGGATTTGTCCCTCCTGGCTCCTATAAAGTCAAGGTGGTGATGAAGATAACAAAAACACAGACCTGCCTAACTGTGGTGGATCATAACATAACAAGTACAGAATTAATCTACAGACGCTGTGGTTCAAAATGAGACCAAATGTTTCTATGGATGTCAATTTTTGAGCCACAACGAAGGCCAAAATGTGGCCTACAGCACACGATACGGCTTTTTGTCTTTAGCTGAGCTGACTGGGGCTCCTACCGGCAATTCAACGGGAATGAGTTGTCAGCAGTCAGTGACGGAATAAAACAGATTTTTCAACAATTGTGAATCACAGCAACCACAAGAGATCCCAGAAATAAGTTCCCGAGGTCTTGTCGTCACTGTGATGTTGACAAGCAGCAGCAAACAACTTTTTACAATTAGTTTTTTGTATGAATTAAACAGAAAGTTAAAGGGAATCTTGAGCATACAGTCATACATGTGCACACAAAATATTAGGCTGAAAGGTCCAGTAGTTTGTGAGATTAGCTGCGACCAAACACGTGATCCCCTGTAAGCTTATGCCTGGCAGAGATAATGAGTTGCCATATAATAGATGAATATACAGATACATGACCCATTAAAACAGGATTATTGTGGAACTCAAAATGTTAAGTGTTAATCGATATTAGTCTCTGCACATCAGATAATCAGAGACTGTAAAATAGGAAAACAAAGTATACCAGGATGTGATTCTTTAACTCTCATACTGACATGTTTTTCAACTAGCAGCTATACTTAAACAACATAACAGAAGTCCTAAAATTCAGTGATGCTTTTGGTTTTGGTGAGCCACCCCAAGATTTTGAGTGACCCCCTCTGGCCACCCCTATGACAAATTATTGGAAGGAAGCCCTCAGCCCCATCCCTTTCCCTTTGACTGAAGAATTTTACTCCCCTGGTTTAATGTGTGAACATGACACCTCGCAGGTCAGCTGTGAGGCCACATCACAAGGCAAACCCTCCTCAGGACACTCAGACCCTTTCCAAGGAGCCAGGGAACAGCGAGGACCTTCATGGGGGACACCTGCTGAATCAGGCGCTTCTACGCCACAGAGTGTGATGGAAACTGATCCACTAATATCAGCCATGTGGCTATTAGTGTCCTGTACAAACACACTGCTGTCTGTTAATACTGTAACCTGGCACACACACACGCGCTGCTCTATAAATGCACACTCACGCGGTGGCTGTCACACATACCTGATCTGGTTTCAGCTGCACAAACCTTCCCGGCAACACACTATACAAGCGAGTACACTGGCCCACACAGGCAGATACACACACAGATACACACACACACAGTAGTTGGCCGTGGCTCTCAGTAGTGTCCCGTTCAGCAGACACTTGAAAGGACACCCTAGAGAGGGGTCCTTTTCACAGTAATAGTGCCCGGCAGCACTTAGCGTGGACCCAGTGGCTCACTCCCACTGTAGTGAAGGGGATGAGGGTTCTCAATTCCACGGCAGCCCACTCTTCTCTCCCCGCCGAGTGGAGGGAAGAAGAGTCTTTCATGGACACAACACTCCACTGGCTGCACACTCACGCACACTCCAAAGCACTCACTCACCCGCCGTCCACTGTGGAGTGCGAGATCTCAAATTTGAGTGAACGAGCAAGTGGGAATTGGCAATGAGTGTGAAATATTTCTGATTATATTCAGATGGTTCACACTCAAAACGCTAAAACTCAGCTGCCACAACAGAATGCGCACATTAAAAATGCCCAGCATACAAATGGGTGATAAAATGAAGGAAAATACAGCATCTTGGTAAACTATTGGGCACCACAGACTGACAGAGCAGCTTCAAAGACCCTTGGAATAAACTCACAGTCTCCCAGATTCTGCTGAAGGGTGAACAACTTCTGCTGTTTACCTTGAGATTGTAAAGACAGAAGTTAAATGCTATGTTTGTCATATTATTAACAACCACTGCTCAGTGGTGTGGTGGCCGATTTGCCTTCAAATTCATGGATCCACTACTCAAAATGTTTCCAATTTTGTCATCTCACTCGTAGCTGAAACAGCAGGTCTCTCACCAACACATCCTCTTGTGTTTTTTAATGCAGTGCTGTTTTCTGACCAAACACTTTGGCACAAGATCTCACTTAAGTGCTTGACTGGTTTGAGATCTGGTGACTGCAAAGGCCAGAATACATGATTCACATCATTTTCATAATCACCGAACCATTTAAGGATCCCTCTTCCACTGCACAGGAGCATCTGCATGTCATGTTTTTTCTCTCTATAAAAATTATAAGACCAAAAGTAAACTTTTATATGCATAAACAACATACTAATATGTATTAAAGTATGACACCCTGGTTACATATTTTTGTATTGGACTGTTCAATGTTTGGTGACAAATTGTTTGGGCTAATTCCTTTAGTTCCAGTTTAGGAAAGTATAGTAAGTAATATTTCAGCAACAGCGTGGGGAATGTCATGTCAGGTTTAAACATGACAATGCCAGGTCCAAAACCACTAAGGCCTGATCACACCTTTTTGTAATTGTTTTTAATGAGAATGAGGCTTCTGGCTTGCGTTTTTTGTGTTGCGATGCACCTTGCGTCACCATCACTGACGACACCAGCAGCCAACAGGAGAGACAAGAGATGGAAGCACGATTGGTCCACAAGACCAGACAGACTCCAAAATCCCTCCCTCTGTCTGCTCCCACCCGACCCCCGTCATATGGTCGGCTCAGCTGCCCACTTGGAACAGGCCGCTCTATAGTTCATGCGATTATTGAGCATCTTGCTACTGCCCAGGTTGACTGAGGTCTCACGTGCTTCAATGTACGTCAGGCATGTAAAGCCCTCCAGCTGCTCCTGCAATCCAGATTTTATCCTCCACTCATCGCCCAGCTGAGTGTTAAATAATTGCTGAGTTTGTTCTCTCCAAATGTTGCATTCTTGCCAATAAACGTAACATACCAAATTATCTAAAAATTCATCCACCAACCTGGCCATCTGACCGACAGCCAGGTTGTGCTCTGCCTACATTAAGCCATCAAGCTGGGCTGGCAAGATGTCAGATTCTCGCTCCACGATTGTTGCAGCCAAAAGAGTTGACGATAAAGATGTCATCGCAAGGGGTGCCCGGTGCCTTAGTGGGTAGAGCAGGCGTCCCATACACTAGGGTAATGTCCTTGCTGCAGCAGCTGCAGGCTCAATTCCAACCTGCGGACCTTTGCTGCATTTCATTCCCTCCTGTTCCCTTCACGCTTAAACTGTCCTTTCTAATAAAGGCAAAAAGCCAAAAAAATAATCTTAAAAAAATACATATTAATTGCAATATCTATACAAATTTTGCAATAAATAAAATAAAAATAATGCTACAAGTCAAATTCACCTTTAATTTTGATTATTGTGTGTTTTGTCTCTTTTTTGGTAAAAGAATTACACTCAAAATACAAATGTTGAGAGGTGGAGAGAGACTGCAACTGTATGTAAGTGTGCAAAAAGAGCAAATACACACAATGGATAATGACCAGGTGGCACTGGTTGAGCGAGACAAAGTGAGAACGGAAAGAGAGGGAAATAATCTAAGAGGCGCTGGATTATTCATACAATATTATCACATGTGTAATATTAACATGATATCAATATTTCAGTTTTAAAAATCATGGTTATTGTCAATACCAGCATATCGTGACACCCCAACTGTCAAGCTGACCTTCAACACAGCAGCAGCAAAGACAGAAATCACCAAAATCATCTAATATTGGTGTCCACATACTTTTGGCCACGTATTGTAGCTGTCACCCCCATTGAAAGAAAACCTGTGCAGCTCCTTGTCTCTTTAGCAGCTGACTGTGTGTTGTCTAAACACAGTGGCGTACGGACTCCTGACTTTACCCTCACAGTGGAAAAACGAACCTGAGAGCCTGTGGGTCTGACCCGCACAGGCATGAGAGCAGCGTGAGGGTAAGAGGAGCTGTAGTGAAAGCCCATCTCTCCTCTCAACAGCACGCATTCGACTTAACCGAGACACCATATTTCAACAGGTTATCTTTCATCCCTCCCTCTGTCTTCCTTCCTCTCATCTCTCCTGGCCATATTGTGCATATTTCTGTTGCCTCTGTGGTATTCCCGTGAACGTTTGCCAGCTCAGCATCACCGTTGGAATTCATCACTCGTGGTTCGGCGCGGCCAGGATTACAGCAGCATTCCCTGCTGCTCAGTCACGACGTAAATTCAGCTCATCCAAGTGGATATCTGGGCTTTTTGGACTGTGTGTTTCTTGGCTGAGGATCTAGACAGGATGAGCATAATACTAAGCCTTTAGGAATCAGGAAGATAGTTCCCGGGATGCCTGGAATTCCTTCCGGAAACCTTGCTGTCTGACTCAGAGGGTGAATTAGAGTCCAGCGCGTATGTGTGTGTTTGAAACAGAGCGAAAGTGAGAGTTACAGCAACTATCTCCCCCTCTCTCTCTCTTCCTTTTGAGGCCAGAGCCAGCTGTATCTACTCACGAGACTAGAGTTATGGGACAGTTATTCAGAGAAGCCTATTATGGTATGAGGACACAACACATCTTACTCCCACACACCCAAACACACACACAAACACACTCACAGACAGAGACCGTTACACCATCGCAGGTGATAGGAATCAGGCTGTTCCACCGTTATCAGACTGAAGTGTGGTGATGCTGTGGATTCCTCAGATACCTAACTGGTCAGGTTTATTCCTCAATATAGACGAGCGCTGCAGACAATTGCCTAATACAAGTCTGAAGTGCAATAAAACATAATCTATGATTCAGCCATTACACTCATGAAGTCATGGAGAGGAAAAAAGAAGGAGGTTCACAGATGAAAGGAATGCAGAGGAAAAGTGAAGCAAGGGACAGAGGCTGAATCTGTCTGTGTAGTGACACACTTTCTTTGGCTGCATTATCATCAGTTCAAAATCCATTTACAGTCTGTTGACATCAGAGACGGATACGTGTTTACACAGGAATGTAAGGCTAAACTACAAAACAATGCTTCACAGCTTGGGTGGGCAGTTTAATTTTGGCGTCATTGAGCAAAAATCCCATAAGACAAACCTTGGGTAATTTGTAATTAAAGAGGCCTGAGAGAACACCAGACTTCAGCACCTCTGCTTGGCTCTGTCATCAGGCTTTAGAGAATCTAGGCCATGACGGAGGCTTTGGTCAGTAAAGAGAGGGCAGCTGTCAATCATGTCAATGACAGCTTGTGAGCTGCAGTCAAACTGTCAAACTCAGCAATGCTAAACAAATATGTAACAAGATTCTGGTACTGCATTGCCTATTTCTCGCCTCAAATGTTTCCAAAATATATTTCAGTGTAGTGTTTAGCTGTGAAATGAGAAAGTTTAGCCCCATTTCCCCCCAAAGAATTCAGCATAGTACCTTTAGAGCCAAAAGTAATCCCTGCGGACATGTACCAAGACCACAGATCAGTTTAGCAATTCCTCTGCACATAGTACCCTTAAATGTGGGCGGTGTTGTTGTCACTCACTGCTCCGTCCAGCAATCACTGTATTTCCTCATCACTGGTGACGCAGATGGAAGTCTGCACCTCATTTATCGTCCACAGAACAAGGCTGCACGGCAACATTTTCAGAACAAAATAAAACAGGCTGCAAATAGCAGATTTGTGCATTAAGTCCTTCTCAGGCAAGCTCAGGGGTTTAGTGCTGCCATAGCCCACAGGAACAATGCTCCGCCATTGTTTTTTTTCTCCAAGTGAGGACTAGAATAAAAACAGTTCACATAATTTAGTCAAAATTAATACATATTCTAATGCTTGAAGATCCACTCATCACTAAAAGTGCATGTCATCCAAGAGACACAATAAAAACTAATGGAAAGGTCAAAGTTGTCACTGTGAAATTTAAGGTGTGTCGATGCATTCATGTCGTCAACTCATGCACTGAGTGACATTACAAGTCAATGTTCCTTTCAAAACACGAGGCGCACCACACTGCCTTTTTTTTTAATGATTTAATGAATGCCACTAGTAAAAACGCTTGCTGCACTTTTTTATTGTTGCCAGGCAACCATCCCATCACCTCCTTACACTTACCTTCCCATGTAATCAATCTTCCATTTTTTTTTCTCCACAGTAATTAGTATCTAGTTCCTGACATGTTGAGGCAGAGAGTACATGCTGTAGCTCTGGTCGAGGGTGAGAGGCTGTCAGTAAACAGTTTGTAGGGCACAGGGAAACAGAGATCTGTGTGGGTACATGAGACCCTAATAATGAAGGTGGATCAAGGGGAGTACCACCAGTTGGTCCAGGAGCTTCTCCTCAATGATGGTCATTTCCAGGCATATTTTAGGATGACTTGGGGGCAGTTTGACACCCTGCTGTCTATTGTTGGGCCATATAGCTCTGGGTATCCAGCAACCACTACCACCAGTTTCTCCTCCATTGTTTACCTACTGTAAACTTATTGTCATGACCACCACAGAAGGCCCACCTCTCTAATCATACATCATGGGCGATGGGGAAAAAAATGATGATGAAAAAAGAGATGACACAGGGTGTTTTTCCACCCTGAGTTTGTTTTTTCGACTCAAGGATTTCAAAACGCTCCAGCAAAGATGCCAGGTGCATAGAGCGCAGAAATGTGAGGCACAAAAAGCTTCATTCTCAGTAAAAACAATTACGAAAAAGCCTCCTCCAGCAGCTAGAATGCTTTCTGTGTGATCAGGGCCTTAGTCATTATATCCAGATGGCTGATTATTATTCATCTAAAACCTTGTGACGGAAATATTTTGTGAAAGCACCAATAGTCAACCCTAAAATTTTGTCCAAATATCAATATTGAGGTATCTGGTAATAAATAGTGTGACATTTGATTTTCTCCATGTTGTCCAGCCCTACAATGTTTACAGCAGTAACCTGGGGTGATCCTTTTATCGCCTTTTACCCTTGTGTCTCTCCAGAATAAGTGGGGATCTACACACCTGAGGGGATTCTCCAGCAATTTAGTATCACACTTTCACACAGTTGGAGGACTTGCAGAGGACAGACTTACAACAGAAATATTAACAGTGGTGCAACAAAAGTGTGGGTCAGGCGCCGAAAACACTTGATCCAAAACTTCCCATAATTCAGCTCTGTAGTGTCTTTTATTACATCCTTCATGGCTGGTTAACACCCACATGGTGCCAGTTTTTAAGTTGTCACAAATTCTGGCCAGTTCCCAAAGCCCAACCTGCGATAACTGTGATGACATCAGACTTCACAAAGATCCTCCAGAGACACAGAAGACTTTTTACAACTGTTTCCACAGTGCTAACAATAACTGGTAAACTGATCTGCATAAAATCAGTGGAACGCCCCTTTATCTTGGTGAGCATAAACCTTTTATTACTTATAAAACTGATAGTGGAAACTATGAGCAGAATAATCCTTTCACATGTGGTTTGGATCATCTGTTTATCAGTGTGTATCTATCATCTATTAAGTTTTTGTCCCAACAGCTGAGACAATGGACATGGATCAGGTTCAGGAACTGATATTAACATGATGTCAGAGGTGGCACAGAGGCACACCTTATGAGACATTAGAGTGCACAAATATCTTCCACCTCTCTGTCTCACAAACACACACAGAGGACACATGAGAGATTAAACAAGATATTCATTTGTGGGCTTCCCTCATCTTTGCTGGCGGCCAAGGACAGTCTCTCCACCACACACTAACACACACACACACACACAGAAACACAGACACAGACAGGAACACTGAGGACACCGGTTTCATTTCAACTTTGGTACGGACACATTTTTAGTACCTGCTCTAGGGTTCCTCCCCCAGAACATTTTGAGCATCCAACACTTCATGTATCATTTATGTCAAGAAAACGCAAAATGATGGGTGACGATTCAAAACATAAAAACAGACTATGATGAAATATAACTCAGTAAAGCTCTAAGGTATTCTGTATTGCTTTCAAGTATTTGTTTTCCTGTAGATCAACTTTTCACATCTAAAGTTATCCCTGCTGAGTAAACAGACAAGTAGGCACAATTTACTTTAATTAACTTAAAACACTTTTGATCGGGCAAAAATATGTGATCTTCCCATACTGAAAAATAAAATGCACTGTCCTTTACTGAATCAATAAGAAACAATTTGTGCACAGGACTGTTGAGCCCAATTCAGACCAAAGATTTGTGACGAGATGAGAAACCATGAAACAGGCAGCTACTTGCAATGTGCCGCTCTGCAACGTTCTAAAAACCTGCGGTTCACACCAATGCAACTAGATGAGACGGTGTATCATCTCTATGCAACAACTCTCTGCACATCTGTTCTGATTTCCAGCTTTTCAGGCGTATTTTGTGGCTGAATATAATTTGTAGCTTCAATATGAATGAGGATAGTGATAGTGACATACTGACTAAAGCTGCATTTGTAGTCGTGATGAAACAGTGAAAAACAATTAACAATTAATCAGTCAATGACAATGTGTGTGTGTGAGGGGACATAAGCACATACAGCGAGCAGCAGCAGCAGCAGCGACCCACCGTCCGACACCAGCACACTGTGAGGACAGAAACAGAGAGCTTGGCCATTTTGACTTGACCAGAGGACTTCACTACAAGCTGATTGGCTGTAAAAACAGGTACTCGTACTTGTCATCCTCCGCTTATCCGGGTCCGGGTCGCGGGGGCAGCAGCCTCAGCAAAGAAGCCCAGACAGTCCTCTCCCCAGCCACTTCCGTCAGCTCTTCCGAGGGAACCCCGAGGTGTTCCCAGGCCAGCCGGGCGATGTAATCCCTCCAGTGTGTCCTGGGGCGGCCCCAAGGTCTCCTCCTGATTGGACATGCCCGAAACACCTCCCAAGGGAGGCATCCGGAAGGCATCCTAACCAGATGCCCGAACCACCTCAACTGGCTCCTCTCGATGTGGAGGAGCAGCGGCTCTACTACGAGTCCCTCCCGGATGTCCGAGCTCCTCACCCTATCTCTAAGGCTGAGCCCAGCCACCCTGCGGAGGAAACTCATTTGGGCCACTTGTACTTGCAATCTTGTTCTTTCGGTCACTACCCAGAGCTCGTGACCATAGGTGAGGGTTGGGTTGGTTCTGGCTAAGCTCCCTCTTCACCACAACCGACCGGTTAAGTGCCTGCATCACTGCTGACGCTGCCCCAATCCGCCTGTCAATCTCCCGCTCCAACCCACCCTCACTCGTGAACAAGATCCTGAGATACTTAAACTCCTCCACCTGAGGCATGATCTCCCCCCCGACAATCAGCCTTCCACCTCACCATCTGCATCGCCTATTTCCTGTCTCCAAAATGTTCGTAAGCATGGGTCAAAGTTTCTCCCATCAAATCTGTTTTTATAGATCACTACTTTTGCGTGCGAAGCGGCACGCGCCTCTTTCAGGCCCTGTTTTGTGAGTACGCAATGTTTATAAAAGAGACCCCAGTTCACTCAAACATTGGTAGAGACATGTTCCTACTCTCCATATGCAAACCTACACCCATGACAAACACACAAACACACACAGAACCATACCTCTATGCACTGCCAGGGTCAGAACAAAGACATAATACATTTTTACTGCATGTTGGCGGTCCATTTGTCCAAATCTGGTTTGTTTTAAATCATAATGTACCACACATTCATGCTTGTTTCCCACTGCTGGAAACTCACAGCAGAGGAGAATAGTGCCTTTGAGGTCCTTTTTTCCGGTTTTGTTTTATAGCACAGTTGTTGCCATTTTCTCCTACTGCTGGCTTTGTAGTGCCAACATGTTCTACTGTTCTACTTTACGCTGCATGTTTTTTTCTTTCTTTCATTCACACCCAGAATGCACTGGAAAGAATCCCTCCGTCACCAGTTCCCACAGCTCACCTACAGCAGCCCATAAGGGACAATAGATGCATTCAAGTATGAATAGCTGGCAGCTTTCTGAAAACTTTTGAACAGGGTGAAAGGATACTCCTCAGCTGCTGTGCTATAAATTCACGGTCACATCAAGGTGATTTTTTTTGCCCCTGGGCTTTTGTTGATTTCTGTTTCTGCATCTGACACACACTTTTAACTGTCCAAGAGCAACCTCCAACTATCTCTCTATTGCACTGAGTAAACTCATGCTGTGTTGCTGCATCATCCCTCTCACCATCCTCTGAAACACACACATCAGAGAATCAAACAACTCAAGTCCTCTAAGAAGCGAATGCAGCGTCTAACAGCTGACTGACAGGACTGTGCCGATATCGAGGTCACTCTCTGATTCTTCTAATAAATGGGCAGTCGCTTGTGATGGATGCTTTGATCTCAGAATGACTTACTGATCATCCATTGTGTGTATGTGTGTAAGCATGTGTGTGTGATATCTGTCACTCGGAGGCTCCCAGCACTATTATAACGAGCATACGGTTGGCGTCACACACAGCTCACATTAACCCGTTGGCTCTTTCTGTGTCTCCAAGATTGTGTGTTTGTATCTTCGTCTCCAGCTCTGTGAACACACATTTTGATGTACTCGTGCGATGGCTAATGTAAGTGTTTTACTCATGTTTTAATGTCTGATTATGTGCAGTGAGTCAGGGGCAGAATGAGACAAAGTCTTTGGCTCAGAGCTACGACTCGAGTGCCGCCTCGCTCCCCTCATCTAGCCTCATCATCCGTCTTTATCAAGCCCCGCACCCTTTGGTCACTGTCCTAAACTTTTGTGGTCAGCGCCTTGAGAGAAGTCAGCCACGCACCCAGAAAACTCCCTCACACTCCCACAGCCGCTCAATAAGGACCATTCATGGTGCGCCACTATAGGCAGTATAGGCAGTAACAGAACAGAACATTGTGCCTACACACATTTATGCCAATGTAAGGGTGAGCCAGAGGTGAGCGAGAAACCCCAAGAAGTCCCAATCCAATTTCACAGAGAAATTCACCACAGAAAAAAAATCCACGGCGACACAATGAGATGTTTCAAGTGCAAAGCTTCAGTCTCTGAAGGATTGCAGTCAAACGTCCCCACAATCCCACACTCCCCTCCCCGCTCCGATCCCTCTCTCCTGCTAAAACAAGATCCATGAGTGGCTCCTGCAGATATCTAACCTGGCAAGCATATGAATGTGTGTGCGTGTGTGTGTGTGTGTGTGTGTGTGTGTGTGTGTGTGTTCATTCCTCGGGCTGTCCCATGGGGAATATGTGCGTCTCGTCTGTGAGTCACAGGCAGGGTCTGTGTCTGTGTAAGAGTCCATCAGAACACATCAGCATCAACATCCCCTAGTTTACCTCAGGCAGGCACACACACACACACACACACACACACACACACACACACACACAAACACACACATTGTACATCGTTAAACCTCCCCAGGGCTATGTGCTATCCCCCCACGTCCCCTCAAGCTGAAACCTCAGTTACTCTCCTCCCTTCACTTTCCATGTCAGACAGGCCGTTCACTGACACTGGACAACTGCTAGCATATGCCGCTTGCCTGGGAAACACGGACAACTGTCCGGATCTGAATGACACACTTCATAACACACGCATACACAAATATTTCACAACATACAAACTACGGTATGCAAAAGGCTCCAAAAGGACCAAAAAGGTGCCAAGATTTCTTACAAGCAGCACAGGTTTAAACCATAGTGATGTGTGTGAGCCACACCGGTCATGGCTGCTGCAATAAACACGGCAGCTTCACGACAGTTTGCCGGAAATAAGGTGGCTGTGGGAGAAGTCAGGAGATGTGATGAAGTTCTCATGTGCAGCACACAATAAAGTTAACACTAAGCTGAAGCAAACACAGACTGTACAAAATGATGGGTGTAGCTACCATTATGTCACCCATTGGTTCGTGGACTCCTGTTTTGAAGCCTCAAGTTCGGCATTTCATCCGTTGCCATCTTAGTTTTTTGGAGCCAGAAGTGATGCACAGACTGAAGCAACTCCTCGCAGACAGCCTGTCACTCAAGCAGCCCGCCCTTAAATACGCGTAACTTTGGGCCTCAATAAAATGTGAACACATAAATTAAAAGAAAGATTCAACCCTGTGCAGAATCATGATATTAGCTATGACTGTTTTTTTTGTGCCAGGCTGTAAACAGTCAGCCCCAGGTGGCCATTCAGTGAACTGCAGGTTTTGGCACTTCCGAGTTGGCTCTACTTTTCCACCTTGGAGATTGCCGCTTGGTTTAAACTGATCTTCACTCAGATTTTATGTCCCCACTCACACCCAAAAGTTGTTGTGCTGCATGCTGCAAGAAGACGCTGCACATCACAGTTTACAGTAAACAACGTTCCCTTAGGACACGCCCGGCTCTGAAAATTTTCCAGTTGCAGAAACTGAAGAAAAATGGGGAGAACACAAAAAATGAGTGGCTGATTGCGCACCAGAGTCCCGCCAAGAAGTAATTTTAAAAAATGATTAAACAATGACTGTTTGTGCTGCAAATACTATTTTTAGAAACAGATTGTCACATAGATTTTTGATTTCCTAATCTAATTTTCACAATTGTTTAATAATAAAAATAAAGGCAGACAAATTCCTAGATTATTTGAAAAAATAACTAGAATTACCGCCTCATGGTTTTATGCTTCCATGAACCAGTCAACTTGCAGTTAGTTTACATCCATGTCTATGAAAACGTCGAGCATAGCAGATCTATACAATCAGCACAGTTTCAAGGTGGACACCAAAGACTAGTGTTGCCAATTTAGTATCTGAACAAATATCTCCTCCTCTGTTCCTGAGATACGGTGTTAAATACTGGCCAGAAAAGTGTTTTTGCAAAATATTATGATGTCACAATGAAGGTGACCTTTGACCTTTTGGTTATAAAATGTCATCCCTTCATTATTTCATCCTTTTAGACAAAAGTGTGAATTTTCATCATAATAAGCATATGAATTCTTGAGTTATGGCCAAAAACATGTTTTCTGAGGTCACAGTGACCTTCGACCACCAAATTCTAATCAGTTCATTTTTGAAGAGGACGTTTGTGCCAAATTTGAGAGAATTCCCTCAAGGCTGTCTTGAGATGTTGCGTTCACAAGAATGAGACTGATGCAAGGTAAAAGCGACCTTGAACTTTGATCACCAAATTCTAATCACTTCATTCTTAAGTTTAAGTGGACGTTTGTGCCAAATCCGGAGAAACTACCTCAAGTTGTTCTTGAGATACTGCATTTCCAAGAACGGGATAGATGGACAGCCTGAAAACATAATGCCTCTGGTCACAGCTATCGCCGGGACAGAGACGTAAAAAGCAGAACTAATGGTCCCATAAATATGCAGAAGAGGCAAAAACTAAATTTCAATCTTGAAATTTTTACTTTCTGGGGCGTTGGTGGCTTAGTGGTAGAGCAGACGGCCCGGGTTTGAATCCAGCCTGTGGCCCTTTGCTGCATGTCATCCCCTCTCTCTCTCCCCCCTTCACGCTTACCTGTCCTGTCCATTAAACGCAAAATGGCCCAAAAAATATCTTTAAAAAAAAAAAAGAAGAATCTTTACTTTCTAGTACACCATAAGGAAATACTTTCAAGGAAGTAAAAATAATAAGGTTCAAGCAAAGGGAAGGGTTTTGTTGTGTGTGTGTGTGTGTGTGTGTGTGTGTGTGTGTGTGTGTGTGTGTGTGTGTGTGTGTGTGTGTGTGTGTAAAGTTGTGAAACAGTGTTTTATTTCTTTGTACATTTGTACAACCTGAGTGCCCGGGGTAATAAACATAAATTTGGCTTGCAGAAGAGACGGCAGTGGAGACAAAGAAAGACAACAGAGACAACAGTAAAACAGACAAAAGTAAAAAAAACAGGGAAATAGACAAGAGGAGAGCGTGGAGACAGAGAGGCAGACAGACAAAAAGACAGAGACGGGGAAGTGTGCAAACAGAGACATGCAGACAACAAAAAAACAGGGAAAGAGAGATAGAAACAGGGAGGTGTAGAGACAGAAAAGCTGACTGAGTGGACAGCAGGGCTTTACTCTGAGTGCTTCAGCGAGGCTCTCTGCGCTGAGAGTCATTATGGTTCTATGACACAGATGAATGGTACATTAGCATAAGGGAGAACCTGACATGACAAATAACAGACACAACCAACTCTCTTTTTTATGAGCTTTCTTCCACCAAAAGTGGAAAGTGGCAGTGACATCGCTTTCCCGTCCGCAGCCTGCGTGTGCTTGTTTGTTTGTCTGTTTATGTGACACATTCACGTGAGTGCGTGACCCCAACATCCACAGCACAGTTCGTCACATGAAAAGAGGATAGGCTATTGTACTCAATCACGCTGCCTCATACAGACGTTACTACAGTACCCAGGGTGTGTGTGTAGAAGAGAATAAAAGAGAATATAACAGCCCTGCAGAGCTTCACTACGCAGTGAGTGTTAGTTAAGAGCCTCTGTATGGACTTGTGGCCTTGTTTGGAGTGTGCCTCATTCTGGTGCGTTGTTTGATGAAGAGGCTCTCAGAAAATACACATATCCACACACACACACACACACACACACACACACTCACTAGAAATGATATCAATGGTTTTCAAGCACATGGAAAATGAGTGCATGTTTGGTGGGTGAAAGCAGCATCCCAAGGTCTTCCATCCGTTGATTGTTCTGCGTTCCTGTTAATAATTTCCAGAGTGTATATGTCCGTGACTATTCCTGGCATGTGATTAGGAGTTTTGTGTAGACAGAGCCGTGCGTAGGGGAAAAGTCTCTTACCCTGGCTAAGCTCTGGGTTTCCGGTTCACTCTCTGTAACTCTGCTGACTGAGTGGAAGTCGCTTCTTGGCTTCTTCCTCGCCTTTGTTGACTCACCGGGCAGGCATGTCCACAAAAATAGCAAGGGGAACCTTTGTGCGTATGAGGTGTCCTCCTGATGAGGTGGCACAGAGCCACTTAAGCACCTTAGAGCTGGGAAACACTGGGATTGCCCAACCTATCTATCCCATAATAATTGGATCAGCGTGTGTCCAACGAGGCCCGGGCCAGGCTGCAACTAACTAATGTCCTAATTGGATTAGTGAGTGTTGGCTATGTTTGTGTGTGTGTGTGTGTGTGTGAGGGCTTCCCCAGCTTACCGTGTCCCCGGTGTGTATAGTAAAGCTGGTGGAGCAAGACGTGCGTGTAACGTCACTCTCTAAGGCAGCTGTCCGGTCGCTGCTGTGACCCCATGACTGGCTTTTTTCCTGCTGCCACGGCAACACCAAACAGGAGATTCCATCAGCAACACAAGCGTGACGTCACTGAGCGAGAAGAGGAAAGAGACAGAGAGGAAAAGATTAATGTACCTGACAGGATCCAACCGAGCAAGCTGTTAATGAGTGTGGGATGAAGCCTACTGTGTGGGACAAGCCGAGGACCCTCACAACTCAACAAAGTGTGCCCATTACCACGATTACATAACTCAGTCAGTTGACTTCTACTTGGGATCACAAAGAAAAAAATGCAATAATGTGTTTTGTCTGGCACTGAGGTGGATCGGGGGTCAGCACCCTGAAAGTAGGCCGGTATGGTCCGGTACTCTACCACTAAGGCCTCCAAGCAGTCCAGGTTGGTTTCAATTGTGAAATGCTGTGGATGGTAGGGGTGGGCAATATTTCAGGGTATTTTTGCGATAACAAAGCAAAATCCTAAACAGCTGAGTTGGGGGTTTTTTCCCACCTGGACCTTTATGCTCTGCCATTTCTCCTCTAATCATCACGCTGTAACCTGTGACAGGCTGTTATGATACCACAACTATCACACATTCACATATATGGAGTTTTTTGTGGAGCTGTGAGCATCATGTAGGTTAACATTACCAAAGGTTTAATCACTTGATGACACCACAGTGTGTGCACAGCGAGAGAGGAGAGGGAGAGACGCTGTGCTGCTGCCAGAGGAGCCTCTGACTGAGTTCCCTCTGAGCGGTAACTTGCTAAAAGAGTCTGAGAAGTCCGGGGCTGTTCATAAAACATTCAGGACGCCACAGTTTGTTCCACACTACTTAAGACTTTCCTCTTTGATAAAGCTTATAGTTAGGGCTGGCTCAGGCTTGCCCTGTACCAGCCCCTAGTTAGGCTGACTTAGGCCTAGTCTGCCGGAGGACCCCCCTATAATACACCAGGCACCTTCTCTCCTCCTCTCCTCTCCTCTCTCTCTCTCTCTCTCTCTCTCTCTCTCTCTCTCGTATTCTATTACTGCATCTTGATAACTCGGCCATTCTGGATGTCACTAACTCGGCTTCTTCTCCGGAGCCTTTGTGCTACACTGTCTCTCAGGTTAACTCATACCGTAGCGGTGCCTGGATGGTGTGATGTGTGTGGTTGTGCTGCTGCCGTGGTCCTGCCAGATGCCTCCTGCTGCTGCTGCTGTTATCATTAGTCATTAGTCATACTTCTACTGTTATTATATACATATGATTATTGTCACACTTGTATACTGCCAGATATTAATACATACTTTCAACATATTGTACCGCAGTAACCAGAACTATAACTATAATATTATTACTTTCATTAATGTTGTTGTAAGCTACTGTCATTACCGTCTGTCCTGCATCTCTCTCTCTCTCTCTCTCTCTCTCTCTCTCTCTCTCTCTCTCTGTCTCATTGTGTCATATGGATTACTGTTAATTTATTATGCTGATCTGTTCTGTACGACATCTATTGCACGTCTGTCCGTCCTGGAAGAGGGATCCCTCCTCGTGCTCTTCCTGAGGTTTCTACCGTTTTTTTTTCCCCGTAAAAGGGTTTTTTTGGGGGGAGTTTTTCCTTATCCGCTGTGAGGGTCATAAGGACAGAGGGATGTCGTATGCTGTAAAGCCCTGTGAGGCAAATTGTGATTTGTGATATTGGGCTTTATATATAAAATTGAATTGAATTGAACTGAATTGAAGCTGCTCCTCTTTTTGAAACCACAGCGGAATTGCTAATTATTTCGCTTTCAGCCATGTTTGTCGTTGCCCTGGGTAACAGTATGACTTCAATATGTCCAAATATCACCAATATCATGAATTTGTCATATGATATTAAAAAATATACTGGTATTACTGTGAACGAGATGATATGGCACACCCCTAGTGCATGGTACCAATAAAACTGTTCCATTCCCTCCTTGTTTTCGTTACCCCTCTGTTGAGGTACCTTGCACACTGATCCGATACTAAAAGGTGGAGTTGGACATACTGCAGTCCACTGATTCAAGTCAAGAGAGAATCAACACTGCACAAATCACAAACCCTCTTATTTTTACAAACCCCATCACTTGTGACCGAAACTCTGAACTCTCCAGCCTGTTCTTTTCTGGGCGCAACCCTGTTCTAAGACTATCAACAAGGTGCAAAAGTTCCTCTGCATTGTCAGTGAAGAGGAAATACAGTAAAAAGCTGGACAGAGCAGTGACACAGCTATTTCCATCTGGTAACAACTCTGCTTTAATTTGTAAGTGCTTTCTAAGGCAGGAACACCAAACAGATCTAGGGTTTAGAAACATGTTAACGGGTTATGCATGGGTTACATACAGGTTCTACGAATATTCTACTTAAATTTTTTGGTGGGAACGTGGTTTGAAAGATTTCAGTGCCCGGAAATGTGACACCAGCTGCCTGTCAAAACCCACATGCACAAATCAGTTTCACAATCACATTTAAGACAAGAAAACACATCTGATAACCACAGGTCAACATAAAAAAAAAAAAAAAAAAAAAAAAAAGACAATTCATTTTTAGATACCTCGTCATTACTCACAGTGGGAGGAACAACACATGAATAGAGCCGTCAGTCAGTCAGTCAATCAGTTTCTCTGTCAGTCAACAGCGGCCTTCAATGCTCCGAAAATCCTTCTCTTACATGGGCCTTAGGTGTCCATAATACCAACTATGGCGGATAACTCATTTTAATGTGCACATAGTAAGAGGCAATTTGAGACGTTTTATTCATCATCATCGGGCAGCACGGTGGTTAGTGGTGGTTAGCACTGTCGCCTCACAGCAAGAGGGTTGCCGGTTCGATCCCGGGTGTGGGAGCCCTTCTGTGCGGAGTTTGCATGTTCTCCCCGTGTCAGCATGGGTTCTCTCCGGGCACTCCGGCTTCCTCCCACAGTCCAAAGACATGCAGATCGGGGATTAGGTTAATTGATAACTCTAAATTGTCCATAGGTGTGAATGTGAGCGTGAGTGGTTGTTTGTCTCTATGTGTCAGCCCTGTGATAGTCTGGCGACCTGTCCAGGGTGTACCCTGCCTAATTTACACTCGTCATTCACTCATAATTTATTATCGTGAATGTCAAGTGTTTCTAATTTCTTTCTACACCATACAGGCTTTGAAAAATTAACCTAGTAGAGTGGCAGCCCCATGTACAAAGGCTATGTCACATCTTTTAAATTCTCCGCAAATATTTTTTTTATTGTTTTTATATGTCTTTTATTGATAATCAGTCTAATAACTTTTTATTATATACAGTACAGGCCAAAAGTTTGGACACACCTTCTCATTCAATGCGTTTTCTTTATTTTCATGACTATTTACATTGTAGATTCTCACTGAATGAACACATGTGGAGTTATGTACTTAACAAAAAAAGGTGAAATAACTGAAAACATGTTTTATATTCTAGTTTCTTCAAAATAGCCACCCTTTGCTCTGATTACTGCTTTGCACACTCTTGGCATTCTCTCCATGAGCTTCAAGAGGTAGTCACCTGAAATGGTTTTCCAACAGTCTTGAAGGAGTTCCCAGAGGTGTTTAGCACTTGTTGGCCCCTTTGCCTTCACTCTGCGGTCCAGCTCACCCCAAACCATCTCGACTGGGTTCAGGTCCAGTGACTGTGGAGGCCAGGTCATCTGCCGCAGCACTCCATCACTCTCCTTCTTGGTCAAATAGCCCTTACACAGCCTGGAGGTGTGTTTGGGGTCATTGTCCTGTTGAAAAATAAATGGTCATCCAACTAAACGCAAACCGGATGGGATGGCATGTCGCTGCAGGATGCTGTGGTAGCCATGCTGGTTCAGTGTGCCTTCAATTTTGAATAAATCCCCAACAGTGTCACCAGCAAAACACCCCCACACCATCACACCTCCTCCTCCATGCTTCACAGTGGGAACCAGGCATGTGGAATCCATCCGTTCACCTTTTCTGCGTCTCACAAAGACACGGCGGTTGGAACCAAAGATCTCAAATTTGGACTCATCAGACCAAAGCACAGATTTCCACTGGTCTAATGTCCATTCCTTGTGTTTCTTGGCCCAAACAAATCTCTTCTGCTTGTTGCCTCTCCTTAGCAGTGGTTTCCTAGCAGCTATTTGACCATGAAGGCCTGATTCGCAGTCTCCTCTTAACAGTTGTTCTAGAGATGGGTCTGCTGCTAGAACTCTGTGTGGCATTCATCTGGTCTCTGATCTGAGCTGCTGTTAACTTGCGATTTCTGAGGCTGGTGACTCGGATGAACTTATCCTCAGAAGCAGAGGTGACTCTTGGTCTTCCTTTCCTGGGTCGGTCCTCATGTGTGCCAGTTTCGTTGAAGCGCTTGATGGTTTTTGCGACTCCACTTGGGGACACATTTAAAGTTTTTGCAATTTTCCGGACTGACTGACCTTCATTTCTTAAAGTGATGATGGCCACTCGTTTTTCTTTAGTTAGCTGATTGGTTCTTGCCATAATATGAATTTTAACAGTTGTCCAATAGGGCTGTCGGCTGTGTATTAACCTGACTTCTGCACAACACAACTGATGGTCCCAACCCCATTGATAAAGCAAGAAATTCCACTAATTAACCCTGATAAGGCACACCTGTGAAGTGGAAACCATTTCAGGTGGCTACCTCTTGAAGCTCATGGAGAGAATGCCAAGAGTGTGCAAAGCAGTAATCAGAGCAAAGGGTGGCTATTTTGAAGAAACTAGAATATAAAACATGTTTTCAGTTATTTCACCTTTTTTTGTTAAGTACATAACTCCACATGTGTTCATTCATAGTTTTGATGCCTTCAGTGAGAATCTACAATGTAAATAGTCATGAAAATAAAGAAAACGCATTGAATGAGAAGGTGTGTCCAAACTTTTGGCCTGTACTGTATATAGATTCCTTTAGTCCATTGAACTCCTTGGCTTTTTTCATTTTTTATTTATTACTTATCTATTTATGTGCCTACATATGACTGTATGTTGCAGTATGTGTGCAAGGCAAGCTGTTCAAACAAATTGCCCATGGTGGGAGCAATGAAGTTGTCTGAATCTGAATCTATGTCCTTGCCACAGTGGGCAGATTCCAACCTGTGGCCCTTGGCTGCATTCATCCCTTCTCTATACCTCTTTCACGCTCATCCCATCCTATCTAATAAAGGTAAAAAAGCCATAAAAAAGCTGAGGGCAATATGACAATGTGAAACAATAAAGGTTGGGGTAGTAGTATCCCAATGTACACCAACTACACCAAGAACTTCATACTTAGGGTGTACTTTCACTCATGCTTACAGGTAGGGAGAAGGTTCTGGGTTCTCTTGGTGCTCCGGAAAACGTAAAGGTTAACTGGTTACTCCAAATTGTTCATAGAATGTAAGAGTGACTGGTTTATAATATTCGTTAACCCTGTGATGGACGGGCAACATGTCCAGGTCATATCCAGTTTTGTCTGTGACAGACTCCGGCCCCCACAACTCTGCAAAAAGCAATACAAAGGTATAGTAAAAGAGGGATTCTCCTAGGTGTCAGTGGTTTGCAGTAAGTGCAAGGTGGTTCTGGGTTAGCTGAGCGCTCCATTTTCTCTCACAGTCCAAAGACATGCAGGTAGCATCAGGTAAACTGGAATCTTTAAATTGCCTTTAGGTGGAAGTGTGCATGGCCTGTGATTTATTGCTTAAATGTCCTGGGTGCATCCTGCTTCTCACTCAGTACATGCTGGGATTGGTTCCAACACCCTGAGGCCCTGTTCAGACCGGGTATTAACATGTATGTTGGGTGATCCAATCACAAGTGGACAGTTCTAAGTGTGTCTGTACACACCTGGCATTAGAATGTAAAGGACAAGTGGCCACTTGTGATTGGATCTCATTTTCTTGTTCTATATACAAATAAACAGGCACATCCTTTCCGTTTGTAGGGACCAAATGCATTGCTGTTTTTAACTAGCGGGAGACAGCAATGCACTTCCTGTGCCTGGTCTGCCGGACATGAGAATGAGCGCAAAAGTGAGAAGAAGAAGGAGAAGAAGAAGAAGAAGCAGAAGAAGAAGGTTTAATGTACAAAACAATGGGAAGACTTTCTTAAAACAACATTGTTGGTGCACAAATGAGTAGGTACTTCCGCCTGTGAAAAGGACGTGGACCAGGACACATTAGCCTACAGACTACTAAAAGAATACAACTATATGCGGACGAGACCAGGCCTGAATGTGGACTGAGCGACTGGATGTCAAGATCTACTGAGGACGCATTGGGTCCATTCACACCTGTACTTAGAGCTGCCCACTTGTGGTCCTATCACCATAGATGCATGTTAATATCAGGTGTAATCAGGGCACAAACTTGAGTAACTTTTGCTGAACACAAGTGATATTTAAGGGTTTATGGTAAAGGCCAAAACTTAGTATGACTGTTGCAAAAGTAGAGACGTAGAGTCAGTTAACTAGGACTTGGTATTACTTAGAAAATTGCGATACCAGTAATAAGGTAATATCAGTACCCTTAAAGGGAAATTTTGGTTTATTTCAACCCATCTCCTACTGTCCTAAATTTGTTTCAAGTGACTAGTGACATAAAAATAATAGTTAGCATGTTAGCTGTTAGCCTAGATACAGCCGGGGCGCATAGTAGCGTCAGACCTGTTAAAACGTAAGTGAACAGGCATACTTCAAGTGCAAAGTTAGTCCACTAAACAAGTTTTTTTTCCACAAAGACCACCTCATATCATGAGGATAAATGTCAGAGAACATATAGAAAACAACATGTAAACGTGTTGTCTTAATTTACCGGTGTGGTGCCATGTTTGTTTACCCCTTTAGCACTGCTTTCCAAAGTGCAGCCGAAATATATCTCGCAAGCTCTAGATAAAGCCCAGCTGGATGCTGACTCCAGGTGGAGGTGTCTTATCCTCGGTCACATCCAGACCTTGAAAATAAGGCTGCAACCGGTCCCATTCCTTGCAACAGAGGCATTCCTCTTCTGTGGGCATTGGGGCACAGCATTCACAGGTACACCACCAATCTCCAGAGCTATGCAGCCTTGCAGCAGCCATTCCTCCTCTCTCGTCCTCTACCTGTTGTGCCCCTCTCTCTCTCTTCCTCCATTCTTCAATTTCACGAAGCTCTTCGTCAGTGTATTCTGGCTCAAATAAATAAGGGCGGCCATCAAACTCTGCAAAATCAAATTCCTCCTCCACAAAGTCATTATTCTATAAATCTTTCATAAAATAAATGAATGCACTTTTCAGGCTACTGTCCGGTTCTACATTCCAGCTGTTGCTGCTTGTTCAGGCACGCTATAAGATCGCTGCTTGTTCTTGCGATATTTCAGCCGCGCTTTGGAAAGCAGAGCTAAATGGTAAACAAACATGGCAGCACACCGGTAAGGTAAGACAATACGTTTACATGTCATTTTCTATATGTTCTCTGACATTTATCCGAACGATATGAGGCAGTCTTTGTGGAAAAAAAGCTTGTTTAGTGGACTAATTTTGCACTTGAAGTATGCCCGTTCACTTACGTTTTAACAGGTCTGACGCTACTATGCGCCCCGGCTGTATCTAGGCTAATGGCTAACATGCTAACTATTATTTTTATGTCACTAGTCACTTGAAACAAATTTAGGACAATAGGAGACAGGTTGAAATAAACCGAAATTTCCCTTTAAAGTGATAGGATGCCAACAGACTACTTTCAAAAGCCATTATGTGAAAGGAGTGGCATGTGGTATAGCCGTAATTTTGAACATTTTGGTGGCATCTTGCCACACTGAACTGCCAATTCTGTCAAATGCACCGCACTCAACTTCACCACAACACAGACTGTATGGGTTAGCTACTGCAGCAGGAATGTGAGCTCTTCCTAGGAAAGTTGTTGGAGTCCACCTGGCCACACTCGCACAATGACAGGGGTAACTGTTAGCTTTACACGGCTAACGTTACCTATTGGTTATCGATGTGTAATGACAGAGACATCGACAGCTGTTTAGGTGTTCATTTTACAGCTCAGAGTATGATGTTAGCCGCTGCTGCTGTGTTAACTCTTGCTAACTGGGCTGACACTGAACTAACCTTTGCTTGGAGGAAACGGCAGCAACAGAAAGTTTGCTGATCTCAAGGTGGGGTCAGGATAGTCCGGGATCGGACCCCCAGCACAGAAAAACAATCAAATGCAGGTGCCATTTGACTGGAGATGTTTTGATACTATTTAGTACTTGGTTATTTCAGTAAACTACAGTAAACTAACTCATTAACATCTGTTACACAGCAATATCTATCTAAAATTTGCAAACATTAGCCAATTACTTGTCATACCAATCCAAGTAGGGCTGTACTAGCAAACCCCCCGAGCGGTGTTTTATTGCTCATGCACTGGATTTGCATTTGTAAGAAGAAGTTTGTGTCTTTCTTTTTCTTTTTCCCTGAGTTAGATAATCTCGCTTTAAGGGTCAAGGTAATGGATGCATTTCGCTACTTTAGCCCATCTGCCATTCTTATCACCTGCCTGGAGGTTGTAGGAGGAAATGTGAGACGACAGTAAAATCACCAGAGGAACCATCCCAAAAGGCTAGAATCCCAATAGACCAAGCAAAAAAATCTTTTCTCACTATTTATTATCCTGAATACATGTGTAGATTCAGCCAATCAATACATGAATCCACAATTTTAGTAAGTGCAAGTCTACCTGCCACTGGAATATTTCATGCACTGGCTGTGCAACTCAGGGAGCAAACACAGACTGTCACAGACTGGTGTTGTCAATGTTCTTGAGAGAACAGCATGTTCCTCTAGTCAACAACTAAAGACTTGTTAGTGAAGGCTTAAAGTTACAGCAACTGCCAGGCCTTAACTTAATTTTCTTGACTGTTAAAATGTCAACATTTTTTCACAAGTATAAAGAACATGCCTTGACATGCATGAAGCCTTGTGGTTCACATGCGTTTGAAAGAGCTCTCTGTGCGTCTGTCCTTACATTATCTTCAAAGCATCAATCAACAGCAAAACAATTCCATGCTTAATATGACAGGACTATTGTCCAGCTTTGACTTACTGCAAGTACGTAATATTGCTCTTACTCAAAAAAGTCCCTTTCTGTCACCTGACCAATGCAACAAAGTCTGATCTAGTTTGTTCCTGTGTTTGCATGTGTGGGCGAGTGAGTGGGGGCAGGGATGCTGAATGTGCCAATCCATAAGCCCCATCGACAGAAAAACTACTGTTCCTCAACCGGAAAGAGCATTGGAGGAGAAACACTCAAACTGGATGTCCTCAGAGCAGTTCAAACACACACAAACACACACAGCAGGCAGGGGAAGATGTCAATACTGAATTTTGGGAAAAGAAACATTGGACAGCGAACTGAGAGGGAGACAGAGCAACAGAACTTGTTTAAATATGTCCTAAAACTTCACTGTACATTGTTTTCATACATTTTTGAGTTTATTATTGAACACGATGACGTGCATTTTAGCATTCATAACCAATAAACAGTAAAGATATCAGGCTTTGAAAATGATAATGGATAACAGAGGTGTAACTGGGAGTTGAATCAGTCTCACGGCAAACATTTCCCTCAGAATTTAAATGGAAAAAGACAACTTTTCCGCCCCTAGCGTTTCCAAGTGGTAATATGCTGGCGCCACTGTTGCGAGGACAACCAGGTCACTTTCCAATTTCCTTGGATCCTAGCAACTGTCAACAAGACAGGACACACTGCATTTTGTTTTCCACAGTTACTTTGGTTGTTCCACCACCCGCCATTTTCACTACTGAGGATAGTATCCGTAAAGGAGTTGCACTGGTAACTGGAGATAGCTCCCAGAAGAAACAAAAGCGCTATCGTCATGATGCTTTATTGGTAGTTTAAAGAATGTCTTGTAGACGCGGGTGTAGTTTAGGCAGGTGGTAGGAGTCAGCACTGACATCCCACTTGGGGGTTGGTGGCATTGACTCATTAGCTACTATTAGCCGCACCTGAAGAGAGAGCTGGAGAGGCCTTTGAGCTGAACGGGCACGCCAAGAGGAAGACGCTGAAGACGAGACATTCTGAAGACAAAAAGAGACTGAGAAAGCGTTTGACACACCACCACGAATTATCCATGTAAATACAACTTTACTCTGAAGAACCATGAAGAAGAGCGAGCTGGCCGACTAGTCCGATGGAATGGCACCTGAGGGGTGTCCAGCAGCTAAGCCCATTATTTTATACATCCATCCATTTTCAACCACTTATCCAAAGCCGGGTTGCGGGGGCAGCAAGCTGAACAAAGTATTCCAGACGTCCCTCACCCCAGCAAAGCTTTCCAGCTCCTCCTGGGGGAACTTGAGGCCTTCCCAGGCCAGATGAGATATGTAATCCCTCAAGTGTGTTTCTGGGTCTGCCCTGGGGCCTCCTACCAGTGGGACGTGCCTGGAAGACCTCTAATGAGAGGCGGCCTGGAGGCATCCTGATTAGATCCCAGAACCACCTCAACTGACCCCTATTGATGCAAAGGAGCAGCAGCTCTACTCCGAGCTCCTAACCCTATCTCTACGGCTGAGCCCAGCAACCCTTCTGAGGAAACTTATTTATACCACTTGTATCCGTGACCCCAGAGCTCATGACCATAGGTGAGGGTTGGGATGTAGATGGACTGGTAAATCAAAAGCTTTGGGTTGGGAGAGGGTTACTGCCCCAAGCAGGGCAGTTCAAATATCTCAGGGTCTTGCTCATGAGTGAGTGTATTTTATACAGTCTATGGTAAAAACCTGGGGAACAAAACTAATACTTACTTTGACTAAAAGAGTTTTTTGTCATTTGGGTGACCTAATCCTAGAAAATTACATCTTACAGCGTGCTTAAACCCACAGTTAAACTGTAATATACACTTTGATATAATAATGCACCCCATTTCAGGTCATACACACAAAAAACAAAGCGAGACCACACTGTCACTGAATGCATCACAGAATAGTGTACAGTACAGAATATCAGGTAGTATCTTTAGCCAGGGCATTATTGTGTGAGCGTGCATGTGTGCGTTCATGTGTGTGTTTGTGTTTTTAAGTGCTGTATGTGGTTTGTCACCGCAGATCTTTTATGGCATGCTAATTAAACATTCAGCCCTTCATCTGAACTGTCCAAGTAGCAACACAACACTATAGGGATTTCAAACACGAGGCTTCAACTTTCCACACGTTGCATCTCATCAAAGTCATGTAACAAAAGGATCAAGTGAACATTACCATGACCCCCATGCTCTCTGACACAATCTGTCATTTTAAACCCCGACCCAACAAGCCCTACTTATTCACACATCACTCAAAAACCTCCTCCTAAACAAACCGCTACAACACACACCTACACACAAGCACGCAATCACAGCATTCATGTGCGTATTTAAAGTACATGTGTAATTAGGTACAGGACTGCACCTGTCCTCTAATATCCTCTTTGAACGTTTGCATTATCCAAAGCATGCTGGATTAATTTAGAGTATGTGAGCATAAATGCCTTCCAGCATGTCAGTGCGTACATACAAGCATGTACACATAATGTACGTTTGATAATCTTTTTCAGGCCTTGAGGAGGTAACACAGAAAGTAATAAAATATCCTGGCAGCAATTAGAAAACCACCTCAGAGTGCAGGTGAAGCAGCCAAATTATTAACATGAAAATCACAGGACTGATATTTCATTATTCTAATACTCAAGATGAAGTGTACTTAAAGGAGGAGAGCTAAAAAAAATTCCTTTATATCGACTGTTATTGATCAAATGTGAAAATGAACATGAAGACAGTTTTTACATTAAACCAACCACAACATTAACACACATTACTATTTGCTATGTAAAGACATAGTGGAGTAATAGCGTTCTGTCACGCCACCTCTCTCTCTGGGTGTTGTAATCCGGGCTTCTCTGTGGTTTGTTGTGGTAAGCCAGTTCGCCCATATGTGCACATGTTAGTGCATGTGTGAATCCCAGTGGCTTGCTCATCGCTGCCACTTTGCACTGCACTCATACACAGTTACCAGTGATATCAGGATGGCGTCTTGATGGAAGCTTACTGCCCACTCTCCAGTTCACCCCTGGTTAACACCATTAGCCCCGTTAGCACTGTTGCCGCTGTTTAGTTTAGTGTTTTATGGAGTTAGCATCGTTAGCTGCTAGCCCCCAGCTCAGCCACCTCCACATTAAGGACCATGTCCAGACAACTCATTCACTCTGAATTTCACATAAAGCTCCTTTAATTTCTGTTCATTTTGATTATAAAAAGGGGGAAAGGTCAAATTAAGCAAATAGTTAAATCCATGTGAAAATTGTATTACAATATAATACAAATTTTTGCCCAAGACAACCTTATTTTCTGTAAAATAAAGCGATCAGCGTCGTGTTGCTGTAGGTTCCAGGAACAGCAAAGTTGGGAACATAAAATCTGGATTAAGATAAATTTAAAGAGAGCTGGGCAATAAAGAGCAAATCAAATATCACTATATTTTTTACCTGGATATTGATATTGAGACGATATTGTAGAGTTGCCTGTTGGTGTTTTCACCAAATATTTACACCATAATTCTAATAATAATTCATTTTATTTATAGGCGCCTTTCACGACACACAGCAACCTTACAGGCAAAGATAGAGAAAATGACAGCAGATAAAAAGTCAATGAGGTATGGAATAAAGCAACATAAAATAAACAAATCAATAAAAATAATAATAAAATATCATAACAACAAATAATTATTCAACAAAGGAAGTTTACAGTGAATACAATTTCAAATTTTATTAAAAATGTTATTTTTTATTTTCATTTAATTTTTTTAATCTATTTTTTTATTTATATTTTAAGTTTAAAATTTCATTCATTTAATATAATTTCAAATATTTTTTAAATTTTTACATTTTATTTTATTTTTTCAAATATTTTGACATTTTGAATAAATAATCATCGGTAACATGGATATGATGACTAAGTGGGTAAAGGTAAGTAATAAAACAGGTACAACCATACAGTAAGTTTAGAAAATCACGTCACTTTACTGTAACACAGCCTTTAAAACCAGGAAAAGACAACATTTAATGAAACTATGATATCTAGTTTCATATCAACGATATCAGTATATTATTAATATACTGCCCAGCCCTATTTAAATCAAACTCCATTTTTAAAAAACTCTAGTTTTTTAAGTTTTGTCAGTAAAAAAAATGCTGAGAAACCCTTATAACAACCAACCTTAAACATGCAACAGGGAAAATAATTTACTTAAATATTAGGGTCAGTGCTTCAGTCTTTGTTTCATGTTTGAGTGATGTGAGATTTGTCATTTAGGTGAACATATCTATTCCCAACAATCAAAAAAGTTGCAAGTTTCTTGATAGCTGCGAGGCTGTTGCAGTCATATTTTGAAATATAAAATGTTCTTTTTGGCGTGGGTGGTGTGACATCATTTGGAAAACAAATTTGACTGTTTCTCTCACCCTTGGAAACAGGATGTTTTTTATCAATTATCTCTGAGAAGAGGCCTGCTGAGACCCCTCAACACTGGCCCACATGCACACACAAACACAAGTACTCCCACAAAAAAGAAAAGAAAAAAAGCACACGTTCACACAGCTACCTCAAAGATGCACAGCCTTTGCCATTGAGAGCAGAGCCTGAGCCAATGAGAAGAAGCAAGGCGATAGAGGAGGAAGTTAGTGTGGTCACACTGTATGTGTTCATCATCAGCGCTGACAGAAATAGCTCTGTCAGAGAGTAAACAACACATCCCATTCATAAAAAAAAAAAAAAAAAAAACAGCCAGCGAACGCCTACTCCCCTACAGTGCAACAAGATAAAGACACAGAGAGAGACAGTGCACGGAGAGACAGATACTGTACAGAGACAGACACAAAGAGAGACGGAAATATAGACACAGACAAAAAGATAGCGACAAAGAGTAGCGTGAGACGTGGGGCTGCAGTTAGAGTGAGAAATAAAGCCTGATGATGACATCACATCCTCGTCACTGTTGGTTCCACTTCTTTGGTTTGGAAAACACCAGAAACCTACGTCACGTGGTGAGACACCACTTTCCAACTCTCACTCTTTCTCAGTAAGTCAGTCACACATACACACACACACACACACACGCACACACGCACGTACACAAATACATATACATTTGTACTATCACAGATGTCCATGTACAGATGAACATCCTGTACAGAGAAACCCTTCGTAATAGAGGACTCTTTGCATCAGTGCGTATTAATTGGAGCCACCAGCTGTTTCCCAGCCCACACATTGTGCCATTACACCAAACCGCTTTCCACTCACTCACTCACACACACACACACACACACACACACACACACACATACACACACACATGCGCGCACGCACGCACGCATACACACAATCAGACAAACACACAATATGGTTAACATGCAATACCAGAAAAGGAAATTGTTGAACGTCGTTAAGTTACACACATATATATCTGTGTGTGCGTGTGGGGGTGTGTGTGTGTGTGTGTGTGTGTGTGTGTGTGAGTGAGTGAGTGAGAGAGAGAGAGAGAGAGAGAGAGAGAGAGAGAGAGAGAGAGAGAGCATGCATGGCGAGTGTGAAAGAGGAAGTGATGCAGGCTGCAATGGAAGGTGTATTTTTAGAAAAGAGCGGAAGTGTCCATCTCACTTCTCTTTCCAGGATTAGCACATAATACAGATATGCACACACACACACACACACACACACACACACACACACACACACACACACATATGAGAGCAACCAGTGAAAGTGCACACTTCCTTGCCACAAACACCAACACAGTCTTCTGGTGGTGCACGGTGGTGGATCTGATGCAATGTGTGTATAAGTCTTAAATAAAATTTGAAATACCGTCACACAGTCATATGCCTCTGCGCACCAGTCGAAGTCTGTGGAAACATGGATGCTTCACACACATCATCAACCCCGCAGCACAGAAGATCTATACAGTCAGCACAGTTTCAAGATGGACCAAGATTAGTGTCACCAGTTCAGGATGTGACCAAATGTCTCCCCTTCTGTTGCTGAGATATGACGTTGAATAAAGGCCAGAAATGCATTTTTACAGAACATTATGATGTTACGGTGAAGTTGACCTTTGACCTTTTGGATGAATAATGTCATCACTATTAGGCATTTGTGTGAAATGTTATCACAATTGATGTGTGAATTTTTTTTTAAAAAAAATTCCCTGTTCACAGAAATAAAACAGATGAGGTCACAGTAACCTTTCACCACCAAATTCTTTTCAGGTGATCATTGAGTCCAAGTGGATATTTGTGCCAAAGTTGAAAAATTTCCATGACGCCTTCTTCAGATATTGCCTTCACAAGAATGAGATGTACACAAGGTCATAGTAACCTTGACCTCTGACCACCAAAGTATAATCAGTTCATCATTGAGTCCAAGAGGACGTTAAAGGAAATACTCTCAAGGTGTTCCTCAGATATCATTTTCAGAAGAATGCAAACTATGCAAGGTTGCAGTGACCTTACCCTCTCCCCACCAAAATCAAATAACTTCATGTGAACATTTGTGCCAAATTTAAAAATTTCCCTCTCAAGGCCTTTTTGAGATATTGTGTTCACAGAAATCAGAAGAGGTCACAGTGACCTTTGACCACCAAATTCTCATCAGTTCATCACTGAGTCTAAGTGGACATTCGTGCCAAATTTGAGAAAATTCACAAAAGGCCTTCTTGAGATATAGCCTTCACAAGACTGAGACGGATGCAAGGTCATAGTAACCTTGAACTCTGACCACCAAATTCTCATCAGTTCATCGTTGAGTACAGGTAGACGTTTGTGCCTAATTTGAAGAAATTACCATAAGGTGTTCTTGAGATATCAAGTTCACGAAAATGGGCTAGCTGGCCGGACAACCTGAAAACATAATGCTTCCAGCCACGGCTGTCACTGATGCAAAGGGAACGTGCGCACACACACACACACACACACACACACACACACACACACACACACACACACACACACACACACACACACACACACACACACACACACACACACACACACACACACACACACACACACACACACACAATCATCATTTGCAGACGACCTCCTAACAATGTGCAGACCTGCAGCTGCCAAACTTCCATTTTTTTTTGATTCATGTGATAGAACAACAAAATATAGTTTCCCTAGGGAACAGGTCTGAGAACATCCACAGATCATAAGATACAGTAGCTTGCTTTCATATGTACGCAGTCACACCTACGCTGTCTCAAATCAGCATCCCCTCACCAACCGATCAGCGAGTTTCTAATCCTACTTTCTGAAATAACCTGCAAAACTAACCAGGTGATAAAAAAGCTGTGTCATTGCAATACTGATGTCATATGATTGTCATGGCACTGAAGACAGAGTGGGTGTTTTCACTTCCATTTACATCACAAAGTAACAGGATGAAACCAGCAAGTGAGACTCGAGTGGGCGACATTGTCACTACCTTGATCACTGGACCACAACCCTGTGCTCTAATGTGACCAGAGGGTTCAAAGAGAGAGATGGCAGATTGAAGGGGCCATCCCAGTCTTAACAGTTTAAACCTCAATCCCCACAGGACACATAAGTGGCCTCAGTTTCACACAGCATGATTAGTGAAATGTAGGTGTTACCCAGTCTGTTTTGTGTTTTCGTTTTTCACTGAAACTTAACATTCAGGCCTGGCACTGCGAATGCATTACTAGAAATAATCACAAACCACTACCACCATTAAAGGGCCACGTCATGTCTTAGGCCTTCATCTAAAAACCACATTCCTTATAATATTAAAAACATTTTCCTTCTCAGACAGAGCTTGTGCTACATACTATAGGTTAATCCACTGCAAAAAAAGTAAGTGCTTTTATATCTCTTTCAAAATAATCACCAGGGTTGAGTTACAAGCACGTACAGCTATCAATACTCCCTGTTACAGTACTGCATTCAAGGAAGCTCTGACATAAATGATCTGACATTTAGCTGCTGAAAAGCATTGTGTTTTAGAAAATCAAAACCAACAAAATAAGGAAACACAGACATCATGTAAAATGCAATGTAATGGTGACACTGTGGTTTCTTGCATTAAAATGGTTATTTTTGGCATCTCACTGTCAGAAGTCGGAGTTCCCCACAAGCGCTGGAATGCATCAACAAACAAGGAGTTTTCCAAGTGATTGTGTTTCGGAGTCGCATTACTGCATGTGGATGACGCAACGATGACAAAACAGTAAAGACAAGTCAGTGTTCGTCGTGATGAATCACATGTCTAAAAAACCATTAAGTCTATTTAAAGTGATTTTTCCCAGTGTGATGAAATGAGTGGAAACCAATGGCTGCTTGAAACGTGGGAGATCAGTACAAAGACATTGTGATAAAGGTGCTCTCCATGGAGTTTGATGGAGGGGGTATTTATCAGGCACGGAGGGTCAAACAAAGAGACATCATAGAGTTAGGCAAAGTGCTAAGGGTGTAACAATACATCGATCTGAATCGATATATCGAATGATTAATGATCCAATATCATTGATGCAAAGTAAAAACATCAATACATATCCTCATCTTCAAAGATTCCCAGTTTTAATCCCATGTTTCTGTGTTAATTTATCATTTATCTCTTGTTACATGCCAAATATAATACAGTACCTAAGTATTTTTACATCAAATCTGTCTTTTCTTTCCTTTAAAATCAGGGGTGTCTGCAAAAGTTCATCTGGTCAAATGAGCCTTTGGGCAACTAGCCAGCCACACTAGTCAAATAATACCACAATTCACCATTTGTGGGTTGTAGTAACTAACAAGGCAATATGGTCAGAGGTAGGAAGAGATGTGTGTTTGGATATCTCTGGGAAAAACCTTTGTTTTTATTTCTAAAACAACATGGGGAAGATTGGAAGGATAGTTCACAGCCATTTCATATCGCACACCGCTCAAATATTCCGCTTCACTGAGAAACATGTTACACTTTAGAAGCTAAAGATGCTCTAACTTCTGTTTCACAGGGACTTTAAATGTCATACTGTTTACTAACAGTAAAAGAGTCTATAGAGGATAGCTCTTCATTTGCTTCTTGAATGAGTGTGCTAACATTTTCATGTAAAGATACCAGACATCTATCAGCAAATAAAAAAGGCAGTGCAATTTTGCAGACCCTAGGTAGGTCATTTATGTAAATCAAGAACAAAAGAGGTCCAATAATGGAGCCCTGAGGTACTCCACAAAGTAGCTTAGCTCTATTTGAATCATACCTATTAACAGAGACATACTGTTTTTCTGTCCGATAAATAATCAAGCAGCCATTTTAAAGCAACATCATGAAAGTCATTTTTCTGTAAGTCTAAGAATATACCAGGAGTAATTTTATTCTTGTCTAAGGCTGTAGTGATTTCGTTAACAAGCCATAAAAGAGCTGTTTCCATTGACTTTTTTCTCCGAAAACCATATTGATGGCTGCACAGTATGATGCTCTCAATCATATGCCTTTTAATTCTTATTTGTTTTGATTGACAGTCAAGATTTACCTCATTTTACCCAATAACATCAATAAAAAGACACTATAGGCTGTAGGAAAAAATGAATTACACAATTTTTTACATTAAATTATTGATAAATGATCGACATGTTAGTCCTTCACGTAGCGCGTAGATTTTAAAGGCGGTCGATAAAATTTCTGGGTGGCAGATTAAAAAAAAAAAAAAAGAGGAAAGTTAATTTCAGACCCTAACCCCCAGCTTAATGAGGATGCAACATTAAATCACCAATGTGCCTCTTTAACAGAATAAAATATTAAGATACAGCTTAATATACCAGTAGATGTGAGGAGGAGACAAACTTGAAATGTGTTCAGATGTTCTGGGTGCAGCACATGGTATAGGAGAAAGAAAAAGAGACGGAGGAAGTTCTCGATGCAGAATTACATTTTTTCCAACCTTCCACAACAAACATACACAAACAACACGCACACACTTACCGCAAGAACAAGGGCCAATCCCCTCGCACCCCCACGGTGTAACTCTGGGGGGGTTAATGGAGGCACTCACTCACCCTGATACTTTCCTCCCCCCTTAAGCCCATCTTCCACTGCCCCTGTCCTCCCACTCCCCTCTTTTTTCCCACTCCACTAGTGTTTTCCACCCCAGTGGAAACAAGGAGGGGTGGGTGGCAGGGCCGCTCACCAGCGTCTGCAGTGAACACAGGAAAATGGGTCAGATACGGGAATGGATGAGGGGGGCTTCTATCTCGACCATCGAGCAGTGTGCGTGCTGGGGGCAGGGTGTGTGTGTGTGTGTGTGTGTGTGTGTGTGTGTGTGTGTGTGTGTGTGTGTGTGTGCTTAGAGGTGACTGGGGTGAGCTGGTGTTGAGAGCCCCCAGGGTGGCATCACCTTCAGGCACATGCTGCTAGTGCTTCTCTCTTAAAGACACACTGGCTGACAAAACCAGACTACTATCAATTCCATGTTGACTCACTTCAAAGAATCAGAATTACTATCTTTTGTTTTTATTTTGTTGTTTGCCAGCATGTTAAAAGAATATAAACTTGAAACCAGTATGGCGTCAGTGAAACATGAAAAAGGAGCCAAATGAGTGTGAGTGATCTCAAGTATCTGTAATTCAGGACCTCTGATGTCTTACATCAGTCTGAGCAGGGTAAACAACACACTAATTTTATCTCATAAACAAGTTACTCTATTTTGACACTGTCATATACGTCGTTGTGCGCGTGGGCGTCTTTGTTGTGTGTGTGTGTGTGTGTGTGTGTGTGTGAATGGTGTTGATGCGTAGGAGACAGTTACGTGTTTTGGCTCACAACATGGCTGTCGATGGCTTGAGTTGTCATGACGATTTTTAGTAGGACTTCACCATGGTGACCATGACTAGACACACACACACACACACACACACACACACAGAAGCACAATTTTAATCCAGTGCAATGGAATATTTATTAAATAAGTGAATGACACACTTTTGTCTGTTTTCTTTTTTTACTTTTTACACAAATGCAGTTCTGCCTGACCCAGATTTTTAGAGAAGAAAAGAGGCTTTTTATGGCTCCTGCTGCTACACGATCTGCTAATGATCCTTTTTAAACTTGCATCAAAACTGCTCTTAATGTAAACATAAGTCTTAATGGATCCACTCGGTTCCTAATAATGGAGACCTCACACAGGTCCAGTAAGTCTTAATCTGGTCATATAGGGTCCCATTGGCCTCCAGTCTGTGTTTCAATATAACCAGTACCTGGGTGGATCCAGATGGACTTGTGATTGGCTTTGATCGCATGTGCTGTGTCTCAAATCAGATACTTCCGCTGGTACACTTACATGTAGTACACTGCGTACTTGCATAGTGCACACATTTTGACAGTGTAGTGTTTAAGATCAAACACAGCCATTATGCACTTAACAGAAATCAGAATCTCAAGATCTGGCAGCTTTTCTTCCTCTGCTCCGCGAATTGCAACCAGGCGGAGCATTATCACCAACATTTGACAAACGACTATCACTCTCCGAAATACATGCTTGCTATAGAGTGGTGCAGGTATAAGGTACCAGAAATGAGTTAGCATTTTAGCACTCCCAGTTCCGTCGTCTCAAAGTCAGTGGGTTATCTGAATGGCATGATGTGCAGTCCCCCTTCATTCTGGGAGACCCCAGTGCATTCCCGGGCCAGATGAGGTATGTGATGAGCTTGTTCTGTGTCTACCCTGGGGCCTCCTACCAGTTGGATGTGCCCAGAACACCTCCAATGGGAGGCGCCCAGGAGGCATCCTGATCGGATATCAACCGACCCCTTTCGACGCGAAGGAGCAGGGACTCTACTCTAAGCTCCCTCCGGATGTCCAAGCTCCTTACCCTATCTCTAAGGCTGAGCCCAGCCACCCCACAGAGGAAACTCATTTCGCCTGCTTGTATCCGCAATCTCATTCTTTTGGTCACTACCCAGAGCTCATGACCACAGATGAGGGTTGGGAGGTAGATGGACCAGTAAATCAAAAGCTTTACCTTCCAGCTCAGCTCCTTCTTCACCACAACGGTCCAGCGCAGTGGCCGTATCACTGTAGACGCCGCATCAAACCGCCGATCCATTGACCCTGAGATATTTGAACTCCTTCACTTGGGGCAGTAACTCTGTCCCAACACACCTAATAAGGATGTGCACAATTAGTCGACTAGTCAATTAAATGTTGCTACCCTTGCTAATCAGTATACCAGAAATACTAGTCGGTTAAACTTATTATTAAGATACTGCCCTCATATCCATGTGACTGGTACAAGTTTGTAGCATTCCACGTGAAGTATGTCTGAGCCTTCACATACACCGCTGGATGTTGTCTCACCAGGCCGAGGAGGAGAGGTGCTTTTGGGTGCACAGCAGATCCTGAGAAGCCTGGACATATGAGTGTGTGTCAATCTGCATCCTTACTGTGCAAGTGTGAGTGTTTTTTTTGAATGCCGATAGTGATACGATTTGGATATTGAAAAATGTGATTCACAATTTTAAATGACTCATATGGAATATTTTTTCTGACAATATTTCACCTTATAAATGAAACTGTGCTCAGTTTTGATGGTTTCCTGAGTGTTTTCTTAAGCTGGATTTATATTTATATATATAGCATAGGCACGTGGCTTACGCTGTTGTGAGCATTTATACTTGAGCGCTGGTGTGTCTGTGTCACTCTGCAGCTACACCTCCAAAACAATAATCAGCAGCAGGGTTTCTGTGAAGTGCTGTAAAGATTAGTTGATTTAAAAACATACCAAAACCACACATTAAACATGACTTACTACTACTACTACTACTACTAATAATAATAATAATAATAGAGACAATTTCAAACACAAGTACACAAATCAGCTTCACTGTAACTCGCAGCATTCACAGACAAACACTTGTCTTTATCTGGACACATTTTCCCCACAAATACAACATGCTAATGTTTTTAGCACAAGCCTATGGCATTTTACATTGTATAAATTAGCCTAGAAGCTAGTGAACTTTTCCATTTCTCATGTGAAGCCAGGGACAACAGTAACATTTAACAAAGGTAACATTACAAAATTCGGCTCCAATACAGCTCACAAGGTTCACCAACAAAACAACTGTCTTATACTAAACAAGTTTTCCAAACAAATACAACATGCTAACGTTATTAGCACAAGCCTATGGCATTTTACATTGTATGAATTAGCCTAGCGAAGAACAGAGAATTCCTCTACTCATATGAAACCAGGATAAATCACACACAAGACTTTTAATGATATTTTTGTGGAGACTTTATTGTCTTTACAATTTTCTTGTTTCTTATCTGTGAAATTAAACAAAAACAGGAGGTCTGCATCACCGCAACACATAGTTACATTTCTGGGGAGATGCACATCAGGCTAAGGAGTAGGGTACGGTGTAGGCTTTACATCGATGCAGAGCCTAGACGTCATAGGTACGGTCGGTCTATGTTCAAACTTTCGATTAGTAAAATTAGTTATTAGTAACATCTCAATGTAACAACGTCCCTTAATTGTTCTAATTGACTGTAAACCACAGCCTCTCTTGGCTTATTGCTTAAATCTCCTACCAGGTATAACCTCTTATTCTTTCTTCAGATCTTCATCTCTGAAGTTACAGACAGCAATGGGTTAAACCTTAACGTGCGATGTTTTTTTTTTGTATTTTATCACTCACATGTCTACATCACTACTGGGTCACTAGAGTATCTGTGGCAGTCGCCCCCGTGTCACACATTTTACTCTGCAGTGACAAGAAAGACGTAAGTGGCCCACTGTAGGGTAAGAGGTCACAGATCAGTTGACCATTTCTACCACAATTCTCTATGGCACACAGAGCAAAAGTCACCCACATAGCATCTCCCACATACACAGGACGCACTCAGACGTCAGCCAATCACACACAACAAAGCTCTGACATCATGGCTGACATGACAGCTAAGCAGGAACAGCTGTCTAGTAGTTACAGGCCACACCACAGGAGAGTGACGCAACAGTGTGTATGTGCGTGTGTGTGTGTGTGTGTGTGTGTGTGTGTGTGTGTGTGTGAGCGTGGGAGTGCGTGTGTGTTGGCGTGCATGTGCCGTATGAGAGTCTAGGTCAGCACTACGTCTGTATAGGACAGACAGCACTGGTGTGGTCAACGTGGGAGAGATGAGTCACAAGGTCAAGCTGAAGTTGCATTCCAGTGATGAAGGAAGAAGAAGACGAAGAAGAAGAAGTAGTCATTGAAAGTGAGAGCAAAGAAGTCAGAAGTCAGATATTGTTAGGAAAAAGCAGACTTGACGGACAGACAGAGGCAGTTTATGTTTTAGTGATACACATCCTCATGTTAATCAAATTTTGGACTGAGTAGCCCTAAGCACAGATCTCATGAACTGTGCGATGAGGTTAAGTCCACACAAATGGACAATGTGTTTCCAGGCTTTGCTGTGCTACGTGTTCATGTTGCGTACAGATAGTTGTGTGTGAATGGTCCGCTCCGCTGGGGAAAGGAGGGAATCCTGCCCAGACATTCCATGGCACAGATTCCCAAAGAGTTTCCACTACAAGTAAGACACACACTCATACACACACTCACAACACATGCTGCCTCTCAGGATGAATTCCTGTATAATGTACACTGGGAGGAAAGAAAAAAAAAAGAGAGGGCTTAGGAGAGGCACAGCAACAGGCACTCTGACAGCTAATAACCTATTGGTATATTAGTGTCATGAAGAGTGGCAGATAAGCACTCAATCAGGCAGGCTGTTGCGGTGAACGAGCACGTACTACCGCAGCCTGCACCCAGCATGCAAATCGCTCACAGGACCCAGCCTGAAATGGGGCTTCCCATAATGCAAAGTAAGGGCAGCCCCTCCGATACAGACGAAAAGTTACTTCTGCACACTGAAATACACTACACCAAAAAGCATGAATATATTAACACCTATGTTGTTAGTTTCAAAGTTGTCACGCTTCATGAAACAGAGGACGAGAGGGAGAACTGAAAAGAGCCCCTAAACATTTTTTTTTTTAATTTGCATGCCAGTGAGGCAATGCCATATGACTCCAAGCAAATATCGTACGATTGTAAGTAGACAATGTAAACACAGTTAAAGGGATAGTGAGGTTGTATGGGGTATTGTTCAGTCAGCACAACCCCAGTTTGGAGAAGCAGGCTGGATTCGACATGAAAGCTAAAAAATCCACTCATATTTTACACATAAAAAAAATATATTTTGGATATTTTCACTGCTTTACCTTACCGTCAAAATGTAATTTCGAACTGGAAAATGAAGCCGTTATATTGCTCTCCTCAAAGCCAGACTCCATTGAGAAAAACAGTGATTTAAAATTGCTGAACACAGGAGCTGCAGGTCTACCACAGCCTTGAAGAGTTATTTGGTTTGTGTTCTTGTGTGACTTTGGTGTTTAAAAGGGTTGGTTCGGATTAATCAAAGTCACAACAAAGTCACAATCAAAACACAAACTAACTAAGTGATCGAGGCAGAGGTAGACCAGCAGCTCCCGTGTTCAGTGAGCTAAAATTACTGTTTTTGTCAATGGAGTCTGGTGGCTTCAACAAGAGCAGGGATGTGGAACTGAAGTTGTCAACTGCTCCCTCATTGGAACTGGCTGTCTGACATTAAGGTGAAGCAGTGAAAATACTGTCAATATAGCATACACTGAAACTGACTGAATGGTTTTTTAGGTGCGACTTTTTTTTTAGGTGGCTAAAATACGTTTTGTTGCTGACCCCCATCCACAGCTGTACATTGCTTAGCTTCTGTGTCTGACTCCAGGCTGTTTCTCAAAACTGGGGGCGTGCCGACTGACATCTACTGTAGGCAGTACACTAAGTACCATGTACCAAAGCTCATCACAATTGATTCAGTAGTTGTTAAAATATTTCAGCCTACACTAAAGTGGTAGCCTGACATCGTTAACCAAATGTGAGTTAGTCTGGAATGTCTCAGTTCATTTTTGATTTCCAAGGGATTTCCAAAATGCCTCCGAATGCAACTGGGGAGACCTACAACCAATCAGTGATTGGCCTGACTCGGGCAAGGTCAGCTTAAAATCTTTTTGAATGTGAGGGGGACCAGAGAATGGATGTAAAAGGAGAACTGATATAGCACTGAAGGCAAGGCCACGTTTAGTCTTATGGAAGTTACTCAGTGGTGCAAAAAGTTCGACTTTCTAGGTATAAAATTACCTGCATTTTCTGCATTGTTGGGCCCATAGAGCAAGTACTCTTGAGACTCCAACTTCCAGTTTAGCCCTCCACTATCTTAAATGAGGATAATATGTTTTAATCGTGCAGCTCTTCTAGACTTTTGAAATGTTACTGGACAGAGTAAAACAACTCCTGATAGTGACAGGAGTCATTTCGCGGGGGTTGTGATGCTCCAAAAAACTGTATCCAGTAATTCACAGACGTCTCTTTCCCAATGTAGTCTAGTGGGAAAAAGTCTTTTTGGGCACATTGGCATCATGTGACGGACCTTGAAGTTGTGGTTCCACAATTTGGCCACTATGTCAAATTGGCTTCCAAGTCCAGTGCACTTACTGGGAACCTGGACCCAACGCATTTGCCAAAAAAACATGAGCTCGCAGATTTGCTCATTAGCCTGGTTTCCACGCTACCAAAGTGGTGAACTGACCGATAAAACTCATAACTGACAGTATATAGCGACTTAATAAGACTTTGAAGTTCAAATTCAAACTGTCACAAAACAAAAAACAAGAAAAGAACTGTGACAGTGATCGGACATAAGCCGTCACATCAAGTTAAACCCCGCAGCCAAGTGAAAACAGAGGAGCTCTGGTTTACATAAGATTCAAGAAAGCACAACTTTTCCCCTCTCACTTTGCCACTGTCTTTCTGGCAGCGCTGCAGTTCCTCTTCTCCATCCAACCATCAGAGCCCCAACTCCCCATTCATCCATCCGTCCGTTCACCACTGTCCCCACTGAGCAGAGTGGGGCAGTGGAGCATTTCCACAGCCGTGGCCAGGAGAGCTTCCAAGGCGTCACGGACACACACACTCACATACAATCACACAATTGCAGTTCCACAAGCTTTCCAGATACACACACAGAAACTTAAAGCGCCAAGAATTATATAAGTCCCAGGCATACCTTATATAAAGACCAGATATGTTCATGGAGAAAGGGAATATCTGGACTATGGAAAAGGCATCTTTGACAGCCACATATGCCTGTGCGCACACACACACACACACACACACACACACACACACAATAAAGGCTACTGGTGATGGTCATTGTTGAGGTAATGGCTGCTGCTTACGCCACTGTGGTTACCTCATGTATTCTGTTTCTATTCCTGTCTGCTTTGAATACGATGACTCTTCCTGTTTTTCCTGGGTGTGTGTATGCACGTGTGTGTGTGTGTGTCCTACCTACATGTCCGTCCATTAATGTTGATAATAAGTACCTAATTATAGCGGGTGTCTTTCAGGGGAAGATGAAAAATAACACGTACATAGTGACAGATATAGACCTCTGCTTTGCATACCACAGTCGTTTCGGATGTTCGCTGGATGTTAAACTATAATCTGAATAGGAGTGCCACTAATGGACGGTGAGATACAAAGGGATCTTTCTCTAAGGTCTGTAAAAATCATGAGCTGCCAGCTAAAACTGTTTGAACAGTAACAAGTAAAAGAAAAGTATGCAACTGAACGATTGAAGTCATTACACTATGGGAGATGTATGTGTGCTTTTGTACATATGTGTTTATGGAAATGTGTGTGGATGCAGTGACATGAAGCTCAGCTCCCCCTCCCCTGCTCGGTGTGGAAAGCGAACCGGAGCAGCATTATGTAGCTGTGTTTCCACAGTGGAAGCCTGTTCCTGGATAGAAGCTGCAGTGGAAGTTCCCCCTCATGGAGCGAAGGAACACAAGGAGGGAAAGAAAAGAGGGGAAGAGGAAAGACAGAGCAGAGGAAGGACTGAGTGGTGAGTTTAAAGAGAGGGCAACAGAGAGAGGAGAGCGTACACTGTGAGACAGCAAGAGAGGAACAAAGAGTAAGGGGAGAGGAGAGTGGAACAGAGACAGTGATGGTGAAGGCGTTGTGGGGGAGGAAGAGGGGGCTGTTGGCATTGTGTAAGTGGGTCAGTCTGAAGTCATGACCTGCCTTCGACCTGAGTCTGGTCTGGCAACTGTCTGAGAGACTTAAACAGAAGCCTCTTGGCCTTGTGCAGCCATGTTCAGACAAAATACACATCAAAAGATAATCAAAGGTGTCCTGTGGAGTTTTTGACCACTAGTAGCACTGTGTCTTTAACGTTTAATGTTTAACGTCTGTTTGCATCTCATGTTTAAGCGGTACGTACATGAGGACGTCGGTGACTTGATGCATATTTCCAACGACTGCAGAAGGTGCTAAAAGACAACCAGGGAAACAAGAGGCAGAGGAGGACTGTTTGAACTGGAGAGGGTGAATCAGAAGTCAGAGCAAAGAAACATGAAGGCAAGGTATGCTGGGTAATGTTTTCAGACAGCCCAGTTGCCAGGAGAAAATGTTGGCTGACTTTGTCATCAGAAAGTGGAGGGGATGTTGGATGGTGTGACACCTGGGCGAGACTCCTGCCAAGCTGCAGACCACTGTTCGAAACCAACAAACAACAAAACCAGTGATTTAGCGAGTCATGGCTGTTTCGAGCAGCTTTTTAGGCACCAACTGTGGGTTTTTGTCACAATCTGTTGCTGGTTTTACTGTAGCGTTTTTAGCAACTTGTCGCTGGTTTTCCAGCGGCTTCTTTAGCAACCTGTCTCTGTTTTTTCCATTAGCCTTGTAGACACCAAAAGTGGGTGTTTTGTAGCAATCAGTCACTGTTTTTCCACCGGCCTTTTAGCAATCTGTCGCTGTTTTTTTCCCGTGGCTTTTTAGGCACCAAACATGGGTGTTTCGTAGCATCCATCATTGTGTTTCCAGTGGCTTATTAAGCACCAAATGTGGGTTTTTGTAGCAATCTGTTGCTGTTTTTCCCACTGCTTTTTTAGCAATTTGTCACTGGTTTTCCAGCAGCTTTTGTTCGCAACTTGTTGCTGGTTTCCAGCAGCTTTGTGGGCACCAAAAGTGGGTGTTTTGTAGCAACACGTCACTGTGTTTCCAGCGATTTTTAAGGCATTCAAACATGGGTGTTTGGTAGCAATCTGTCGCTGTTTATCCAGTTGCTTTTTTGGCAACCCGTCGCTGTTTTTCCAGCTGCTTTTTTAGCAACCTGTTGCTGTTTTTTCCCGGGGCTTTTTAGTGACTTGTAACTGTTTTTCCAGCAGCTTTTAACCACCAAACATGGGTGTTTCGTAGCACTCGCCATTGTGTTTCCAATGGCTTATTAGGCACTAAACATGGATTTTGCTAGCAATGTGGTAACAATGTATCCCTGACCACCTCTGGAGGTGGTGTGGCCGACTGAATTGCAGTCCGTCCTCAATGCATTTTTGATGCACTTAAACCTGTACTTTTATGTGGTCAAGCACTGTCCGATTGCAATCCAATCACACAAAACACATTTTAATGCAAGGTGGAGAGGGGGTCATTGATTGGAGAATGGCAATTCAAGTGCTTAGAAAAAGAAAAATGTGCAAGGAAGTTTAAGGAAGGAAAAATTACACTCCCACAAAATAAAAAAATAAAAAAATAAAGGTTTTATAGATGATCTGTGCTGTTACCAAAAAATAACAATCAAGTGCATTATTTTTCGTAACTACATGAGTTGAATTACATTATCCAGCTTACACTGTGCCCACTTTACAGCTATCAAAATGTATGTGTTACAATCTAAGTGGGGTTTTGTCAAAGCCTGGGTCAACATGTCATGTCAGTTAATCTTGACATAAGCGTTTCTTCGCAACATGGAAGGGACGTTGTGGCAAAGTACTTGCTGAAACAAGAAGTCTTCAAACTATGAGTTTCACAGTGATGAAGGCTACTTCATTAGAGCCAAGCAAACTCTCCAGCCAATCAGAACTGTGTATTCTCTGCAGTCACGGTACAATCTAAAAGAATGACGTCACTCTGCATCCTTTCCTGATGACCCCTCGGCCACTTATTGTATGAGGATTTCAAAGCAGCACAGCAGCCAGCAACACCAAGGCTCAAATGAAGTTATTTATCTCACAAGCACACAACCTTCCAAACATTACACAACATTACTGAGCAAACATTTAGACAACAGAACCCTCTCTCTAACAGAGTTAGATAGGTGAATCACATCCGGTGAGTAAGCGGATTATTCAGCAGAGAGGGAAGGGAGGAGTGCTGTCTCCCTCGTCCCAGTGACAGAGCTAAAGATGCTCTGACGGTCACTCCTACTGTCACAAGCTCAGAAATCTCACGTATACACATTAACGCACTGGTGACTTGTAAGGTACAGCTCACAGAAGCATTACTGCAACGAAGTTCCGTTTAGTCATCATGAGGCGCACTGTTCAAGTTGTGAAATAGCTGCATAACAGCTCTGAAAAAAATAAAAAATAACCAAAATGATGCCATCAGGTTATCAAGCTGATGAGCTGCATCATGGGAAGTGTAGGCATCTGTGTTTCTGGAGCTTGACCTGACCTCAAACCAGGTGTCTAGGAACAGCGGCAGGCTTTCAAGCAAATTTGACATAGTGGTCAAACCATGGAATTACATCTTGTTGGTCTTACATTGAGAAAGATATGTCTGTAAAGTAGTGGATACATTTTTCTGAGCATCACCATCTCCACAAAATTAATCATTTCGCTATCAGGATTTAATACAGTCAGCCCGATAACATTTTGAAGTCTAGAAGAGACGTACGATAGAATTAGTTTATCTACATTCAAGTTAGCAGAGGGCTAAACCTTAAGTTGGCCGCCCTGCCAGGGGAAGTCTCCAGTGCGCCTGTTCTATGGGCCCAATGATGCAGAAGATCCAGGTAATTTTATACCTGGGAAGTCAAACTTTTTTGGCATCTTTCACAGGAATAAACGAGGCCCCACCTCCAACACTTTTTTCGGTTCTCTTTATACATCAGAGCTAGAAACTACAGTAAAGTCTGTATACCTTGACCTCTGTTGCTTTTATTTTTACCACTATTTTTTTTTAAATCAATGGTCAAACTTAATCTAAGTGAAGATAACGTTGACAAAATAATGACACTGTATTGTATTAAACATCCAGTTCACATCTTGTTTGGACGTGCTTACAGCCATTTTGTTTCACGTGACGACAGAATAAACAGTGTACATTGGGGTTGGGCAATATATTGATACTATATTGATATTGTGATATGAGATTAGATAACGTCTTGGATTTTGGATATCATAAATGCTGTCTTTTCCTTGTTTTAAAGGCTGCATTTCTGAAATTACCAGATTGTTCTAGTTATTCTATAATTTGCCTTTACCGCTTAGTCACTATATCCTCATTACTGATGATTATTCATCAAAAATTTCAGTCAACCCTATAATATTGTCACAATATTGATATTGGGCCATTTGGTGGCACGGTGTTGCAGTGGTTAGCATTATCGCCTCACAACAAGAGGGTGGGGAGCCCCTCTAAGCAGAGTTTGCATGTTCTCCCCGTGTCAGCGTGGGTTTTCTCCAGCTTCCTCCCACAGTCCAAAGACATGCAGCTGGTGACTCTAAATTGTCCGTAGGTGTGAATGTGAGCATGAATGGTTGTCTGTCTCTATGTGTCAGCCCTGTGATAGTCTGGTGATCCCGCCTCTTGCCCAGTGACAGCTGGGATAGGCTCCAGCGCCCCCGTGACCCCTGACAGGATAAGCCGTTACAGAAAATGAAACTACTGTGGTATTTGATTTTCTCCCTATTGCCAGCTCTAGTGTGTAGTCAAAATGGTGAAAATGTTTGTTCCAAAAAGTCTTAATGTTCGGATTAACAAGTGCAGCTTTGCAAAAGCTGCAACCACGTACACGCATGCACCTCACGTTGCCCCTTTTGGCATTAACAGTAAATCAGCTGCCCTTTGGCTCATGAACAAATTGTTCCACAAAACCTTGTCCAAGTCTGTAAATCTATATGGAAGTTATGCTCCTTTTTGTGGTACGCCACTCCCATTGCCACTGGCATGAACACAAACACATACCTTCACACACACACACACACACACACACACACACACACACACACATACACACACTTGACCTCAATGCCAAATATCAGCCTCCTAGGGCAAAATCAGTGGCTGCCAAAGGGTGGGGCAATTTCTTTGGACGGACCTACCACCCGACCGACCAACAGGGCAGCCTACAGAGCTGCTGATCACAGCAAAAATATAATTTTAACACTTATATAACACTACCATATACAGAGCACTTGATCCTATGGACATCCCATAGTGGAGCTCTACTTTCATTTGCCCTTTTAAAATGTTCTAATGTATGAAAACAATTGCAGAAGGTTTTTCTTTAATTGTTTATAAACAGGATTGAAATCATACTTGCTCGATTTCGCAACCTGTCAAGCTTCCAAGTGACTCTGAGCCGAGGATCCCGGGACCGCCATCTCACTCTATCCAGAGATCAGTGCAGGCAGACTGCAGCAGAGCATTACGTGTGTATCACAGAGAAAACAGAAGCTTGGTGGTCTCAGACTTGGCAGAACCTTGAACCTCAAAAACCTCCTGCCCGGTTACAGCTCTATTATGTGGTCATCTGAGTGTGTGTGGGGGAGGACGCTGCGAGCGTAAGTCTTCAAATGATGCAAGAACATGTTTTTTTAAATATAATTTCTCTAGCTTGTCATTACACAAGCAGGTGGGCGTCTGGTTGTGGGCGTACTGACAATGAAACAGATTTTTGATTTCCAATATTCCTGAAAATTACACATATCAGATGCCGGAACTCCCTCTGAACATCTTACATCAGCAAGAAATTATGTCAACATTTTTGGGCACTGCACTCCCACACAAGTCAGCAATTCCAGTCATGGGGAGCGGCACGCGTAAATACTTGCACTTCAGGTATGCAGCTGGCTGAGCATCAGAAGGGAAGTCCTCTCTCCCCAGAGGAAATCTATCTTGTGGAAATATCTGGGAGTGTCTCTCACTGCGCACCAATGGCTTCGGGGAAGCTCACAATAGCACCCATGGGTGGTTTGGGTTTATTAGTAGTGCCCACGCAGTAGCCATGATCCGCCATGTTGCATACATTCGATTCCCGTACACAGGTAATTGTTGAGCACCGGGTTTCAATCGTGAGAAGGAGATGAAATTTAAATGTCAGAGTTGAGATGCAGTGAATCATAAGGGGTGAACTTTTTCAAAGAAAAGGTCAAGGCTGTGGAGAAGCCAACTTAAACAACAAAATGAATCCTCTTGTGTAACCCACAGTGAGATGCTGTTCACAGACAAGTCAACGCCGTTAGTACGTTGAAGCACAGTGGCATTTAGTCTCGTCTGCAAAAGGAGAGTAAAGGAAGATGACTGACACGCTAACGAACAAGACGGAGAGTGAGAAATTAAATATTGCTAAACTGTGAGAGGTTTCTTGTTGCCATCGACAATGCGGAGGCAGGTGGTGACGAAGGCAGCTGCATGAGGTTATTCAGGGTCACTCCCTGGTATTCACACTGGGTGTAATATATGAATTACTATAAATGTATTTATATGAGAAACATTAATATACAAAATATGACATAGGATTTGACATTTTTGTAATTATGGTGTGTTTCCTTTTTGTATTTATGTTACCTGTCCTATCTATTCTTGTTTGTCTGATGTTTATGACGTTTGAAAAAAAATATTGGAGTGGATCTGCATGTGCCTCTTTGCTTCCTTCCTCACCCGCACACACCCATTTAGTTTTATTATTACATTTTAATCATGCAAACAAATAAATCTAAAGTCACACAGCAAGACAAGAAATATTTCAGGCCATTAGAATCATAAATTTAGCAGTTTTTGTTTCTGTATGTATTCTGTATGCTGACAAAGTTTATACTGCAAACACACATGAATATTCTGGTGCTTTAAAAAACGGTTTTAAATTTAGAGAAGCTGTATTTTACTTTTTTACAATACTCAGACACACAGTATGTAATTTCTGCTAAATAAAAATTAATAAAAACTATAATAATATATTATTATTATAAAATAATAATATACATAAATTACATAAAAATAATAATACATAAATTACATTAGAATAAAATCAAATAAAAAGAAGAAAAATATGTATGTATATATAGCGAAAAGTAAAAGTAAATTAAGAGGAAAATAATGAAATTAAAGGATAAAAATAATAATATATTATTATAAAATAATAATATACATAAAATCAAATCAAATAAAAAGAAGATAGAAAAAATATAATAATAATAATAATATATATACACATATATATATATATATATATATACACACACACACACACACACACACACACACACATATATATATATATATATATATATATATATATACACACATATAGTGAAATGCTAACTTTATTTCTTTCACTGCTGTAAGGCCAACAAAAACTGCAAGCCAGAAATCATTTTTCACAATCAAATTTCACTGATTAAAGTTGTATTCACGGTAAGTTAAGTCACATTTATTCATGTTATTTTATTCTAATAAAATAACCACAAGCAATGTTCACAAATGTAACGTTAACTTGCTAAACTAACGTTAGCATTAGGTGAATCGACTGCACATACAAATACTGTAATGTTATGTGGCTAATTCAATCATTGGGCAGCCCAGCGCTGTTATCTGTGGACAAAGCAATCATATTAAAAATAACACTATGACTGTAACGTTACCATACACGTTAGCTTGATGGAGCTGGAATGAGCCACTTGCCCAAGTAGGACATCGTAGTTAATGTATCGATATTGAAATATCAATAAATTTGGTCTCTGCTGGATTACTGTGTTGCAAAATGGCATGCAAATAATACAAAAAATAGGTTGTGTGGCAGAAAAAAATGTTTTGCTGTAACTGAATAAAATGCTGTCACAATTTTTTTTTTTTTTTTTTGCATTTTTGAGGATTATTTACATTTATTTACATTTATTATTACACATGTAGAGACCAAAAAAAATAAGGGAAAAGGGAAAAAATAAAGTACCTAAATACAAACATAAAACATAAATAAACAAAAATGTGGCAACAATACAATGATTATAAATTAAGACATTTAAAAAGAAAATTACTTCTACATTATTTAATAGGATGCAGTTAAATAAACCAGTACATTTAAATTTAAGTTAGAGGATACATTATATAACAACTAGGTATATCATAGGTACACACAGATATGAACACACATAATACCCACATGCCTAATCATACATGCTCCCACCCATGAAAGTGTGTGTACTCTGAAATTCTGTGACATCCTCTTATTTACACCTGGTCATGTGCAGCTATTCAGCTTTTACTTGGAGTTACGTTTAACTTGTCACCGTGCTGCAATCACTTTCATATTCGCCACTGATTTACCCTCTTCTTGGGTCATTTGGTTCACCTGTACATTTGAGATTTACGGGCACAGCTTGGGCGGCAGAACGTGCAACAAACAGCAATGAATAATCATGCTCCAACACGAGTGAGCAGTACAAACGATAGTAAACAGCTCGGCGACTTCCTTCCTAACTCTGTGCCACATAATCCCTTGTTTCCTATGTTTCCCTGGAAGTTTGAGCAAATCAAACACAACGTGCACAACTCGACATAATATATACCATAGGACATTATAATGCAGAAATGTCACATGGTGTACCTTTAAATCTATCTGGGAACATGGTTTAACCACCATACTCTGGTACCTACAGTGAATATTGTGGCAGCCATTTTGTCTAAATGGCAAATGTTTCATGTTGTCTAATGATGACACTACATAAAGTCTTGTGATTTTTTTTTTACAGTGACAACCCTTGTCACTAAAAACTTTAAAGCACACAGATTTTTCTTTTAACTTCAGACCATCAAAGAGTTTACAAACTGCTATAACTGACTCACATTTGTCCCATTTGATATTTTGGGGATGTTTTCAACAAAGATCATCTGGAGGACATTTCATTATGAACAGGGGGTGATATCAACAAATGTCAACTAATCGTGAAATGATTGATTTCCTTTTTCTTACGCCCACTGAAGCCTCATTTAGTGAAAGCCAGATTTCACTGGAACTTGACAACATGAGGAGATCACATGCATGAAAACTCCCTAAAGATTAAAACCTTTCCATCAACAGCAAACTTGACAAGATTTAATACAATATCACCTAGAAGTTTCTTTTTTAGAAATAAGTTGAAATATGTGCAACAAACACTGACAGCCAAAACAAAATAACCTGACAGCAGCTGGCACCTGCACCTGCACATCCCCAAAGGTCAACCACCATTAAAAGGTTAAAAGGTAAAACTGTGACACTGCATCGAATCATTATTTTAATTCCATCAACCCACACCAACTTAAAAATTCTAAACTTTTATATGACACCCACACACAAACACGAATGTGCGCGCTCGCAGACACCCAAAGGCGAAGACATGATCAGACAGGTTCCTCCCTGCAAGCCGACATTTGCTATTCCCTCTCTCTGAGCTAAGCTGCACATACCTGAAGTTTAGAAAGCCTAAACTTATTATGTCTCATTAACAACAGGCTCTCCGTGCAGCCTTCCAAGCAGTTCATTCGCACACTGTGGGGAAGAGAGTGAATGAAAGCTTGGCTGGTGGCACTGTTGGTATTTGTTAACCCTTGGATGTGTCGCTGAAAATATATTGTCTCAATAAAAGTCTTTACATTGGGAACACAGTCAATGACAATATCAAATCTGTGCAACGCAAAGTCAAACTTAATTAATATGCAAACATCATACTGTGATGATGTAACACACCAGACAATCTGATTTTGTCCCTTCAGTGTAAACATGGTACAATCGTCCAAAACGTCTTTTGACCGTTCTTCAGTCAGGTTTCACTGAGAGCAGTTTCACTCCTTTTTTTTTTTTCCAGGAACGCCCTTTTTATGTCACCGTGTTCCACACTTTCACACCTGGAGGCAGCTGAGTACAAACAAGGTCTGATCTGAAGGCTTCCAGCAGCTAAACTGGGGCAGTTGAGGGTTCAAAATGCTGTCACAATTTTTTTTTTTTTTTTTTTTTTTTTTTTTTTTTGCATTTTTGAGGATTATTTACATTTATTTACATTTATTATTACACATGTAGAGACCGAAAAAGATAAGGGAAAAGGGAAAAAAGAAAGTACATAAATACAAACATAAAACATAAATAAACAAAAACGTGGCAACAATACAATGATTATAAATTATGACATTTAAAAAAGAAAATTACTTCTACATTTAATAGGATGCAGTTAAATAAACTAGTACATTTAAATTTAAGTTAGAGGATACATTATATAACAACTAGGTATATCATATGTACACACAGATATGAACACAAGTGTTCCACACTTTCACACCTGGAGGCAGCTGAGTACAAACAAGGTCTGATCTGACGGCTGCCAGCAGCTAAACTGGGGCAGTTGAGGGTTCAAAGCCGTGTTCAAGGGCATGTCATTATGGTCACGGGAGAGGGGCAGGCTTTGCTCCATCATTTCCCCAGTGCAGATAAGACAGTTTAATTTTCTCAAAAAAATGAATAAATAAAATAATAAAAAAGAGGGCTACAGCCCAAAAAATATATATTTAACTCATTTATACTCACTTACATTCAACTCAAACAATTAATCGTAAACATATTTGGTAATTTGCTTAATTTTTTTTACTAATTTAACAAAAATAGTTCCTAAATAATTTTCTTTCGGTAAACCTATCAGTTAATTGTCTAATTGTTGCAGCTCTAATTAAGAGCATGAAGATTTACAAGCTATGGATCTCATTTAAAACAACATATTCCTGTTGTGAAAAGATGCAAAGTAAATGATATTTGTATCAGTGTTAGATATTAACTTACAATGATGGAGTACAATATGAAACATAATGGTGCCATTTTAATGCATTGCATCAGAGTAGGATTTGGAATTAGACACACAATGTGACATGAAAAGGAGCAGTAGTAACTGTAGCCGTAGCAGTAGTCGTGGTAGTATAGGTAGTACCACATATTCATTTTTAGACAGTATCTCCTTGCACTGCCATTTTTAAATTTCAGATAGAAACTAGAGACCATCTTGTGATGGGATCACATCAGCTGCAAAGCCAAATTGGTGTGTATGGTGCAATGGAACACAAGATATGAAAGTTTAGCGAAACAGTTGAGTTGTGCTAGATTTATTCAATGTGCCCTGGATCAGTGGTCGCGGTCCAAAAGTGGATCCTGGGTCCAATCTGAATGGGCCGCAAGTGACTCGCAAACATGTCAAGTTTGTAAAAGACACACTTTATTTTTAAGTACAGTGAAATTCTGGCACAGAGCTTTAATTTGGAAGTGCCGTTCCCTGCTGTAGAGTGAGTGACTAACCGACAGCCACATGACAGACACAACAAACTAGCTCAACCACATGGCCAGGTGCAAGTGTGACGCCGAATACACTGAAACTGTGTGGACCTTGAACAAATGACTGAGGAGAAATCTGGACCCCGTGGCTGGACCAGTTGGAAACCACTGCCCTAGACTGTGTTGGATCAGTGGACGAAGGGAATGATTGAAACTAGGATACTGCGATCGCTGAACTCAAAACGAGTGTGAGCCAGGGGCATAAAGTGGAGGGGCCAATGGCTCCTTCCTTACATCTTACCCCCTACTTCCAGCAGAATCCAATGCTCGCAGCGGCCATCACAGCTTTCTTTAGCAATTGCGTGGCAATTCAGTGCAAGCTGCACTCCCCTGCTGTGTGTTTTCAGCGTTAAGTTTTGCGACTGCATTTTGCACGGTTGTGACGCTATTGTGGTGACAAAATCTAGACATACAAACAGCTAGCAGTACTCAAAATTGCTTCTGTGAAAGTTTTCTTAACTATATGTGTCTCCAGCTGTTGTGACTGGTAAATAATATTGTGCGATAATTGTCCTATGTACTGTACATGATAAGGTTTGTCTGTTCCTGTCAGATAGAAAGTCTTCAGTATGTCTATAGTCTCAGCAGGTACGAGCTGAGTCCACGAGTGTCCACTACAAGCAATGCATCAGATACTTCAAAAAAGTATCAAAAGTGTCAGCAGGGGGGAATAGCCCAAACAAGGAAACTTTCCACCTCTGCCCACGACTGTGACTCATGCAGAAATCCAACCACTTGTTTATCTCTAAGTGTGTGTGGGTGTGTGTGTAAGTGTATGTGTGTGTGTGTGTGTGCGCTTGTCAACCCGTGCACATGCCCATGTGGTCAGTGTGTGACCCAGAATGACATTACTCTGAGCCACAGCGAAGCGTCAAACACCGAGCACATTTTTAGAGCCCCGTACGCAGATTAAAAAAATCACAGAATGCACACGCATACACACACATTCTGCTCAAGTGTTGAATATCTGAAGGGCGACAAAGACACTGACTCAGCTACCAAAATGTCATCACTCCTTTAAATGAAGTAAGCCCGAGCCGCAATTAAGAGCTGTCAGGCAGATACCTGGGCTGAAGTTGTGAGTTTGGAATGAGCGGAGGCAAGCGGAGGTGGGCAGGGCATTCAGCCAGATGGCATGAGTGTCTCCCCAAGGGAAGGCCCAGATGTGGATTACTAAAGGGCAACAGGTTCTCACACAGTGACACCGATACAGTATCAATCCACTACTACATAAACACACACATTTTTGCATGCAGCCTAAATGCCCAGACTTTAAAAATAGCATCTGAGGTATCATTCCAGATCGTCACCAGCATGTTTTATAGTAAGTTTATTTATCACATGCAAATATTTGGTTAAGCCTCCACCAGTCGCTGCGCTGCTCAGCGTGCCTTTCAAGTGGACACCTACTGAATCTCAGCCTCAGTGAGGGGACTCTGCCCATCTGTTGTCTGGTATCTCCATCTAAACACTCTCAGAGGGGGAATCCTGTGATGTTTCAACTGAAATGATGAAACCACATCACACACACATATACACTAATACATGTTCCTGTTTCTGACATCTCCTAGAAAATGGCCTTTAAACAACTGCCTACACTAAGGTGACTCATACACCCACTGTTCACATATTTCCACACACTATCTTACGAATTACACCCACACACACTTAAATTCGCCACTGGTAGTTAAGTTGTAAATTTAATACCTACCAGTAGTGACTCAATTTGTTGTTTCCAGTAACCTTACACAACAGGTGAGCGGTGATGCTTCTGATTTGCAGGTGCACAGGTAATAGGTGACGTGATTTATTTGTGGTGAGGCAAGGTGATGAAAGTGACCACAGACAGCGGATCGTAACTGAGCAGCAGACAAGCTCGGGATCAAAGGTCCAAAAACAGGAGCACCTGGGAGGGATGTGTGCAAAATGTTTCATCTGATGCCACTGCTCAATGCAGGTATTGCTTAATGCCAACGTTCCATTCAGTTCAATGTCTGCAGGGTGTTTTGTGTTTTTCTTGTTTGCAGTCTGTCAAACTTCTGAATGTAGCACACAGAGTTATGCTCAGAACATGGAAGCATCATGGGGTTAAAGATCCCCCTCAGACATGTTTTTAGAAATATTAAAAAAAAAATACTCCATTTGGAAAAATAATTTTTATCTGATATGGTGGTGTCAATCTGCACTGCACCTTATTCTGCAACATGCAAGTGAAGTCAAAATAAGTGAGTGGATAGGGGAGTTCTTTAAAGTTTGGGTAAAGCCAAAAATAAATGTGTTGTGGTGTTTGTCACACCACAGAAAAATGTGTGACTAACAACACAGCCAAATTTGATTTTTAAAAAAATGGGCAAGAGTATAAAATTAGGATTCAGAATTGTAAAAAATAAATAAATAAATAAATAAATAAGCAGTATTCTCTGCTCTGAGATGCTGGGGGTGTGTCCACTGAAGGTGCTGAAACAGAACAAGCAACTATGGGCTTAGCAACAGACTCTCATTAGCAGCTAACTGAGCAGCACAAAGCACACCAACCCTGAGCCGAAGAGCATGCAGCCGCATAGCTACAGCAGCTAACCGCCGCTAACGTTAGCACAAAGCACACACCAACAGCCACGGGCAGGGGCCCAACATATCAGGGCCCTCCCTGGCCTTCCAACCCGGTCTTACTCTGAAGTCGTCAAAATCTGGCACTTGAGCGGTGACTTGCGGCGTCAGACACCAACCAAAAAAGCTGTCCTTTAACGTTGCCACGACACGCAGCCGGTCCATGTTGTAGTTTAACAGCGCCTGGCAGTGTCAGGAGGAAATGCAGGAGGACAAGAACGAAAATAAGGTGGTGAAAGTCTGAATGGGGCGGGTGGAGAGCGGTGTTCATGTCCCTTAAGCCAAACCCTGTTCTTTTTCCCTAAACCCAACCATGTGTTTGTTGTTGAAGGTAAATTTGCGATTTGCGTTGCTGTACCGACGTAGTGCTTTTATTTTGAAAGAGACTGTATGCAAATGTTGAATTTCCTGTGAAAACGGAAGAGTATTTTGAAAGAAGACAATGCATGTAACAGGCAGAAGTTGACACGGTGCACCCAGGGTACCTTGCACGTTGAATCTAGACATGGAAAATCCATGACCAAATCGAAATGAGGTCGGAGTGAGAATGTGTTGGACCTTCACCTGCAAGATATCACTCAAACTAAAATGTACTGACAAAGAGGAGGCTTAAAGTGACCACAAAGAGATGCAAAACCACAAAAAGATGAGTAACGACTACAAAGAGACACCAAACAACAACAACAAAAGAGGAAACGCCACCACAAAGTCTGTGTGTCTTGCTCCTGTGAAGGAGAGGTGGAGAGGTGGAGGTGGTGGGGCCTTTAGCATGTCTGTGCCCTGGAGCTCATTGTTTCAAATCCACCCATGTCCACAGCAGTGGGCTGGGTATCTGATTCCAGCTACAAGACTGAAAGTTACGTTCATCACAACTAGATTACTTGTGTTTATATAATTGTGGTATTTAACATAGTTGTTTATTCATGTGTTTATTAGTCTGAAGAGCTACAAGTGCTTGTTAGGCGTAGTGAACTCACTGATCCCACAGAGGGGATGACACTCATGCTATGCACTCTTTTATATAGTGTGTGGGGGGGTGATGTTAATGATGGCTCCAGTCAGTGCATCATCAAGCCAGGATTTTAGCTCCGCCCCAGAAAAATCCTAGACACAAAAATGGTGTAAAAAGTCTAACTCCACAACACATTTCTGTATAGTTTGCAGTCTTTTCACGTTTTCAACAAGTATTTTCTAACATGTATAAAGTGTTTACAAAGAAATCTCTTAAGTTACTGATAAGAATCTAAATAAATCCAAAAGTCAGCACTCACAAATACCATATATATCAGCGTTCGCTGAGGAAAGCCAAGTGCTGAAACGCGTCCGTTTGTGATACTGCTGTGCGTTATTAAAAGACCGATATATATGATATTTGTGAGTGCTGACATTTGGATTTATTTAGCTTGTGAATTTTGGGTCGGCACCCTGTGATTTTTCAAACGGCGAGTCGAGCACGTCAGTTCTTTTGCTTTACTGATAAGAATCTCTCATCTTCAACACCAGGATGTGAATAATCAACCTTTACATTTGCATGATGTGCTGATAATCAAGCCGCTTGTGTTACTCTGTAGTTCCACATCCTGAGTGCGCCATCATCCACGTGGGCTCCTTGTTGTTCACAGCCCTTTTGATCTTTGTGCGGCCGACATGACAGATATTAGTATCCATCAACGGTCCAGACCTCACAATACCACTCTTACGTTTAATTACTGATCTCCTGTCACTGCGGCGTCTTATTAAACATGGAAAGACGACTGTCATCCGTTTGGTTGAATGCTGTCTGTGCCTACAACTGACAACTGATCCGCCCCAGCAGACTGGCTCATAATGGAGATATCTGCTTTGTCTGCCAGTGTATCCAGTCCTGAAGGGTGTAGGCAAACTTTCAGTAACACACAATAATAGTTATTATAAAGGAGTCGAGCCAGTTTCACTGACGAGCGGCTTCACTGTATATCACGAAACCTGAGTGTGATGATACAAAGCTTCTATCCCACCTCTGAAGTTAAATGTTGAATCAAATCAAGATATTATGCACTCAGTCATATCATAGGTATTATATTTCTGTCTATAATATCATATCGTATTTCTAAACTGCTGACCACTGTTAACCTCTCACTATCAGAACAAGCTTTCATTCCACCGACTCTACATATGTGCACATGAGATGACGTGGACTTGACAGCAAAAATGCAGAAGCATTAATAGATAGATTTCTTTGTAAGCATGCAAAATATCCCACTCACACATCCCACGACATGTTCTTGCTCAACCACCATGCTAATGCTCCACCCTTTAAGAGAAATGAAAGCATGCTGGAGGTCTTCACGTACTATACACATATATAAACATGTGCACAAAACAATAGAGAAAGACAAATGCCCTCCTAAACAAAGAAAACAAACCCGGGTCTGGGTTTTACTCACACTGCCTTACACCCTCCAACATTTACACAGAGCGGTGAATCATGCTGTTAAATTTCATTGCAGGGTAATAATAAGAGAGATGATAAATCTGCCATCAAACAACCGAGGGAAACTACAGAACATTACGTACAAGCTGCTGCGCATTACCCTTCTCTCCCTCTGTCGAGACACACACACACACAGAAAAGTGTAAAAACACATCATGATAACATCACATAATGGCCCACAATCCCTGAGTGATATACAGTACACCTCCTGTGCCGTGGCTCATGGAACACTCCTCTACACTCCTCTCTCCTGTCTTTGGGCACTGGTGTGATAAGGCAGTGATGGGTTGTATTACTTCACTTGGGTACTCCCGGGGGGAATCCCCCCGGTCTGACTGTGTGTGTGTGTGCATGTGTTGTCTGTGTGTGTGTCCCCGCAGAAGGGGAAGAATGCCACCATTGAGCGCCCTGCCATTGCGCCAGCAATGCCCTCCCCCGCACCCCCGCCCCTTCCCGTCCTCGCTTGCACTCTGACGTACAGTTGGAGCAGATTTTGTGACACGAAGATAAAAGCCTTCCTCTGTTTCTCTCTTTCTCTGCTTTCCTCTTTCTCCAGTGTCACCAGAGCGCTGAGTGCTGGTGCCTTGGCCGTGCACATAGAGAGCTCATTCAAACTGACACAATCACTTTTCACTTCTGCTTTGTGATAAGCCAGAGTTCATAGTGTCTAAGTGCAATATGGCCACCATATAGTCAACAGCTCTGTACAGGAGGCTTAAAGATGCTACACCACTGCAGTACACTGTACTCTACAGCTGTGCTCTAACAACTGTGACAAGCAGCCCCACTGAGGCACTTTTTATGCAAAGGACCTAACTTCCTCTGTCATAAATCTGACAACACTGACAAGCCTGCAGAGGTTTAACAGTTCTATACAGTGGCAGCAGACACTCAACCTGTCAGAGCAATTCTTTATTGCCACATAATTAGTTTTAGGCGCAGGAAGAAAAAGAATCACAAAAGAGAATTTATTTGATTTGTAAAATTCAATTTGTCTGGCAGGAAATAGTGATACCAAAAACTCACTCACCATTCATCAGAGATGTTTTTGCTGTCTGGCACAAATTGGCAGCTGTGCGTGGAAAGTCAGAATGAACTTTACCCTGCAAAAATAAAGCAAGAACAATGTCATGCAAATTGTAGAGACATGATGGGATTGACCTTGTTTTAAGCAAGTTCTGATTGTTCACTTTTCTTGTCTGTAAAACCGCATAGCGGACGAATAAACGCGGCACATTAAAGGGAATATTGCATGAATGGCAGTGAGTGTGAGGACACAGATGGAGGGCACAGAGAGTTTTTGATAAATAGATTTGTATTTTTTTTATTTTTTTTTTTGCTCGTGGAATGGCAACGTTAGTTATAAAAGTGCACACCCTCTTCTCTGTTCCAACTGCCTTCAGCCAAAGTAAATGAAGAAATCTGGCCTTTTTAATTCTGCTCTGACCTCAGTATGAGGGGGACGAAGTTAGTGGAGATACAAAAAAACATTTCTTTAAGGTTGAAGGTGTCATTAAAGGTCCAGTGTGTAGGATGTAGGGGGATATATTGACAAAAATGGAAAATAATATAATAAGTATATTTTTTTGGTGTAAAATCAACTGAAAATAAGAGTTGTGGTTTTTTTGTTACCTTACAATGAGACGTTTATATCTACATAAGGACGGGTCTTTCTCCATGGAGTCCAGCATGTTTCTACAGAAGCCTAAAACAGACAAACTAGTTCTATATAGGGGTCTTTAGGGTCATAGGGTCTTTACTCAGTGTTTCTTCAGGTTTAAATCCTCATATCCTCGGCTGATAATTCAGCTTCTGGTAAAAAAAAACTGAGCACACATTAGCAGGTGCTGGGCTAGTGGCTCTTCTAAAATGAGCCAAACAGTGTCGGTAAAACACTGATTTGTAATGTGAAACTACTTTATTTAGTGTTTTTACCGGTTTAAATCACCAGGTCCAATTGTTTTGGAGAGGAGGAGACCTCTGCAGATAATTTGGCTCCCAGTAAAAACCTCCTGAATGTCTGAATCAGAGGGATGGTGTGCAAACATTAGAAGGTGCTGGGCTAGCGGCCTGTCTGCGACATAGCAAACAGTGTCGGAGAAACACTGATCTGTAACATGACTCTGCGTTATTCAGTGGCTTTTTTTTTTTAAAGATTTTTTTTGGGGGGGCATTTTTGCCTTTAAATGATAGGACAGACAAGTGCGAAAGGGGGAGAGAGAGAGGGAGTGATATGCAGCAAAGGGCCACAGGCTGGAGTTGAACCCGGGCCGCCGCGGCGACAGCCCCGCACATGGGGCGCCCGCTGTACCACTAAGCCACCGACGCCCCTATTCAGTGTTTTCACCAGTTTTAATCACCTAGTTTCGGAGATAAGGAGACCTCTGCGGATAATTTGGGCTACTGTAGAAACCTCCTGAACAATGAACGCTGAGGGAATCCTAAGCGGGACTTCACACCTGGCACATTGGAGAAGTTTCATCTGGTTGCAAAGTGCAATCTGCACTGCTAGATGCCACTAAATCCTGTGCACAGTTTTTTTAAAGTTCAAAATAAAAAGATGAATTCTAAGATGGTGAAATTTTAGGTCTAACACTAAAATTAGAGTCAAGTTTGAGGTTAAGCATGTGTTGGTTATGGTGAAGAGTTAGGTTGTGTCTCTGGGGCTGTGAATGTAAACCAAAGTAACGTCCTCCTTGGTGACAACGACAAGTGTTTGGGCCTGTGTGTGTGTAGGACTGTCTGTCTGTGTGAGTGAGTCACCTGACACGCGAAGCTGGCGGACGCAGTTGATTACCCACACGTCCAATTCTATTAAAAGGACACGGTCATAATCTCTAATCACTTCCATGTCTGGCGGAATAAGAGAGCAGGTTAATCTGGATTACACGTCACCATGGTGAGGTCACAGCCGAGGCAGCTGATACCCTGAGCGGCCAGGAAGAGAGCTGGGGCGAGAGAGCAGGTGAAACACAAAGATGGGGAGAAGACAGGAGACAAACAAAGACGCTGATGAGTTATAAAGGCAATTAGAAATTCAAAATAGTTAGTTTCCAAATTTTACCTCACACGACCGAATCCACTGACATGCAGATGTACTAAAGAGCAATACTTCACAATAATAATAGAATTATGAAAGCCCCTTTTGTAAAAATAAATGATCCATTTATAAGAGCTTACCCTAGATGACCTAGCCAGTGCTTAAAATCTGACAAGAGGAATAACAGCACAGTGCATGAAGAACAACTTGTGATCTGTGCCTATAGGATATGTTTTACCCTAATAAACCCTGAGGACGGATGTAAATTAACAGTACAGAGCCTGATAACACCACCAGGGAGCTGCAGAGAAGATTCAAATGATGGAGTGATGATACCAGGATTATCTATGCACTTTACCAAACCAGCGTTCACCCCCATCAGATGGAAGAAACAATACTATAAACTATTAACGATTAAAGGGAAATGTACCAATGACACACTCAGGCTCTGTCAATCCAATATTTGTTTTTAGCCGAGGCCTAGTGGCATGTGATCTGCGTGCCCTGCAGCTGATCCCTGCACTGTGGGACTGATCAGCATTAATCACAAGTCACTCCTCAAGCATGTTACAAACAAACTGAGCATGACTGGAATGTCGGAGCCTCGGCACATTTTACTGCGTACTAAGATGTGATCGATGGGGAGAATCTGGGTCAGTGTATGTTTGAGGCTTTTCTGTTATATGCATATATGCATAAGTATCTGCAGGTCAGAGAGTTTGAAAGTTCAGAGGGATTTCTCAGGACAGGCAGGTTCATGTTAGGGACTGTTTGTTATTTATGAGGGGGCAGGGGCGGTGCAAAAAGGGGGGAGGCACGTCAGATAATTTTTAGCACTGGGGAGGACTTATGTTTTTGTTTTGGCTTCAGAGACAGGCTCAGTTCACAGATAATAAGTGTACATCCAATGAATAAGTGCAACTGAAATTTGTAACATGTAATAAAAACTAATAAATAAAGTTTGAAAAAAAGGAGAGGGCCATACAAATTTAAAGGCGCTGCATGTAAGGATGTGGCCAAAATGGTTACTGCACTCAAATTCAAAATACTGCCACGAGTCGTGGCTGGACAGCGGCACGCTGGAGACTGATTTGTTGGCCCACGGGCGGCTGCCGTGGCAGGGCCTCGTCGCCGCGTCCTTGATCTTCGGTTTTCCAGTGGACCGTTCAAGCAAGTCCGGCTTCTCTGCTGCTAACGCTGCTGCCGGGATACAGCTGAGGAGACTGCCAATGCTATGTAGTGGGACACTGCTAATGCTGCTTGCCGTGCTGCTGTAGCTCAGTCGTAACTGTAACTGATGCTGAGACTCTACTGACTGTGTGACTGGTAGACGGCGGTGGGTGGCGCAACAGGCCAAAACACAAATTCAAAACATAAACATGATTTGCGGACTGTAAAAATGTTTTTTAAATGCAAATATTCTGGCTGTACTATTGTTGTCAGTGAGATCAGTATGTTATATGAACATTATTACTTAGTCTCTGTGACATATTAGGAGGATTTCACGACTATTTGCTTTAGATTTCTTACATATAGCTCCTTTAAATGGTTGTATTTTGTATTTATTTTCCCATCAATTTTTTAAAGAGGACAGGCCTTCCAATCGCACCTATTGTCTTTAAAAATGGCCAAATTTACACCGTTTATCACAGCCAGAAACTGTAAGATAGAAAAGATCGTTGGATTTTCATATTTCCGATAGTCCTTGGACACATCACGTGCAACAAACACTTCCATTAGAAATTTTGAGCTTAAAATAGTGATATTTTATCTTAAACCCTTAATTCTACGTCTCATTTAAAATTTTGTCAAAAATAAATTGTTGGTTTTTTTTCAGTTTTTTTCAACTCAAGGGTTTCTTTTTGTTTTAAGATATTTTTGGGGCTTTTGCCTCTAATTAATTGGACATATGTAGTGTGAAACGAAGAGAGAAAGGGGGAACGACACGCAACAAAGGGTCGTGGGCCTAAACCAAACATGGGGTACCCGCTCCACCAGGTGAGTCAGTAGGCGCTCCACAACTCCAGGATTTCATCTTTCACTTTTACCTTTAAACGCTTTCCCCGCCATCGACAAGATATTCCGGTAATCTGTGTTTTCACTGTAATTAGACTGGGGGCACTGCTACAAATCTTGTGAACTAGTACAACGATGCCGTGTCCGCAAACAAACGAAGAAGAAGATCCGCTGGAAACCAGAAGATGTAACATCTTGTAAACTCTACGAAAATGACGGTGCCGATGGAAAAGTTTACGGTTGGTAGCGCTGGCCGTGGAGATGTTGGACTCAGACTACAACAATTCCTGTTTTTTGATCAACATTCTGAATCTGATTTGGACGAAGAAACAAATAAGTTAGATGGGACGAAACGGGGAAATGGTGACAGTGACACACGGACAAGACGACCACAGAGGAGACAAAGACAAAGACCACTGGACGATCACTGAACATGGCAAAGTGTTATGCTATACCTCAAAGAGAACATTCATTTCATTACTATTATCTTTATTATTTTCCTTTATACAATTCAAACTGGCATGAGGAAATGGGGGAAAAAACAAAAATGTAAATGTGAAATTGATTTTATACTTGAAAATTACGTTCTTTGACAAAATGCTCTCAGCTTTTTTATTATCTGAAATGTTTTGTTGTTTTTTTAAATATGAAAAGTGCTGATAAAAAGAAATGGAATAAGATATAAAAAAAATGCTTTTGTGTATTTAAAAGACTGTTTACACACTCATGGAACAAATCATTCTGCGAGTCTTGAAAGTTCAGTGCGTATGATTTTAAAAAAAAGCTGGCGGTGGCTGGCAACTTAAAAATAACACTTTGATGGGAATAAAATTCAAAGGCTAAATTTTAAAATCTATTAACTACTAAATAGTGGAGGGAGGGTTATGCATTTCCCACAGTCACCCAGGGAGGCTCAAAGAAAAATATTTGTAGCTACAAAAAAAAAAAAAAGAAGAAGAAAACAAAGTCACACCCAGGCACTTCCCTCCTCTGAGAAGTAAAGAACAGTCCCTTAACTTCTTCAGTGCAGCAGCAGCAGCAGGAGCAGCAGTGTATCCTCCTGACTACTTTTCCTCCGAGTGCCAAATAAAATGTGCGCTGAGCTGGTGTGAAAGCTGCTGTGCGAAGCTGCAAGCCATCATCACATCCACAAACCTGTTGCATGTGTCTGCTTGACGAACCGACGCTTAGCCTATGTATCTGACGGTGTGTCATCCACCCGCTTTTCCAACCTCGTCCCTGGACACACAGAGGGAGAAGCTGTGAGCAGAGAGATTTACTCTCCGGGTATGACGGCTATGTCAGCTGACTGTAAAACTATCCCCCTGCTGAATAACAAGTTAACACTGAGTGTGCTGATTTTGGAGCCGTGGCTCATTTCTAACAGTATCATATGTCGCCCTGGTCGCTTTAGTCCGATGAAAACGGGGACACGCTTTACAGCTAAAAATACCTGTCTACGACTATATTTGGCTTGGCTGGATCACAATCACAACGCTAAAATAGTCGGGCCCGCCCCGGCACAATGAATGGGCTCTCTGCTATCTCACTCTGCCTCCGTCGGCCAGCTGCTAAATTTAGCAACAAGGCTTGCGTCAATCACGAGCCTCAGTGCGTCAAGGCTTGCCCCGCCCCCGGGGGCTCGTCATTGGTCAGAATTAGGACGTTGACCGACACATACGCGCCTCGTGATTGGCTGCTGTGAGTTATAGTGCTGAGCGGCTCCCGAGGCAAGTTTTAATTTTCAGGTTGCTGCTTCATCATCTTCTTCCTCTTCTTCTTCTTCTTCTTCTCATATCCTGTCCACCGGCAAATTGTGCCTTATCTGGTTGGTGACTGCATTTCCTCACTCTTCACCAAATTTATCTGCAATTATAAATATATAAATCACAACTTTAAGCAGGTCAAATCAACTTCAGACACGTTTTTGTGTTCAAGTGAAGACTAAAAAAACCACACATTTTAACAAGTGAGGTGGTGTCATTATCATCTTTCAAGATGTAAACTCTTATGTTATATTCCCCTGTTTATGTCACACAGGTTATTTTATTTGTCATCCTTTTTTAAATGGATTTATGTTTATATATCTATATTTTTTTTTATTTATTTGTTTATTATTTTATTTTTGTCATTTGCATTTCCTTTGGCTGGTCTGGCTTTCTCGGTTTGTTCCTGGGTTGTTGGGTGTTTTGCTCTGTCCTTGTTTGTTCTGTGTTTGTGTGTTGATGCTCTGTGCATCTTCTTGAATTATGAATGAATAAATAAAAATACCTTGTCTTTAAAAAAAGATGTAAAGTCTTAATGATAGATTAAAAAATAATTCTGTGATAATCCCATTTGCTCCCACTGTAGTTTAAATGAGTCTCAGTTTTAGTCAGACCACTAAATTAAGCAGATTCATATTGATAAAAAAAGGTGAAATCATCTACTTTAATAATATAATGTCACAAAATACTAATCATGGACTAAATGGAATGTAAGGTTGTGGCATTTTTAATCACCGGAGTTAATGAAAGGTAATAAAAATTCAGATATATCCTGTCAGTTGATTTAATTGATTGATGATCTGTGTCACGACACCATAGCATGACAGAGACTTATTGTGGCCCCGAGGCACAGAATATATATGAACATCCTCACGTGTAGGCTCATGCGTCCCAGGGAGCAGGTTAAAAACAAATCAAGGCGCACAGTGCCAGACCTTGCATATGTGGCGCCCGAGGCAAGCTTCTCCTGCCCACCACCTGCCCAGAAAGTAGTAGTAGTAGTACAGAATACGACATGTAAGACATGTCAGCGTCATGCAGAATGTACTTTTTAAACTACTATTACCTTTAGCCGAATCATCTGTTGTCATGTGAGAAATCCCACAAACCACAACAGATCCAGTGTCTGTTATTTGTTTAGAAATTGTTCATATTTTGTAAAATACGCATATGGTGTATGTAAAATCTGAATCTGCAAATCGCTGTTGGATGAAATCAGTGGAGTAAAAAGTGCTCTATGTGTTTGTAAAAAGTGGGTGCCCGATGGCTCACCTGGTAGCGTGTGCACCTCATGTAATAAGCCTGTGTCCTCACCATAGTGGGTTGACCTCGATTCCAACCCGGGGCCCTTTGCTGCATGTCATAACCCTTTCCTGTCACACTTCACCTACTGTCAAATAAAGGCAAACATGTAGAGTTACTTATAAAGCATAGAGCAGCATACAGTGGAAATAAGCCACTCACTTAGATACTTTTACCACTGATTCCCTTACATTTCTCTTTGGAAAAAGTTGATGGTGACTAACATGACTTTTGCCCTTTTGTTTATGTGATTTGTTAAAGTGAAAGTGAGGTCTTACAAGTCACGCTGATAAGATCAGTCATTCCTTCTCTCTCCGCCTCTCCTGTCACTCTTCACCTGCGTTATCAAATAAGGGCAAACTTGTGGAGTAACTTATAAACTATAGAGTGGCATAAAATGGAAACAAACTACTCATGTAAGGTAGTGCTTATCTACTTTTCACTACTGATATTTGTACATCTCTCACAGGAAAAGTTGATGGTGACCGACGTGATTTTTATTCTCTTATTTATGTGAGTTGATGCAGTGAGAGTAAAGTCTTTCATGTCTCACTAATGAGAGTTTTTGGGGTTTGTTTCCCACCTTTGCTGCATGTCACCCCCTTTCTCCACACCTTTCCTGTCACTCTTCACCTGTACTATCAAATAAAGGCAAACATATGGAGCTACTCATTAAGTATAGAGTAGCTTAAAATGAAAGTAGGCCACTGATGTAAAGAAGTGCTTAGATACTTTCTCATAGAAAAATTTACAGGTGACTAACATGTCTTTTGTCCTCTTATTTATGTGATTTTAAAAAGTGAAAGTGAAGTCTTACCTGTGTCACTGATAAGATGTTTTAAGTTGATGGTGACCAGCGTGACCTTTGGCCTTTTTGTTTATGTGATTTTAAAAAGTGAAGTCTAACATGTCTCACTGATAAGATTTTTTTGGGGGGCTCAATTCATCTACATGCATGTCACCCCCTTTTCTCTACACCTTTCCTGTCACTCTTCACCTGTACTATCAAATAAAGGCAAACGTACAGAGTTGTATATAAAGTATAGAGTGGCTTAAAATAAAAAATATAAAGTTACAGGTGACTTACATGTCTTTTGTCCTCTTATTTATGTGATTTTAAAAAGTGAAAGTGAAGTCTTACATGTCTCACTTTTTTATATTCGCTATATTTTTTTAAACAAATTACTTTTTTTGTTAAGGTTTTAAATTTACTTCCTTCTATAATGATAAAAATAGAGCTTGGACTGAAGAGCCTGGCACATGCACAGCCAGTAATGATGCAAGCTCGCCCGCCGGATCCCCCTCTGCTCCCTCCCCTGCAACCATCAAACCAACAGCGTGTGTTCTCTCAGTCTGTGATCCTGTCTCCGCCTCTCTGTGTCTCTGACTCTGGCACGGTGAGCGGGGCTTATGTGTCTGGTACTGTAGCACAGAGAGAGAGAGAGAGAGAGAGAGAGAGAGGAGAGAGAGGGAGCTCTACTTGGAGTGACGTCACCTCTCCCATGGCGTCACATTGACGTAGCGCATACCAGGCGCTGTATGTGGAGGCAGAGCCCACATAAATGCACTATTTGACTTTCTCCCCTCAGACGGCGCACATAAACAAACCCGCGTTACAACTCCACACTTTGCAAAGCACCCATCAGCACTGACACACTCAGCGGGAGCGGACGCAGACAACACACACTCCTCACACCCGGGAGTTTTTAATTTTTTAATGTTCTCTTTAATTTTCTCTACTTTGTGTACTTTTGAGAAAAAGTACGAAGGAGAAGAAGAAGAAGAAACTTTTTGTCGCCGATGCATCCTGATCCTCCGCTAAAATACTTTTTTTGAAATATATTTTTTTTCTCGCCTTTACTTCGACTTTTGGTGATTATTCTGGATGGGAATAGGATACTTCATACGAGGTTATTACCACATGTAAAGACGGAACCGCTACAGCAAACCAGTAAGTAAATTGTGAATGAATGGGATATTCTGCCGTAAAGCGAGGACTTGTTAGATTACCACACAGAACCAAAACACATTAACCCTCAGCTGTGTGAGCATGTTTATAGCTTATATGTGTATTACCTAAATCCTCGTGTTGAATATATTCTCTACTTTCTTCATCCGTTTTGTCCAACTTTGTGCGTCTAACCTGTTGATATGTCAGACTCCAGTACGCTGCTTCATATTGTCTGTCCATGTGTGTGTGGCGTCTCCAAAGAGCAAAATGAAGCTGAATTTGAATTTAATTTGCGCTGGGAAGGTATCATATCCTTTCTGGTTGTCATGGAAATGAGATGCCTCTCACTCACACAATGAATAGTGGAGTCAGACGCACTAATGGTCTGAGTGGAGAATAGTCTAACCTACATTCAGGCAAGCTGAGGGAGAGGAGAGTTAAAGCTCTTTGATTTCATGCCATTTGCTGGGGTTTTGTCTCCTGATGTAGGATTCAGGGGGTGGAGAGTGGGGTGCTGTTAATGATGTTAATGAGTATTTATGTGTTGTAGGATATGGGTGTGTTTGTGTTTATATACAGTGTCACAGACACAGGTCATGAGCACAACAGTGTGTTGTGATTCTCAGCCCTTGGTTTTGCTTTTTAGGATTAAAGCTCCTCAAGAAGGTGAAAGGTGTTTTCCAAACAGTCATATAGTCTGAGCTGTCGCCTGACTGGTGGCCAATTGCAAATGTCAGCTGTCTCACTGTCTACTGTCTCTGTGAGGACACGGCCTCTCCTCCCATTGATCGCAGGAAAAACACCCTCAGCCATTCACCATAAAGCCGCATCCAATTTCTGAAGCCCTCTGTGAAGTATTTCGTAGAAACATCTGACAACACAGACACTGTATACTATAGCAGCTGCTCAAGGCTTTTGGGGCTTTATCCGTGTAGTGTGTGATAAGAAAGTACTGCTTAGTTAGGGCACTTGGGCAACTTGCTGGTTTTACCTTTCTTTCTTTCTTTCACACACTTCACACAGGTTTACGCACGCACGCAGCCACGCACGCAGACACTTCTGACAGTCTCCCTCTCAGGGCTGATTTACAGTACTCACATATTTCTCTGGTCTCTCCTTTATGTCCTCTCTTTTCTCTGTCTCTGTTTGCTGGAAGCCTCGCGCTGTCCGGGCTTATTGGTGCGAGGGGCTACCGGGGGCTACCGGCGCTCCGGGGCGCGTGCTTTGCAGCTCTTATGTCGTTCTCTTGGTTACCGGTGCGCGCAGGGCCAGAGCCCCACCGACCGGCTCGGCCTGAGAAGAAAGCGAGAGGGGATCCGTTTGCTCATGTAGAGACAAAAAACAGAATGTCTCACTTTGCATGAAAAAATATTTTTCATCTTTAAAAGTGAACATGGCACTTTGTTTTCATTCTCTTAAGGCTGTGACAAGGGCACATTTACGCACAATTACGCCCACAGAATTGAATAATGGCTTAACTGTTCCAAGTCAGCCCTAATCGAATAAGTGTTAGACAGGCTTATTCATTTTATCTGGTTTGTCTTTTTTTCTTTATTTCAACATAATTGGATCCTTTATGAGGCATTACATCGGTATAAAAGCCATATCATGACCAAGGAAGCATCAAAGGCGGCATCAAAGAGGCCTAAGGTTTCCTTTCACAACTGGTCTGTAAGTTTGGAGAAAAGTGGCTGCTTTACCTAAAGTGGACGAGTTTGATCTGTTGACACAAAGATAAGAGATGGCAGCAGGCTGCAGGTGCCTGTAGCCCTGGGAGTCGGTTAGGGGGGGCTGTGGCTTGTCAACAGACAGTATAGAGGTGCATACCAGGAGATCGAGTGTTTTCTCGACTTGTCCGTATCCGAGAGGGTCTAGAAGAGAGAGAGAGAGAGAGGGAGAAAGAGTGTGTGTACACAAGAGTGTGTGTGACAGAAAGGGGGCGCTCTGGGCCTTGAAATCCGGCGGCCATAGTGCGCCCTGCTGCAGTGAGGGAGTTGGAGGCGCACGGCGCACAGGAGTCCGCTGGTTTGGTTTCAGGTCCGACTCTCCAACATTTCCAGATTCCTCTCTCCCTCTGGATGAACCCTGAGAAGGCGAATACGGTGGTGATCAGAGGCAAGCGAAGCGATGGCCTGGAGGCACTGGCACAGACTGCTTTTATAAAAGTTGTGACTTTTGTAGGTCTGTATTTGTAGAAGTTGCGTGCAGTTTTTTTAAGCCTGGTTGAGTTTGCATTTTGTAGCGCGAAATTAAAATTATAAAAATAACGGAGCACAGCTTGTTAGAATGAAACTTGTCGCCCACGTAAGTGTAAGTCTTGAAATGAGCTAAAAGTCCTCAGTTGTGGTTCATAATATTCTCTTTGTGACGTGGATTCAGTGTCATATTTAAAGCCAAAGTTGGACTATATTCAAATCAAATGCGTAATTCTTCCTTTACATTGTCTTCCAGTGGATTTATATGAATAACTTCAATGATTCATACAGTTTCGGGCGTAAGGCATCTTGTTCTGATGTGCGCAAAGTAGTTTGCATGCTCCTTCATCTTTCTGTTTCTTTACATCCAGTTTCTTGTCTCTATCTGCTGGATTCGATTTTACGCAGTTAATTATGTCTTTTTGGTGTAAAATCAAATTGTTGCTCATTGTCTTTAAATTGTGCCAACATTTCTCTGGGCTCAAATGTTTTAAGGTGGTGTTATGCTGTTAAGTAGAAACTCTCCAAAGAAATGTGCTAAATTAACTTTGTGAAGGCAGTGAAAATGTAAGACATCATTTTATGCTTAGCTCTAAGTGTGGTTGAGTTTTCTGTTGCTATATTTAAGATGAGTGGAGATGATAGTATTACCAGCGTTTTATTCAGCCTGCCGCCTCATCGCTGGCTGTAACCCAGACCTCTCTCCTCCAGGCACAGGTTCGGAAGAGCGCGCCCAGCCGAGCTCGGAGCACCGGCGATCGGACACTTCTTCCTTTGCGACGCCCGCCGAGTCCTCCCCGCTCCAGGAGCCCTGTCCCGGCCGCAGCGACGCCACCCCTCCACCCCGGACACTCAGCACCATTCAGCGCGAAGCTCTTTCACCAGGTACAGACCTGCCCTTTTTAATTTCATCAGTTCTTTCTTTCTGTCTTTCCTTGTCTCTTTCTTTATCTCTTCTTTCTTCTCTTCAGCTGATGCTTTTGTAGAAAGCGCGACTGTTGTGGCTCAGGTGTGTTTTTCTGCACCCATTGTGGTGTTTGGTTGTGTTTTACTGGAGGGAAAAAAATGTACAAAAGCCCCCTTGAAAGTTTATTCTCATCTTAGGTGTTAAATCAGAATTTAACTGTGATAATATACGTCAGTTCCTGTCTACTAAAATTCCAATTCATAAAGTTGTATGAACATGCTGGTGATCTTTTTCTTTTGTGCGCGGGAGTCTGAGCTGGTGTGTGTGTGAGATGAGAGTGTTTGGTGTGTCGGCTGGTGCGGGCTGAGTTGACATTTCAATCATTAGAGGAACTGGCAGAAAGAAGAGACTTCTGAGACCAAGCACACCTAAAATCCAGAAGCTGTGGGTGAATCACATAGGTCATAGACATCGATCCTCCCAGTGACTCAACAAGGTCTCTGAAAGCCTTTATGACTAAAACAGGCCAAGTTACAGCTATATTTTTGTATTGTTTCAGTTTTATATATTTCAATATTATCAATATATTTAAATCTCCACACAATTCCACAACTATATAAATTAAACAGAATATAAACCCCTTAAATAATAGGTTTATGTAGATGTTCAGCAAGTGGTGGTGTAATTGTGCCTCTTTGATTTGTGTGTGTATGTGTATGTGTGTGCATATGTATGAAAACCACTTTTATTGTGTGAGGCCACTGATTTCAATTTTTCCTCATTATTCATTGACAAAAAAAAAATCCTGTGTTTTTGTATTCATGTCTGCAACTTCATGTTTTTATTTGTTAGATCTATGGCATTCTGACAATGAACACGCGCGCTCAGTTATTGGAACAGCTGCAGTTTGTCCAGTTGAAATGCACACCTCGAGGTTAGAGACTGTTTCCCTTTCGCCTCACTATGCTGCACCACCTGTGTCTTACTCTGCTTTGGATTGTCTGTCCTCTTGCTTGCACGCACACACGCACACAGACACACACGCACACCTGCTTGCATGTGGTGAAATAAAGGCAATCTGATGGTGGTGTTGGAGTGGAGAAGATTTGCTACAGGGTTGCTTCAGTGGCACAAAAATAAAGACGTTCCACAGATTCTGTTGGTGAGTGTGTGTGAGAGGGTGCACGCTTGTGAGCATGGGTGTGTGTGTTACTGAGTGAAGTAAAGCACCGAAGAGGATGAGACGTTTGCAGACACAAGTGGTTTTACAGGTTCCTCTCAGGATAAGGGTGCATGTTATTGGCAGGATGAGCATATACAGGTTCATGTTGACATCTTGAACATCATTAGTGATGAAAATATGTGTGTGTGTGTGTGTGTGTGTGTGTGTGTGTGTGTGTGTACGAATAAACAACTCATCAAAAGCGTCTCTCCTCACCTGACACACACACAGACAAACACCACAGTACATGCAGCTTCAAGTGACTGTCAGCTGTCAAGCAGAATATATTTGTTTTACAGAATTTCTCAGCCTCTCTCTTTTTGTCTTTCAACTCTTGTCAAGCAAATCAACTGGAGACCTGTTGTACGTCAAAGTGTATGTGTGCATATAGCTGCTGATAAAATACTATAGTATATGACAGCTGCAGTAAGTCTTAAACACACACAGACTATAACACCCAACACTGTTGTGAGGCTTGACCTACTGACACATCACAGAGAGCCACAGAGTTCACCACTCTACTCTCCTCCGCTCACACTTAATTTTTTTTTCCTCCCCTCTTCCTGTGATGCTTCAAATCAGTTGCAAAAGTACTTTAGGTATAGCCCAGAAAGGCCCCATGACGCCCATAATGCTGCATGTGTGTTTTTCCACGTGGGTTGAAGAGGTGGTCACTAGTAGCAGAAGAAAAAAAACTGGATGACGTCAAGCACACGTAGGCCTACAGCTTGACTCATATCCTCAATTTAAGAAAAAAAATCTTGCATCTTAATATTCACATTGGGACTGAGTGTTGGTTTGTCTGCACATGCTGTGACTGGTAGGGCATTTTGAGGGAATCATTTATAGTTTCACTTTAATATGACTTAAGAAAAATGTGTTTTTTAAGAGTTGGTGTCATTTTAAATTTAGGATTTTTTTAAAAAATATTCCCACCAGGTCAAGCTTAAGAGGTCACATCTCTTTTGACCTTTTGTGTTTTTTCTTTTAATAAATACACTTAATAAAATAAAATAAATAAAAGTTATGTAGATGAGTGTCCCTCACATTGTTTTTTTTTAACCCTTTGAGTCATCCTTTGTTTTCAAGCCCCTACAGCCACGCTGCCCCTCAGGTTTAATTTAATTGTGTTGGAGCAGCTTAAATTAATGTGTCACTCAGTCTGCTTCCGCCATGAGTGACATGAGTTATTCATCAGGCGTATATGACCGCAAACTAAAAGTTGCAGGCTATTTTAAACATGTGTTATTATTATTTATTTTAGTCTGATAGGAATTAGTAGGGAGCAGGAGCTGATCATGAAATTTCAGGACTTTTATTTTGTTAAATAAAATGATTTTTAAAAAAAAAAAAAAAAAAAAAAAAGTTAACACAACAGGAAATACAGTCCCCGCCCGAGCCTGAGTGCGTCCGCTCGGGATGCTGGAATATGTGAGTGCTCTAACAACAGCAGGTCCCGATCCGTCCCGTATTTGACTAGACAAACATGACGCGCGGGGAACCGGGGCGATTACGGCAGAGCGCGCGCATGCTGGGCGTCAATGGGAGCAGCGCTGTGTTGACAGTTCCCCTGCTCGAGAGCGACGAGCAAACACCACAAAACCCTGGCTGCGCTGACACTCATGACTGATTAGCCCGCACGCACTCATCATGCACGCACACATACACACGTGCACGCACGCAAACGCAGGTGTATTACGTAAGGGGGTTTGATAAGACAGGAGCATTTCGTCCACACACACATGATGATGAGGTGGCCTGCTGCTGTGACTGTGGCAGAATTAAATCAAGGGGAAAAACTCAAGACATGCCGACTGGCGTCTGCAGCAGTTAGAGGAAATATCTGTGTCTGTATGTATGTGTGTGTGTGTGTGTGTCTGCATTTATCAGTGTGTGTGTATCTGGGTGTGTGCATTTGTGTGTGGGTTGTGCAGCAAGCATCCAGCACCACCATGGGGTTCCATTATTATTTAATGTTATCTCATCTGCTTTGCCATCTGACTAACCAGAGTACACTCACCCACACACAGACACACACACACACACACACACACACACACACACTGGTCACAGATACTTCAGCATTTCAGTCTGTAGAGTGGATCTTGGATCTTTGCTTTGGCTGCTTCGCCTCAGTATTGCGCCCCGATGAACCGTAGCTTCTCTAACTGAACTAACTGCGTGAGAATCAGCAGTGTGCGGGGTTGTGTGTGTGCGCGCGTGTGTGTGCTCCAAGTGTTTCTACCTATTGGGTGAAGTGCGAGAAGTGTTAAAGCAGGAAACTGAGTAAATGGCAGTAAATGGAAAGATTTTCCTTGAAAGGTGCGTTCAGAAAACTTTTATAACATTGCGAAATCTCTGACACCTCAAGAGCTGAAAAAACTGCCTGTTCCAATAGAGCTGTGCAGAAATTTTTAGTCATGCACATTTTTTTTTAATTGTCGACCCTGTTCAGCACGACCTGTGTGTGCATGTGCCTCCAGCAGAGTCTGCCTTCATCCTGTAGATTTACTGAAGGGTTGTTCCTGTGTTGCGCTTCTGTTGGCAGCCTCCTTGTTCATAAAATCCTGCTTTTCTGTTTAAATCAGTTGGTTAACTAATATGTCATTTCCTCCCTGACTGATGATTGGTGCCGTACAGCTGTACTCTACTAACACCATTAAAATGCTTTTTGAATGAGAACGTTTTTGAAGACATGTGGTCTGATGTGCCACGCAGCTCTAACCTACGTGTGTGCTCTGTCTCCCTGGCAGACATGCCCTGTGTGCAGGCTCAGTACGGGCCCGCCCCTCCAGGCTCAACCTACTCTGGCCAGTCCTTTAGTTACCAGGGTGACAGCTACAGCTCTGACCTCATGACCCCCGACTACACCAAGCTGGACCTGGGTGGTGGTGAGATCTCCGCCGCTGCCACCACCTCCCTCCCGAGCTTCAACGTCTTCGTGGAGGGGAGCTACGAGCCCAAGTCCTCCTGCCTCTACCAGATGCCCACACACAGGCCCATCAAGAAGGAGGAGGAGAGCTACCCGACTGCTCCGCCACTGGAGGCCATGTCCTCCTCCACCATGTACTTTAAACAGTCTCCCCCTTCCACCCCGACCACCCCGTCCCTGCCGCCCCAGCCTGGCACCTCCTTCCTGTGGGAGGAGCACCCCCTGGCCCCTCCATCGCACGCCCACTCTCTGGGCTCCGGTCTTGACACAGGCCCCCTCAAGTCGCCCCGCTTTCCGCACTTCTACCAGCACTCGCCGCCTCACAGTGGCGGCAGCGTCGGCGGTTACGAGAGTCTGGGTGGAGGACTGGTGCGCACCTCCTCCTCTTCCTCCTCCTCCTCATCCTCGGTCTCCCATCCTCACGGTCCACCTCTGGAGCAGCCCATGTACCAGCTGCACCGCGGGGCTGGGGGCAGCAGCCTCGCCTTCCGCTCCCTGGCTCTTGGGCCCTGCGGCCCCCTACTAGGAGACAGCCTGCCATCGCCTCCCCCACGTGGTCCCCAAGGAGAAGGCACCTGTGCGGTGTGTGGGGACAACGCGGCCTGCCAGCATTACGGCGTACGCACCTGTGAGGGCTGCAAGGGCTTCTTCAAGGTAAATGTCCTTTAAAGCTAACAAGTGTTTGTTTTTAAGGAGTCGTTGTTGCAGTTTCCAGGTTTTAGTCTCACTTTAAAACAATCCTGAAAGTTTAAAACTGCATCAATGTCCGTTTTTGGAGTAGCTCTACATCTATATGTTCTAATAAGACATCTGCCTCTTCTCTTATATTCCTGAAAGTATTAAAGTACCTACTCCTCTTGTTCCCATGTTCCCCATCAGTACACACACTCAAATCCAAACCTGACACCCCATCTTTAAATATCACCCAGTATGTGTGAAGTAGCTGCAAACTGACTGACGTACTTTATTCTGAAACAATCCTCATGCCTTCGCCTCGCTCCCACTCTGCACCCGTCTCTGCGCTCTCTAAATCGCCTTTAGAGTCATCATGAAAGCACAACACACCCACAGGGGTCGTCTCTCCCGGCAACCAAGCTGGCAACTTGTGTGTGTGTGTGTGTGTGCGATCGCTTGTGTTACGTGAGAACACAGAATGATAAAAACAAATACTTTCTCTCAGGCAAACAGGGAAATTGCCCTCCATGCTCGCAGTCAGCTGCTCAGACACACGGTGCGGTGAGAGTCCAGTGGAAAAGGAATCCTCCTTGAAATCAAAGTTTCCTTTCAGCATGTTTGCAGTGAATCAGTGGCTACGAAATTGACCACAATTCACTGACATAATACTGGGGATGATATGAGTCAGTTTGAGATTTGGTCCGTCAAGTGATTCAACCTAACGCTGTCTCACATCCCATGATACCGCACACGTGCTCACACACACACAACTCAACATCACCAAGAGACAGTTTTTAGTCAGACTGATTTCTCATTTTCTTTGTGCAAGTCATAAAACACAACAGACAAACTTCTCTGACACGTGCATGTGGTTCAATGCCTCATTCAAATAACAGCAAACTCACACTCAGTGACACTGCAGTCATCTCTCCATGCACAGTTTTGGAATTATAAAACATTTCCAGGCACACTTGTTAGGCATTCTATTGGTTGCATGAGACAAGAGAGTGAAATTAAGAGACAGCAAGAAGGAGGGTGCAAACGCAGAGGTAATTGAATAATGCCTCTGGTCGGTGGAAATGAATTATCCTTCTTTTCAATTAGTTTCACAATTTGTTTTTATTTAGTAATTAATGAAAGCAGCGTCTGGTGGCAGCAGGCCGCGGGGCTGTCTGCTCGCTGCAGCGCTCAGCAGCCACACAACCTGTCAAACCTCGCTATGTTTCCTTTACACACATATGCAGATGCAGCCAGCCATGCACACACGACATATGCACACGACCACATGTTCTTACAGTAGCATGTACATGTTTTTCACTCTGTTACACCCGCAGATCCAGGATGCAGCAGCAGAGACATGCCTTTCACACACCTGCTCTTTTTCATATTCATATTATCAGGCACATTACCTCCATTATCCTGATGGTTTTATTGTCTCCCAAAAATATTTTCCTGATTATATTTAATTATCCCTGAATAGTTATTACACATTAAACCATAGAGGAGGCTTGCTGAAAATTGTTGTTATTTCATTAGTGCAATTTGAGGCACATTTTCACTGTGAATTAATTTTAGCTCTTAAACAAATGGTCTTTCCCCCCGTGTGTTTATTATTTTGGCAGAATAATGTAGTCCATTCACCGATTTCCATTAATTTAGCGAATCTATTCAGAATTAGAATCTCTAAAATTAAAAACCAGATCTCAGCTGTTAGTATAATACAAACATTATGCTGGAAACAAACAAAAAAATCATTAAAAAGTGGCCTGTTTTTATGCACCCACTGTCCTAAGTTACTTTAGCTGTGCTTTTATCAGTCAAAATCCACAGTCAGCACATTGCACATGATTTTTTTTTTTTTTTTATGATTTTCCCGCTACTTGCACAGCATGTAAGTCATAAAAAAGGTTGGTGGTGAAAGAAAGCTGAAAATCACGATGGTGAAGTGCACATAACTTTATCACCTAAATCATTTCATTCATTCAGGAGATGCAACGAGAGACACACCATCCACATGCAATGACACAGACATATCCGCGTGTAGGAGGCATGGCTTAGCTCTTTGAATCAAGTCATAAAAGTCAAGTTTTTCCATAAAGAAACCAATAGAATTAGCTCAGAGATACACACTTTCACTACAAACTACCCTTTCACTTCCTCCACAGTCAGTCAGAGAGACTGCCTCTGGTGAAGAAGCCGAGGAGAGGAGGGGATAGAGGAGACAGAGGGAGGAGAAGGGGGAGCAAAGTCCCTAAAGGCTTTTAATTTAAGCCAAGGCTATTAGCACATGTTACATGTCAAGAATCTGCCTCTGCATGCCTCCATCCAGCCCCCCACAACACCCACAGCATGTGAGCATGTGTGTGTGTGTGTGTGTGTGTGCGCTTATGAATGTGCTCTCAGTGCTTACAACTCATTCCTCAACTCTGATTGTCGACATTAAAGTCAACATTTTTTCACTTGAATGAAGTTCTTGCCCACACAAACATCATTGCTATCTGACAATTTCAGTTTCTGATGCTGAGCAAATTTTAAATTTGTCTTCTCTGTTGTTTATCCTCAGTGAAATTCAGCCACTAACATCGGGGTAAATTACAAGACAAATGAGAAGAATTGAACCAGAATAAAGCACACTCACACACACACAGACACACACTCATAGGCTGGCCTAAATAGGCGTGCAGTGTACAGAACACAAGAATGATTTGCTAACCATATTGAGATAATTTGATCTGACTATCTGAGACTAGTTATTTACAGGGTATTAGCTCTTATATGTAGTGTCTCTGCTGAGACGCCAGTCATGCTCCATGCTGCTTATTAGAAAGCAAAGTCACAAGAGCCCCAACCACGCACACACACACACACACACACACACACACACACACACACACAGAGGAGACAGGCCAGCTCATGAGAGCTTAATTTATCAGGACCTTAATTGATCATTTCAAACTGCAAGCTTTTATTGGAACCAGCTATCTCATAAATTAGGCCCTGAGGTCACTGAGGGGAAGAACTTCCCCCTCAACCCACCAGCAGGGTCACCTCAGCTCTTACGCCACCTTCACTGAAATGTGCTGCAGAAAAAAACACACACACAAGCTCATTTTGCAAAAAGAGGAGTGTGACATAAAAAGAATCACAGTATGTTTCATTTGTACAAGACTGTGAGAATGTCTCCAACTTTGTGCTGGCCCTGGCGCAGAGTTGTAAAGGTGTAAATAAACGTTGGCATGTTGAGGCTTTGTGCGTCATCCTCATGCAGCTTTACGGTCAGTTCACTCTCCCGCTAAACGGATGCTATTTTCCCTCAACCACATTAATGACCATAACTAACTTATCCCCGCGCGCACGGGTCACTGACCATTGAAGGGATGAGAGGGAGACATTCAGAGCGATCTGCGGTGCCATGGCAACGGCTCTCATCCGGCGCTGGCGCCCATTACGCGCCGGTTCCGCACTCGCGCCGGAGCATATGGAATAATTGGTGTGTTATTGGTCTCCCGGGGGCACGGGCATGTGTGGCGCGAGGGGTTCCTAATTGGATTTATTTGTTTTGATGTGTTTTAGAGGCGTTAAAGAAGAGGAGAAGCTGCGACACTTTCCGTGTGTTCCGTTTGTTTAATTTACAGTTTGTTCTGCTGCTGTCTCGCCTGAGTGGACTACCGGAGTCACAGCATGACAGTAGTATAAATGCAAACACTGCAAATGACAGTAATTATGGTGTAATTGTAAGCTTTATTTTTTGCAAATGTAATCGTTAAGTTGTAACAGATTTGCACCCGAGGCAAAGGCTTGCCCAAGAGTTTTAATCCAAAGGCGCCTGTAAAGACTGGCAACGTGCCGCAAGAGGCCTCGTCGGGGTTATGCCACAGAGCTGCACCAGCACTAATAGCTGTGTGGTTTGTTTATTTTAAAATAATGACCTAACTACGTACCTTAGGCTTCTTGTGCATTCTCACACCGCATTATAATAAATAAATGTCAAAAAAAAAACTCTAATTCTGCCCATGGACGTCTCCACTGAGTCATTCCAGCACTTTCTCACCTTGACAGCAGCTGACTTTGTCTTTAACACAACTTCAGGCCTAAAGGCACGGGATTGGCCCATAGGTGCGCGCGCGCATGGCATCCACCGCCATCTCTGTGTCTCCCATCCACGCAGGCAGCGCACCCGGCCCCCACGTGGCCCGTTTCTGATTTCATTTTAATAAGGTCAGTAATAATCGTGCGAGCCAGCCGAGGAGAAAACAGCTCCCGCGGGGCCCATTGAGAGAGGCGCGATGCGCGAGGCCCCGGAGGTGCCACGAGCTGACCCGCGAGCTTCACAAACAATCTGATCACGCAGCTCTTACGGCCGCTGTCCCTCTGTCTCGCGGGACCCGCCTCGGCACGCTTTGCGCTCAGTCCCCATTGTCAGCTCCGGCGCTAATAAAATTGTCCCTCCTGCAGGCGAGGCTTGTTGGAAAATTAATTTTATCTAATTATACTGATGTCAACGCCGCCTTTCAGCGCGTAATTAAAATCTGACCTGCGAGCTTCTGCTTTCATTCTTTGATGGGGAAGGGGGGAAAAAAACAGAAATTGAATTAAACAAATCAAATATTAGGTGGCTGATTGTGTTTGGAGGCTGATAATCGGTATGCCTGTTTCTTCTCTCCTCAGCGTACCGTGCAGAAAAACGCCAAGTATGTGTGTCTGGCCAGTAAGAACTGTCCTGTGGACAAGAGGAGACGCAACCGCTGCCAGTACTGCCGCTTTCAGAAGTGTCTGAGTGTCGGCATGGTGAAGGAAGGTAAGAGGACTGACCACACACCTGAGCAGTGCAACACAACCCTGACCTCCAGTTCATGATGATAAAGTTTGTCTCTGCAATTAATAGGCCGGTAATGACCTGGCCTGCTGCAACCTCACACACACCCAGTGTCCTCTCTGTGGTGCAGGAACAAAGTAGAAAACACATTACACCAATTAGCACCCTTTATACTCTGAATCCGGATGATTTTTTTCTGAAAGAGACACAGAGGTGAACATCCTGCCCAAACATTCTCACACTTTCTGTTCATTTGTGTCATCACATCTGATGTAGCTGACTGTTGTTGCAGAGATGTTTTGCTGATGTGTGGCACTCTACTGCCCTCATTTCCCTGAGGTTTCTCACCTGTCTCACACACACGCGCTCACATGCAAACAAACCCACACACACACACACACACATACACTCCTGTGTCCCTTTAACATGTGTGCAGCCCGCAGAACAGCTCCACTGCCATCTGCTGGTTAGTAGCCTCCTGTGTAGGGATTGTGGGAAGGTTGGAGAGCTCCTGTGGAGAAAGCCTCAGTCAGGATTTTAGTGCTGTGAAATGCTGATAACAAGCCTATCAGTTAGAGAACAGAAGTTGAGTGTGCATGCTGTGAAATTTTTTACCATGTTCAACAACCTGTTCTTCAACCTGTTGTCATCTCTGTGTCTCTGCTTCACAGTGGTACGCACTGACAGCTTGAAGGGGCGCCGAGGCCGTCTGCCATCCAAACCAAAGAGCCCCCTGCAGACGGAAGCGTCTCCTCCCTCTCCACCCCTCAGCTTGCTCTCCGCTCTGCTCAGGGCTTATTCCCACTGCACGCCCCGTGACCTCAACTACAGTCAGGTACCCCCACACACCCCCTTTTTTTCCATATTAGTCAGAGAAACACACGCTCAGTGAGAAATACGGCTTGTTTAGGAGTTTGTTCAGTCATTTCTCGCCGTCTCTCCCCACAGTTCAGCGCTGCCGAAACTCCCTCCTCCTCGTCAGACGCAGAGCACATCCAGCTCTTCTACAGGCTGCTCACCATCTCGATGGAGACCACACGGTGCTGGGCTGACCGGCTGCCCGGCTTCTCTGAGCTTCAGCGTGAAGATCAGAACCTGCTCATAGACTCTGCCTTCCTGGAGCTGTTTGTCCTGCGATTGGCTCACAGGTATGAGAACAAACAGCAGATGGATGACAACATTAGCACATTTAATTCCACTTTTAAAATTTCCCCACATCCATATGTGCACATCTAAAACTTCAAATACACGCCTACAACTATCAGAAACTTGACTTCCTTTGGCAGGGGAACAACAGGCAGTTAATATCCTTTACCGTTACAGTACAGCGTGCAACTGTGCTGGCAGAGCTGCATGCTGCTGTGTCGGTGTATCTCCAGAGTAGGAGTGGAGCTGAGTAATCGCCATATGAACCAAATTATGAATGGAGTCTGTAGCTATGACAGCAGCTACACCCACAGAGTTCCGCTCCGCTCGTCTGATATCTGACGCACAGAGAGCTCTGTGTGTGTTCTGCGGGCTAAAACTGTGCTAACATTGTGAACTGTGAATTGACAGGATCAATTCCATCTAAGAGCTAGTCAGCTGAGGAACTGAAAAGGGCTGTTATGGAAGGAAATACATATTCAATTCAGCTGACTGAAATTTAATAAAAGGGAATTGACTTTATTTTCCCCGTGCGACCACTGGTGTGTGTGTGCGTGTGTAAGCACATGTGCGTCTCGCTCGTGGATACCTGTGGTGCCATTATGACTGCCCTTGCCCATCTTTGCCTCAGAATTGCCCCGGGTTACTGGTGTGCTCTCGTAAGGCATGTGGCTGGTTAAATTTATGGGGAGGACGGGGGCTGGGCTACAAGCTCATCCTTTTGTCTGCGCTGTCGTCTAGGGCAGAAAACCAACACAGTCACACACACAAGCACACTTACTCACACACACTCACGCACACTGATGATGTAGAATCCCAACTTTCTCTCCTCCTCCCAGTGTAGGTCCAGGTGCAGGGTGGGTAGAGGATGGGTGGTGGCATCACAGTCCCAGCAGGAGGGGGATCAGGCTGGGACTCTGACTCACGCTGAACGGTGGACTCATAGGGGCCTCTATCAAACACACACACACACACACACACTCACGCACGTACACACAGCGCTCATCTTCCCAGCAGCCAAACTCCCACGGCACAGAGGAAAACACACACAAGCACGGCACTGTCTTACTTTGTCCGTCTTCCGTGAGAGCACAAGATGCAGTCCACGCTCCCATCTCAATGTTGACGCAGCCCTGCATTGACCCTGTGTTGAACTCAGATGCCTTGCAGACCCCCAGCGCAAGCATATGTCTGTATGCTTGTGAGTGTGCGTCTCTGTGTGTGTGTGTGCTCAGTGTGTGTAGAGTAAATTTGCTCCGCTCTTCTGGGCCTGCATTGCTGTAAGCACCCCGTTACCAAACAGTTTCTGTGGTTATTGGTTGATTACCGTGGTGACAGTGTAGTCAGGAGTGAGTGGAATGTGTGGCAGACATCCAGCTGCGTGTATGTGTGAGTGTGTGTGTGTGTGTGTGTGTGTATGTGCATCTGCCTGGCTGCTTGTCTGCCAGGCTGTCTGTGTAGTTTTGCACATGTGCTACTATCAAACACGGGTCAAATTGTATAATGTAATTGGGCATTTACTCAGTCGGACAGTGCCATAGTGAATTGGCTTCATCTGCTGTATTCATAAGTTTATGATATCTGATGTGATGTTTTTCCATTTTACAAGGCAAATTCCAGCTGTGAGTTTGTAGTAGAAGATTAAATCTGTTCCACCTTACCGTATCTGTCGATTCATCACTTTAAATGCATTGCTCACAAACACAAAACCTTGTTAAGAAAATTATTTTAGGCGTCTTTTGATGGAAATGTGTCAAAAACATATGAAAAAGACGTGTAAGATTTTAAATTTGAAATAAAAGGCAAGCCACCATCAAAGTACGGTCATGCTGGGTTTGAAATTTGGTAAATATAAGTGCATTAAATCAAGTGGCAGATTGAGAATACACCCCAACTTTGACACTATAGCAGGGAAACTTGCTTTTGCCCAGGGGTCACTTTTGCAAAATGACAAAGAGCCAGGGGCCAGTTATTGAACAAATATTTGCTGTCCTCACTCATCTTTGCTAAGAGGCAAATCCAATCACAGGTCTGGTGTACGCAGGGGCATGTCTAGGATTTGAGGATATTTGGAGCCCAGCCTGGACCTCTCTTGGGGGTCCAGTGGGTCCTCCCCCGGCACCTTTTTTAAGCTCTATTTTTTTTTATGCACAATGGCATCTTATTTATGTTCAAAGTCCACAGAATCACAGGCCACATTTTCCCACTGGCCATAACTTGAGAATCACTGCTCTATAGTCTGCATAAAACACTTAATATGTTTAAGGGGAGGTTTAAGGGAAGTGTCAGAGTTCCAGGAGTCAAAATACTACAACCATTAGCATGAAAGGTATAATCAGAAGGTGAGAAAGTACACTTCTGGGGCGCCCACTAGCTCACCTGGTGAGCAGGCGCCCAATGTACAAAGGCTGTGTCCTTGCCGCAGCTGCAGCAGGCTCGATTCTAACCTGCAGCCCTTTGCTGCATGTCATCCCCACTCTCTACTCTCCTATCAAATACAGCCTTAAAAATGTATTTCTAAAAAAGAAAGTAAATTTCTTAAGGTTCCTGAAGTGAGCAAGACGTTCAGTGTCCTTCCTCATGAGCATCCTACTTCTACTTCCTACTTTCTTCTCTCCAGCTCATGTGTGATCGTTTTAGCTAGTTTTTGTATTTGTGCGTCTAAGAGTGGAAAGGTATTGTTGACTCTGTGTGACTGACGGAGCTGGCGATGCGTGAGAGCATCTGTGTGCATGTGTTCTGCAGAGAGTGGGTGGAGCACCTCACTGCAGTGAGGATAATTAGATATAAACGTCCTCTCCTTAAAGCTGCTGAACCAATGTTTGTGGACGGTGTAATTTGAGCCCCCCTCCTCTTCTTTCTTCTCACTATCAGCTGTTTCCCAAACACACTCTTTCTGCCCTTGTCCCATCTTCTTGAGATCTTCCAACCAAACACTTTTTCTCTGGCTCTCTGAAGAAAGCCACCCTCTTCTTTTGGGCTCTAATAAAAGACTAGTCATAGCTCTCCCTCATTCGCTGCTTGTTCTTTTTCCCTCTCTGCTCGGTGGTAAAGGAGTGGGATGTTGTGTGTCGTGAGTAACTGACGGCTAAATACATCTGAGAAGCCTTTTCATTTCCTCATTAAGGCTTTGTGTTTCCACTGCACACCACAGCCCGGGCACATTAAAGCCATAACAGTTTACCTATCTGCAAATACACACACACAGATACACACACACGCAGGCAGAGCAGCCCTCTGCCCTAACCCCTCGCCCTCCCCGCCAGAAGGAAACACAGGAATGTTTTAAAATGCTATAATTTGGAGAACACAACCTTAATCAGCTGCATGCTTGTGTTTGATGTGTGCTCCATTTGTGTGTGAGCGCGCATGCTGCCAGGTTTTCTCATTGTTTTTTATTGTAATTGTTTCCTTGCCCTGGTATCACAAGGCATATTTACAATACATGAGGGAAAATGCTGTGTTTCATTGGAGGAGAGATCTAACCAGAGTCCTCATCTGCTGTTCCCCTGTGTGTCTCAGGTCGATCCTGTCAGAGGATAAACTAGTGTTCTGCAACGGCTTGGTGCTGCACAGGTTCCAGTGCCTTCGTGGGTTCGGAGAGTGGCTGGACTCCATCCGGGACTTCTCCACCCACCTCCAGAGCCTAAACCTGGACGCCTCTGCCTTCGCCTGCCTGGCCGCCCTCGTGCTGCTCACAGGTAAAAACACAAGTCAGTGACATCTGACTTTAAATCTCAAAATCACCATCAGGAGAAAATTAAAGAAAGGACACAATTTATATATGGCGCTGACACAAGTTAGCCGCCCCGCTCCACCATACTCAACCAATCGCTATCGATGGCCTAAGGTGCTTATGCGTAAATATACAGATACAAATCCACACGCCTTCTTTCCTTTGTCCAGAGCTTTGCCTGTGGGTGATTCAATGTGACAGTGATCAGGTGGATACATCCTCTTAACGTCACAAATGCGCTCAAAGACACACATGTGCATGCTTGTTCTGCCTGAAACAAGAACCCGATACCCAGGAGCACCTGCTGCACCTGCCTCACACCTGGCCCTCTAATCAGTGTGCATGTGTGAAAAATGGAGGCACAGCTTTCTCTGCGACCGAGACGCAACAGAAGAGCCTAGAGTTTAGTGGTCAGTAAAGTACATTAGAAATGCATTAGGAATAGTCAATTACAAATGTAGCCCAAGGTGACAGAGGACGCCCGTGCAATTAGGTGCTCATTTTTTTACACCCTCACGTCAGCGCCAGAAACTGTATGTAAGTGTGAAATGGGTAAAAGTCCCGTCCCCCCTACGCTCAGCTTCCTCACCTCACCCTGCCCCCGCCCCCTCCTCCTCTTCCTCCACCTTCTCTTCCTCTGTCTAAGCCCTCCAACCCCATCCTCACTCTCTGGGGGAGCACTTAACTCTGTGCCTGATCGACCAGCCCACCGTGGAGCACAGCTCTGGAATGGCGTCTGCGCTGTTCTCAGTGGCGCTCTGCCACCTCGGCAAAGCACACAGCACACTGCCACGACAGAGCCGCCAGAGCCACCAGGCGATCGACCGCTTCAGAGTGGCCTGTGCAGAAAGGCAGCCATCGATCCCTCCCCGGGAGCTCGCGCACATAGAGGAAGAAGGGATAGGGAGAGCGGGGAGAGGGAGGGAAGCGAGGGAGCGCGAGAGGTCTGAAAGCGGCGGTGAAAGGAGGGCTGGAGTGACTCTGCAGCAGCAAACACAGAACAAACAAAAGAGTCACATAAACAAACAATAAATAAGCTTCAGATAATGGATACCTCAAAGTGAGACTGGTTTCAGTGACAGCCTCCCTGCAGACTGGCTTGTGTGTGCGCCTGTATGTGTGTGTGTTTGTGTGTGCGGGGCTGGACACCCTGTTCTCTGCAGAATGAGTTAGTGTCACATTAAGCCTGGTACGGGTGCCACAGGAGTTGCTATGGGCAGCAGTGTGTGTGTGTGTGTGTGTGTGCGTGTGTGCTTCTAATTTCATTTGGCTGCTCACAGGGCCGAATAATCAGCTAATTGTTGAGCACTTTTGTTTCTGTCAATGTCTTAAATTGCAGGGACAATTTGTGTCTGTGTGTGTGTGCTATGTCTACATACATATATATATGGTCAATGAGTGTGTGTATGTGTGTGTGTGTGTGTGTGTGGACAGTGTACAGGGGGCTTATTAGGTTAGACTGTGTATTGATCTGTAGTGAATGAGACAAGTTAAGGCCTGTTAAGAACATTAGCCATACGGGCTAATGAGTTGGAATTCAATATAAAAGAAGATGTAGCTAATGCTCTGTCAGCTGAATGAGCAGTGATGTATGTGTGTGTGTTTGTGTGTGTGTGTGTGTATGTCTTTTTTCCACAGATTTCATAATTTTCCTAACGTCTCTGTCCGTCTGTGTTCCCACAGAGCAAGTCCCAGGTCTGAAGGACTCAAAGCGGGTGGAGGAGCTGCAGAATAAAGTGATTTGTTGTCTCAGAGACCACCTGGGTTGCGGCCCTTCTTCCTCCTCGTCCAAGGCGGCGCCCCCCCTGAGTCGCATTCTGGGTTTAAGGGCAGAGCTCCGTTCCCAGAGGACCCAGGGCCTTCAACGGATCTTCTACCTGAAGCTGGAGGACCTGGTACCGCCCCCTCCGTTGATTGACAGGTTCCTGGACACTCTGCCCTACTGACAGCCCGGGGCTGACCACACAGAGAGAAACAAAAAACCCACGTCACGTCCTGTTCAGGCCTTTCCCCCCAGGAGCACGCACACATCCAGAGATGGACTCACTCCCCTCTGACTGATGCAGAGCAGAGAGAGCCAACGCTTTTTCACACAACAGGACGACCAATCAAGAACGCCTTTCACTCAAACGGACAACCAACTTTTCACCAGTGTAAAAGACAATTACTCAAACGCTTTACCACTTTTTATTCGATCCTCCTGTTTTTCTCACGTGGGGGAGGATGACGAGGCTGAGATGGACGACGGACAAATGACTTTTTACTGTCCTCTCTCCGCCTGGGTGGGAGGCAGCTCATCCAGCAAAGAAAGAGAGAAGGTTTATGAGTACTGTTTATCTGTGTTTTGGCCTGACTCGTCCAGGATGAGGACTTCTTTTAGAGAGACGGGGTGGTGTCGCTGTGTTTGAATGTTTTCAGAGCTGAAGATGCCCCAGTGAAACACAACACGCTGTAGTTCCTCCTGTTGAGAGAAGGAAGGGGGCGTTTTCATACTGATATGTACTGAAATGTCAGAGGTCAGACAGCGTGAGTGTAGTAAACACGCAGACACATCACAAAGCAGGACACAGGTATTTCATAAACACATGGAAGAGGCTGTTGATTTGGGCTCTTGATTCCAAGTGCAATTTCTTAAGTGCTATCTCACCAGAAAAGCAGGCGGCAGAGAAGGAACGGTTTAATTTCAAACTCTAAATTATTTTAATGCAAAGACTTGTCCTGTACTGTCAGTAGCTAAAAGAAAGAGAGACAGTCTCCGCCTGGCTTTAGACAGCAGAGGAGATACTGTGCACTAACGATTGATGACTGAGTCACCCAGACTTGAACTTGCTCTAGTATGTTTTTTTTTTTTATTAACTCATTTTGAAATCATAGGTCGAGTAGGAGTACGGAGGAATGAACATGGACAGAAATTGGCTTTTGAAGCACTTATACCCTGAGAAAGGGCTAGAAGCACAGACACACACCCTACCTGCTCCCTCAGGAGGACAGCGTGGACTCGGGGGAGAGGAGGGTGCTCGACAGATAGCTGTACGTCCAGGGATGAAACATTCCGCAGTCATGCTCTTTTTCTATTTGTTTCTATTGTGGAGGCCGTGTGAGAGCGTGGAGGACATGGTTGCATACCGTCTTTGTGTGTACGCTTAGAGAAGCCAGGATCATATGCATGGTGTGTATAAACCGTCAAGAGCTGCCATAGCCTGTCAAAAACAGCTCGACCTGTGTTTGTGTCTCAGACTGCGGCTCTGCGGGGATCTCCCCGGGCCTCCACCACCCACTCACACTCACGGCAGCAGTTTGAAATATGAAAAAAAAAAAAAATCAAATTATATAGATATAAATATAAATATATATAAATATATATATATATATATATATATATAAAACTAATATTTTGAAGTGTTTTTAGCTTTTTCAAATATTGTGGTACGAGTTGTGCATTGTTTTTTGAAGAAGAGAAACAAAAAAAGAAAAAAAGTTGCTGTTTTTTCAATGTCCCTCTTTGGTTTGAGTTTCCTGTTCGATATTTTTTTTTCTTTCTCTTTGGTTCACTGGATTTTCTGTTCAGCACTTTGAAATCATAAACTAGTTCTGATTATTCTGCCCGACTGCGTCCCGTGTTTTGATTTTCCTTTTTTTTTAATTAAATGACTTTTACAGAAATTGCAAAAACAAATCCAAACACTAGTGTTTCAAGACTTTTTTAAAGTACACAAAAGATCACATTTGAGCTGATTTTATTCAGAATGTGTGTGCGTGCGTGTGTGTGTGTGTGTGTGTGTGTGTGTGTGTGTGTGTGTGTCTGGTTGGACACAAAAGCCTCTTGACAGGTAAAAGGCCTCGCCTCTCTCCCAAGGGACCCTTGGGCTCTCACAGAGAGTAGAGGGGGATTAGGAGAGTGAGAAGGGGGGAGGAAGAGGGAGGCGAGGACAGCTTCATGTTAGCATGAGGTCCAGATCAGCCTCCAGCCTCGTTAAACACCATCGATCGCCACGGTGACATTTCACAGCACATGCCGTCTATACTGTCACTGCCATCACTCACTCGTCCTCCTGCGCAACAGCATGAAGCACTAACACACACACATACACACACACTCTCTCGGACAGCCAGGTGATTGATAGTAACTGTGGTAGTGAAATTGTGAACAGCTCTATCTGTGTGTGTGTGTGTGTGTGTGTGGGAGAAAGTGAGGGAAAGAAAAAAGTGCACCGGAGTAAAGTTCAGTGTGAGGAGGAAGGAGTACAAACACTAAACTCTTTGATGTGATACAACACAAAATCCCAATGAATTTAAATGTGTTTCTGTCTACGGTGCCGGACCTAGCCCATGCGGCACCCTAAGGAAGCTCCCCCACCCACCCTTTTTATTTTAGTGGGTGGCTTGCTATGTCACTTATAGGAAAACCCGCCACTGCCTGTCTAATAAAGCACAAACAAAAACATAAACAGCTTCCAGTGGTAAATAATAACCAGGAAGTGCACATGCCAGGTGATTGACAGTAACTGTGGTAGTGAGACTGTGGACAGCTCTATCAGTGTGTGTGTGTGTGTGTGTGGGAAAAAGAAAGAGAAAGATAATAATGCACCAGAGTAAAGGTCAGACTAAAAAATTCAAGTGTGGAGTGCACATGCAAGATGTTACACAACACAAGTCCCAAGAAATTTTTATATGTTTCTGTCTACTGAGCCGGACGTAACAGATTTGGCACCCTAGGGAAGCCCCCCCACCCCACACTTTAAAAATTAAAATTATTATTAATTTTAATAGGTGGCTAACAGAAAAACACACCACTGTCTGTCTAATAAAACACAAATGGAAAAACACCAAATGCTTTTAGTGGTTAATAATAAGCAGGAAGTGCACATGCCAGGTGATTGATAGTAACTGTTAAAGTGAGATTGTGGATAGTGTGTGTGTGTGTGTGTGTGTGTGTGTGTGTGTGTGTGTGTGTGTGTGTGTGGGAGAAAGAAAGAGAAAGAAAAAGTGCACCAGAGTAAAGGTCACAGTGAGAATACAGGCGTGGAAGACACTAAATCTATGATGTGACACAATACAAAATCCCAAGAAATTTAAATATGATTCTGTCTACAGTGCCAGACCTAGCAGATCTGGCACCCTAGGCAAGCTCTCCCTGCCCCTGCTCCAGTTTTAATGATGATGATGACCGTGATCATTATTATTATTGTTATTGTTAATCAGGGATCTTCAAAGTTTTCAGGCAGGAACAGAGCAGGACCCTCTACTACATACACTTTATAAAACTGAGTTGCACTTGGGTTAATTCTCTGAATATTATTGGGTCTTGTTTGCGTTTGCCTGTAGCTGCTAAGTCAGCAGCAGCTGTAGCATGGCTAGGTGCATTAGCACTTTCGCCAGGTGGACGGTGTGTCAAAATCTCTTGTTTGAAAAGTCAGAAAACGATCCACTGTGGTTCACTATGTCCGTACACTTAAAGTAATAGCACAGCTAATTGGCCAGTATGTTTCAATGGAATGTAAATGTTAGCTAGCTAGCTGCACAGTGATTTAGCGTTAACTAGCTCACATGATTGTAAGTTTCAAACATGTTTTTTTTAATGAATAGGCTAATTTATCTTTGCTAATTTTATGTTGGATTAATAATGTGTATTTTCTAACATATTTAAATTTAAAATCAAAAGATGGAAAAAAAAATGTAATGAATCAAACTTAAATCAAATGATTTGGAGGCCTTCCTGCTGTAACCCTGAAGACCCCATACGGGCTGTGGACCCCATGTTGAAAAATCAGGATTATTGTTATTATTACCATCAATAATGATAATTTAATAGATGGCTGCCAACATTGCAAAATAAAAATCTGCCACTGCCTGTCCAATAAAAGAAAATATTTAGGTTTAACAACACAAAATGCTTTAAGTGGTAATAATAACCAAGGTAAGTATAATTATTTTGTAGTTTTTCTATTTAATTTATGTAGAAAATTTAGTGGTAAATAATAACAAGGAAGTGCACACTGTTTCTCTGTATCTACACGTGTGTCTGCGTGTAACATGACAGGCAAGAACACCTGTCCTGTCCTAGATTGTGACATCTCTGTATTTGATCAACACACAGGAAAAAGACAATTCACACTATTTTTTGCTGCGGTGTGAGTGTGTACTGTATGTGCGCAAATGAACACGTGTTAATCCCATTTCCACGACAGTGACATCTCTGAGTGACAAGTGAAATAACACGACCAGGAAGCTGAGAGCTCTGCTCCAAGCTTGAAACACACACACACACACACACTCAAACTTGTCCACACACACGCACATAGTGAGCTGTCAGTCTCCTGGCCGATCGATTAGTGCTGACAGATAGCAGATATCCCCGGAGTCTTAATTAGAGGTCCCATTAGAACACACACACAAATACATATGCACACACACACACACACACACACACACACACACACACACACACACACACAGTCAAATCCTAATCCATTCAGAAATGCAAAACGACCCCTTTAAGTCTGATGTTATCAAGATGTGTACGTGTGAACGAGAAACCTGCATGTTTACTAAAACACACAGCATGTTGAAATCTGAATTTGACGTGTCACAGCAGGAGAAGCACAGGTGTAAATAATAAAAATGAATTATGGCTGTGTTCCATTTAGCTGCTTCAGCGTCAGGGTCCTGGTATTGTGCACGCTGGCTCACTGTCACACCGTCATGGCTTATGTTATTAGTAACACCTGTGCTTTTCCTATGACAAGTCAAGATGTCTGCTGTGAAAAAAACGGCCCGTATCCGCTGAGCTGTCAGGATGTGCTGATCACACCTCCTTTAAAAACAGTAAGATGCAGGAGGTAAGAAGTGAACGGAGCTCCCTGCCGGCTTCCTCTCCTGCTGACAAACTTCCTGGATTAGATGAATGGCACCTGAGTCCTCCTGAGCCTCACACACATACAAACACACACACACACACACACACACACACACACACACACACACACACACACACACACGGAGGCAGACACATAAACCTAAACATTTTTGATGATTTGCTATTTAGACTTTCACTGTCAGCTTTGTTCTTCCCCCTCAGTCTGCAACTCTGGGAGTCCCCCTGGAAGTGGACAGACAGCAAAAATAAATGCACGCACACACACACACACACACACACACTATGTGTACAGCATCAGGGGAAATCCCCTCTCGCTGGGGACTGTGTGTTTTACTGTGGCCCCTTGCATGGAGCATCCGCTGAGGGAAGAGTGTGTGGGGAGTTGGCCTAAATGTCAAAGGTAAAAGGTGTTGAAGAAGAGGAGTGGAAACATGCAATAGACCCACTCATGCAGGCTGATCTCAGAGTAGAGGAGGGGGAACCCCAAGGCTCTGTCTCTGTCTTTCTCCCAAACACAACACAGACAAAAACATTCATGATTCTTTCCACAGGATCGATGCTATTTACACATGCAGCCAACCGTGACAAGCCAAACAGAAACGACAACAAATAAAAACATTTGCTGATATGCAACATTAAATCTAATCACTCATCTCTTCTCCATAACCACAGTTACTGTATTACTGTATTATTTTGTGTTGTTGGGACCAGGGCTGTGATCTGAGGATGAATTTTCAATATATTGCCGCTGCTTGAAATATCACCATGCTCGCGTTGTTTTTGGTAGTCTAGTCTTTATGAGTAACTGTGACACATTTTGAAAGGTCACATGTATATACCACCTCGTCATCACACACACACACACACACACACACACACACACACACACACACAGTGACCCCAGAGTCTTTTAAATGACAACCTTTAACCACACGTTATGACACCACTGCAGGGCTGTAGCCAGGATTTTGGAAATTTCAAGGTTGTGAAGTCCAAGGGCCCCCAGCAAAACCCCACGCACGAAATGTTTGACTTGCCACAAAAGAAAGTATTTAAATTGCCCAAAGTTCTGTTAATCATTTAACAATTACACTGTAAAAAGAAAGATGGGAAACACAGTCACCTTATTATGAATCATTTATTTGATCTAGCTCCAACAGACAGTGCATCAGAGACAGAGAAAGTTGCAGCACTCCAGGATTACGGCAGCCGGCATACCGACGCAACACCACCGATTTGATTTTTATGAAAAAAACATTTTGATTCTTTCAATCTGAGGACCCTTTCGGACTAAAGGGACTGGAATAACTTCAAGAGTAATCGAGGAACGAACACATAATTTGAGGTAGCCAACAACCTGCTTTGATACATCTGAAGAACTTCTATTAAAAAAATGAACTGCTTGGCAACCAGACTAGGCATCTAATTGAGACAGGTGTTTATTTGTCAAAATTCGTAGCCACACAGAGCTAGTAAAAGGGACTGGGCTTTTAATTTAAGTTTTATAGCGCTTCCTGTAAATTTCATTTCCCTTTGTCATGATCAGAATGTTGTAATTATGATGGAATACACCAAAACCTTTTTATTACAATTTATCCATTTAGCCCATTTTTATTTTATATTGAGTTTAATTAAAACTGGTCAACATTTTTTCATTGACATTTAAAAAAAGTCTGTGGTCACCGGTGAAAAGGTTCAGAAATGGTTCAAAAGTGAACGTTTTTTCACCAATTATTTGTAGAAGTTGCTTTAACGTTCACATTTAGACCATATTTCACTGGGATTTGCAATAGTGAGATTTTTTATCCTCTACAGTCTGCAAATAATATCATTATTTTGGAGCCTAAGTAAGAAATCGCATACAAATTTCTCAGTTGAAAGTTGCAACTCTCAGTTAGGCCTATATATGGTCGAAATGTTACCATTCAATCAGTGTCTTCAAAAAAACTTTCACTTTTTAACCTGTTCTGAATGTCTTCTCACTAACATTGTTTTTTAAACACCTTTTAAACCTCAAAATGCTCACTGCAATATAAAACTGTAGAAGTGGTTCTGGCTTTGGGATGACAACATACCACATACGTTGTCACACTAACACATTTACAGCTCTCACTTAAAATACAAGAAGACCATGTGACACATACTACAAAAAAAATTGTATTTATCAAGCAACAATTTGAATGTAACATGAAAAATGCATTTTAAATACAATTACAATGAAATAGGAAAATACATAATTGATATAAGGTCCCTCTGGTTAAAGGAAGAAGTTTGATATGGTGGAAACCTGTAACTAAAATAAATAAAATACTGTATGTATGCAAAAATACTGTATGTATGCAATAGAAAAATATGTCATAAAATCCTACACAACCTAAAAAAAACCTAACCCATAGTATTTGGATCAAATATTTGGAGTAAAATTAAATTATGATACTATAGTAGGAGCTGGTGGTCAGTTGCCTCCTGTAACTTAAACCCTCCATTTTAACGAGGTCTTCTTCATTTTTTCTTTTTGCACGTTTTTTCGCCCTGGTATAAAACAACACCATTAAATACAGTCAACACAAGAAAAAAACACTTGAGTATTATTCAAAATTCAAAAAAACTGACGTGTCGTTTAACAGTACGGTGACGGGTCACAGTGATAAGGAACACAATGTGCTGCGGGTGCTGGTTGAGGTCGGAAACTATTCTTGGACGCACTGGGAAGAGAGTTGTTTACAAACAGCCAAATGTCAGGAAGGAAAAAAGCGAAAGTGCTGCTGAAAATGAGCAAATGAAGCGAAACGGTACTTTCCGACACACTATGGAGGCTCATGCCATCCTTTAGCGAATATAAATCATATCCTGGATTGATGTTTTCAGTGGTAAGTGTCTCTGTGTGTCCTGTTAAGTTTCATTTATCTGTCAGGTGACTGGTAAACTGGTGTTACAAGATGGTCTGGCTAAATCAGTGAGTTAGCTAAACTCTATTAAGAGTTATCTAACTGCTCGAGATGCTGCTAGCTTCAGAACTAAGCTAACAGCTACATGCTATGCTATTAGAACGTTCATTTAGCAGCTTAGCTAACTAGCCAACTGTTAACAAAGCGTATGTGTGTGAATTATACGTCACCAGCTCTCTCCCACTCAGATTAAGTTTCCTGACTTACATATTAAAACTTATATCTATACTGGGGTGTACAGAATACTTTAAATGACTTGATATTAGCTTCAGCATTTAATAGCAATTAAGATAAATAACCCTCAGTGACTAAACAGTAGAAGAATCATAAAGTATAATGGACATTTACATGGCACAGTGTCATGTAGGGGTGCAACAAAAAGATTTTCATTATCAATTAAATTGTCAATTATTTTTCAGTTAACTGATTGTTAGTCACAGTTTCTCAGAGCCCAAGGTTATGTATTTAAGTTGCTTGTTCTGTCCAGCAATTAACCCCAACAATCCCAAACCCCATATTTAAAATGACAGAGAAAAGCAGCACTTTTGAGAAGCTGGAAACTGAATGAGAGGATGCTTGATGCATGACGTAAAAGTAAGGCTTTACGATTAATTAAAATATTATGAAAATAAATGACTTTATTTTGAACCAAAAATAATAAAAACAGTGTTCGAGAAGGAGTAGGTAGAAGAGAAACATACATTTCACTACCCCTTTCTTACATTTCTTCTTTTAACTTGTATTATTTCAACAAATTCCCAAATTTATTTACAACTAATATACAACTACCCCCAGTCTATTTACCACCCAATTAAATAAATAAGTAATAAGCCCAGTTTATTTACAGTCTAGGTACCGCCCAGTGTTACAAAATAAGTATGCACTACCCTAACACAGCCTTTCCTCATCTATGTACCTGCCAAAAATATATTTTTTGTATGCTTGTGCTTTGTTTATTGACATAGCAATATAGCCAAGTGTGATATCCAGATTTCAGGAGCTGCTAATTTTTTTTTTTTTTTTTTTTTTTTTTAATTAAAGTAAAATGTTGTCACAACATAGGATCACAAATGAAGCATTGCAGTGCTACAGAGATGCCCTGGCCTACAAATCATATTACAGGCATAAGAGAGCAGCAAAATCGCATTATTATAATTTTCAGTGAAGATAAAATGCAAAAATTGCTATTTCAACTAACATGAAAACTCATATCACTGTCGAAATCTGTTGAAATAATTGCAGTAGGATTTATTTTTGGAAATTGTGCAGCTGAACTTAAAAGTTCAACAGATTCCCCAAATTGTTGACTACTTTGCTGCCTTCTAATCGATTGATCGAGTTGTAGTTCCTGCCTAGCTGTTATACTGTCAGTGTATGATGTAAGTAGTAATACTTCAGTTACTCTTTCCCTCCAAGGATGCTGGCAAGAAAAAAAATGTATTAGTCTTATGGAGGTGCCAGTTTTAGATGTGTGGGCAGACCCGCATGTGTCACTGAGTTTATTCATTTGATTTATGTATTTATTAAAATCATACTCTGCTGGTATTTACAGTGTGTGTGGGGGCAGTGAGATAAAGCTGAGCAGGTGCAGTGTCTAAGTTACAAAGAGGTGTTGGCTGTGGGCAGTCAGCAGGACACATGGCAGAGGAAGGCAACAAGCTGACACTGAGGCGCCTGGAGGCACCGATCCACAAGTTCATTAAAGTGGCTCTACCCACGGACCTGGAGAGGCTGCAGAAACACCACAATAACATACTGAAGGTGACGGCTGAAATCTGGCTGGACACATGATGGCACTCTCACATCCACACTCTTACTTCCGGTCCACAGATGGATAACACATAGTTTTCCCTTCATTTTCGCAGTACCAACAAAGCCAGCAATGGGAGCGGCTTCATCTGGAGCATATCAATGCCAGCAGAACTGTTCAGGTATACGATAACACTCTGTGAACATAAAAAAAAAGCATAAGTGTTTGTGTGTGTTTGTTAATTTGTGAAACGGAGGATGTGAGCCCCAATATGATCAACCAGTATGCAGTGGAACAAATTCACAACACTTCACATCTGCAACAAACAGCGTCCTTGTCAACACTATAATCAAGTCAGAGCCTGGCAGATGTGTGAGTGTGAGCATTGCGTGGATGATGATGTGAATCACTGCCTCTTGAAATTCCTGAACAAGCATGACCCTGCAACTGCATAGTATATTTTTTGTCTCAAACTGTCTGGACACTGAGCTCAGTTCTGGAGAAACTTGATGTGTCCTGATTTGAGGTAACTAAGTGTTTCCAGTTTGAAATCTAACCTAAACCCAGTGGCAGGACAGTGAAGGGCGTCTTCATCCAGTTAAAGGGTACTGTGGTATTTTTCAACCTGGACCCGATATTCCTATGTTTTTGTGTCCAAAATGTTTGAAACTGGTCCAGTATTGAGACAAAACAGTGCAGCCAGCAACTGCAAAACAGGCTTAAAGTGTTTGTTTTTGCCACTGACAGGCTCAGATTATTATTACAAGTGTCTGACAACATTATAGAAAGGACCCCCGCAGAGGAAGACCTCTTTGTTAAAGAGTAAGGTCTTTTTTGTTTGCTCAGAAAGAGCCCTGAAATCACTTTTGTCAAATCCACCAGACTCCATTTAAATAAATAGTAATTTTATCATAGTAAAACACACTTCATTCAAAGTCGACAGAAACAAAAAAAAAAACCCACAAAAACCATCTTGGTGTGTCTTTCCACTAATCCAGGTATCACCAACTCTGGTTTCATTGAAATGAGATCGTAATTCATCCAGTTACATGTGAAAATATGCTGGCTCTATACATGCTTAAATTGCTGTTTGTTCTGATGGAGTCTGGTAGGTTTGGTGATGCCGATTTTGGGACTGTTTATTTTTTGAACAAAAAAGGTCTTACTCTATCTCTGTGAGGATTCTTTCCATAATGTTGTCAGACATTTATAATAGTAATAATCTGAGACTGTTAGTGGCAAAAACTTTTAGTGGATGTAAATTGATGGTGCTCAATTGGCTGCAGCAGTCTCTCTCAATACTGGACTTGACATGATTTTTCGCTTAGACACAAAAACATAGGGAAAAAAGCGTCCAAATTGGAATATACTGAGGTTACTCCTTAAATATATGAGCGGAGGAGAGAGCTGTCCACTGTTGTACCGTGTTCTTGCTCTGACGTACAAAGCAGCTGAACCCTGCCACGCCACAATGAGCACGGTAAATGTTGTGTTAGATCAACAGAAAAAATAGCAGCTTGACACTCTCAGCACAAGGTCCAAAATACCTGCTGCACCGCCATATATGACCCCTTGTTATTACACAGACAAAATTCCTTTTTAAGGTGACATCATAACAACTAAACCATCACTGTGACAACTGAGCCACTCCATCTGATGACGGTGGTTGAAAGCAAATAGAATAATTAAGGCAAATCTGTTCACATAGGACAAGCTTGCCTGAAAAACATTGGTCTGTTATCAAATCTAGATCAGTTATTTATGACTAAATAAACTTTCTGTATAGAAATTCACTCTTAGAAATCAGGGCAAGAAAAGAGCTGCTACCAGACCTCAAACGGACCATCTCTTGTGTGTTAGTACTTGCAGTCTTGTTCACATGGTGGGTGTGAAATGTCTCAGAGGATGTTGTTGCCTGGAAGCTACCATGTCTCTCAAGGTGAAATAACTCCAAACAGGCACAAACCCATCCTCTCACCATTACCCTGCAAACTCCAGGGACACACACAGAGTGCTTTCCTGTGTCTTCACGGTGTTAATCCAGAGTAGAGTTACTCTGCTTTGGACGTGTGTGCATGTGTGCTTATGTTCTATATCCTAGAAAGATGGACAGATGTTCGTAGGTAGGTAGATAGGTAGTAGGTGAACTAATGTTTTTCAGTCTGTTCATCCTTCGTCCCTCTTCCCAGAAAGACAGACTGCAGTCCCTCCCCCTACTTTTTGATTGACATTTACTCCCACTAGCCTAGCGCCTAGCTAAACCCCAGACTCAGCACCCCCACCTTTACCACAGCAGCCAGCCACAGCAAACAGCGTGCGACAGGGGAGCGGAGTCAATACTGTTTTATCATGAATATCTACTATTGAGTCTGTGTTTGGTCACTCTGTCTGTGTGTTTGAGCTTCGTACGCTCACGGTTAATTTGTAGGCTGACACGTGCCTGACCTGACTGTCTCGCTGTTAATCAGTGTGTTTTTCAGTTTCATGCGCACCAGGACGAGAGTATGCATGTATGTTTATTCATGTTGTGTGATTAGCAGAATGTGTTATTGGCAGTGCGTTGACCCCCTGAGCCCGGGTCGGGCCGCGGCCTGCAGGGCTGATGGCTGGGATGTAATCCTCCTGTCACCCTCAGGGCACAGTGGGATGAGGGGGCTTGTGGTCCCCAGCCTCATATGTGAAGCTTATTAAGCCCACATCCCGACGCACACACACATTTCCCATCACGAGAAGAGTTTACGGGGATGTTGAACCTGTCAGCATGAGCACTCCCTTTCAACTAGGGCAAAATGAACAGAAGTATTATTTTTTTGTGGATTTAAAATGAGTTACATGTAGATTTAAAGTTAAGGATCATTTTGATTTTATGTCCCCTGGTGTAAGTCGTCAACTTGTGTTAAGAGAGAAATTGTTTTGTGTAAATTAATATAAATGGTTGTGTGCCTTGTCTCATCTGTGACCTGTGTGTTTTTGCTGTGAGGGCTAGATTTAACTCGCCCTTCTGTCTATCCATGTGTCTCCTCAAGTCAAGCATCCCAGTACCTTACATTTTACTCCTCGTCTGTCCCCCTCTGACATGTATCAGACATTATCCTCAATCTTACTGAGAAACCTCCTTCCTGTCTTCCCCCCTGCAGCAGCTGAGAGCTAACATAAGAGAGATGGAGAAGCTGTGCGCACGGGTCCGTGCCGAAGACGCCGCCGCTCTGGATGCGCTCGTCAAGCCGGTCAGAGACAGGGCGTCAGCCGCCGCACAAGACTTCCTGCTTTTGCACTCTAACCCCGTGCCTCAGCCTGCGCCGGCAACACCACCTGCTGCTGAGCCGTCCAGCTGTGTGTCCAGCAGTCTCCACGCAGATGACAATGCGTGCGAGGAGCCAGCGTTTGGCAGGCAAATGCAGCTCCAGCTTCCAGAAATCCCTGCTGATCAGAGTGCGGCTGAGTCTTGGGACAACCTGGAAGAGGTATGAGGGCGGGACCTTAACATACAGTGTGGATGTCATATTCTATTTATACTTATCTTAAATTCAGCGTAATTTATTTTTTTGAAGTAAATCTGGTCTTGTTGCTCATTGCTTTTGTGTTATAGACCCTTTTTTCAAGGTGTACAGAATATTCTTGAGATGCAAGACAAGGTTTCAGTTAAAAAAGCTTTACTTCCTCTTGTAAAATATGAAATTAAACAAGGATCAGATCTTCAGGCCCAAATCTTGGCTCTTGTAACATAGCATTGTCCTCCATGTTTACTATATATTTGTCTTTCTTTGATTCTAAACAAAGGAGGGGAATTTATTATTTTAGCCTGGAGCTTTTAGCATCATTAAACTCCCTTTAACCGTCGTAAACAATAAAACTTTGCCCCGAAATGCTGCTACGATTTACCTCTTATAAATGGGTAGAGAAGGAAATCCAAAATAAACCGCATAGAATGAAATGTGTCTTGAATAACAGTTGAACTGTTATGAAAGTTATCTGCACAGAAAGTTTAGCAAAACCTCAAACAACAGGTCTTCTTCACAGCAGACATTTTGACTTGTCGTAGGAGGAAACTCACAGTTGTGTCACTAATAACATTAAAGAAATACTTCACCCACAACACGGCCCTTTGCAAATCAATTAGTCATGACGTGTTACCTTGAATTCATGAAGACGACTTTGCTTTTTCCCCCATGTCTTTACGGAAAACAGTAAATATCCTGATTGATTGATTGATTGATTGATTGATTGATTGATTAATTGGGGACATTGTTTGCAAACTCTCACACAACTTGTCTAGTATAATCTAAGAACTGAGCATACAACTGGATAAATGAGACATGTTTGTAAACTTTATATAGTTTTGCTGTTATTAAAAGTGCTGCCCGATCAATCAGTAAATCAGTATGTTTACTCTTTTCCGTGGAGGCATGTAAGAAAAGCTCTTGTTGTAACACGGCATGACTAACTGATTTACAAATGGTCATTTTGGGGGTGAAGTATCCCTTTCACATTAGCTTTGCTCTATTTAAGTATCCCTGTGATCTGTGACAGTAAGCCAGCAGGAACAGTATCAGGACCCGGAAACCAAAGCAGCTAAATGGAACCGAGCCATCATTAATTTCATTATTTAAACCTGCGCCTTTCCTGCTGGGACATCAAACTGTTTTCCGTAAAAAGGCCTACATTGAATTACAATCAAAGCATTAAACGCAAAGTACAAGAAAGTAGTTTCGTGCCTTGGGCTGTACTAAACGTTGCTATGGTTACATGCATTATTCATCGCTATTGCGAGATCATCTAATGCAATTGACCCCTCTTGCCTGTTCCTACGGACGCCCTTATTTCATGCGGCTCTACTGTGATGCATACAATACAAATTAATATGCGCTGTCATTAGTTAATGTGATTGTCAGTCTCAGGCACCGACAGATTGGAGGAACTATAGCTGGAGATTTGTGTGAAAAGCGTCAAAATTAAATAATTTTTTTTTGTCTCTCAGGATCTGAAGGAACTGAGCGGTTTGGTGACGGAGTTCTCTCTGCTCGTCCATGTGAGTATGATCAACTCAACTCTGCTGTGTACTTCCTGGCTGCTACATTCACATTTCTCTGTCCACATGTGTGCACGGCTACCCCCGTGAACGAAAGCAATGTGACAGAGGCAGTTTGCCCATAGCGTTTCCAGGAAGTGGTGCGTATTTGACGGCGTGTGCTCGTGTTGCCTGGTAAGGCTCCTCTGAGAGGAGGTTACACAGATCGGCTCAAGATAACTGCCAGGGGCCCCAGAGGCCCTTCACCAAGGCAGGAGGAGAGACTGAGGAGTAGACAAGGGCGAGAGAGAGGATTTGGGAGAGGACGGCGGGTTGTCCGCAGGGGGAGTGGCGGGGAACAATGGATACATCGGAGCAGGTGGAGAACAGACGGCTCAGATTATCACTCTATCCTCAGGGATGGAGGGAGAGAAGCAGGGAGGCCGGGTGAAGAAGTCATTAACGGTGCAAAAGAAAGAGAGAGTGAAGATGTAGTTATGGTAAAAAAACAAAACAAAAAAAAAAAACAGAGTCATGAGGTGGGGGCCAGAAAGAGCATAGACATGTTGTTGTGGTGTCTCAAGGGTGACAGACGCTGTTAAGGGAGTAATATTCCAGCGCTCAGCCACAGTGGAAATACTGAGTGTGAGTGTGTGGTTGTTTCTGTGTCTGTACATGCGTCATGTTAGCGGCTGTTCCAGTGTCTGTGTTCTTATCTGTTTGTTTTTGACTTAATGTGTCTTTTAGAGCCGTGCGATCAGAAGCCTGTGATGTGATGGTGCTATATTAAACTGACAAATACAGTCTTTAACTGATGGAATGATTTATCAAGTATTTCCTTTGTTATTTATTTACTCTGGAAAATGTCAACACGTAACCAGATGATGTGTTTAATATCTTACAATTGCTTTTTCAGTTTGATAAGAAGCTTGTACACAGTTTAAGTTTTCAGTTTATTTGAATTAGTTTATTTCATTTCACCATACATTCAAAATAGAGGATATTATATCATAATATAAAGCAAAAACAAGGAAGCAAAATATCTTTTTATTTTTAGAAATTTTTACCCACAAATGACTGTATTGTTTACCAAAACTCAAATATGCACAATTTAATTAATATTTTAGCTTTGAGCACTAGCTTTCACCATTGATAACTACTGAATTTGACCGTTGCCAAATGTCACGAGATCATGAGGTAAAATTAAATTAGAAAAAAATGTCCATTTAATTGAGCTTTCAATCCAACCACACAGTTTCCTCAGCTGTTAGAATTTGGTATCGGAGACGTGTATGAATTATCAGTGTTTAAATTTCCTCAGATTGAGACAGTTTGGACAGCCAGTGTTTCGCTTTCACTTTAATACGTTTACTAAATTTCCATCGAAACTTGTACACACTCTAAATGTGTGACAGCATTATGGGTAAATATTAAACTCATCATTTAGAGCTTATCATTTATTCCATTAGTTAATTAACCGAAAATGAAACAGCAACTGAATCATCTTTTTTTGGTCATTTTTCTCTTTTTTTTTAATTTATTATCTGCAAAGTCTTAGAGTTGCTGTGAAACTGCGCCAACTTAGGGCAACAAAATAGTTTACCTTTGGCGTGTTGCTACAATGGACAACCAAGAAAGAACGGCAAAGGAGATACCTGCCCACCACTGCAGTTATTTTCAATTGTCCCAGTCATTTTTCAAGCAAAAATGTCAAATATTTGCTGGTTGACGTCTTCAAATTACTCCTTTTATCCACCCAACACTCCACAACCCAACAACCTCTTAATTTATTGTCATAAATGACAAAGAAAAGCAGCAAATTCTCACATTTAAAAGGCAAGTATTTGACATTTTTACTCGAAAAACTATTCATCGACAATCAAAATAATTGTCGATTAAATTTTCTTTTGATCGACTAATCGATTAATTGACTAATAGTTGCATAACTCTAGCTCTGAATATGTACAGATCATTTTTTAATTGTTTTTGAACTACCTTAACGAAACATTAGAACAGCAGGCGTCACAACTTCAGACACAAAACAAAAAGAAAAAAACAATAAACCCACACACCTTGGTTGACATTATTACATTTAAATTACCTGGATGTGCTGTTCAGATATTATTAATTAGGTAGAGTAAAGTCATGTCCAGAGGAGTCCACCATGAAAATAAGTGTTAGTTGCAGTATTAACATGTTGGTGAAACTGTAAAGATGATGTGATCTGTGAATCTGAGCAGCGCGTGGTCGTCTTCAGTCACAACAGGTTTAAAATCTTTGAAACCAAAATGACAGGAGGCTTTTATGTGGGTATGTGTAAGAGAAGTTTTACAACAGGCTCAGACCTGAATCTGTAGAATAACTTTTTGCTCAGAGCGAGGAGGTGAAAGATGGAGAAGTGGTGTTGAAGGAAGGTGAGGAAGAAGAAGAGGAGAAGAGAAAGTGGCTCTGGTTTGTTGTTTGGTCACTGTGTCCATCCAGCCCTCACATGGAGAGAGACAGCTGCCACTCTGAATATTTCATGAGAGCTACACAATGCCACACACACACACACACACACACACACACACACACACACACACTGTGACCCCACCCCCAATGAAATCTCCATTGAATAAACCTGCAACCTCCACACACACTTATTACACACCCTTCCCTTGTTAACTTGTGCCGTGGAGCAGAATTTGGACAAAAACAAACTTAATACTCGACAGGTGGTTTCTGTTCACATGTGTGTTTATGTAGGTGAATGTGCTCGCTTTAGTGTGTGTGTGTGTGTGTGTGTGTGTGTTAATATGTGTTTGTGTGTGTGTGTGTCTAACCCCTGTGCATCAGTCCCAGCAGGAGAAGATTGACAGCATAGAGGACAACGTCAACACAGCCGCTGCCAACGTGGTGGAGGGGACCAAGAGCCTGGGGAAGGTGTGTATGTGTGCGTGTGAGTGTGTGTGTGTATGTAAGTGTGTGTGTCCTGATGATCTGATGTGTGTGTAGTGTTTGGGAGATGGGGAGATCGATGGCACTTTGCCTCCCAGCCATTCCACAGCGTTTGTCCCTATTGATCCGTTCGAATACGGAGGAAAGCTGCAATTAAGGAAATAGAGAGAGGAGAGGGATAGAGAGGAGTGGAGGGGAGGAGGAGTGATAGAGAGGTAGGATGAGAGGGGTGACAAGAGAGGGTCTGTGTGTGTGTGTGTGTGTGTGTGTGTGCGTAGCATTAAGGAGAGGTTTGAATGACTGTTTAATAGTTTTTCAGGAGCAGCATTCGGGCTTCCATTATCTATTCAATACACTCTTACACACTGAGTGTAACTCAGAAGGACGACTCAGTGCCCTTCACACATATTACGCACTTGAAATGTTGAACTTTTTGTCTGTAATACTCAGAATGAATCACCTGTTTTTGTTAATCTACAACACACACACACACACACACACACACACACACACGCACCAGTACTAATAGTTTCCTACCAAGGATTGTGACATTTTCCAACTTTACTTTCAGCTTTCTGTGTGACCACTGAAAGGTCCAGTGTGTAGGATTTAGGGGGGGCATACTAGCAGAAAGGGATTATGATATATTAAGTATGTTTTCTTCAGTGTATAATCGCCTGAAAATAAGACTTGTTGTGGTTTTGTTACCTTAGAATGAGCCGTTTATTTCTGCATAGGGAGCAGATCCTTGTCTACGGAGATCACAATGTTGCTCTGCCATGTTTCTACAGTAGCCCAGAAGGGGCAACCCCAACACTGGCTCTGGATAGGGCCAGTTGCATTTTCGCCAGCCACCGTAGTTAGCACCCCCTCTACAACAATACGAACAGCGTCGGAAAAACACAGATGTTTAAGGTGAAACGGCTTTATTTTGTGTTTTTAAAAAGCTGATTTTGTGGGTTTGAATAGACCTTGATTTCAGCGGATTTATTGACCAATGAAATCCATGTCATGCCGCCAGGTCATAGCTAGCTCGCTGCCAAAAGGGAGAACATCTTATCAGTGTAGTTTCTCAACAACCACATATAGGACAGTATTCCTTCAGATCACCCAGCAGCTCAGATATAATATTGATCTGATGATTTAAGCTGGTGCAAACACTGAATAAACCAGTTTCACATTAGTGTTTCTGCGATGCTCTTTGGTTCGTTGGGGCGAGCTAATGTGAGCTAATGCTGCTAATGTGTGCCCACGTTTTTTCTGTGATAATTTAAGATCCAGACATTCAGGTAGTTTTTACAGTGAGCCAAATTATCTGCAGAGGTCTCTTCAAATCCAGCATGCTGCCGGCAGATTACTAACTAGATCACATAGATGCTCTCATATACCCCAACACTGAAATCCCTTCATTGGCTCCCTGTTGAGTTCAGGATCCAGTTCAAAATCCTCATTCTTACTTACACATCAATACGCGATCAGGCTCCCTCTTAAATAGCTGAACTGCTTCCCCCGAATTCTTCAGCTCGCTCTCTTCGATCAAATACACTTCATTTGTTGTCTGTCCCTCGCAATCGCCTTAAGACATGTGGTGATTGCGCTTTTGCGGCTGTAGCACCTAAATTTTGGAACGCTCTGCCTGCTCCCGCACGATCTGCTGACTCTGTAGTTTCTTTTAAAAGCCGACTAAAGACACACCTGTTAAGACAAGCATTTGGGTAACTTGTACACACCAGAGGTGTACTTTTTCAAATTTTGTGTACTGTTGTTGTGTAGTGTGAATTCTATTTAAAAACATTTTACTTACTTACTTCCTCTCCAAACAAACAGACCTGGTGATTTAAACTGGTAAAAACACTGAATGAAGCAGTTTCATGTTAAAAAAAAAAATCAGTGTTTCTGACGCTCTCGTGGCGTGTGTAAAATCACGAATAGCCAACCTAGAGCCAGTGCTTGGTTTGTCCATTCTAGGCTACTGTAGAACAACATGGCGAACTCCGTGGACAAGGACCCGCTCACTATGTAGATATAAACACAGCATTATAGGGTGACAAAAAACACGACAATTCAACTAAAAACAAACTTATTATACTGTCATCCATTTCTGCCAACATATTCCCCTAAATCTCACACTGGACCTTCCCCAATTTGTACTTTAGTCCTATCATTTATAGAATGAATGCCGCATATAATGAAATATTCTTTTGAAATGCTTATTTTAAATTAAATTCACCCAACCGGCGACACAAACAAAGGTTGACCTCTCTGTAAGGTTGCTGGTAGATACACTGGGCTGCACATTATACAGGGCGGTGGGGGGTGGCGAGAGATAAAGCAGATGAGAGGGATGTCAGATGTTTTAACGTGTTTGAAAGCTTGTAATCTGTCATCAGGTCAAACAGCGTTACACACACACACACACACACACACACACTCGCACACTCACATTTCCTCCACCCTCTACAACCTGTGCCCAGAGTCCTTTTAACTCGGCTCAGATGAAATTAAAATTCCCTCAACTGCCACAGGGGTGTGGACAAGCAATGCTAGCTTTTGAACTAGATTAATTTAATGGTGAAGTGTTAATCAAGTGTGTGTCCCTGCGTGTGTGTGCGTGTTCTTGCACTTGCTACATACTGAGGACCAGCACGGGTTTTTAACCAACAAAGTGAGGTCATTTTTGGGAAGTGAGGACATTTTGGCCGGTCCTCACTTTGTTTTCACTGAAATTTCACCACAAGGTAGTAAAAGGTTGTTAACATGTTCTAAACTGGTTTTCTCAAAGGTCCTCACTTGGGGCCAAAACTGCGTTTTTTTTGGTTGAGAATTTATTTTTCCCACCGGAGTTTCACACAGATTTTGCTCTCCGGCTCCCGCTACAGGCGATTTCTGGTACTGCACCCAAATTACTCCACAACTGCAAGGTTTGTAGTCCTCTCCTGCTCTCTTGCATTTACAGCCATAACAAATAGAATGAGCAGTTTTGTGATGATAATAAATAATAATATAAATAATAAAATAATATAAATGATAAGAAAATTATTAAATGCAAATCACTATATTGTAATTGCTCTGATTATTTTTCTGTATTGTTTTTTTTCTTATTACCCCAAAGTAAATAGTTTTTAGGAGGCCAAGTTTACCTACGTGTATGAAATTCAGTACACATGTGTATCATGTCTGAACATACAAAAATATCTTTTGTAGAAAACCCTATACCGGTCAAGAAGTTGGCCATTTTGAATTTAGCAGCCATTATAGGTGTTTTGCACATGTCTAACTCCATGACAAACATAATCTGATTTACATCAAATTTCACGTTTGATTAAAGTCCTTGCCTGGGGACATCTGCATGATGATTAAAAGTCATAGACAATGTGCCACCTATTGACAACAGGAACTAAGCCATCAAACACCATCTACTTTCCATGAAATTTTCATGGTGTGGTCCATTGATTAAAGATGATTCAAGGCTGTTGTCTTGCATCACACTGTGGATGCATTAAGTGATGTTGGCTTCATTTGAGCTGCAATGAAACTCATAAAATTTCAGATCCCTGTCAGCGCAGGGGTGTGGGGGCATGATCATCAGTTTGAGAGGGTAGATTAATAATTTCAATTGATTATAAAAGGTTTTAAAAAGTTAACCAAGTTAATGAAAGGAGATAAATTCATACCTGAACAGTAAAACTAGTATAACTGCAAAAATATGAATTGAGAAAATGTATAAATACATACAAGTTCTAAGATAAACTCCTCTGTGCCTGCATATGCTTGAGGTGTATCTGGTTCTTAGTTTGTAAGTAAGGAGGTGCCAGTGTTCTGATGAGTTTTGCATCCAATTTTGCAAGCCCTTAATTACATCCACCTTCAGGAGCATGTAAGCACTAAACTTTAAGTTGACTGAACCTCAGATAGAAACTCACTCTGAGCATGTTAAGTATGAGTCCAGTTTGAGCATGGTGAATTAAAAGCCATTATCAATCGAGTATGGTTCATCATGATAAAATATAAAATAAAAGACATTTTAATAATGGATGTTCACATATTAATGCAAATGAATGGAGATAGCAGAGTCAGTTTCACATGGTTTTACTGAAGTTGAGGCTATTAAATAGTCAAATACTAAGCAATACCAAACCAAACCAAACCAAACCATAAGCAAATAAGCAAACCACCAAACATGATGGCATTATGCATGAAATTTGGTTTGTCCAGTTACAAATTCCAAATATTGGACTAATACTGTTGTAATTTTATGTGTTTTGAGTGCACATATCTCAGCAACAATGCAACGTAGTGAGCTGGTTTCAAGACAGCTGTCCTCAGTCATGACATACTGTATGTGTATCAGCATCAGGATCTTGATGATGCATTCCTGTGAATTCCGTGGGCTACATCACACGGTGTGATCATGGCAACAGATCCAAGTTCTGATGGCACCATGACACAGGAAGTTGATGAATTAAATTCACTATAAATTCACAGGAATGTCGAGAGACCTAAAATCTTTCAGCTTGTTCACTGAATTGAGATGCAACTTTGCTACACTGCAACCTATGGCCTATTTTGATGTCAGTCACTCTGGTTATTTAAAAAACAAATATCTGGGACCTGCAAAGATGGCAGCTTAAGAGAAATTCTCTCACGGCAACCTAGATTAAATAGCCTTATAAATATACTAAACTTGCGTTAAACTTGAGCTCAAACCATGGTTAAGGGCTAATTCATGACAAAAGACTGGCAGAACAGAGCCAGAAGCAAGAAATCTACAAAGAGTGTTGATGATAACCCGAGTCATGTGTCCTCTCTGCTAGCTGCAGCTCACCAGCTAATGCTAACGGAGTAGAGGGCGTGGATGAGGACACGAAGATCAATCTGAACACTATATTCAAGGAAATATAAAAATTTCCGACAAGACAATAAGCAGCAACTGAGAGAAATCAAAGAAGAGATCAGCAAAACTAAACTGAGACTCGACGAGGCTGAGCAACAGATTCTAAACAGGATTTAAATACGAACTATGGAAGAAGTGGTGAATGAGCTCATAAAACTTCAGACTCACCTGTTTTTTTGTTTTTTATTTATATTTTGTGAACACAAAGTAACTGAACCAGAACTAAAGAACAGAACAAACGTCTAACTAATCTATTAAGTATCCTATCAAACTATCTACTCTAAACTCTACTTACAAAACTAAACTTACAAAAATTGAAATGTAGTCACCCCTTGGGTAGTGGTGAGGCAGGAGGGTTTGTCTTTGTTGGCCTTGTCCAAGTCGTTCTTCATGAGCATCAGGATGAGGTACTCCTCACTGGCTGTCTGCATTGTTTACCACCCAGTTCTCCATCTTGTCCCCACTCTCCTCTGGTCCAGGGATGAAGAAGGTGTTGACCCAGAAGTGGAACATTTTGTCCCTCTTCCTCAGCTTATTCTGTTTATGGAAGAACTCCACTTTGATGTCTCCACAAACAGGCAGTGGCTGAGGGAATTCAAAATAAATTTGCCTCTCCTTGTGCAGGGTTATATGTATTTATTTTCACCTTCAGTTGGTATAGCACAACGTGGGGTTAGGGGAGGGGGGTCAGGGTTAGGATAAGTGCTGAAAAACTGTCAGTGGCTAAGGGGATTCAAAGAACATTTGCTTGTCCTCTTGAGCGGGGCCCTACGTGTGGATTGTTACTTTCAGCTGGTACAGCACAAAGTGGGGTTTGGGTAGGGGAACTGATCTTGGAAAGGAAAATACTGGCTGCTCCTGAAAGGTTGGAGATGTTGTTCTGCAGAAATGACCTCTCTTGCTGCTCTTGCTCTTATACTGTCCCCAATTTGGAATTTTTATTTTTATTTGTTTCACTGGGTTAGGTTGTGTAAGGGTTAGATTAGGAAATGATGGTCTTTCAATATTATTGTTTTTAAGGTTTCAGTTTTTTATTGTCTAATCCACCTTATTTTTCACGGAAACACGGAGGCAAAACAGAACGCAGCCAGCTTCCATTTTTTTGTGCGACACTTCCGGTCCAGCACTCTTACCACTGTGTAAATGGGAATTGCCTTGTTGTTTACCTTGCTGAGTTTAGCTATATATATGTATATATCACATTTTTCACGTCACTATATCACCGTTTAGACTAATCTGATGTTTGTAAAGTCTATAAACACAATGACTGAACAAACATTAGTATTTCTCTGTATGTAATTAATAACATGGTTATTGTAGATTAGCTGGGCTAACCGTTAGCTGTTAGCCGTTAGCCGTGTCTGTAATAACTCACTAAACTCACAAAGTGGCCCGTGAAAAAAATATTTTATCCAGCGGATGTCTTAGTTACAACATGATTGAGCTAATTGAGTAGTTTCATGTCGTATCCGACAACGGAAGGCTTTTAACGGATGATGATCCTGATGTTAGCTTTGCTGCTAGTGTTCGCTGTCCCTGTCAGCTGCAGCCACTGATGCTTTCTAGACATTGTGATTTCCCAAAACTGAATAAATACCACACATAGCAACACAAAACTGCTTTGCTAGCTCAATCATGTTGTAACGGCTGGATAGGTTGATGCGTACATGTTGATTCAGGTGCTATCAGAGCCGATCCGTGCATCACTATGGCTTAATAATCAATTCAGTCAATTAAAACAACCCGTCCTGTGTTAGGAGTGTATGTCGCTGACAGAAAGAAAGACAGAAAAGGGAAAAAAAGATAGAAAAGCAGCATATACCTCACATATTTATTTCTCACAGTTGAGCACACATGTGGCTGGCATGCAGAAGCACCGCCTGTGTGTCGAGGTGCGAGCCGCAGCTTCAGCTGCTCAGGTAGAGAGGCTGTGTAGCCCGGTGTGTTTTTTCACTGATTCGGTTCTGCAGGTTCTCTGCTGGTACACTGGAGACAGGGATCAAGCAGTTTGTCTCACTCGGGATAGATTGTGCTTTTTTGGTTCATAGTTTATGATTGACGTGCGATTTATTCGCGTTTAGAGAATACATTTCTGTTATAACGAAACGTGGGCACAGTTATCTATACAAAATACACAGACTAACTAACTAACTAACTGATTGACTAACATAAACAACTGAAAATTGAAAAAATAGCTTGCACCATTAGCTCCAGTAAGGGAAAGCATGAGGGAAAGCGGCTGACCGGAAGTCACGCACAAAAAAAAACGGAAGTTGATCACTATTTACTTCCGTGTTTGAAAATAAGGTGGATAGACAAGGCATAGTTTCCTTCAAGGGAAAATTTCAAATGACATTTAAAAAAAAAAAACTGTAGGTAAGGAGGTGAAAATTGATAATCCTCGATGATGGAACCAGGAAGGTGGTAGAGCTCTGAAATTTGGTAGTTCTCTGGATGGGCTTTAAGCATGCAGAGTTTGGTGGGTTAGGATAGGGGAACTGCTTCCATCTCCTCCTCAAAAGACAGGGGGTGCACAGTCCATCTGTCCATGAAACTCATGAAAATTTGATATTTTATGCGTGTTCGGAATGGGCAGGGCAAAATGACTCGACAGCATCCCCTAAAGTGCAGCCCCGGCAGCAAGTTCGAGCTAAAATTCTGAAATTCAGGTGGCACGAATACCATGTCCAGAAGCACAAGAAAAGTATCTTGAAGCAGTATCCTAAACCCCAAAGGAAGTCGGCCATTTTGAGTCGAACTTCAGACGCTAATGTTTCCATGTCTCCTTCAAGGATTTTCTTCTCTTCTTCTCTTCTACATCTGACTGACTTCTGGTTTTGGTCTCTGCATTCTTAAAGGGGTAAAAAGCGGAGTCGTTTCACTGCTAGGTTTGCTGTTGTGCACTGCCTGTAGACCAAAACAAAGTGTGTCATTAGCCACACCTCCCTCTACCTCTGCTCTCCACCCCCCACCCCACTTGCCTCGTCTGTGCAGCCGAGCACCGCAGCATCTCCACGGACTATTACATCCAGACGGTCTCAGCATTTCTTCCGCAGGCTCCACTTCACTCAGCTGCCCGATAAACCCGCTGCTTCTTCCCACATTAACCTGAACAACAAACCAGGGCTCGGTGCTCGGTTGGATCCAAACGGAGAGCTGGGGCTAAGGTTAGCTGGGAAGCTAGCGGAGGCGAACTGGCTGTGCTGGCAGCTGAGTGAAGTGGAGCCTAAAGAGGAAGCCCCAGTTTCAGTACAGGCAAGACTGGTCCAAAGTGGCACTGTAGTTTTGGAGGAAATGTTTTTCTAAAAGTCACAGGAGTCTGATTTTTTTATATGTCGTTCAGGGGCCCAAGATGAGCTGGTAGACATCAGTTAGGTTCCGATCGGCTCCGTAGTTTCCGAGGGGCGGGCCTTGAAAGGTTAACATTTTTGAACCAATTAAGGCTCGCCACGGCCACAAAAATGGACCGAACCACATGAAACTTGGGCTGCGGGCCTTACGTAAGACCTGTATCAGTCTCCCTGAGTCCCAACTCTGTAGACACTCTGCAAAGCTAACTAGCTCTGCGGTGGTCGTATCGCAACGTGACCAAAAAATCCTAGCAGAAGGCTCTGTGGCACACAACATACTGGAAGGTCAGCCCCCTACCTCAAAGCATTGATGAATTATTAAAGAAAAGACAGTACTTTTTAATAAAAAAACATGTCTCTTTTGCCGCTGCATGGCGACCTTTGACCCCAGGGGTCCCAGATTCAGAACAGAGGATCCCCCAGAGCCACTAAACGATAATCTGGAACAAAGGTATGAAAAAATTGTCCAGATCGCCCCCAAAGGGTTGACCTTTGACCTTTCCCAAGGTCGTACAGGTCTGAAACTTTGCACAGTGGTCGCCTGTGGCGTCCTGATGCGCATACTCAAAGGTCAGCCCCCTATCTCAAAGCATTGATGAATTATTAAAGAAAAGACAGTACTTTTTTTTTTAAAAAACATGTATCGATTTCCGCTGCGCGGCTACCTTAGACCCCAGGGTGCCACGATTCAGAACAGAGGATCCCCAGAGCCACTAAACGATAATCTGGAACAAAGGTATGAAAAATTGTCCAGATTGCCCCCAAAGGGTTGACCTTTGACCTTTCCCAAGGTCGTACAGGTCTGAAACTTTGCACAGTGGTCGCCTGTGGCGCTGATGTGCATACTCAAAGGTCAGCCCCTACCTCAAAGCATTGATGAATTATTAAAGAAAAGACAGTACTTTTTAAAGAACGTGTCTCTTTGGCCACTGCACGGCAACCTTTGACCCCAGGGGCCCCAGATTGGGAACAGAGGATCCCCCGGAGCCACTAAACGATAATCTGGAACAAAAAAAACCCCAAAGTCCTGTAGATTTTTTTTTGCCTGTTTCAGAAACTCACAATCAGGAGCTGTCAGACTTATGCCCTCTTACACCCTTTGACCAGACTGGAGGTGTTGGAGGAAATGTTTTTCTAAAAGTCACAGGAGTCTGAGTTTTGTATATGTTGTTCAGGGGCCCAAGATGAGCTGGTAGACATCAGTTAGGTTCCGATCAGTGTAGTTTCCGAGGGGCGGGCCTTGAAAGGTTAACATTTTTGAACCAATTAAGGCTCACCACGGCCACAAAAATGGACCGAACCACCATGAAACTTGGGCTGGGGCCTTACGTAAGACCTGTATCAGTCTCCCTGAGTCCCAACTCTGTAGACGCTCTGCAAAGCTAACTAGCTCTGCGGTGGTCGACGCAACGTGACAAAACATCCTAGCAGAAGGCTCTGTGGCACACAACATACTGGAAGGTCAGCCCCTACCTCAAAGCATTGATGAATTATTAAAGAAAAGACAGTACTTTTAAAAAAACATGTCTCTTTGGCCGCTGCATGCACGACGACCTTTGACCCCAGGGGTCCCAGATTCAGAACAGAGGATCTCCCGAGCCACTAAACAATAATCTGGAACAAAGGTATGAAAAATTGTCCAGATCGCCCAAAGGGTTGACCTTTGACCTTTCCCAAGGTCGCACAGGTCTGAAACTTTGCACAGTGGTCGCCTGTGGCGTCCTGATGCGCATACTGAAAGGTCAGCCCCCTACCTCAAAGCATTGATGAATTATTAAAGAAAAGACAGTACTTTTTAAAAAAAAACATGTCTCTTTGGCCGCTGCACGACGACCTTTGACCCCAGGGGTCCCAGATTCAAAACAGAGGATCTCCCGGAGCCACTAAACAATAATCTGGAACAAAGGTATGAAAAAATTGTCCAGATCGCCCCAAAGGGTTGACCTTTGACCTTTCCCAAGGTCGCACAGATCTGAAACTTTGCACAGTGGTCGCCTGTGGCGTCCTGATGCACATACTCAAATGTCAGCCCCCTATCTCAAAGCATTGATGAATTATTAAAGAAAAGACAGTACTTTTTAAAGAATGTGTCTCTTTTGCCGCTGCGCGGCGACCTTTGACCCCAGGGGCCCCAGATTGGGAACAGAGGATTCCCCAGAGCTACTAAACGATAATCTGGAACAAAAAAACCCCAAAGTCCTGTAGATTTTTTTTTGCCTGTTTCAGAAACTCACAATCAGGAGCTGTCAGACTTATGCCCTCTTACACCCTTTGACCAGACTGGAGGTGTTGGAGGAAATGTTTTTCTAAAAGTCACAGGAGTCTGATTTTTTAATATGTTGTTCAGGGGCCCAAGACGAGCCGGCAGACGTCAGTTAGGTTCCGATCGGCTCCGTAGTTTCCGAGGGGCGGGCCTTGAAAGGTTAACATTTTTGAACCAATTAAGGCTCACCACGGCCACAAAAATGGACCGAACCACATGAAACTTGGGCTGCGGGCCTTACGTAAGACCTGTATCAGTCTCCCTGAGTCCCAACTCTGTAGACACTCTGCAAAGCTAACTAGCTCTGCGGTGGTCGTATCGCAACGTGACAAAAACATCCTAGCAGAAGGCTCTGTGGCACACAACATACTGGAAGGTCAGCCCCCTACCTCAAAGCATTGATGAATTATTAAAGAAAAGACAGTACTTTTTAAAGAACGTGTCTCTTTGGCCACTGCACGGCAACCTTTGACCCCAGGGGCCCCAGATTCAAAACAGAGGATCTCCGAGCCACTAAACAATAATCTGGAACAAAGGTATGAAAAATTGTCCAGATCGCCCCAAAGGGTTGACCTTTGACCTTTCCCAAGGTCGCACGGATCTGAAACTTTGCACACTGGTCGCCTGTCACCTGATGTGCATACTGTAAGGTCAGCCCCCTACCTCAAAGCATTGATGAATTATTAAAGAAAAGACAGTACTTTTTAAAGAATGTGTCTCTTTTGCCGCTGCGCGGCGACCTTTGACCCCAGGGGCCCCAGATTGGGAACAGAGGATTCCCCAGAGCCACTAAACGATAATCTGGAACAAAATAACCCCAAAGTCCTGTAGATTTTTTTTGCCTGTTTCAGAAACTCACAATCAGGAGCTGTCAGACTTATGCCCTCTTACACCCTTTGACCAGACTGGAGGTTTTGGAGGAAATGTTTTTCTAAAAGTCACAGGAGTCTGATTTTTTAATATGTTGTTCAGGGGCCCAAGGCCCAAGACGAGCAGACGTCCAGTTAGGTTCCGATCGGCCCGGTAGTTTCCGAGGCGGGCCTTGAAAGGTTAACATTTTTGAACCAATTAAGGCTCGCCACGGCCACAAAAATGGACCGAACCACATGAAACTTGGGCTGCGGGCCTTACATAAGACCTGTATCAGTCTCCCTGAGTCCCAACTCTGTAGACGCTCTGCAAAGCTAACTAGCTCTGCGGTGGTCGTATCGCAACGTGACAAAAACATCCTAGCAGAAGGCTCTGTGGCACACAACATACTGGAAGGTCAGCCCCTACCTCAAAGCATTGATGAATTATTAAAGAAAAGACAGTACTTTTAAAAAAACATGTCTCTTTGCCGCTGCACGACCTTTGACCCCAGGGGTCCCAGATTCAGAACAGAGGATCTCCCGGAGCCACTAAACCATAATCAGGAACAAAGGCATGAAAATTGTCCAGATCGCCCCAAAGGGTTGACCTTTGACCTTTCCCAAGGTCGCACGGATCTGAAACTTTGCACAGTGGTCGCCTGTGGCGTCCTGATGCACATACTCGAATGTCAGCCCCCTACCTCAAAGCATTGATGAATTATTAAAGAAAAGACAGTACTTTTAAAAAAAAAAACATGTCTCTTTTGCCGCTGCACGACGATCTTTGACCCCAGGGGTCCCAGATTCAGAACAGAGGATCCCCCGGAGCCACTAAACGATAATCTGGAACAAAGGCATGAAAAAATTGTCCAGATCGCCCCAAAGGGTTGACCTTTGACCTTTCCCAAGGTCGCATGGATCTGAAACTTTGCACATTGGTCACCTGTCACGTCCTGATGCACATACTCAAAGGTCAGCTTCCTACCTCAAAGCGTTGATGAATTATTAAAGAAAAGACAGTACTTTTTAAAAAAAAAAACATGTCTCTTTTGCCGCTGCGTGGCGACCTTTGACCCCAGGGGTCCCAGATTCAGAACAGAGGATCCCCCGGAGCCACTAAACGATAATCTGGAACAAAAAAACCCCAAAATCCTGTAGATTTTTTTTGCCTGTTTCAGAAACTCACAATCAGGAGCTGTCAGACTTATGCCCTCTTACACCCTTTGACCAGACTGGAGGTTTTGGAGGAAATGTTTTTCTAAAAGTCACAGGAGTCTGATTTTTTAATATGTTGTTCAGGGGCCCAAGACGAGCCGGTAGACATCAGTTAGGTTCCGATCGGCCCGGTAGTTTCCGAGGGGCGGGCCTTGAAAGGTTAACATTTTTGAACCAATTAAGGCTCGCCACGGCCACAAAAATGGACCGAACCACATGAAACTTGGGCTGCGGGGCCTTACATAAGACCTGTATCAGTCTCCTGAGTCCCAACTCTGTAGACGCCTGCAAAGCTAACTAGCTCTGCGGTGGTCGACGCAACCTGACAAAAACATCCTAGCAGAAGGCTCTGTGGCACACAACATACTGGAAGGTCAGCCCCCTACCTCAAAGCATTGATGAATTATTAAAGAAAAGACAGTACTTTTTAAAAAAAAACATGTCTCTTTGGCCGCTGCACGACGACCTTTGACCCCAGGGGTCCCAGATTCAGAACAGAGGATCTCCCAGAGCCACTAAACAATAATCTGGAACAAAGGCATGAAAAAATTGTCCAGATCGCCCCAAAGGGTTGACCTTTGACCTTTCCCAAGGTCGCACGGATCTGAAACTTTGCACATTGGTCACCTGTCACGTCCTGATGCACATACTCAAAGGTCAGCCCCCTACCTCAAAGCGTTGATGAATTATTAAAGAAAAGACAGTACTTTTTAAAAAAAAAAAAACATGTCTCTTTTGCCGCTGCGTGGCGACCTTTGACCCCAGGGGTCCCAGATTCAGAGCAGAGGATCCTCCGGAGCCACTAAACGATAATCTGGAACAAAGGTATGAAAAAACTGTCCAGATCGCCCCAAAGGGTTGACCTTTGACCTTTCCCAAGGTCGCACGGGTCTGAAACTTCTCACAGTGGTCGCCTGTGGTGTCCTGATGCGCATACTCAAAGGTCAGCCCCCTACCTCAAAGCGTTGATGAATTATTAAAGAAAAGACAGTACTTTCTAAAGAAAGTGTCTCTGGCCACAGCACGGCAACCTTTGACCCCAGGGGCCCCAGATTGGGAACAGAGGATCCCCCGGAGCCACTAAACGATAATGCGGAACAAAAAAACCCCAAAGTCCTGTAGATTTTTTTTTTTGCCTGTTTCAGAAACTCACAATCAGGAGCTGTCAGACTTATGCCCTCTTACACCCTTTGACCAGAGAGGAGGTTTTGGAGGAAATGTTTTTCTAAAGGTCGCAGGAGTCTGATTTTTTTATATGTTGTTCAGGGGCCCAAGATGAGCTGGTAGACATCAGTTATGTTCTGATCGGCTCGGTAGTTTCCAAGGGGCGGGCCTCTAAAGGTTAGCATTTTTTAACCAATTAAGGCCTGCCACGGCCACAAAAATGGACCGAACCACATGAAACTTGAGCTGCGGGCCTTACGTACGACCTGTATCAGTCTCCCTGAGTCCTAACTCTGTAGACGCCTGCAAAGCTAACTAGCTCTGTGGTGGTCGATTGCAACGTGTGAAAAAGTCCTAGCAGAAGGCTCTCTGGCACACGACATAGTAAATAATCAGGCAGAAATTCCAAAAAGGCTTTGCTGGCCTTGTTTGACCTTTTGACATCATTAAGAAAGGCTCCCAATCTTACCCGGCAACCATCGGGCTGACCTTTGACACTTGGGAAGGCCACATGGGTCCGAAACTCAGCACCATGGTCCCTGCTAGGCAGGGAAGAAGCTAAACACAGCCGCCAGGCTGCCCGCCTTGCTACATTTTACAATGCTAATTGCAAATGTTAGCTGGGCTGCCGGGCTACTCACCTAACACAGCCGTAACACCTGACCCATTGCTGGGACTGAGCCGCTAATAACTCAAGCTCCGGACATTAACCGATGCTACGATTGTAACTTTAAATTTAATTGAATCGACATAGTGACATGTGCCTAACGTTACTGTAACACTAATTAAAACAGACATTTGACTTTATGTTGTACCTGTCCAGGAGAAGAAAAGCTAGCTCCGAGTCAGATTGTAGCCCCTTTAGCTCTCGCAGTGCTCTCCACCTTGGAAATGCAAGGCCAACGTTAATCCGAGTTCTGTCCTTTCTTTATCCGACAACTTCTTCGCCAACAACCGTTGTTTCTTTAGAGGTAATGTCGGATCCTGGTCATCTTCAGGTGGACTTTTGTGCCGCTCTCTACCATTTCACTTAAAATACGCGCTGCCATTGCTCACTGGCTGTAGCCTTTTATGGGGTTCACATGAACGTACATGAACGCAGCAGCGGACCGGCTTGTAAACAAGGGGCTGGAGATCAACACACAGAGGGGTCATGTTATATTCCAGATGAAATTACACCTCTAGTTCTTCACATAGCAATATTTTAATTCCTTCAATCTAGAAATGATGAATTTTGCTTGTTGCTCCTTTAAGGCCTTTAAGAACAAAACAGCCTTGCCACTTTTTCAAAAAAAATCCTCAGTTTCATTTTGGCTTGGCAGCAAAGTTTGATGTATTGTGGTTTTTGCCAAAAGTAGAAAATTGTTATAACTCAACTGTACATTATCGAATCTGCACAAAATTTCACGTGTATGATGAGAGTCCCCCTGAAGACAACTGTGCATCAAAATTCAGTTTTAAATTCACAGCAACGTCCCAGAAAGCTGAAATCTTTTCAGGTTGTTCACTGAAGAGAGACACAACTTTCGTATGCTGCAACCTATGGTCTATTTTGAACTCTGTTACTCTATTTTTTCAAAAATTATGGAATATAATAACACATCTGTATTTCCATAACAGTACATACAAATGCTACAAAAAATACACAAATCTGTTCCCTGTGGAGGAGTGATGAAGTGTGCCGAACGGCATTCAGATCAGTCAAACGGTTTATGTATGGCATATATAGTTTGAGCCAATGATGTCTCCCCTTTTCCTATAAGATAAGATAAGATAAACTTTATTGTCCCACAAGGGAAATTCGTCTTGGGCAGTATAGTGCAAACAGCTGCAATATTCACATACATACATACAATCAACATCAACATAGACAAGTTGCCAACATAGTGCGTTGAGTGTGTTACAGTTGCAGACTACTGTTGCAAGAGTAGTGCAACCATTTGCCTTGTTTGTAAGGTTACAAACAAGGGAACTACAGGTATTGCACTGGCCTATCTCAAAGTGCAAGTGAGTGCATATAAAACAGATAAATACAGAGGTCAAATAAAAACACCAGTAAACCAGTTAAAATTATATTAAATCAGGTGCAGGACCATAGTGCAAATAAGAACAATACTAGATGAGAACCACAGTAACCAGACCATTTAGGCATAGATAACCCTGCCCACATACGGCTCAACCAGGGGGGCATTGCAGGGCCAGCAGGTGAGCAGGCAACCACCTATTAGCATAATAGCAATAGTAAACAGTGATTGACGGTGAATTGACAGGGAATTTGATGGGCAGGGGATCAGCAGCCATAAGCCTCCCCCCTGCCCACGTTATATGTTCCATATATATCTATATGGCAGGCTGGAAATGGAAATGACAGTTTATGGTGTAGGCTACACTTGATATACTAAGATAAAATATGATCAAACGCCGTCTTCTAAAATCACATGGGTGATGAAGGACATAACATTGTCTTCCTTCGAGTGGTGTGAATTTTCGCACCCTCATCAGGACCCTAGCAGCGCTGTTCTGGATGTATTGGAGCTTTTGAATGCTCTTGCTAGGGATCCTGATGAGGAGTGCATTGCAATATTCCAGCCTGGAGGAGACAAAGGTGTGGACCAGCTTTTCTGCATCTGCCAGAGTGAGTGATGGATGGATGGAGTTTGGCGATGTTCCTGAGGTGGTAAAATGAGGTCTTACAGAGTTGTTGGATGTGGGAGTTGAAAGTGAGGGGAGGATCCATTTTTACACCAAGATTGGTGACGACTGGAGATAGTGGAATGTCTTGACCAGAGAAGGTGATGCTGGTGATGGTGGAAGTTCGGACCTGGTGGGCAATGCCGACTAGAATGGCCTCAGTTTTGGAACATCATTTCATTCACATGAAATTTTCAGTGTGGTCCGCACGGTGGACGCAGGAAGAGACACTGGTTTCCATTGAGCCATCCCTCCATCTCTCTTCACAGAGCAGATGTCATCATTAATCCAAGTCAATAAAGTGGATTTAGCTACTGATTTTCTAACCAAATACATTGCTGGTAACAAATAGTCATTTATTAGGTGTTTTGGGTGGTAAGTAATGTTAAGATAATCATGAAGCAATAATGCAAAATAACCAATATGATGCCTGAATTCAGGGTACACAAGACAGTTACTACAGATGCACTGGGGACCTTATGATCAGTTCTTCATCATGTAATATTATAAGAAGATTCTGAATTAATCTGGAGCACATTATTATGTAAGGGGTCACTGAGTGGGCAAACAATTTTTGATATGGTTCACAAACATGGTATATTAGTCTGTTCCTAAGTAACATATTATCTAAGCAGTAAATAGTTAATGCCCAAAATCTAGATTATAGTTTTATATTCTATATTCCTGTTTTCTCAAGATATGTACAATTTACTTTGTTGAGGTGTGTCACCAGCATGAGAACAACATTTTCTTCTATTTTCTCTGCTTTGGTGAAACTAAAAAAGTACAGTATTATTCAATCAATCAATCAATCAATCAATCAATCAATCAATCAATCAATCAATCAATCAATTTTATTCATAAAGCCCAATATCACAAATCACAATTTGCACAATTTTATTATTATTTTTATAAAAAAAAAAAAAAAAAAGTTTTTTTTCCCCCCCAATCTTGTGGGATAAATGTTTGGGTCTAGCTTGTTTAATTTGGACACTTTTGTCTGGTTTGGGGACTTGTGTGAAAATGTGATAACATTTTATATGATATTTAATGAGAACTAGAGACAGTCCTAAAGGCTTCAGAAACTTTCAGCCAAGTCTCTCTTGCTGAGCAGGAGTCAGGAGTCTGTCCTGCTCACCTCCCCCACCGCAGTAATGGCCCCTTACCAATTAGCCAATCAGAGCTCTCCGTGAGCTCCAGTGCCAAGGTGAAGCTCAGGTCAGGACACAGACTCGTCAGCTCCTGCACTGCGTGGAGACATTTGTCCGACAAACTGAGGACCGACCACCGAAAGTGTGAGCTCAACGTTGCTAACGCTGAGGTAAGCCATTTTATTTAATCTAACTATTAGTGACTGTGAGTCTGTGAGTCTGTGAGTGACGTGCGGTGATGAAATGTGTTTGAGTTAACGAGTTTACCGTCCGTGCTTCGGTGTGGGGGGGCATGCTAGCCGGGTTGCACTTAGCATAACTAGCACGACGCTAACAGGAGGCTAACAGGAGCTGTGAGGAAGCATTCTTTATTTTTTATCACAAATAAACGTCATGTATTCAGTGTTTTAAGTCACCACAAAGGCTGTTTTGAGCTTTGAAAATGTAACAATACTGGCACCTTTTACTCATTTATTGAAATAGTTTCGCTCTCAAACGCAGCGCATACAGACACAGTCAGATGATACGTGATTGACAGCAGGGTTGTGAGTGTGTTTCGTGCCTCCGTTAACGCTGTGAAACGATCATTAAATTTCTCCGGTTCACCGGTGACTCTCTATCACCGCTCGCTCACGGTGTTTACGCTCTATGTCTCTCTCTCTCTCTCTGATGCGCGACTCAGCTGCTCGTCTGTCGCTACGTGTCTGATACAAACATAGGTAACAGACTCACGAACACGCGTGCAGTAACGTGCATGCTCGCGCTGTTTGTTTTGATCAGAGAGTTGAGATCACACTGGTCGCTGCAGTGTTGGTCATAAATCACTGTGGTCCTGTACACTGGCAGCAGTCATGATATGATATATTTTGGCAGCTGGATATAATTGTACGGGCCTGAGTTTGACATGTCTGCTCTTCTGATTCAGTGACAGGTTGTAGGTTGGTCTGTCTTTACTAAATTCATGAATGTAATTGTGCTTCAACACTCAAGTGATTTAATTTTATATTTTGATTGAAATCTCAGAGCCTCCTTCATGAAGCAATGTTTTGATGAGTAAACAGGCTGTTCAGTCTCTTCATAATCTCCTTCTGAATATCAGAGCATAGAGCAGCAGTCTTTGATCAGAGATAATGTAGATTAAATAAACTGTTGTTGATATTGTGATTATTGTTTTGTGTATGACATGACAACAACAGCAGCAGCAGCAGCTAGAGGAGCTGTGAGAACAGCTGACACTAGGACCTGAGAGTGAAGTAAACAGGGTACAGAAAATATTCTGAGGTCGTTTCGTCTGTTTCGTCATTCTGCTGTATTAACAGTCACTGTCCTGATCTACCAGCTCTTCACTATTCTTGGTGCATTATTGGATCTGGATTCTTAGATAGCACCTCAGTCTTATTAATCTAGACTAGTGCTGAGTGCTGCTTTCAAACTTAATATAAAGTCTCCATGGTGTACCAATGCATGAAATCTGTGTAATTAATATGGGACAATTGTGTGGGACAGACTAGGAAGATAATTAATTTTTCACTTATTCTTTGTTTGGGTAGTGGCAATGTTTTTACAGTGTATCTCACAGAATCTGGCATCCACCTTCATGTATTAAATACCAAGTAATATTTAGAAGATTCATTTTAGAGGTGAACTTTAATATGGGTGACAGTGAAGTAGGGATGCACCGAATATTTGGTAACTGATTATATTCGGCCGAATATTGCAAAAAACCCCACACATTCGGTATTCGGTGGAATAAGTGAAAAGCAAGGGCAAATAATAGCGGCGTGTTTTGATAACGCAATCAAACAGCGTATGTGACAGACGGAGTAAAATGTCGGCAGTGTGGCGATGTTTTACTCCGTCCGTCATCGCACATTTGCGACTAAAAATAGTTTTGTGTGACCAAAATAAATCATTCAGCACACTGTGCGAGTACAGTGTTTAAACCAGCAGCAGAAACGAAAGGCGAATCCCACCAGCTGTGGGTCACAGACACAGACAGGAATGTATTCCTGTCAAATACGGCAGCCATAGTGCTTTGCGGCGCAAGATAAGGCTTACCGGCGACGGAGAAGTCCGGCTCCAATAATGTCCTCTTCTTGGTGTCATGACTGCCCAGTAGTACCTGAACAGCCGAGCCGTGGCGGCACACAAGTATGTGACGTGTCAGAGGAAGCAGGCCGTTCACATTTCTCTCTTTGTGGCAGTTAACGGTCCACAAACCTCTCCACACTTTAGGGACTGTTCTTTACTTATGAAGGGACTGTTCTTTACTTGTCAGGGGAGGAGGGTGGCTGGTTGATTCTTATTTCATTTATTTATTTTATTTTGATCCCCCCTATGTTAATCACTTATTGATGCTGTTTTTGAAGTATGAATAAGTCAATAAGTAATTTATTCCATTGAAATATCATTGATGTATTATAGAAAAGTGATTTATCTTTTTATCAATGACAAAAGGCACATCTGCCTCATGTTTGCTGTGGTATCATGATACCTGTGAGATACACTGTAAAAACATTGCCACTACACAAACAAAGAATAAGTGAAAAATGAATTATCTTCCTAGTCTGTCCCACACAATTGTCCCATATTAATTACAGATTTCATGCATTTTTACACCATGGAGACTTTATATTAAGTTTGAAAGCAGCACTCAGCACTAGTCTAGATTAATAAGACTGAGGTGCTATCTAAGAATCCAGATCCAATAATGCACCAAGAATAGTGAAGAGCTGGTAGATCAGGACAGTGACTGTTAATACAGCAGAATGACTAAACAGACGAAATGACCTCAGAATATTTTCTGTACCCTGTTTACTTCACTCTCAGGTCCTAGTGTCAGCTGTTCTCACAGCTCCTCTAGCTGCTGCTGCTGTTGTTGTCATGTCATACACAAAACAATAATCACAATATCAACAACAGTTTATTTAATCTACATTATCTCTGATCAAAGACTGCTGCTCTATGCTCTGATATTCAGAAGGAGATTATGAAGTGACTGAACAGCCTGTTTACTCATCAAAACATTGCTTCATGAAGGAGGCTCTGAGATTTCAATCAAAATATAAAATTAAATCACTTGAGTGTTGAAGCACAATTACATTCATGAATTTGGTAAAGACAGACCAACCTACAACCTGTCACTGAATCAGAAGAGCAGACATGTCAAACTCAGGCCCGTACAATTATATCCAGCTGCCAAAATATATCATATCATGACTGCTGCCAGTGTACAGGACCACACAGTGATTTATGACCAACACTGCAGCGACCAGTGTGATCTCAACTCTCTGATCAAAACAAACAGTGCGAACGTGCATGAATGTCTGCTTTTTTGCAATATTCGGCCGAATATATTTGGTGCATCCCTAGTATTTGGTATTCGTTGGTATTCAGCCAAATGTTTCATTTTATTTGGCTTTGGCCACAAATTTTTGTTTCGGTGCATCCCTACAATGAAGTAACCCTTCACATTTCTGTGGTTTATAGGTAATGAGCTGAAAATGAAGGTAATCGAAATGCATTTGAATTGCAGTTAATTATTTCTCATAGACAACACTGCAAAAATTATATTGACAAAAAAATAACAGTGATTAAACAAGGCTTATAGAAATGGATTTAAACTTGGGCCAAGCCATTGACCAGCTGAGTACATTTTACTTTTATCTCATCCATACCCTTATTTGTGTGGTTCATAATGATTCTGACTTTATCACTGATAAGTGATAGTTAGCATAGTCAGTGTGCTACCTGCAGGAGATTCAGAGTCTTTGCTGTTTGTGCTCATCAGTGAATAATTTTTTTTCCTTCTGTTTTTCTGCACTGCTGTTAAAGGCCACCAAGGTGGAATTCTCTAATCGATGGACTTATTCTGCCACACGGATCTGGCAAAGATCACCAGTCCTCATCGTCCACTCACCTGAGGTGCTCCTGAGGAAGTGGAACCTTCAAAGGAACCCTCGACTAAAGATGGGAAAGAAGAAAGAAGGAAAGCTGTGACTACACGAAGACATGATGATGGTGCTGAGGGTAAGTCTTGAGTCAATCCCAATTCCTATCTTAACCCTCAATCTTAATTTTGAAGCTCAACTCTCAATCTCACCAGCCCTCAAAACCAAGTGTTAAGGGCTATCTTGTGACTTTAAAATGGGACACCCCTCAAAGGCAAATACGTTTTAAGACTATCAGGGGCAGCAATATGCCAAAACTCCGTCCACTCTGTGAATTATCAGTATCATTAATCAGTAGTTGTTGACAAAAAGACGCAACAAGTTTTTTTCTCAACACTTTATTTCAATTCTTGTACAAAACAAGCAGTGACAGACATGAACAGAACAAATATGCCAGGGTTAAGAAAAAAGAAAGAGATATAAAATAAACAAATTAATAAATAAAAGTTCAGTAGCTCAAACAATTAAATTGTTTACATATTTTCCGAGTCTTTATAGCTTTGGAGTTTGTGGAGTGCTGAAGCGGTTTCTAAGTATTGCTGCATTTCATTCATAAAAATTGCGTACAAGTTTTTTCTGTTACAAAATTTTCTCTTATGAGTATGGAATTTCACTAAGATAATAAATAGATTAATGATATGGAATTGTGTTTGTTTTGAAATGCTGACATCATAAAATCCAAACGGCACATCTTTGTACAGTAGTGAAAATAGAACATACATGTTGCAACGAATATACTAGGCGCAGCTCCAAAACAAATGTACAGTTACCAAACAATCTTCGACAATGCCGTCTGCAGCTGTGCTGATTTCATATTGAAACAGAATGCTTGATCACTAGGGGAACAGTTGCCATTGTGACTGAGAATTATGTTATGAATATGAACAGTTCACAAGTTACAAATTACTCACTCCCATAGGTTTTTTTGGAGCCTGCTTGCTTTTTGTAAACTTGTCTTCATTGGTGGCCCTGAAATGAATGAGGGCTTGTGTTTTGTCTTGTGGCCCTGAAATGGAACAGAGATAACAGCATTACTTTCTTTTCTTTTATATTTTTTTTTTGGGCTACCTGTCAGGTATTCGTTAAGTTATTAGTTTAGTTTCCTGCAGTATTGCAAGTATTATCACAATGAATGGTTAACATCCAGCAGAACTGGTGAGGCTGTTTACACAGTCACACAAGTGTTATATGGTGAATTTCATCCACGTTAACATTTCACTCTTTGGGTTTTAAGTTGATATTTAACCAAATAAGCTGTACCACAACAACCGACGTAACTTATTCAGCGGAAAGTCACCAGATAATACGTTGACTAACGTTAACCTGCAGCTGTAACGTTACCAGCTGCAGACTCTACGGCTACAGGAGATGACACCGTCCTGTCATCTTACAAAAATGTCGATGCAAACATTTCACGTATATTAAAACAACTTAACAACTACATTATCACTGAGAAAAATGACTTTCGTAACTGAATGACAGTATACTCGGTTATCAGAGAACCGGGGCAGGCAAGCCATCACCCGCGAGCAAAAATATGTGTGATACGCTACAAAGAGGTCTATAGACCATAAAATGACATTAAACTAAGATAATACAATGGTTATCATAATTTTAAAACAACTATTAACAAGGAAAATACTCACATTAATAACTCTGCTTCCTTACGCTTGTCACCACCATCTTGCATTGACTGAATCGTCTGTACTCGGCCGGGTTTGGCTGGGCTCAGTGGATGATACGCAAAGGATTCTGGGATAGATCTCACCAGCAAGGGTGGTCCTGGAAAATCTTAAAAGTGAGGGCCATACAGCCCTTATTCTTGACCCTCAATTCAACACTCTGAGAATTGGGACAGCACTAGCACTTCACGGAGCACGGATTTTTGAGACTGTGGGTTAAGATTGAGGGTTAAGATAGGAATTGGGATTGGGCCTTTGTGTTGTAAACACCAGATAGAAAGGGTCATTGAATGGTCTGGGCCCTAAATATATTTCAGAAATGCTCAATGTTTATGACTGTTTTGGAACCAGCTCACTATGGATCAAATCATGTGGTCAAAAGATATGTCTGTACTAACATCAGCTGTCTTACAGATGGAGCTCTGCCACATCCGTCCCCCACAAGTTCTCGTCCCCCACAAGTTCTTTTGCACCGAAAGAAAGCACAAAGACATGATGACGATGGGAGTGATGGTGATGATGAGAGTGATGGTGATGAGGGTAAGTCCTGGTGTTGTGAACATTAGATAGAAAAGAGGACATTACATCAGTTGTCAGGTCTTGATGTTGGCATCCAGTCAGATGCACAATTAAATTTAAAGTTTGACTTATTGTCTACAGGTCACTGAATGGTCTGGGCCCTAAATATTTTTCAGAAATGCTCAATGTTTATGACTGTTTTGGAACCAGCTCACTATGGATCAAATCATGTGGTCAAAAGATTTCTCTATACTAACATCAGCTGTCTTACAGATGGAGCTCTGCCACATCCGTCCCCCACAAGTTCTCATGTTCAGCGCCGAAAGCAAGCACAAAGACATCATGATGATGATGGGAGTGATGGTGATGATGAGAGTGATGGTGATGAGGGTAAGTCCTGGTGTTGTGAACATTAGATAGAAAAGAGGACATTACATCAGTTGTCAGGTTTTGATGCTGACATCCAGTCAGATATACAATTAAATTTAAAGTTTTACTTATTGTCTACAGGTCACTGAATGGTCTGGGCCCAAACATATTTCAGAAATGATCTATATTTATGATACTTTTGGAACCAGCTCACTATGGATCAAATCATGTGGTCAAAAGATATCTCTATACTAACATCCACTGTCTTACAGATGGAGCTCTGCCACATCCATCCCCCACAAGTTCTCGTGTTCATCGCCAAAGCAAGCACAGAGACATGATGATGAGGGTAAGTTCTGGTGTTGCAAAGTCCAACACAACCTCAAAATCTGAGATGCAAAACAAGATTTAAGCTTAAAGAAAACATGATTATATGTGTAGCATCTGAGACCTGACAACAGTTTAACTGTTTTGATGTGTCCTTTGTCAGATGGAAACAAGCAACCCACAAACACCACAAGACAGAAGAGTGTAAAGAAAACTGCAGCTAAACGAAAGTACCATGTTGATGCTGCTGCTGCTGCTGATGATGGTGAGTCCAGGCAATATACACCTGTGCTCTGAAATTGAATCTTTAACTCTTTCACTGAGCTAATATATATTTCTCAGATGAGAGAGGCAAAACGTCTCATCCAGAAGACCAACTGTTAAGAGACTTAAGAAGACTGCAAATAAAACACAACACAATGATGACGGTAAGATGAATTTCTATAAGATAGGTACATTCTCAGATGAAATTTCAAGTCACTGGGATCAGGTTTTGATCGACTAGGATATTAATCATGTCATTAAATACAAAGATTAAAAGTCACAATTATGACATGAAAATTATACATTTCAGGTAAAAATGCAAAATTTGATAAAATTATGAATTTATGAGGAGATGAGACTTTTATAATTCATGATTAAAAGGTTTAATTACATGATTATATTTTGCTGTTTGTCTAGCCATGTACCTACTCTGGTTTGAAAACAAAGCTTCTAACAAGCAGAGAAGAGATTCCCACTCACATAATAACTTATCCCTGTATGGATCTGCCATGAGCTTTGTTGAAATCTCAGCTGAGATTCTGTAGCTCTTTGATTTTGATTTAGGCAACACAACTGCAGACTTCAATGACATAGCCACAACAATACTCAATCTCATATTTAAATGATATTGATATTATTCAGCCCTGAACTTAAACTTAAAATGTTTCATGAGGGCATCAGCGCTTACCTGAGAGTCTACAGCTCAACAGCTGTCGGTGTTGCTAAGGCTGTAGCTGGGAGGATTTTCAAAATAAAACAAAGCCTGGCATTAAACAAAACAGTTGACATGCTGTGGCCTATTAAACTTTTAAATAACGCATATGTCTCAATAACCCATATGCAGTAACAACTCTGCTCTTGATCCACTCCCCACAGAGGAGGAATAATGAATATTATTATTAATATTAATATTATTATCTTATTTCAAAGAGGATCGATTTTGGATTGATTACAGAACCTTATTATCTTAGCTCAGCTATTAGGTTTAATTTTTTTTTCTTTAATAGGAGCCTGCTGTCTTTATCTGCTGTTTGCTCAGCAAATAAGCACTTAAACAGTATAATTTTAATGTAATTACTGATATTAATTTAAAGCATAGATACTTATCATTACTGATTCACCATCAAACTTAACAACCTCCACTGCTGCTACTTCAGGGCTGCAGTTCGTCAACAGGGCTTAATGCAGTTGGAGGTTATGAGTTGCCAAATCATGGTCAAGAATCCCTTCATCCAAGATGATAACTCTTCATCATCAGAATCAACATTTGGCAGAAAACACTGAATTCACTTCAAATGGCTTTATATCCATGTTGTAAACACCGTTTTAAGAAAGACTGAGTTTAACCTCTCTAACTCCGTTCAGACACCGGCGTTCGCCCTCCCGCTCTCCGCGGTTACATGGTATCTCCTAGGCGCACTATGTCATCACACCCTGTCATGTGTGGTGTAACCGGAAACAGGACGCTCTCTGCTTTCTTAATCCGGCATCATTTTTCTATTATTCATTATGGTTTTTGCATCAGAGAAGCCTAAATAAAAGAATTCCAAAAATCGCAGTGAGTGTTGAAAAGTCAAGTAATGACGTTTTCGAGAGAAAATGTTAAAGGATTACTCGCGATCTCATGTGGGCGGCAAGTGGAGACTTAGATCTTTTATAAAAGGTAAGAGTCTCACTCCTAACCCTATTTTTGGCTGAGATACACCGTCTAGAAAGTGGGATCATAACTTTCACGTTTCATATGGCTTTATTTGGCGATATTTTATGGTGTTTCTGTCATAAACAACATCAGCTATCATAATCACACCTGATTTCAATAAGGTACAATGTTTGAAGCTGGCTGAGTGTTGTTTGATCACTGACAGTACTGTTTTGAAGCAGAATGACCAACTTGTCATTTGGGGCTCTGCCTGGATCTTTTCATGGAAAAACACTGTAGAATGGTCATACTTTGAGCAATTTTCTTCAAACTTGAAACAAATGTTCACTGATGAATGTTCACTCAGATGAAGCCACAGACAGTTATTCATCCTGAAAATGATTTTTTATTTTATTTTAGGCAAAATCTTCAACTTTTTACTGACTTCAGAGGCCCATTACTCTGTCTTTGTATCACCTAGAGTGTTTCTGACACTTTCACAAGAAACTTCAGGGAGTTTTCTTTCTGGCAAGACCTCATGCATGCATGTAGTCAGAGCGGTTCAGAAGCTACACAGTCATTTTAATTTGGGTATGTCATTTTAGGTGTTTTCGCTACAAAATGGGGGTGGAGTCAAGAGGTTAAAATAGTGAACCTACCCAACAGTTAACCCTGTTTTCTTATTTTTAGGTGTTCCAAAAGTGCGAACAAGCGGCTGGTCTTTTGAGGAGAGGACTGCAGTCCAGCGAAGGATGGCACGGTTTGTTGCTCTCAGGAAAGTACCAGCAAAGAATGACTGCCTGCTCTGCATCGAGAAAGAGTCTCAGTGCTTAGGAACATGGAAGGATGTTAAATACTGTGTCTATAATGAAATTCTTAAAGTGGAGAAAATGCTGGGGGTCTATGACTCATGTTTCTCTAGTGTTTAGAGATTTGATGCAGATATGTTCTTTAAGATCCAGTCTGCTGGCTACAAGCTGCCAGTGTTCAAATTTTGTATTGAGTTGGCAGTAATAAGTACCATGTTTCTATTGATCAATTTACCAACAGTTTGTTGAGTTTTTCATTGCAATTTTTGCAATAAAATTAACAGTTATGTGCTGACACTAGCTGTGTTTCTGTCTTTGACAAATAATCTTCAGTTTTCCTTTTCATAAATATTCAGCAGTCAAATATCAAAAAGACCCTCTGTTGTATTTGCCTCCTTACATAATAAATTTATGAATAATAAAAATGGCTATTCAGAATTGCAGAGTCTAAAATTAAACATTTCATTATTGCATATTCAGTATGCAACTTTACTATCACTAAATGAAGTTAAAATGTGTAAAAGAGAGTATCATAGTATGCAATTATGCTAAACTTGGCCTCAATAAACCTGTAGTAAGCATATCTCAGTTAATATTCCCAGTGAAATACTTTAAGTTTCCAGTCCTCACTTTGTTGGTTAAAAACTTTTTCTGAAAACTTTGTGTTTCTCAAAACCTGAAGGGGTGTATAGGGTAAGGGTGCCACCTACTGTCCAGAAATGCTATTTTCATGTTGATAGGTAAAGCAGAAAGGCCGGTCCTCACTTTGTCAGTCGATTTACTCGGTCCTCACTAAGCAGCAAGTACAAGAATGTGTGTGTGTGTGTGTGTGTGTGTGTGTGTGTGTGTGTGTGTGTGTCATTAATTGTCATCAGCAAAGAGCACCTTCCACTCTGATGATAACAGCCGTAATAACACACAGGCCGCATCTCTCTGATTTCTCCTAAATGGAGATAATGAAAACTCTTTGATGCAGCTATGGAAGCGTTGATTTACATTTACACATGCAGGCTTGTTTGTGTCTTTTTCTTCTTCTTCCTCCTTCCGCGGGTCGATGTGTGATCATGAAAGGATAGACACGTCCAACTCTATCGCAGACTGTCTTGAAGCCACAAAGTAATAATGCCTCCAAAGGGGTGTGTGTGTGTGTGTGTGTGTGTGTGTGTGTGTGTGTGTGTGTGTGAGGATGTTAAATTAAACTAGAACGTGTCTCTTCGTCCTGTCTCTCTAGGCGGTGGGCTACAAGTTGGCGGTGTTGCCGGTTGCCGGGGCGCTGCTTGGCGGTGTAATAGCAGGTCCACTGGGCTTGCTGGCTGGCTTCAAAGCGGCAGGGGTGGCTGCTGCTCTGGGAGGGGGCGCTTTGGGGTTTGCGGGCGGCAACCTGGTCCAGAAACACCGCAAAGCCCGAGTGGATATCCAGATGAAACAACTGACAGCACCGCCTCCAGAAGCACCACCCGAGCCCGAGTCGAACAAGGACAAATGACCCAGCAGTTCTGGTTATTCCTCCGACCTCAGATGCTGACTAATCACCGAGGCTTCACGGTTGACTGACCAGTCAGAAGCACAAACCAGGCCTGCAGGCGGTGTCATGTTGCCTTAAAGACACTCGAGACTTCACTGAGCTTTGCTGTTACTGAGCACTGTCGTAAAACAATTCTGTCATAACAGCTTTATTTAAGAGTCAGATACTTTGATGTTGGCGTGTGAATGGATTGTCTGTGAGGATACTAATCTCATTTATACACACGACTACTGACATTTTATTCTGAACACAACCAAGTAGTTATATACACTACATCTTTACGTGTCCAGTTGGCTCAGTGTGTCTGCTTTGGCACCAAATAAATCAAGTCGTACACAACCGTTCTGTCAAATACTATCACGAATAAGAACACTGGGCCTCATTCACAAACAATATGTGCTTAAACCGTGCGTACAAATATTTTATGCACAAAGCTGGAATTCATTCAAAATTTCTTACCTGAATTTGCTGGTATTCCGCGAACAAATTTAGAGCTGCTTCAGACCATGCGTACGCTCAACTGATTAAGGCCCGAGTGTCGTAGAAAACGTAGAATTCAAAGAAATGTTAGTGTCAGTGTTTTGTTGATGTAAATATGCTGCTTTTTATTTTATCTTCCATAGGCTTTGGTGGCAGACAGGAAGCTAGCTGCGCTAACATGCCCACTGCCCACTCTCCAGGCTCCACTGATCGCTAATGTTAGCCTGGTGCTAACATAGTTGACAGTGGTAAGGGGGGTTTGTGACTCTTCCCCCCAGGTAGCCTTGGTGATCAGGTGGCTTCATTTTGAGCTGCCAAACCCCTTTAGCACTGTCAACTAAGTTAGCATCGTTAGCTGTACAGCCACTGCTAACGGTGCTAACAGTAGGTAACAAAGCTAAAGGCAGGGTTCCCACATATTTTTGTGGATGAAATTTCAAAACTTCTCCATGACTTTTAAAGGACATATCAGAGTCAAACATAATTCCTTCTAGCTGGACAGAAAATGGAGAAACGTGCGTGATGGTGAACAAAATGCTGTCACACATCAGGGGTCATTAGAGCTATGTTAAATTGACGGCTACAGATGATAAATTTGCAGTTGTGTAGCACTATGTGATGGTTATCTAAGCAACACAGTTTTATTACTTAACCAAAATTTTCAATGATACTCACTTTTCCAGGCCTGGAAAATGTGATGGTGAAATTCTGTGACTTTTCTAGGTTTTCAGTGACCCCGGGAATACCATTAAGGGGTTTGTGGCTTAAAATTGAGCCGCTTACTCACCAGGGAGACTTGGGGGACGGCAGACGGTGGGCACCATGTTTCCACAGCAACGCTGTTGGGTTGGGACGGCGTTAACAAGGGTAATTGCCAAATAAGCCACCAGACCTGGATGTTGTGCAGCAAACTGATTGAAGAGTAGCAAAATTAACCTATATATAACATGCATAACGGGTCACGTAGCCCAGTGGTTCCCAACTGGTAGGTCATGGTCCAAAAGTGGGACCACGAGTGACCCAGAGTGGACCCTGTTGTGAACCACTGGACTAGCCAGTTAGAGTCAACTGTTGTTTTCATTTTTATTGACTTGACGGCTCATTACACCAATTTCTAGTGCCATAAAATTGCACATATGTAAAGGGTACATAAAAAAAAATCTGATTTACCTCCGAGCAGGTGTTAGGATATGCAGCCTTTTCAGATGATACTGCAGCCTGTGCCTTCAGGAGAGGGCACATCTTCAAAACCAACATAACATGTTTGAAGAGAGTGACGAATGGCTTATCAGCTGTTTCTGACTGCTAATAATCAACTTCACCGCTTTCTCTGTGATTCACCTTGAGGCAAACAAATTTCCTATGTAAAGAAATGGGGGCGTGGCCGTATGCTGATTGCAAATAGGGCACACGCCTGTCAATTTAGAGTGATTCTGATTCACTGACGCATGTATCATGAATCTGATTGTAATTTTGCATACACTTATTTTGTGCGCAAAGTAAGAACATTTCCATGCACATGAGTGAATGAGGCCTGTTGTTTCATAAGCTAGCATCTTTTTTCAGGTTATTCTTTCTCACCAGGGTTTCTGTTTAGCAGTGATCATGCCTCAGTGTTCCTTTATACAGAAAATGTCCAAATGTGAATGGCTGCACTACTGAGACTGCAATAAGAAAGAGGATATTGAGAAAAGGTTTTTGTGCCCAGCGTCACTATGGTTTTACATTTAATGTAAATTAAAGTGGTTCTGCTTCAGTGTCTGTACAAGTTATACTGTGTATAGGTAGAGTTGTTTCTGACAAGTGTGAGAGCAAAATTGCACATAAAGCGCCAAAGTGCCACATCACTTCAGGGACTGGAGTGGGGGAACCTGCCATGTATTGATGACACTGCTGCTGGTTTTCTGCCAAATAAAATGTTTCTTTTCAACGGTGATGTCAGTCATTGGATAAATATCACAGTAAATGACACTGGTAGAGTTCACAGACACGGACGTACAAAGCACCAGGCAACACAACATCCTGTAAAATGGTTTTTAATTTACTTTTTCATTTTTTTAACTCTTCTTCCCCTCTGAGATGACTGGTTTAGAAATGGCATCACGCTCCCCCCCGTTGCTCTCTTGTATGTGGGCTGATATGTCACTATGCAGGCATCTGTTGGCCTCTATGGAAGGGCAGGACACACAGTACAACCTTAGCAATGGGTCCCCGTATTCATAATCTGGATTCATTCACACTCAGGGGATCTCAGGGATCTAGACTTGTACCAAAACCTCAAAGACATATAAAGAGACAAAACCAGTTTTAAGAGAACTTGTATAAAGTGGCAGACTGTAAATTTCCACCGTTCATCACACGGGTTTTCCCCTCTCGTCTCTCGGCTTTTTTTTAAAACACCGGGAAGGCCACCATCTTTTCTCCCCCAGCATGATGACACATTTGACAACAGGTAACAGCAAAAACAACAGCCATTTCATAAATTCCTAATCATTTTTAAAGTACATCGTTGCAAAAACATTTTTTTTTTCTCCTCTACTTGATCCCCGGGAACACAACTCAAGAAGTGTTATGGCAAATACTGTGCCTTTAAAAAGGTATCCAGCCCCCTTTTACTTTTAATGTTGTGCAGTAGTGGAGGTAATCAGCATTTTAGAGACTAAACAGAAACATTTCTTGGGTACAAAAATAACAGAACTCCTGATTGCATAAGTATTCATGTCCTTCAAGACAGTACTTAATAGAGGCACCTTTGGCAACAGTTACAGCCTTATGGTCTACTTCAAAAGACCTGTAACAGCTTTACACATCTGGACACTAATTCTTTGAAATCCTGTGTAGATTTGGTTTCATGTTTGGGTTGTCTTGCTGTGAAATATACATCTTTAGTTGCTTTTACCAGGATTTCTCTGCACTTTGCTGCATCAATTCTACACTGACAAGCCGTCCAGGGCTCGCTGCAGAGAAGCCTCCACACAGCATGATGCTGCCACCACCAGGCTTCATGACAGGGATGGTGTGTTCTTTTCTGGTATTGTGCAGTTTAAATGGATGGTTCAGATTTTCTGAAGTGGGGTTGTATGGGGTACTTATCCACAGAGTGTACATTACCTACAGTAGATGTCAGTTGGCACACTCCCAATCTGGAGAATCAAACTGGAGTCCAACATATTTTGGCCACCTAAAATCATCAATCAGTTGAAGTGTGAGCTATATTTAGACTATTTTCTAAGCTTTACCTTTGAGTTAGACAGGGATTTCAAATGGGAAAACAAAGCCATTATATCGCTCTCTTATAGGCCAGACTCCATTGACAAAAACTGATTTAATGCTGCTGAACACAGGAGCTGCTGCTCTACTGCTGGCTCAATCACGTAGTTTGTTTGTGTTATTGTGTGACTTTGGCATTTAAAAGGAGTGGTTCTGATTCACCAAAGTCACACAATAACACAAACTAACTAACTGACTGAAGCAGCAGTAGAACAGCAGCTCCTGTGTTCAGCAAGTTAAAATCACTGTTTTTTCAATGGAGTCTGATGGGGAAGTGACGCCGCTTATGGCTCCCCGATCGAAACATGCTGCGTAATTGAAATGTAAAGCAGTGACTATTTTCTCAATACAGTGTACACAGCAGTACACTGCTTAGCTTCTGTGTCAGACTCCAGTCTGCTTCTCCAAACTGGAGGATGTGCCGACTGATCACTACCATATGGGAAACACAGACCCCATACAACCGCACTTCAAAACATCTGAACTATCCCTTTAAGGCTTCTACTAAATTTAGTATGATGGCCAAAAAGGCACATTCACTTTCACATTACAGTATTTTCTCTTGATTGTTGACAAAAATAAAATCCTAATTACATCCACTGCAATTCAGTGTTGTGAAACAGCGACACACAAAAAGGTTCGAGGAGGCAATACTTTTTATAAGCACTGTAAGAGACATCATAATCTATAACCATTTAGTACCAGGGAGAGAAGGGGTGCATCTCAACAGGCTGGAGTAGCTCCGTCTCTTTATCTTCTGTCATGGTTTAAAGTATGTTAACCCTACAAAGCATTTCCAAAATACTTTTCTATTCCTTCAGTGTGTGTGGAGAAGATATGGAGATAAAGCTACTTCAAGCAGGCATATTGTTATAAGTTGTGCTATACAAATGAATTAGACTAGAGTTGGTCATACTGAGATGCAGCCATGAGGTCAGTGAGACTAAACAAGCGTCTCCTATCAGGCTGAACTGGACTACCCACAGATAAGAACCGTACAACTGGAGTGAGGGAACTGTTCTGTTTTTTGTTTTTTTTTTCTACAAAAAGCCGGGTGATGTAAAAGAAAGGAATAAAATAAAGAAAAATCTGCATTTAATTTAGACCAACAATGAGACTCCCATGTAGCACAAACGTATTTACAAGCTCCAAAAAATAAAAGTAAAAACACTTCTCTTGATGCCCCTAACCCCTGCCCACACACGATTTCTTCTTTACCCCCCTTCTTTTTGATCCAAAATAAAAACTGTACGTGAAAGAGTTATGAAAATATAGGTTATTCCAACATGGTTGTGTCGTGGACTGAACTCTCTTTTCCTCCTGTTCTTCTTTTTCTCCTTCTTCCTCTTCATTCTCCTCCTCCTCTCCATCTCTCTCTCTTCAGTAAGGGTGTTGGGTGTTGCTGTTCTGTCCCGCTGGCCTGTCCCAACCCTAACCCCCTCCCTGACCCTGGGGCGTGGCATTGAGTCACAGGATCACTGGAAGGCCGGTGAGGTCACAGCTCGTCGCGGTCCCGTCTGAGGATGGTGTAGCGAGTCTCGCTGGGCGCCAGCTTCATGAACGAGCTCTCTGGAGGGCTGCTGGCCACTTCTCCTCCCGTCTCCTCCTGGGGGAGAAAGTCAGAACAAAGTTTTTACATGATATAGCACAAACTGGCTTTCAGTGACTCTGTAGTGCGTGCTGATGCTGCTGTCGGACCTGTCCGGGCGTGCTGTCTGTGGGGTCGGGACCGTGGTGGAACTCTCGGTGTAGCTTTCCAGAGTGAAGGTCCAACACGAACTGTCTCAGCTTGCCAGGGACGCTGGAAGAAACACACAGAAACACACATTGGGTATTTTAAAGAAAACTTTCTCAGCTCTTAAATCTCTAACTTTTTTCGGTAAGGCTTGTTCATACAAGTGTTTGTAGAAATAAGTTTGACTCAATAAAACGTTCTCATTTGCACTAACTTGTTATAACAGGATCATTTCAGCCTGACAGGTGCCAACTAGGTATGTGTGTGTTTGTGAGATCTAACCCCTCCAAACTGTTTCACAGGGCTCTGTTTAAGGCAAGTGTCATTCACAAAAATATCAACCAAATGTAAGGAGAAAAACGCCAGGTACTCCTCTCATTGTATAACTTTTAAAAAAATACTCTGGCCTCAGAAAAAAACTTTAGGGGACGTGGCCCCTAAGGGTTTTTTTTTGTGATAGTGCATGTGTTTGGGAAGTTCTGAGCATGACAGGATAAATGAGACTTGGATTACACTGCACGAATTGTGTGAGAGTTTTTAAATGGATGCTTTGATACAGTTTTGCTGTTGTTAAATGAGGTCCCTGATCTATCATTAAATCTATATATCCTGTTTTATTTGTTTTTTTATCACACCAAAGCAGAAAGCACATTTTGCTGGAGGGGGCGCTGAATGTTGGAGACTGTGTGGGTTTCAGGAAGCCAATCACTGGCATGTATTCTGGGAGTGTCCAGTTATTAGGCCTTTCTGGACAGAATTTCGTAGAACATTAAAAATGATACTTAAAAGCGTTCTGACAAATATACGTTTGGTATTTTGATATCTGCTTGCAAGAAAGCCTTGACAAGGCGCTGGCTGCTTCCTGAACCCCCACAATAGAAGAGTGGATATGGAAAGGATTACCTTTTCTCTTTGTCTTCAGAAAAATGTGTTCATTAAATCCTGGGCCAAGTGGCAAAATATATATGAGTAGTTTTCACATAAGGCCCAATAACTGTGTGTTTCACGAAGGCATTCCGACACAAAGTTCAGCAACAAAGACATGAGATATGAGTTGATATGAGACAAAACTGCTGGTGGCAGCGACAGAGGACATCAGTCCCTGCGGACGAGTCATGAAGCAGCATTAATCCATATCAACGCTGACCTCTGAACTGTGCTTATTAACGACAGGTCATGAGCTGTTGTCATATCACAGACGCGGAGCGGGTCCCCAGTCACTTCTAACCCCGTGTGTCAGAGCAGCATGTGGACACACGCACACATGCAAAGACACACACATGTATATATATAACATACACTGCACTAACGTAATTACAAGCTGTGTGCCACATGCGGTGGTGATGTGATGTAATTAGGTTGTGGAGGGCTGGTCAGTCCTCAGGGCTTCTGTCTATCTGATCAGACTCTGATTGGGGACTGGGGGAGGCCAAGTGGTGGGGGGCAGAATAAATAAGATTAAATTAGATTAGACTGGATTAGTTTAGCACTTATTGCACGTGCCAAATCATGTCACATTAGCTCCGGTGTCCTGGCCCATTCATAAAGGACAGATTTTAGGAGGTGTGACATTTCTCTGTTGTTGAGTGCACTGTGGATTATAGTGTGTGTGTGTGTGTGTGTGTGTGTGTGTGTGTGTGTGTGTGTAATGAAATTAACTTTATTTAAGGAGATCTCGTTATGAACAATTTCACATACGGTATCAGAATCTGGCAATAATTGCTCAAAAATGTCTAAAGAACGCTGAATGTATCAGACTGATTTGACATGTGGATGATTCATTTGTTAATTACAGCTGCGTTTGTGTTAAGTTTTCATTTATGTTTGGCTATTTCTTTTTGCTTGGAACAATTACCAGCCCCAGTTTTTTGAAAAAAATGTTTTGAAATGTTTACAGGGAGTTATACACATGGTGGTAATATTCCATTTTAATTCAGAGTCTGACAGTATTCTAAATTTGTTACAGGTCTTGTAAACGGCATATTTAGTTAGGATGTTCTGAATTAGGCATTATTCTAAATGTAGTATTTTTTGGTTAAGACATGTGGGATCTGCCGGTATTATTCAGGCTTTTGGAGCATTCTTTAGACATGTATACAGCACATTTTGAATATGCATCTCAGCTGGGGTTCTGCGACACACGGTCTCTTGCGTTTATTGTCAGCTCTGCCTTGCCAACAGTTGAGATGCCTATATTTCTGGTTGGAAAGCGAAACACACCTACTTTTAAACATTATAAAAGACTCGGATATTAACAGGTTTTTGTATAAGTGCAATGACAACCTTTTCAAGACCGTCGTTCCACTTCTTCATAACTGACATCATAAATTGATGACTTTTATTGTATTATTTTATTCGACACTTTGCCATTTTTAGTCACTTTATTCATCTTGATGTAGCAATTTTTTTTTTCATTTTAGCTTTAATTTAATCGATCATTATTTTTTATTTATTTTTTTCTTCTATCTTATTCTATTTAATGTCTTTTTGTCTTGTGCTGCTGTGATACTTCAATTTCCCCACTGGGGATCAATAAAGTATATCTTACCTTATCTTTAACGATATGTTAGGGCATGTTAATTAGAGTACGCACAGTTGCATGTAATGGGGAACATTAGTGGAATATTCATTTTCATTAGTCACGTAAACAGCTTAGTAGAAATATTGTCTTTTTTGGAATTAAGGTAAAAATAGGAATCTTTTGTGCATGTTCATGTAGTCATTGAAGGACGACAATGCTGCACCAATTGGCAACCTATGAGGCTAAAAATGAAGCCAATGTGGAAGTAACAAAACTGCAGTTCCTCTAATGGCCACTTGAGGCTGGCTCTAGGAAGTGAGTCAATTTCCATGCGACACCCATGTTAAAATGTCCAACGTTACAGCAGAAATAAACATGTTTACAGCCTGGTACCAAAAACAGTTTTGGTCTGTATAGCTAATTTCAGTAATTCAGTAATAACTGTGCTGGGGTGAATTGTTTTTACAACTCACGTGTTTACATTTCACTAAGGCTTAAAGTTACACATATTCAAGGGTGGGGCTGCCTGAGTCACAGGCTGTCTGCAGGGCGTTACTACAGTCTGTGAGTCAGATCCAACCCTTGCTCCTCCACAGCTCTACCCTCCTGTCCAAATATGGTCACTTCTGGCTCCAAAAAGCCAAGATGGCGAAGACTGAAAAGGCTTCAAAACAGCCCTTGTAAACCGATGGGTGATGTCACAGTAGTTATGTCCACCTTTTATACAGTCTATGTGCTGCACACATGCTCACATATCGTCATGCACAACCACATTTTAAAGAGAATGTGAAAGGCGGTACTCACCTGAGGTCTTTAAAGTCAGGAAAGACATACATGTGTCTGAATGAGTCTATAGCAATGACGGGGCAATCAGCAGGAGTTTTCTGGATATGGAGCAAAGGATGGCGGAACTTCTCGCAGTCCGCGTGCAGGAAGTTTATAGACCCTGAGGAGGAGACACCAGGGTCACGAACAATACTTCTGTACACAAGGCTGTTTGGCTCATGAGTAACTAATATTCACATGCTGCCAATACACACAAGCTCACCTTTCTCACTGATGAGCTGGCGAGCCACTTCATGTTGAAACTTCTCTAAGCTCTCTCCGTCTTCTTTAACGTGGAACAAGATGAGAAAAGGAATTCCTTCTTCAGTCAGCTCCTGAAAAACACAAACACACACACAAAGCGTCAAGGACAGATGGAGTGAGGGCCTTTCCGTGGCTCAGCAGATGGACTACCCACAGACTCCATTAATACCCTCCAGGCTGTTTGTTGTGTAAACATCTCTATGTACATCTACATATCCAGATTTAAACATCCATTTTATTAGACCAAAAAAGCAACAGATCAAGCTGACAGTGCTCTATATGAAAAAGCAGCTAACGAACCTCTCCATTTTCAAAGGTGATCTCCCTGACCAGAGGCACACACTTGTCCTGGGCCCAAGCATAGGTCAGGTCGAAGTTGGTGAGTGAGCCGAGGTAGATCATGTCAGGTACGCCCTCCCCGACAGGCTTGTAGATTATATTGTCTCCACTGAAGCGCTCGGCCTCAGATACGGAGCTATAAGAGTAAAGCAGATAAGGGAAGTTCAAAAGACAAACAGAAATTAAAGGATTAAAACTAAGCCTAAAATAAAAGGTGGTGTTGTGTCTCACCCAAAAGCAGCCAAGAATGTGCAGTCATCTCGAAGGATGTTGGAAACTTTTTCATATGTGTGGTAGCTGTCTGTGTCCCTGCTTTCAAAATAGCCTATGATGTGTCTCTTGCTCCTCTGCGAAATAAAAAAAAAAGTGTTAAGAAAAGAAAGGATACAGTTTTATTTTACAATGACTCTGTTGAAGTTTGTGATAATTTATAGACACGGTGTGTGCGTGTGTTTGCACTCACATCCAGAGTGTTAATCTCCTCCATTGACTGTATCTCTTTCACAGGGTCGACCTGCTGCTGGCGGATAAAGTCAGCGATGGCCGCCACCGACCTCTGACCCCTGTACTCCCTCTTCATCATCATCCCATTGCGGAACAACTTCAATGTCGGATACTTGGTGATGCGATACCGCTGGGCTATGTCCGCTGCACGGAAGCAGAGGAGAAGTTAAGTAAAGAAGGACAAATCAATTGATGAAGAGGGAGAGGCTGAGCGAAAAACACATGGGGATGGGTGGATGAGGAGCGGAGAAGTGACAGAGACGGCGGTTAAACCTCGGTCTGAAAACACTGCCTTCAGTCAGCTCTGAGCTCTGATCTCCCACATGAAAGCTGCCCCCCGCTAAGAGTAAATATTCTCTCTGCACACACTGAATGAGTGTGTGTGTGTGTGTGCATGTGGCAGGTGTCAATCTCCCTGCGGGGTGTCTCTAAGCCTCCCGTCTTCACAGGAAGCAGCAGTTTTGTCATTAGTCTTCAAACAGTTTGCAGGTCATCAATAATTCTCTTTAATTTGCTTTATCTCAAAAGGCTGAGGCTGGCGGTTTATGTGTCTGTGCTTTGGTGTCCTGGGCATCTATGTGTACATATGTGCATCAAATATAGTAAGAGGGAGTGTGTATGTGTGCCTTTTTGGTGAAGTTTATAAATAAAATGACAGTGTTATGGTAGTTCAGGCACTTAGATCGCCATAAACAACTAACCCACATATTAATACTAATAATAATTTGGACAATTAACCCTTAAGGTAGGAAAAAATGAAAACCTTTTCCGCTTTCAGTTTCAAATTATTAAGATTAGTTAAATTTTTTCACATCATTAACAAAATAAATAGTTTCGCTGCTGATCAAATAAATGAATGGTACTGGCTCTGGTAACTTGTGATGGGCATTTCTCATTATTTTACATGTTACAGGTTAAACTCCTGCATCTGTATGTCGTTTGGCACTTTGCCTGACAATATTAAAGAATGCTAAAAACTAATAAAACAGTAAAGCTGCATAATTATGGCCAAAATGATTATCAGAATTATTTTGATTAATATTGAGATTATAATTTAATCCCAATAAAAAATATTTTATTGCAATTTTATATTTAAAAAAATGTAATAGAGCACTGCCTTCACTTTCACGTCGTGCTACATTCTTGCTAATGTACAAATCTTTGCAAATGAGACTGGCCCTTTTTTAACAGTGCATTTCCCAGAAGCAAAATATTAATTAAACTGTACCCAATATAAAAGGCAAACGAAAAATAAAAATGCCATCACAGAATGCAACCAAAGGAAAACAATGTGTATGGGACACACAAATGGAATGTGATTAGTTATGTGATCTCAATCTGTCTTTGTGAGCTGGATGGATACAGTGATGTGCCATACAGCGTTGCTCTTATGGATGTCTGAGTTAGTGTTGTACAAGGACGGGGGTCTAGTGAGGTAATGTTAGTGACATTATTCTTCTTGGCTTTCATACATTCATTATACTGCAGGTTGTGGTGTTTCAAGGTGGTTAAACAACTTGAATGTGTTGCTTTGTGGCAGAGACACAAGTCTCAAGCACCTATTGCATATGACTGGCTCTTGATTAAAGGACTAGTTCAGATCTTTTCGAGTGGGGTTGTATGGGGTACTCATCCACAGACAGTGTATTATGTAGAGTAGGTGTCAGCACACCCCCAGATCTAAGCAACAACATGTGTTTTAGCCACCTAAAAAAGTCTCACATGAAAGAAAATCAGTATCAGTTTAAGTGTACGCTATATTAAGAATATTTTCGCTGCTTTACCTTTATGTCAGGCAGTGATTTTCAAATGAAAAATTGGGTCGTTATATTGCTCTCTTCATAGCCAGACAACCCTGATTTAAGTGAACACAGGAGCTGCTGGTCGAACGCTGCCTCGAACAGTTGTTTTGGTTGTGTTACTGTGTGACTTTGGCACTTAAAGGGTTAGTTCAGATTTACCAAAGACACGCAATAACACAAACAAAATAACTGTTCAAGGCAGCAGTAGGCCAGCAACTCCAGTTACTGTTTTTCTAAATGGAGTCTGGTGGCTTTGACGAGAGCATAGATGGGGAACTGAGGCCTTTAACAGCTTCCCCATCAGAGCGGGCTGTCTGATGTAAAAGTAAAGCAGAGAAAATACTCTCAATACAGCGTACACTTAAACTGACATTAAATCTTTTTTAAGTGGGACCTTTTTTAGGTGGCTAAAATACATTTTTTTCCTGAACTCCATCCATCGCAGTGCAATGCTTCTCCAAACTGGGAGTGTGCTGACATCTACCGTGTGTAATATACTGACTATGGATATGTACCACATACAACCAAATTTCAAAAAAATGCAAAGTATCCCTTTTAGCGTCACTAGGCCCAAATTCGAAATACTTTCCAACAACAAATGATATGTTTCGAGGAACTAGCTCTTTACCTTCTGCTCTAGACATTTTCATTTTGCCTGTCTGCTCTCTTTTGTACATTACTTTTCTGTTTTGGACTACAGCCACAACACTCAGGGAAGTTTTTCGCAAGCTGCCACTGCAGGGTGCGCACACAGCTGCACGACAGCTCCCTAAAAGTGGAGGCTGGTATTACTTTAGGAAGCACCTGATTTGAGTGGCAGCAGAATCTTCTGTGAGCAGAGCACGCACTCTATATGTCAATATCCCAGTCGATCATGTTCAGTAGTTGTAGGAAGTTAAAACCGTGAATGAAATTGATATCTGATTAATTGCGCAGCCCTTTAAAACAGTAATACTCACAGTGTTGGTCACAGTCGACACGGGCAAACACCACCTGCTTGGTTTCAGGGAACTCCTCCCTCACTATGTTAGATGCCTCCTCAAAAATTGGATGGAGCATCTGACTGAATCTGCACCTGTGAGAGGGTTAGGAGAAGTGGTGTGAGGCCAAATGAATTCCCATGATTTGTAAGTAAATTAAATAGATTTTTAGATCCATTGGACTACATTTCGCAGTATTTGACAATGTTGACAAATGATTTTTGCCTCCAACAGCTCCATTACACATCCATTAATTAGACCAAATGAGATTAAAACAGACACACTGTGTAAAAATCCTTTAAAAATAAATCAACAAAATCTCTACTGTGGATGACGGCAATCTAATTACACTTATTGCACCATGTAGCATTCATAGGAAACGTCTGCATCATGAGCAAAACTAATTTAAACATCCTCAATATAATATATATACAGAAGGAGAAACAACACACTTACCAGTCTGCATAAAAATTGACTAATGCCACCCCAGCATTATCTGCAAGGAAACACACACACACAAACAGGAAATAAATGTAAGCCATTACTAAACACACTCGTTAATGTATATTTGCTTGTGAATTAATTAGGCTTATTAAAGCCCTCAGTTTTCTGTTACTGAAAGACAAAAAAAAAACAAAAAAAAAACAAAAAAAACATGAAAGCACTTACAAAAAAACCCCAAATTTATTACCAGTGACTCAAGGCCGTGTACATTTATCTATCACACTACCTATAGTGAGGTAAACACTCTCCCCTTCTGGTGAACCACCATGGCAACTTATTTTTCGGGAAAAATATGTATGGTTGTTAATGGCGAGAGAAAAATAACCTTCTGATCCTGATTAAATTGTGCCAAAAAGTACACGTGTGATGTTTGTCGATTTAAAAGATAATTTTGCAAGTCAGGAAACTCGCAGTTTGTCTGTTGGAGTATAAGATTATAAAAATATGTCTTTAGAAAAACTACACAAGACGCGTAAGTGACGTCATGACTTCCTCTCTCACTGAAGCTAGGTGCCTGTGTATTAAGTAAGAGGATATACTCACACAAGCAACGGATCTTGCTCGTTCTTTCCCTTCTGAGCTGCTTAAAAGACCAGGAGTCACTTGACACACTGGGTAAGATAATGTTACACTTGTGCTGGGAACACAGCTAAGTTACCGAGATAGCTAGCTAGCTGGTGTTGGTTACGTAAATCAAGCAAGATAAGAGATGTAGTTCACTGCGTGGTTTCACAGAAAACCTTAAATAAAACTAACTTAAATTAAACTTAAATAAAACTGAATACTGGATAAATTTGTGGGAGGAGTGGTGACAAATGCAGCAATGAGTTTAGCCGATATGAACAGACTGTATATGTTGGAAGGAATCCAGGGGGGAAAAAAACTTTTTTTTTTTTTAAAGATATTTTTGGGCATTTTTTGCCTTTATTTGACAGGACAGTTAAGTGTGAAGGGGGGAGAGAGAGAGAGGGGATGACATGCAGCAAAGGGCCACAGGCTGGACTCGAACCCGGGCCGCTGCGGCAACAATCTTGTATATGGGGCGTCTGCTCTACCACTAAGCCACCGACGCCCCGGAAAAAAAACTTTTAATGGTGCAATTCACACCAACAGCCAATTGTGTAATGGGCCAAGTTTCTCATTGGCGACCAAATCCCATGATTGATTTGATATGCTGCTAACTAACAGAGAGACAAACAGTCTGACAAGGCAGAATGACAACAAAATATCATTGGTGGATGTAACAAAGATGGAAATTTAATATGCGTGTCTTAAAGACAAGTGAGGCAAAATGGTAGACGACTTCTGTCTGAATATCTCCTTCCCAAGAGCTAGATGAGACAAAAATTCAAGGATATAAGCTGTTTGCCCCTGTTTCCAGTCTTTATGCCAAGCTAAGCCAACCAGCTGTAGCTTCATATCGAATGAACAGACATGAGAGTTTTATTGATCTTCTCATCCAGCTTTGAGCAAGAAAGTGAATAAGCGTATTTTCCAAAATGTCAAACTATTCCTTTAAGAGCCTTTGAAGTGTAAAGTGTGATGCCTTACTTAGGACGTCATCTATGTTGGCTGAATCCAGACTGGTGATTTCTGCTTGTCCGGGTGTAGAGAGGCCCATCACCTGCAGGCACACACAGGAGGAGATAGATCAGCAATTAAAACACAAAACCACAGACAAGCTGGTTACGAAGACAACTATGTGGGGGAGCGGAGAAAAGACCCTGAAGACAGTTGACAGATAACATAAGACTTTATTATTCCCCAGGGGGGTAATCCTGAACTAAAAAGACTAAAGAGTGAACCAACAAGCCTGTCCGCATACTGCAAACCAGCATTTCCAGAGACTGACTCAACTGAACACCAGCTCTCAGAGTGGTAATACTATGGTACTAACCTCATACTTTAGAAGCACACATGAAATGCAATGGAGTTGCTTCATGCAGTGCTATCATTGTCAAACACAGTGAAAACTATATTCTTTAAAACTTTATATTTCTAGCTGCATGCTATAATTATGTTTATAATGGAGAGGGTGTACAGAGCAGGCAAGGTGTGGTTTTAACCAGCAAATCTCTCTCTCTAAGTCCTCCAGTGGGATCCCCAGTATGCCCCAGGAAAAAAGAAGTATAATCTCTCCGGTGTTTCCTGGGTCTGCCCCAGGCTTTTTTCCCGCAGTCAGTTGTTCTGGTCCTGGGCTAATACAGAAAACAATTATTAATTATAATAAAGTAATTAATGCTCTCATGATTTTCTGCATAACCTGTTTTTTCCTTGTATCCTGTTAAGTGTGGACTGTACTTCCATACATGTTCACATGGACACGATGGCATGTGTTACAAAACAGCACATATGCAAATATTTTAACATTTGAGTGCTCCTCTCATGATACTGGCCAATTAGCTAAGGTTATATTGATAAACTAATGGAAAAAATGTATGGTTAGGAGTAGGACGCCCCTGAAAAGTTCTTTTATTTTTTCTCCTTATTACTTCTTGTTTGTCCAGAACCTGTTGAAGTATATGCGTACCTCTCCCTCCTTTAAGTATCCACACAGTATTTGGAACTCTGATATGCCGCCAAAAAGTCTCACAAAACATGCAACAGTGGAGCATCATCCATTTCTTACATCGTGTTGAGCTCACATACCTCCAACAGTGGCCAAACTACATCAGCTGTCAACTTTAAATAAATCGCCAGCACTGATTATGAACTCCACCTGTATGATTCAACTCATCACCACATCATAGAGAGTGAGACGCCCTGAGGCTTAATTGAGGCTGCGTGTACTGTATTTGCGCTCTTATTCTTTTAGTCACTCTACCTCTTGCTCAAATAAGGTGGCCGTTACACACAATGACGCTGCACATTCTTTTTACATACATCCTGTTTTTTTTTTTTTTGTCAGACATTTTCTCTGACATCTTATCTGTTAGAGAACATGAGCTAGATCGATGGTCAGTCTAATTCTAGCATTCTGTGGTAGGAAACTAATCTTGCAGCGGTCTAGTTTTCTTTTGTGTATCTCCCTTTCTGGATCACTTTAAAGAATAAGGGTGTAATTATGATGCGAACCAGCTGGGGAGTTCTGAATTCCAGCTCTGATCACCAGAATCTTGTATGAAAGAGATCGGCACGGAGAAAATTTAAAGGCTAAAATGACATTCAGTGGAGGGTGAAATGGGAGAAAGAACACCGATGTTGGAAAGGTGCTGACTGCCAACTGTAAACACAGAGATGCCGATAAAAAAGGCAATTGTAGCCTGAATTAACTCTTTTTATTTAAGGGCCTGTGTTTAACAAAGTGGACATCACGACAGGAGACCAAAGAAAACGGCACTGTCAGAACTTTTACTTAACTGTTTAACTGTGGCTGCAAGTGCAATCTGATAGCCTTTTGCATCATGGTCATGACACACACTGCCCCTTTTTAACATAAGCCACTGTAGTCAACACTTCTATTACATCACAATATTTTAAAAGTATGCACGCACTCTCTCTATATCTGCTCTTATCTGTGCTGACTCAAGATCCTCTTCAAACAGGATACATGAAGGCCGCCTTCTTTGAGGCTGTGACAAACAGCAGTGTCAATATAGGTTCCAAGGAAGCCACATTTTTTCAGCACAATGAATTAACCAGGCCGTCCACTGCCTCATGCTTTACAGGGGAATCACACATGTAAATTTAGTTTTGCTCACATGCAAACCAGTAGTTAGAGTTTAACTGCCACTGTCCTTCCCTTGGTTTAGTGTTGTGTAAATGTTTCCTAGTGTAAAATTAAAGCTGAAACTAACTGTTATTTCTAATATATGTTAATAACTCGGTCTATGAAATGTCAAAAATGTAAAATAAAATTCCCATCGCAACTTCTCAGAGCCCAGGGTGACGTCTTGAAATGGCTTCTTTGTACTTACTTTTTTCTTTTTGCTCCTGAAACACTTTATTTCTTGTATAGTTTGAATATTTTGACTGATACTTAACACTCTATTGTTTTAAAAAACTAGGCCCAGTGTGTGACCCTGACCTGGGGAACCCACTGGTTGTTTTTACTGGTTTGTGAACATGTGTAAACCACAATTGCTGTTACTGTAATCTGAAGCATTCTCTGACTCAAGAATTTCCTTTGTGATAAAGAAAGTCCTGCTGAACTGAACTGAATTTCATCCAAGCAATAGTCCAAAACATATTTAATATACAATTATATATGGGTAAGAAATCAATCCTCACATTTCAAAGGCAGGAGCCAATTCCTGTTTAGTTTCTAAACATGAAAAATGACTTTCTGACTATTGACTTATCCTTTAATAGTGTAATCATTTCAGCTCTAGGCTACTGAAAGTATTTCCTGGTTCCTCAACACTGAAAAAACTGTCACTGTGCCTGTTTATCAGATAAGATAACACAGCTGCATACTCATGAAATGCCACCGTTGCTGTGGTTAGACCGATGACAACACTTCTCTGTAACTTGGAGAGAAGTTTAAAGTTTTCATTTCAGGCCCAAACTCTCACAACAGCAGAGCAGCAGCGCTGTGGCTTGTTCCGGGTTGTCAGCCAATGAGAATGAGCCACAACAGAGGAATTCACCAACCGGCGAGCATCTTTCAGAGACACATACAGACACACCAAGGGTCTGACAATAAAATCGTGCATCCATATAATAATATATATGAAGCTTGATCAAACACAGCAGAGAAACATATTCAATACACACAACACTTAAACTAACCATGTTAGCAGTTAGCACTTTTCCCACTACTGTCAGTAGGTGGTATCAGCTAATGCTAGCTCGAGGCTTCATCCCTCCTCAACAAAGTTAACAGGATCCCAACTTTGTGTCATTTTTTAAAAGTTTGGAATATACGGTGTGTTATGCAAGTAACACCTCGATTATATAAGAAGGATTATGGCTTGTTATAACCCTACAGCTAACGTTACTCAACACTACCGGCTAAGTTGACATTGCAGCTGGATAACTTGATTAGTTATGGGAGTCGGTTGGTGAAACCCGGTCAAAAGGCCTCCTCGGTGAACCTGATAAATAACTGCACACCCAGGAGCGACTGAGCGGGCTCACTAGTCACCTTGGCTACTTTAAAAGCCACGTCTCATACCAGCATCGGTTAGCTAGCAGCTAACTGTCCAGCGGCAGGCTAACTAACGTTACTACGCTAACGTTAGCTTGCTGTCGCAGCTAAAAAAGCATATCCCCAAGCTAAGATATTTATCCTTACCAGCAGTAGAACCGTGACGAAGCGGGTATCGAGAGAGGGAGATATTGCTAACAGTTTCATTGTACAGTATAATTATTGGAGGTGGTGGTGTTGAGTCTTCCCAGGTTGTCTCGACGCCGCTCTTCTTACTGCAGCAGGAAACCGACGGCGAACCAATCTCACTGTGACCACGGAAACGTCCTGCTACTCGCGTGGCTTTCTGGGTAGTGTAGTCTTCAACATCAACCAAGCGGCTGGCTCGAATGACTGAGAAAACTACAACTATGGCGGTTTATTGCTTTAACGGGAGTTGTAGTGTTTTGTCACCAAGACTGTGGCGATTCAACGGGACTACTTGGAAGAAAACTTTCTAAGATTTTCATCTGAGAGGAAAAGAAATCAAACGGTAAATATAACACCGACGAAGGACAAGTGGAAAGGACGCATTATTAAAAGTGTAATGGCATTAGAGTTATACGTAATTTGCCCACTGTCACACATTTGTTCTCTGTGTTTCCTTAGTACGCTTATGAATAACTGATTTCTCCTGAGCAGGGGGGAGTTGCATCATTATGCTTCATTTTTTGCAATACTTTGTTCGACCTGTTTTCCACCATCCAGCAATGCGTTGTAAGCTACTGCGCAAAAACTTGCTTTGTGGTATAAAAAATGTGAGAAAACCTTTAGATGCCCTGCAAAATATCTACAAATATTATCCATAAATCCAGCAAAATTGTATGTGTAGCTGCTGTTTAATCAAACACAGACTCCTCAACTGCAAACACACACTTACACAGAGGTTTAATGCATCTCATCAGATTAGAAGAGACTGGTTAACCCAAATAATATGTCACTGAGGCATCCTCCCTCTGCCTGTAATCAGTACTGTAGCAGTGTTATGCTGGCAGTTATTTGTGTGAACAGGTGGGCTGGTCTCAGTAGGTGAGTGATCCTCTTTCTCTGCCCCTGCAGGAGCCGGGATCAGGGCAGGTAGGGGACCTGGACGTGCCTCCACACCCACGAAGGATGCTCTGAACTGAGCAACATCTGCTGAAGAGTCCCCCCTCAACACAGCTATGGTAAGAATCCAACACACAGAGAGCAGCAATCCACATTTAATTTAGCTTTATAAATCCCACAAGAGTTTTATTTTCTGTAGTTATTGGGTCTATCTGTTGGTTACTTTGGTCTCTCTCCTGTACTACCAGCTTGTAATTCGCTCTCTGGAGTCAGCACCGTTGAGACTTTGTGGGAACAAACCTAATTGTGTGTGCTGGAGCAGCCTAATTGTTAAGGAGATTAAGGTGGAATGCTGAATTGAATCCCAGCATTAATATTTGATGGGCTAAAGCTGTCCATAGGGGGTTCACAGTGTGTGAGCAACTCACAGATGGAGTCAGAGGAAGATTTTTCTCTCCTCCTGTCTGGATATCAGTGATTGAGAGAAAGAGTGGCAGAATGTCTTTCTTAGTGTTGTCACGATACTGAAGTTCCTAACTTCAATACAATACTGTAAAATATCAATATTCAGTACTATTTTTGATTAAAAAAATGACATTGCTAGCACCATACAAGTGAAAATGTTCTATTAAAAGTTAAATATAACAAGGCTATAACATGACAATGACTTCTCTTGGTTAGTAGCAGGGAACAGCAGAATGACTGTAGTAAACATTAACAATAACAGAGTGTTAGAAAGTGCAGCTGGCAATGGTGTATTGATGCTGCGTTAAATGGGTATTGAAAATGTTTATTATTCAGAATTGATATGTATCGATATATTTGACAAAACCTCTTACTTATGTTGTTAATGCTGTACAAAGTAATAAGCATCACAATATCTATAAATCTTCTTCAGTATTATGAAAATATGAAAATCACATGTTGAGTTATCTGTGTTAGTTGTATTATTCTGTATAGTCGTGCGAGTTTAAACTGGAACACATTTCTCTGGTGTAATCACTTTTATTCAAACATGCACACCACAATTAACAATTATAATGATAAATGATGGCTGACGTAAATATATGGGCCAGGCCTACACTGCAACTCTACAAGTTAACTGATATTTTAGGTGGTTAGGTCAGGTGTTACGATTTACTTAAATGAATACCTCACCCACAAAATGACTGTGTATAAATTAGTCATGCTGTGTTACCATAAATTTGTGGATTTATATTTTGTTTCCTCGCATGCCTCCATGGAAAACGGCGAACATATTGATTTATCATGCTCAGTTCTTCCCCAACACGTGCATTTTCTTTTTTTTTTTAAATTATTTTTGTGGGCTTTTTGCCTTTAATGACAGGACAGTGAGTGAAATGGGGAGACAGAGAGAGGGGGGACTGACATGCAGCAAAGGGCCGTGAACCGGATTCGAAGCCTCAGACGCTGCAGCGAGGCAATGCCTCTGTACATGAGGCAGTGCCTCTGTACATGAGGCAGTGCCTCTGTACATGAGGCGCCGGCACTATCCACTACGCCACCGACGCCTCAACACATGCATTTTCACCAAAATCTTACCTTTTAAAACTGAACTGAGAGTAAAACTCATCTATGCTCTTTTCAAAGACAGATGCCAGTATTTAGGTTTCTAGCTAAAATGCATGTGTTTGGGAAGTACTGAGCACATGACTGGATAAATGAGACTTGGATCATACTGCACGAATTGTGTGAGAGTTTGTAAACTGTTTTAATACAGTTTTGCTATTGTTAAGCATGGTCCTCAATCAATCAATAAATAAATACATTTGCTGTTTTTTGGCGGAGGCATGCAAGAAGAACAAATACCCCTTTTCGACCGTCATGGGCTGGCTTGGCTTGGTTTGGTTTGGGCCATTAGCTCACCCCGGCAGGGATTTGCGTTTCCATTACAACAGGGCTTCCTGCTTTAAACCTTTTAAAAAAGAGACTTTTAAAAACGCCTTTCTCTCTGGTCTCCTGCAGACAGAGGTGAGGAGAGTCACGCAACACACACGGCTTGTTTGATAAAGAGAAGCGGAGTTGTCGGGGGTCGGCTGCGGTCAATAAGATGTCACCACTACCCACTTGAGAGCAGGTGGCCCAGCTTTTGGACCTACTCTGGAGAGGGTCCATCTCTAGCACAGCTCAGCGTGGCACAGCGCATGTTAACTGATAATGAAAACGCAAATCAACGCTGCATGGCTTGACTTGGCACAGCCAAAAGTGACAGTGAAAAAGGATCAATAGTTTGCTTCATGAATTCAAGATTTCAGGACATGACTAACTGATTTACAAATGGTGATTTTGTGGGTGAAGTTCAGAGTTTGATGATCTAAAGATCTTAAGATGATCTCAAGAAAATCTGTGTTTTTCGAACACCGCTTCTAAGTAAAACATGAATGGCCCTATCTAGAGCGGTACAACATGGCGATCTCTATAGAGAAGGACCCACTCCCTATGTAGATATAAACGGCTCATTCTAAGGAAACAAAAACACAACAGTTCTTATTTTCAGGTGATTATACACTAAAGAAAACATACATATTATATCATTTTCCATTTCTACTAATATATCCCCTTAAATCTTACACACTGGACCTTTGAGGAAGATCAACTTATCATATTTTACAATGAAAGAAATACAAGCTAATCTATACGGCCGAGAAGCCTTTACCAAAGGCTGGTGCTTGTCTTGTAATAACTTTATTGATTATCAATAGCCATTTTTGTCTTTGAGGATTGACACATTAAGGCACTGCCTAATAATGTCTTCTGTCAGAGCTCCTGTCAAATCCGGCCTCTTATTGCATGTCACAAGAAAATTTTAAACTTGAACTTCTTTAACGTCAGCATGGTGTCATCAGCCACAAGGCAGATGAAGCTACATATGAGTACTGTAAAACTTCAATTAGTAGCCCAGGCTATTATTTGCTTAAATCACTGAAATCAACAGGTCTATATTACGGACAGGCTTTTAATTCCTTTCACACAAAACTGTTGCTCAGCAAAGATCAGGACATACAATCAAATTGTTTATTTAAACCAGTATGAATATTACTTATTTAAAAATTAGGCTTTGGATAATATATCAAGCTCCAACAGAGCGTTATGGCACTCGAGAATTACAGCCCCCGGCATACCGACACAACACCACTTTATCCTGTTAAAACAACACTCACAACTTGGATTCATTTTTATGAAAAACCCTTTTGAGTCTTTTGATCTGAGGACCCTAAAGGAATATGAATAACTTACAGGGTAATTGAGGGAAGGACACGTCATTTTAGGTAGCCAAAAACCTCGTTTTATACATCTGGAAAACTATATATTAAAAAAAAGAACTGTTTGGTAACCAGAAAAGGCGTCTAATCGAGACAGGCTTTCATCTGTCAAAATGTGTAGCTACACTGGGCTAGTAAAAAGGACTGGGTGTTTAATTTGGACTAGTTTTACGGTATTTATTTTGCTCTGTAACCATACATGTATAGTTTCTGTACAGATGTAGTGCACAGTGTCCTATCGCACTACATGCAGCCCACACCCATACCTCTCTCCCTGCAATCTGATTTAATCTGTCTGTCCTCTGCCTATCTTGCCCTCTCCTCCCTTTTCTGTTTTCTCCATCTTTTTCCATTTCGCATTCTCCCATTGATTTTTTTGTTTGTTTTTCCAGCTGATTATGTCCCTGTACTCTGATTCGCCGGTGGGCACATTGCTCTCTGCGCTTTAATTGGACATTTAATTAGATCACAGTTTTAGTTCAATTAGACTCAGAGGTGTTGGGAAAAGGATATGGAGGAGAGAAGAGGAAAAAAGTCCCCGAGCTGGTCTCTGTCTCCCTCCTCTCCTCTCCACTCCTCATCTCACTCTTTTTCTTCATCTGTCTTTTTCTGTCCGCCTTGCTGTCCCCCCCCTCCCTCCTGAGCATGGCTCATTAGTGATATAATGGGATGACACAAAACACACAGCTCCCCTAACTCTCAGAGTGTCTCAACGAGCACCTGAATCACACACACACATACACACACACGTAAGGTGACAGGCACTGTGTGAGCTCACTGTTGCAGATGTTGTTTTTTGGGGTGTTTCTTTATGATCTCTTCCTTTGGTTTGGTACTAAAGCCATGACAGGGTAAGCAAAGGTGTTTTGAGACAAAGCCTGTGTGTTATTAGTCCCTCTGATTAATCTCCAGCACTGCCTGACAGTCTGCCAGTCACAGCAGCATCAACCAGCCCGTACACACACACACACACACCGCAAACATTAACGACATGCTGGGCAGAACCCTATCGACTCAGTGGAGTGCTCCGGTATGATATCACTACACCTAATGAGACTAAGATAAGCCTCATTACCAGCAGCGCTCGCTTACATGCCAGTCAAGCGCAGGGCTATTCTGCACCAGTTTTAGCTCCCCCATGGTTCCGCCCTCTTCCTCCTTTTGTTGTCATAGTTCTCACACAGAGCTCTGACTCAGAGCATAAACAACACGGTGCCCCAGTGGGCCAAAAACACATGGGCAAATGTAAACACACACCCAGATGTATGCTGATATGCACACACTTGCGCTCAGGTGTAAGTCCGCAGAGGACACAAGTCAATCTCTGCGTCCCTCGGGCGGTCACACACACACACACACACACACACACACACACACCACCTCCCTTTTCTGACTCCCTCCTACTCTCCACCCTCAGGAGAAAGATAGAGAACCTGCCTCCACTGTGTCCCCAACTCCACACACACACACACACACACACACACACACACACACACACCTCGTATCTGCACCACTGATTTGTGCAGTCCCCTCTCTATATGTGTATATAAGTGTGCATGTATAGATGGTTTGTGTGTGAGCGACAGGCAGGGGTGTTTTAGCCACAGGCGTCACTACCTGACCCCCGTGGCTGTGAGATTGACAGCTGTGGTCCCGCCTAATTGCATTACTCTCCCAGGTGATTGGCTCACACCCCGGGGGCTCATTTGTCAGGATGCATTGCGGTAATGATGTAAATTAGCCGATCTATGTGCCACTCAGCCTTCTTGCCCCCCGCTGATTGGCCCCGCTGTGCCCCAGGGCCCGGCCCCCAGCTGAGGGAGCCAGCTCATTGGTCCTTAGGGAACCAGGAAGTCCCCTAGAAATAGGGCTTTGCAGATTGGGCATCCCTGTGGGCCGATATTATCCTTCCTCCCACCTCTTTAGCTGTCAGTCAAAAGCCAGGGACTGATCCCTGCAGCCTCTGTCTCCTGTCTGAGACACAGACACACATACACACACACACACAGTCACACACTGAGACATTTAAGTGGTATAGGCACCCATAATAGCCACATGTCGGCTGAGAGCCTAAACACGCTCCGGTATAACTGTATAAACTGTATAAAGATACGACTATATAAAACGTGTGTGAGTCCTGTGTGTGTGTGTGTGTGTGTGTGTGTGTGTGTGTGTGTGTGTTTCCTCCAGGATTGAAATAAAGGCCACAGGCTCAGGCTCTGTTCCCCACTGCTTACCCAGCATGCCTCAGCTATGTCCTCTATCAAAAGCAGACACCTTCACAGTGACAGACAGTTAGAGAAACAAATAGACAGACACACTGCGCACACACACACACACACACACACACACACACACACACACACACACACACACACACACACTTTGACTCCCTGGTTTCTTTGCCTGGTTGTCTCAATAGCATCAATTGAAGTGTTGGCTACAGTATGTGTAGTGTGTGTGAGGAGGCGGCAGTGTGTATCATGGCACTCCTGTAGTGTTGCTGAAAGGTTTCGCGGGAGTTTCTGGATTCTTTGTTAAACTCGCCACAGTTATATGAGGCCGAATATGAATAAAGACTAAATAATGTCAGCATCAGCATGAATCGATACTCATACAGATGCACAATCACTAGGTCTGGACCTCCGCCCGTGATCAATAGTTTACTCTGAGTTATTGTCTTCGTATTAACAAGTGGAGTGCTCCCTGAGGAACGCGTATGAATGGCTAAATGAGACCACTCCAAACCTCTCAACAGGACCTGGTGTTGTTTTTACACCCTCCTTTGTTTGATGTCAGACGCAGCATCGCAGAAGCCTTTTTAGCCAAATTTGGATGCACTGTGGGTGTTTCCAAAACACTCAGGTCCTCATGAAACTCTAATTGCCTGCTCTTGGCAATGTGAATGTCCCTCACATAGATTCAGATATCGACTTGTGTCCCTCATGTCAGTGTTTGGCCAAATTATTTTTTTCCTGCGTCTAAGATTATTCATCAATCAATTCATATTTTTATTGTGGCAGCCGGGGGCTTTTCATATTGACTCTGAAAAATGCAGAGAAAGATCAAAATAAGTCAACAAAAGTAAAGGGAAAGTTTGAAATGAGCTCTTGTCAGGAAGCACGATGAATGTCAGTCATCTGTTTAAGAGATATGGGCAGATTATGAGAGCCTGTGAACCCCTGGGCAAAGATATGCCAAAGGTCCCACCTTCTCTGTGACATAGGAACACAGACTCTCTGTGTAATCGTTTTGTGTCTCTTTGAGGTAGTTTTATCAGGTCGTTTTGCGTCTCTTTGAAGTAATTTTGTGTCACTTTGAGGTCATTTTGTGTCCGTGGTTTTGTGTCTCTTTGTAGATGTGTTGAGCCTCTTTGAAGTAATTTTGTGTCACTTTGAGGTCATTTTGTGTCTTTCTGTAGTCATATTGTGTCTCTTTGAGGTCCAATCGTGTCTCTTTGAAGTAGTTTTGTGTCTCTTTGTGGTTGTTTTGTGTCTCTTTGTAGACATTTTCTGCCTCTTTGTAATTGTTTTTTGTCTCTTTGAGGCAGTTTTATCTGGTCGTTTTGTGTCTCTGAAGTAATTTTGTGTCTTTGAGGTAGTTTTGTGTCATTTTGTGTCTTCTTGTGGTTGTTTTGTGTGTCTTTGTAGATGTGTTGAGCCTCTTTGAAGTCAGTAATCCATCCATGTTTAGAGGACGCTGTCATCATGATATTACTCTTCACAAAAGTGCGGCCATGTCATCTCTGCCATCTCTGCATGTGGTAGATATTAGTATTTGCAGACTGCGTGTGTGTAAGTCACATACACACGCATTACTGACTGAGTAATCGTTGTAAATTAGAGATGTTTAGAGATGTTTGTGGTCGATTTCGGTAAAGCCCCTGTAAAAACTCTCTCTCACGGAAAATAACTTCCCATGACGTGGGATGTCATGTGCCAAACACACACACGCCGAGGCTCACACACCTTTATGTGCCGCACCTACCATCCTTCTTTACGTGCACATAGACCTACTTCGCAATAAATGTATTAACTAACCTGTTTTAAGTCTCCGCCACTACTTGGCAGAGCGTGAGAAAGCAGCGAGCATGATGGGTAATTGCCATGCTGCACGCAGTGTCTACAGGAGCACACTTTATGAGGTGATGGCAGGCGGAGGGAGAGGGGGATGAGAGGGAAGGATGGAGGACACCGGCGTATTCCCTCCTCCCTTTGGATGGTTCAGTTTTCTTGCCAAGAGTTTAAAAGTTTTCAGGACTGTGATCGCAGTAATCAGCCTGCCTATACCTTATCAATACTTCTTATCAGTTGTCTTGTGTGAAACTGGTGGTAGTGAATCATTGGTGTGACCAATAATAAAAATGTTTTGGGGAAATCTCAGACTGTGGCATGAGTTTGTGCCTCCAGCGTTTATGTGTTTAGGGGCAATAATTGATTTCTGTGTTGTGCCCCGCAGGGCTTGTCCCACATCTCTAAACCCACACACATACACACACACACACACACACACACACACACACACCCACACCCACACCCACACACACACAGAGCAAGGCATGCTGCAGTATTAATGAGACATGAATAAGACATGAAGAGAGACCCCCCTCTTACATGCTCACACAGGGTCTCCCCCTCCCCAGCTGCTTCCTGTCTGCAGATTACCCAGCTTTCACTGGGCTCTGGTTAAGTGGGGCCAGGAAGAGATTTAGCCCCCTCAGCAGGAGCAGACACACACATACACCACCGCACATATACAAGCGTGCGCACATACACACACACACACACACACACTCCCTACTGTAAGCAAACATCGGAAACTATGTGTTTTATTGTGTGGTTGACCACTAACTGAGCTTCAGGTCTTTGTTATCTGCCTGGGATATGATCGATGTGTAAAGATAATGTGTTTTTGTTTGCTCATCTTTCACTCTCACCTATTAAACTACATTTTAACTACCTGGGTTGACAATACCATGTACTTTTATGATATAAGAAGTGAATATACATAAAATTAAATTGCATATAATTTGTATAAAAAGCAAAGATCTCTTTGAGCTCAGCTGAAATCTGGTATTTTACCTTTGACTGTTGAAGCAGGACGGTGTGTTTAATCTAGAGGAAGAAAAGGTGATCTGTCTAATGTGCTGTCTCTATCATATAGTAAGTGAGTTGCTTTTTGCTTCCTATTCTCCGTTTTATTGTGAACTGTGCAATGCTTTAGTAGTAGAAAGATAAAGACTGAGATGTCTGTTCACATTTGAAACCTATAAATTAGCCAGTTATCTGGAGAAAGCCTGGGAGACAAGAAAGAGGCTTTTATCAAGTTGAATGATGGGTAGTTTCTTTTGTGAGGAGTTCATTTGGGATGTTGCTTTTTGTTTTGTTTTTCATTTGTTTGTGGGAGTTTTTGTGTTTCTTTACATTCTGTTTTGTACATGCAAGACCAGAAGGTGGTTATAAAATAAGTGTCTTGTAATCCCATGTGGGATGGGCCAAAAATGGCATGACATTTCAATAAAAATGAATGAATGTGGCAATTTTTTTTTAAATTCAAAATCGTTTTTATTGCAGTTTTTTCAGTGTATATCAAAAGTGCAGTGCTGAATGGTCATTGCAGGAGTATGACATAAACAAAGGTATATATCAACAGCAGCTGGCATCGATGTATCCAGAAAAACATGGACTGAGTAAACATAAATAAAGGTGAAAAAAAAGAAGAAGAACAGAACAGTTTGAAAATAATAAACATATAGAAATGTACAAAATAATCCCTCCCCAGTCACTGCCAGTGTACTTGACATAATATGAGCGCACGGTCACACTTAGAGTCTGCGCTAAGTGAATGAATAATGTGCAGCGTGATTAAGCTGCACGTAGAAGTCGAGCCTTTATAGGGTCTGGATTGCTTTTAGAAAAGGACTCCACGCTTTCTGGAATTTGAATGTGGCAGATTTTAAATGGTGTCTGTGGATGTGCGACTTAAGAAATATATGTTTTAATTTCAGGGTTGTTGTCCAGACTGAGAGTGATTTTGAAATTCCCAGCTTAGTCTTTTTTATTAGTGGCAGCCATTTAAACATTACAGTATTCACGAACAACTTTAAGTGCAATTATGTCCAGTTGTGTGGTTTGTAAAGAGCTAAATGATAAGGAAGCAGTCTGGACGCAGTTTAATGTCATTGTTTTAAAAAGCTGTGTGTATGTTGCTGCAGGTTGAGTTGTGACCTTTTATATGTTTGTGTTGCAGGCCTCAGCGACATCCAGCCCAGGACCTGCGTCTGTGGGCTCCCAGGTTCACGCTGCAGCTGTCAACGGAGACAGGAGCGCCCTCCTTAAACTCATCACAGGTAGGCAACCAGCTTCTAAACACAATATGTTTATCATTCACTAAAATCAACTCCATCACATGAGGAAAGCACACAGAGTCGTCAAAACAGACACACAGGGATCAGCTTACATTAATGTGTCGTAATGTGTTAATTTATTGATTTCTATAAGAAGCATTTCTTTGCGTTTGCCCCGTCTGTAGAAAGGTGGGAGTGCAGGGGCAGCTGCAGCAGCTGGTAGGAGATTTGGGTTTTGCACAGAGAGACTACAGCAGAGCAGGTGCTCGTCAGCATGGAAGCTGGAACCAAGGTCCTCCTGCTAAAAGGATGGTCCATCCTTCTGCGAAAGAGCTGTCATTATCTGGACATTCAGCCATGTTGATATCTAATCTTGAATATGAGGATAATTGAGTCCGGCTCAGACATGGAGTAAAATTATCCAGCAAAAAATGTAGTAGGGCTTTAGGATAAAAGGAAAATATGCAATGACATTGTTTAATATTGGAAAACAATATTAAGTCAGATATTATCAGATTTTAAAGGAAGACTTCACCCACAAAATCACCATTTGTGAGGAAATCCTTTCTTTTGTCGCATGCCTCCATGGAAAACAGCCAACATATTTATTTACTGATTGATTAGGGACCACATTTAACAACAGCAAAACTATATCAAAACATCTGCCACACAATTTATGCAGTATAATCCAAGTCTCATATATCCAATCGTATGCTCAGTGCTTCCCAAACTCATTTTCACTGAAAACTTCCTATTTAAAACTGAAGGTGAAACTTACCCATGCTTGCTTCAAAGCTAGACTCCAATATGCACAAAACTATGAGCTGTGTCAGAGTTTGTTAACGGATGTTTTGATATAGTTTTGCTGTGATTAAACGTGGTCCTCGGTCAATCAGTAAATCACTTTTCCTTATAAATTCAAAGTAACACAGTATGACTAATACGATTTACAAATGGTCATTTTGTGGGTGAAGTCTTCCTTTAAAGTGTGCTCAGTCCTGCCTTTCTGCTGCTTTCAGTATGCTGCTAAAATACGACAAATTGCTTGTTAAATTTTTAAAAATTAGGGGAAATTAATATTAACATTCTTTTATTGAACAAACGCACGATAAACACCAATAAAAAAGAATGATAGTTGCATTTTAAAGGGCAGTTTTCTACTGTTACTCTCTTTCTACTACCTAAAAATCCTCTCCCTTATTGCAATATTGCAATATCTTGTGTGCTGACATGGTGATGACGATGAAAAAATATGTATATATTGTGCAACCCAATCATAAAGAGCATCGAATGATCTGTGTAAATTCTCTTCGCAAGGAGGCGACATGGTCCTCCAGGTTATCATTGTTAACAGTATTTCCTTATGACTTCCAGCTGCCCCAAATAAAAGGACTTATTTAGAAAAGTGGAAGTGGGATTCCTATTAAACACAAGCAGTAAAAAGACTGCATTTAAAGTACACAGAGCTGCCTTTTAAAAACAGTTTATAACATATTCCATCACAAGCCACAGAATTGTACTGCAGCACATACTGACCCAAATCTTGATCTCTATTAAAGCTCACCCTCTGACTTGAACCATCAAATGTGCTCTGTGTGTGTGTGTGTGTGTGTGTGTGTGTGTGTGTAGCAGAGCCCTCGCTGCGGGACCGTGAGGACCAGTTTGGCCGGACCCCTTTGATGTACTGTGTGCTGGCTGACCGCCTGGATTGCGCAGAGATTCTGCTGAAGGCCGGAGCATCGGTCAACAAGACGGACCACAGCCAGCGCACCGCTCTGCACCTCGCTGCACAGAAGGTACGGGCATCCACCAATACACACACAGACGCACAGGCAAATGTTGCACACGTGTCAACTTCTTTTTGTGGCATAAAGTTAAAGTTAAATCACAAGAATTGAGAAGTAGATGAATTTGTAAAGGTGGAATGAATATGAAGACTATAAGGGTTTAACAGCAAGGAGAGACGCTTTGACAGTCCATAAGCTGCAGTGGGAAGCCAGTGCCCCCTAGTGGATGTTAGTTATGGCTTTAGGGCTTGTGGGGGGAGGGTGGGGGGGGTCAACTAATTTATAATTCTGCCACACTGACACTGTAGCTATGAGTTTCATTTAAACAGAGTCGTATGAATAAAGAATCATTCTGCGTGAACAAAGTCTCGTTTCACAGCATTTTGTACGGTGAAAACTGTGAAAGAAAGAAGCATGATGTTCTTTTCCCTTCAGTCTAGACTGAGGAACAGTCAGAAGAGACAATATAATAATGAGACGGGGTGGTCGGCTCTCTCTGGAGGGATGTAGCTGGGGAACAGCGGGATGTGGCACTAATTATATCTCTTTACAACTCATTTATTTATCGGTAGCGTCTTTTATGGGAGAGAGCTGATACAGGATCATCATATCACTGAAGAGAGAGGGGAGGTAATAGGTTATTGGGCTCTGTTTCATAGCTGGAGAGAGCGTGTGTGTGTGTGTGTGTGTGTGTGTGTGTGTATTGGGGGATGCTAGTGATGGGAAGCCCTGTCTCTTTGACATCTGATCAATAAATGGCTGAGACAGGAAGAGAGGCCAGGGATTACCGATCTAATTGGACTGAGAATAGGGAGGACGGCAACAGACACACACACACACACACACACACACACACACACACACACCCTAGATGCATGCTCACACACAAGATAGATCTGTCAGACTGTGGCGTTGTGGTCACAGAATGGCAAATATACAAAACACATTCATACGTGTACACAGTCGTGTGTACACGTGGACACACACACGCTGCAGTCCGGCGACAGGTGTTGCACAATGCATTACCGGATGGCACGGCAATGAGAGACCAAAAGTGAGGATGATGATGATGATGATGATGATGTGGAAGGGACAACAGGCAGAGAGCAGCTGTATACTGTTTAACAGCTCATCACAGACACTGAACAGAGAGGCAGGAGGAGGGAACGAAGATGGATGACCTGCGGATTGAACCAGACACAGCTAAAAGCCTGGGGAGCGTGTGTGTGTGTGTGTGTGTGTGTGTGTGACTGCTGCTCGTTCATGACTAATATTGAGGAGAACTGGCGATTTCTGAGCAAATTCTGCCCGTGTGTTGCAGGGGAATGGGCGTTTCCTGAAGCTGCTGCTGTCCAGGCGCGCTAACTGGCTGCAGAAAGATTTAGAGGAGATGACCCCGCTCCACCTGGCCACCCGACACCCCTCCCCGAAAGCCCTCGCCCTGCTCCTCAAACACATCGGACCTGGAGAGGTTGACACACAAGACAAGAACAAGGTACTACAGTGCAGTCACACAGAAGTTTGTTTGTCCTCCCAACTGTCCACAGTTTGTCTTGAGTCAGAAACCAGCCAGTCTCAACAATAACCTGCACACAGATAACTGACTGACTGAAGATAGTTTGTTAGGGGCAGCAGGAATTTGACGTCATGTACACATAAACATGAAGAGGCACATGAACACAGCCTCCTTTGTCTGTTGGAGCTGATGTGTATCTGACATCAATAGTTAGTTTTGTAATAATCCAATATGCATCATCGTGTCAGATGACAGTGGTTTCAGCAAATCTCAGAATAGCTCAGTAGCCGTCATGGCGGCAGTATCTGGGTTACAATCTCAGTCCACTGCTGGATCTTCAATATGAGCTTTGTGTAGCACGTTGCCCTCACATTTCCTGTCCAAGTGGAGTAATTGTTTTGTTTTGTTTTTAACGTAAATGGAAACTTCAAACCTGGTGTTACAACAGCCCTCTCTGTTTTAAACTCCATTCATCTTTTTATCATCTTTGGCACTTCCTTTTCATCTTTCTCTCACTCTCTGTCTGAGCAGCAAACTGCTCTCCACTGGTCTGCGTTTTATAACCGACCGGAACACGTCCGCCTCCTGATCAAGCACGACTCCAACATCGGCATCCCAGACAGCGAGGGCAAGATCCCTCTGCACTGGGCGGCGCACAGTCAGGAACCCAGTGCTACGCAAACTGTCCGCTGCATACTGGTACACACTACACTTCACACATGCACACAAGCACTCAAGTGAATCTGTCATCATCATCCTGCATCATCACCACCCGTCAGTCTGCATGTCTGTGTCTTTTCTGTGGTGTGTGTGAGAAGGAAGCAGCTCCCACTGAGTCCCTGTTGAACTGGCAGGACTACGAGGGGCGGACGCCGCTGCACTTTGCGGTTGCTGACGGTAACGAGGCGGTGGTGGAGGTGCTGACGTCTTATGAGGGCTGTAATGTGACAGCTTATGATAACCTCTTCAGGACACCACTGCACTGGGCGGCTCTGCTCGGTGAGTGAACACACATCCCAGCATGTGACCCACTGCAGCCTGAATGACAGCGACACACTGACATGAAGGATGTCATGTGGAAACAATGACCACTGTCCCCTAAACAGAATTCTAATTAGAAACATTTTTACACTGGTCAGCTGAAGCAAAGCCAAAATGGACTAGTTATTACCGGCTTGGTAAGATAATGTTTCATTTAATTTTAGCCATGCTAGCAGCATGTCTCAAGGGACGGCAGCATCTGTTGGTCCTCCACTTTGGTCCATACTGAAATATCCCATAAACCATCAGATGAACTGTAGCGCTACAACCAACGATTATTTCCATTACTGATGAATCTGCCAGTTATTTTCTTGATTAATTGATTAATTATTTTGTTAATAACCTGTCAGAAAAAAGTGAAACGTGTCCTGTATAATTTCCCAGAGCCTCAGGTGACATCTTTAAATGTTTTTTGTTTTTTTTATCAGTCCAGTCCAAACAGTCCAAAAATTCAAAGCTATTCAAATTATTATCATATATGACAAAGAAAAACATCAAATTCTCACATTTAAGAAGCAGAAAATATTTGGCTTTATTACATAAAAAGTTGCTAAAATGATTATTTGATTATTGAAATTAGTGCCAAAAACAATTCTGCCGATCAATTAATCCACTTATCGTTGCAGCTCTTATGAATTGCCATGAATTTATGCGCAGACATTCATGGTCCACAGAGGATGAACCATTGTAACTGTTCCTCTTGTGCTAGGTGACACTACTGCTAGCCTCAGCTGTACTTCGTGTTCAGTACAAAATAGTAAATGTTAGCATGCTAACAGGCTAAACTAACGGTACGTTTCATTTGCAATGAAAAGTCAGAATTTCCGAGTTCTTAGGCGGAAATTTAATCTGACACGCCCCCTTAAGAAGAAGAAAATATACTTAATTAATCACCAAGGAGAAGTTCAATTTTTTTCATTCTATTGTCATATACACACAGACCCGAAATACACACACATGCATAAACAGGACCTATACATGTATTAAATGGAGAGGTGTCAGTGGGGGTTAAATGCCTTGCTCAAGCCAAGTCCCTTTGGACTGACCTACTGCCACCCCAAGTCTGAAACAGTCACACACACAGCACTGTCCAACTTCTATCTGTGGACATGTATCTACGATGTTCATGTGTGCAAAATACAGTGTAATGCATTATTAAGTGGTATTGCTAACAGTGGCTAACCCTAATAAAACTGGTATTGCTAACAACATCATGGCTTACTGGAATGCTGAGCTCCGACCTCTGGCTTCCGAGGTAAATGTAACACAGCATGTACCGACCTAATATTAACATGCTAGCATTGTAATTGTGGACATGTTAGCATGCTGATATTAGCATTTAGCTCAAAACACTGCTGTGCCTAAGCATGACTGTAGACTCAGCCTTGTTTCTGTAGGTTCAGGGTTCCCTGATGTTACATAATATGATAGAAAATGGACTTACACAGTGCTTCTCTAGTCTTCCGACCACTCAAAGTGCTTCGACACTACATGTCACATTCACACACTGGTGGTGAGGCAACTGTACTCCTACTCAGTTACAGTAAAATGTGCATTCACATAAACACACATGGATCAGGAGCAAATTGGGGTTCAATATCCCGCCCAAGAATACTTTGATATGCAGACTGGGGGAGCTGGGGATTGAACCACTAATCTTCTGTTCAGTGGACAACCAACGCATCCTCCTGAACCACAGCTTGCAACCATGATAGTACATTAAAAAAACAAAGAAAGTGAAAAAGCGGGGAAAGGGAGTTATTTTTTTTTTAATAGCATTATTTGAAACGGCTATTTTTCCTTCTGTATTTGTGCCATTATGTCTTGAAAAACTTTCACAATCCTGCATTTTTGAGCACCAACAAAGAAAAACACAGTGGTGAGTAATTGTGCAGTGGCAGGAAACGAATGAATGAAAGACACTGGTGTTTGTGTCGTGAAGTGGTTAGTAACAGTGACAGTTGACTTATGTTGACTTGAAGGGGAGTTTTATTGCTTTTCTGTTCACAGTTTTTTTTTTAAAGTAAACTGAAAAAAAATTCTAAGTTGCCTTTGTAGGAGAGCATTGTTGCACAGAGCAGCTCCTCACAGCATATCCTTGTCATTATCTGGCACACACACACCGCCCACTAATGTAAACATGTTTATTTCAGGCCATGCCAGAATCGTCCACCTGCTGTTGGAGAGAAACACATCAGGCACTATTCCTTCAGACAGCCAGGGAGCAACACCCCTGCACTACGGTGCTCAGAGCAACAATGCTGTGAGTTGTATACACATGTACACAAAGCTGGGAAACTGGCTGAGTCAGCGGCATGCACCTTTATTCAAATACAGTGTTGGAGATAATGAGATAAAGCTGTCTCACTTTGTATGCTCAGTGTCCTTCTAAAGGCCAATAAACTAGACTACACAAAAAATAATTGTCTTTCTGTGTCTGTAGGAGACAGTGGGTGTGTTTCTGTCCCACCCGTCTGTGAAGGATGAACCCGATCTGGAGGGGAGGACAGCCTTCATGTGGGCCGCCGGCAAGGGCAGTGATGATGTCATCCGCACTATGCTGGCCCTCACCCCTCACATTGACATCAACATGGCCGACAAGTACGGCGGCACCGGTGAGCACCTGAGAAACAAGAGCAAGCGCTTTGACCCACACTGCCACCTCATTCTTCCATTTGTTATTTCAGAGTGTGGCCCAATGCTTGTTTTAGGCCAGGCATGATGATGTCACAGGGGATTCCCCCCAAGGTGCTTGAGAGGCTGCGAGACTGAGGGAGAGAGGGAAGTGATACTGTCAGCAAAATTAGTGTGACCCCGCTGAATAGACTCTGACCAACTGCCAGCACTGTCCTCTGACACACACACAGCCACATATGCAGACACACATGACTTATTGCCACGCTCTGACCCCGGGGCTGTTTGGACGTATAATCTCCATGGCGATAGCCCCTCTGCTCAGCCAGGCGCTCATTGTTTATGCATGCGTAACATGTAACGGTTGAGTCATGCTAATGAGACGGTGTGAAGGGCAGTGGAGCCGACTGGTGCCCGGATCACTTCCATGCACTTGACTCTAGTCTAGTCTGTCTGCGGGCCGGAGGGAGGGGGGAGGAGGAGGGAGCCACCGAGACACTTAAGTGCGTTGCTCCTCATTAAATGTCTCTGTCTGTTTAACCCACCATTGACCAGGCTTTAGCCACAGCCCAGAGAGGAGCTGCAGTCAGGGGGATGAATGAACAAAGAGGCAGATGAGGAGGGAGCAGTTGTCCTGAGGGTGTTTACTGTCCAGTTAGATTCAGTATCTCATAAGTTTTTATCTTTATGTGTCTGTGTTTATGTGGGTGTTCACGCAGCGCTCCATGCAGCCTCCCTGTCAGGCCATGTGAGCACAGTGAAGCTGCTGTTGGAGAGGGGAGCGATGGTCGACTCTCTGGATGTGATGAAGCACACGCCGCTGTTTCGGGCTTGTGAGATGGGACACAGAGATGTCATACTCACACTCATCAAAGGTTGGTGTAGTTGGCGCACATGTCCGAGCATCCTAACAGAGGTGTGGACTCGAGTCACAAATTTGATGACTGTAGACTCGGCAAAATCAGAGACTTGCAACTCAACTTGGTCTTGAACACCAGTGACTCATGACTTCACTTGGACTTGAGCCTTTTGACTTGAAAATACCTGATATCTAAGTCCAAAAATGAAAAAGTAAGTACTGTAAGTTAAGGACTTAGGACTTAACTCTGGACTTGACTCTGCACTTTCCTGTCTTGACTTGGGACTTGCAAAAAAATGACTTTGTCCTACCCCTGCATCCCAATAACTACACAGTTTCATTTTCTGTACCACTGTGTTCTGAGTATTTATCCTTACCATACCATTTTAGAGTCATAGAGGCGATACTGAATCACATGATGTCTAAGATTATTGGAATGTTACACATCATAAGACTTAAAGTGTGTTCCTTCGACTGAAATGTAAATGTAATGAATAAAGGTTCAGCACGTGTGGACCTGGTAGACGTGGACGGTCACACAGCTCTGCACTGGGCAGCTCTGGGAGGGAACGCTGAGGTCTGCCAGATACTGATGGAGAATGGAATCAGTCCCAATGTACAGGTATGAATGAGAACACAAAAAAACATATGCAGAAACTTAAAGTCAAGATGAAATGAAAAATGCATTTTTGACCCCTTTAGATCAGATCCCTGGCCATATTATACACCTATTAAAGGTGCAGTGTGTAGGATGTAGGGGGATGTATTGGCAGAAGTGGAATATAATATAATAAGTGTACTTTAGTGTATCACCTAGAAATAAGAATTATGTGTGTTTTCGTTACCTACCTAGTGAGTGGGTCCTCATCTATGGAGAACGCCATGTTGCCCTGCCATGTTTCTACAGTAGCTCAGAACAGACAAACATTGTAGTTAGCAGCCCCTTCACGACAAGAGCGTCAGAAAAACACACTTTTTTTAAAGTGAAACTGCTTTACTCAGTGTTTTTACCAGTGTACATCACCGTGTCTGTTGGTTTTGGAGAGGGGAGACATCTGTGGATAATTCGGCTCCTGGTTAAAACCTCCTGAACGTTTTGATCTTTAGTTGATTTGAAGTTATCAGAGAAATGGTGAGCAGACATTAGCAGGTGCTAGGCTCAAAGCTGTCTCCGATGAGCCAAGCAGAGTTGGAAAAACACTGATTTGTAACATGAAGCTGCTTTATTCTGTATTTTTAACTGGTTTAAATCACCGGGCCTTTGTTTTGGAGAGGAAGAGACCTCTGCAGATAATTTGGCTCTTGATAAAAACCTCCTGAACAATGAACACTGAAGGATTCTAACCAGGAGAAGTTTCAGCTGGTTGCAGTTTGCAACCCTCGCCACTAGAAGCCACTAATCTCCTTGAATTTTACACACTGCTCCTTTAAATGATATATGTCAAAAAAAATTCCCAACCAGGAAAGTCATGGCATCTACCCGTCAATCAATGTGCAACTTTTAGCCGCACAGAGCTAAGATTAAGTTTGCTAGCTAGCAACTGGATGCATGCATCCGTGACAGCTTCAGATTATGTGCAAGGCATTTTATAGTGGACTGCTTCAGCAACTATCATTACATGGAACATACAATGGATTATCTCTCTCTATCTAATATCCAGTTGGTGTCCACTGTTTGGGCCTCACTGTTAAGACACGCCTGCTTTTAAACAATCAAATAAAATTCCTCCCAACATTATATCCCACCCTCCTGTCCTGTTTCACTCAGAAATATGTCAGGAAACTGAAACTACATACTCTCGAAATGCTGTTTCATCTGGACTTTAAATGAAGTACATCAAAATCTTTAAACCCTTGTTTAATACTCTTTATTTACAGTTACATAGTAAATACAGAAGTGCTGCGCAGCTCTACCTTTCTATCCACTATCCTCCTTTAATGCACAAGATCTCCAGTTTAGCAAAAGCAAACATGATATAACAGCAGTCTGTTGAACCTGAGAGTTCATTTCAAACCAATTTAGTCAGAAATGATATGTTCCCAGCATCCATCTGTTGCACTTTTCCATCTGTATACTCCCACAAATGACGACAGTAACACACAGTGGCGGGCTTTCTATCCACCAAAGAAGGAGTGTAGATATGCCTCCCATTAATTGCACCAAAAATCACTTGGAAGGCTGAGGTGACATATCCAGTATGAATCACAGGATAAATGTGGAAAATGCATCTTCCTCTGCACTGCTTTATGAGCAGTTTGTATAAATCCTGAGCACCTGACTGTTACATATTTGGCTCCTACTGGGCAGGACCAGGCAGGACGGACTCCTCTGCAGTGTGCTGCTTATGGAGGCTACATAACCTGCATGGCTGTTCTCATGGAGAACAATGCTGATCCAAACATACAGGACAAGGAGGTAAAAATCACCCACACGTCTGTCTATGTTATGTTGAGCTTTTGGACACAGATGTAGTTTGAATAGGTGCTCTTTTGTTGGGTGCACAGGGGCGAACTGCTCTCCACTGGTCATGTAACAACGGCTACCTGGACGCTGTGAAACTGCTGCTGGGCTACAACGCCTTTCCTAATCACATGGAGCACACTGAGGAGAGGTGAGGACAGAGAGGGGACTGGAGGTGAGGAGAGGGCTTGGAAATGAATGAATGAATTACACTGTGTTACACTTGGTGTCTGTGTTGTGCAGGTACACCCCTCTGGACTACGCTCTGCTGGGGGGGCACAGCGAGGTGACTCAGTTCATGCTGGAGCACGGTGCTCTGTCCATAGCAGCCATCCAGGACATCGCCGCTGCCTCCATCCAGGCTGTCTACAAGGGCTACACCGTCCGCAAGGCCTTCAGGGAGAGAAAGCAGCTCCTCATGAGGCATGAGCAGCTGCGCAAAGATGCAGCCAAGTGAGAGACGAGCACACACATATACACACTTGTACTAAAGCTTTAGTTTCTATTGCTACATGATGCTCATAATTGTTCTACGACTCTCATAAACATTCTTCTCTCTGTCACATGATACCTTCTGTGTTTTATGCATCACTCACCCCTGTTTCTGTCTTCATTATCTGTCTCTGTCTTCTCCTCGCCTATATAGGAACAGTCACACTCTCTCCATATCTATCTTTCTCTCTGTCATCCCTGCACACACATACGTCTTCCCCCTGTCTTTCTCTTCTGGCTTGTTCTCCCTTTGTCATTTGCACACCAGTCTCACCTTTATCTGTCTTGCACGATGCGTTTGAGGGCACACTGACTTCAACTTTTGTTGTTATTTCAAACAGGCAGTTTTGTATCGAGTATTTCATGGGATGTTTTTTCTCCCAAATCTTCCCTTCTTATCAGATTTTCCTCCTGATTAAGAACCACGCTGTGACTAATGCTGTGCCGAATAGCCGGCAGCGCTTTGCACGTGTCCTCATTCTATTTAAACTTGGTTTTACTGCACGTTTGCAGATAAATATCGGACAGCACTAATATTCTTAGTACGATACTATTTGTAGAATTAGATTCCGGTAGTGGCCAAGAGGGATTGTTTCCGATTCATGTGATCCAAACATTTCCAATAACTCCAGAGCGTTTAAAGCCTAAATGTCAAAATTTATTGAGAAAAAAGATAGATCTAATCATGTTTAAAATTCTCAACAAAGTATTCTAATCCGGTCCATATTTGCTGGGGTTTAGAATTTTAAAAACAAAATTTTCTCCGCGGTCAAAAAACTGTTTGCTGCACACAACGGGAGGCACGTACCCGAATTAAATTACATGTATTTATTAAGGAAAGTTGATTTAATTAAAAAAGTCTAACTCATTTTATCCAATAAATCACTTTAGTCAAAAATGTTAAGGGTGATGACGACAGACACTCGAAGCTTCATTCAAAAACTTCAGCGGAAACTTTAAATGTAAAAGAATGAAATGTCATAGCTGTGACAAATACAAAACTGTCTTTGTACAGAAATGGAACTTGGTAATGTCTTGACATCAGAGTGCTGCAGTTTTACCTGTGTGAAGTGGTCTGTTTTCATATGTCTGTACTACGGGGTGAAATAATGCAGCTAAATTTATGTTAAGGATATGAGGCGAACATGTGTTTTTCTTGCAATCCTCCAGAGTAAACAAAGAATCCAAAAAAGGCTAACCGTCTTGATCAATTGAAGTTATTGAGGAGCACGTTTAACTACAGCTACTGGAGACCTCATACTCGTCGTCGTACTACACCTTGACTTTTCCTGTTCATGTGTTGCATTTCAGACTAAACTTTAAGCCATGTTTATAATAGATCTGACTGCTTCTTGTGTGTGTTCAGGAAACGAGAGGAGGAACAGCGGAGGAGAGAAGCTGTGCAGCGAGTCTCGGTGGTCACTGCAGAGAAACGGAGGGCCCCTTTGGTGAGAGCAGAGCAGGAAAAGCTGTCCTTGGTAAACATTATAGAGGACTTAACCATGAATGACTCAGTGGTGGAAACGAAGAAATCATCCAGAGCTGAACGCACTAAGAGCAAAGAAGAAAGGCTCAAAGGTACACGTGCAGACATTATTAAAGTTGCTGTGATGGAAGTTGCAGTTTGAGTTGGTGGATTGTGGCTTGGCAGTAATAATACGGTGTCAGTATTAGTGGCTAAGTTAAACTTTAGACTGAGAAGTTTTATTTTTATGAGTGTCTTGCTCATTTGTATGAGGTGGGATATTTGTTATATAAAAATTACATTACTCAAAACTCCAAGATAAGGGACTGTTTGTTATCTAGGAGGAAGGGGTGGTGCAAAAAGGAGGAGGCATGTGAAACAATTTTTGAGCATTATATTGGCTTAGAGATGGCTGCATTTAGTATTTATTTTACCACCGATTTCTAAAGAAAACGTATCTACTTTAAAATTATACCATTTATCATAATCTGAAACTGAAAAAACTGAAATTATTGTTGGATTTTCAAATTTCCGACAATCTTTGGACACATAATGTGCAACAAAGGCTTACCTCATAAAAAACATAACCAAATCTGAGTTTAAAATAGTGACATCTCATCAAAATCACTTTATTCTATGTCTCATTTAAAATTTGGCCAAAAATAAACCGTTTGCACTAACTATGCAATAACTATGATGCGGGTGTCACGCCAGACTGTCGTGGTGAAGAGGGAGCTGAGCCAGAAGGCAAAGCTTTCCATTTACTGGTCCATCTACGTCCCGACCCTCACCTATGGTCATGAGCTCTGGGTAGTGACCGAAAGAATGAGATTGCGGATACAAGCGGCCGAAATGAGTTTCTTCCGTGGCGTATTTGGGCCCAGCCTTAAAAATAGGGTAAGGAGCTCAGACATCCGGAGGGAGCTCGGAGTACGGCTGCTGCTGCTTCGCATCAAAAGGGGTCAGTTGAGGTGGTTCAGGCATCTGATCAGGATGCCTCCTGGGCGCCTCCAGTTAAAGGTGTTTCGGGCACGTCTCACTGATAGGAGGCCCCGGGCAGACCCAGAACACGCCAGAGGGATTACATATCTCATCTGGTCTGGGAATGCCTTGGGGTCCCCCAGGAGGAGCTGGAAAGTGTTGCTGGGGAGAGGGACGTCTGGGGGGCTTTGCTTGGCCTGCTGCCCCCGCGACCCAGCCCCAGATAAGCGGATGAAAATGGATGAACGGATGGATGGATCCATGGATTTTGTCTTCAACTTTTAACTTTTAAACATCAATGGATACGTTCTAAAAATCAAATTACTTATTCATGGCACAAGGGTAAAAAAAGACCTCAGCCACCCCCCTCCTCTGATAAATAAAGAACAGTCCCTAAATACTTCCATGAAATACAAGCTGCATTTGCAAAACTAAACTCACAAAAAGCAGAAACATTTTGCACAAAATATCTTGTATGCTTTCTTCTTCTCTCACCAGCCCACAAGAGCAGATCCTCCAGAAGAAGTAAGGCAGCTGAACCACATGAGGCTCATGATGCTTCAAGCCTCCACAGTCATGTGACAAGTGAAACTGTGCCCGCTGCTCTCCAGACCACCAGGCTGAAGGAACTTCTCTCTCCAGCCTGCTGCAGCCAGCCACCCAGTCTCAAACCCAGACCGCCCTCAATCCCCAAAGTCAGGGAACGACCTGCCTCAAGCACATGCATTCCTGCAAACATCGCAGCGACAGACCAAACTGACACTATTAGCAGAGAATGCATCCTTCAAAAAAAGAGAGACCCTCACATGACAGTACAGACAGCCCCCGGCAAGACTGATGCCCACTGTGCTCCACAAAAGCACAGAAACCACAAGGAGCAGACTTCAGAAAAGGCCGTCACCAAAGACCAAACTCCCTCATTAAGGAGCAGTTCATCTTCAGACCACAAAAGCCCCTCGAGAAAGACTCTGTCTGCCACACACGCACCCATCTCGACACGCACACACGGGGAGAACAACAAAGAGCAGCGCAGGAGGAGGAACGATGCTGCATGCATCATCCAGCGAGCCTGGCGAAGGTGAGTTTACGCTTGTACCTGAAGAGGTGTTCAGTAGCTGAAGCCTCTCAGGCTGTGGGAGAGTGGCAGTGCCATGTGGCGCCCACATGTGCCCTCTCCCACATACATGCCAACTCTGTTCCCAGCCCTCCTGTAACCCTCCCCCCCGTGCTCGGTCTGGATGCCATCAACACTTGAGCAACGGGGGGGAGAGCGTGGGAGATGGGTGAGATGAGGAGGCAGGGGACAGACGGGCTATAATCTAGAGCTTTCATACTGGTTTAACAAGAGGCTAAAAGTTCAGCCGTGCTGCTCTAATAGCTACCAGCAGCCTTTCTTTGCTTTTCCCTCCTCTTACACACTCTGCGTTTCTCTTAGAGGCTGCCAGTCCGCCGCAGGAGGCCCTCTGTTTCCATTCAGCTTCACAATTATATTCTGTATGTGCTGCCTATTAACTGCCTTGAATAAACTCTGTTTACTTTGTTTATGCTTGGTGAGTATTAGTGTGAGGACTTGCCAGCTTTTAGACCTTTGAACACGGTCTGAATTTTTTTATTGAGCGCCGTGCATGTGTATGTCCTCGCATGGATGTGTGTCTGCAGGTTCCACGCACACAGACAGAGAGAGGTACGAGCCCGCGAGGAGGCGGCGTCAAGTGATACAAACCACGCCCACATCAGGAAGAAGATGGAAATCCGACCTCAACCCACCAAACTGTCAGCGAGTAAGAGCTCGGTGCTGCAAAGCATCTACGGTGAGATCACTGCTCACACTCAGCACCGAAAAAGGATGTCACAGATACAGCATGGGTCACACATACAGTATATAACATGATGTATATTGTTGAAGGGAGCAATTACAGACCCTAAACAGTCCCTGAGAGCAATGCTGTGGTTTGTATGTCTGGTAGTTTAATGGCGTATTAATCAGGTCGATGGCACGCTGTTTGGAAATGGAAGAAGTCATTATTCTAACACAGTGTGTCACTGTTTCCATCAGCTGCAGATTCACAGGTCAGAATTGAACAAAGGTAAACTGTGACATCAGAGCTGGCTGAAGCTGAAACCAACACGGGAAGCACATTCTTGAATTAGTCAGTCACGTGGGCTTTGATTTAATTTAAGTCAGTGAAAGTAAGCGTGAATGTGCACAGGGACTACAAGTTATAAGATAAGTTTGGTGATATTTGTATTAGGGACAAACTCTCATGAAAAAAAACAACAGAATTCATTCATCGACTTAGTGCTGCCTGTGTATCTAAATCTTTAAACTCCACTTTACAGCAGAGCGTTGCTGCGAGAAACACATTAATGAGCCACGCTGGGTGACATACTCCTTCGGTACGATGAAGGAAGGAAGGTATAAGGTATAATGATATCTTGATCTGAATTGGTATATTGATTCGTTCATTTTCTGTCACCACATATCCTGTTGGGTGTCACTGGGGGTCTGGAGCCTATCCCAGGGTGAGACGTGGGGTGCACACTGGACAGGTAACACGGATGCGATTCTAATCCGGACATGTTTCAGCTTAATCTGAAATCCTCACCGCTTAACCCTACTATATCTCCCTAAATCTTACACACTGAACTTTCAGTCGGTGATAGGCAGTTTCCTTAATACACTGGACATGTTTTTGTTATTTTAGGTGTTTGTTTGTGACCATTAAAGGTTGGATAAATGAATTTCAAGGCCCTAGTGAGGATCGAACTCACGACCCCTGGTTTACAAGACCAGTGCTCTAACCACTGAGCTATAGAGCCTTTGTTATATGCCTCACATCAAGTATGATTATTGAGACTACACCTTGAACAATCATGGGTGTGGGCCCTGATGAGATCAACCAGTTACAGGAGTGTCCTGAGCTTTGTTACGCAGCACCAGCTGATTGAAGGTGGACACTGTTCAATGATGTGACTGCAGATCTAAATATAGATATCTTCAAACCATTTTCCTTTACCATCTTGAAAGAAACTACGGCGAGACAAGGGCGTTCATTTCAGGGCTCTCAGTCTCAGCTGCTCCTGGACATGCTTCTTTTAATGACACTCTATAAAGTAAACATTGACACCCTCAGAGGGAACATGACACTGAATGTGTTAAACTGTGGGACCTTGAACTAATGACTAAGGAGAAATCTGGACCAGTTGGAAACCACTGCTCTAGACAGTAGTGCAACAGCAGCAGTTTTTAAACCCACATGTGTGAAACCGTAGCTCCTACGACGCACTCAACATTGTTAACAGAGGAATCTGGGAATCAGGATGGCTGTCATGCCGGTGTAGAACATGCTGTAAGTGACTAACTCTGCGAACAGGAACCCGTGTAAATGTCTGAGTGATGCTTCAGTCCACATACCAGGACAGTATCAGTCTGGTGTCCTGTGTGGAACCTCTGCTCGGGTTTCGCCCCACAGACAGCGCTGACCTTCATCACACATCACCAGGTGATGATGGGAGAATGGGCAGAAACCTTGCAGCGCCAAAACATACAAGCACACACACCATCACCGCTCACAGACAGACAGATAGACCCCCCCCACCCACCCCCACCCCGCTCTGACGTGGTTCTCCCCTCCCCTTTCTCACCTCACCTCCATCTCTCTCCCTCTCTCTCCCCTTCCCGCTCTCTGACAGTCCTGGCACTGTGAAAAGTTCAGAGCTGTCAGGGGGAATGTCAGACGACTGCGTAGAGCTATCAGCTGAACACACACAAACCCCGACACAGTGCTACACACATTCATGAGACTCATTCTCGCACTCCTTTTTTTTTTTTTAACTGAAAGTAGACAGGCATTTCACTCTGGACTGGGTGACACTGCTCCGCTAATGATCATAACAGGCAACTTAAAAATGGTTTAGTTTTACCTCAAAATGTATCTGTAGCGACAGGCATGGAGAGTGAAATGTGTTTTTACATCCCAGATGCAAAACTACACGTATTTATGTGGCACACAATTAGCACCTTCCATCAGCCAAATGCTATTAAAATAGTGGCTGGTTGATTCATTCACAAGCCCCCAAAACTCAATGGTCAATTGAGTGGCTGTTAAATTTGAACATTCACTAGCCATTTGGCAGCTGGACAAAAAAAAAGTTGAAGGTAAACATTCGTGTATTCTAACTCGAACCCTATTTCCCCATGTTTTTGTGTCTGAGTGACAAATGGGAACAATTTTTGAATCTGGTTCAGTAAGATATCCCTTAAACTGTAGCGGCAAAACTCCTAAGGGTAGGTCGCCCCGCTAATTTATGTCCCTTGGGGGCAGTGGTAGCTCGGTCCATAGGGACCTGGACCGGCTCAAGTCCTCGTCTGGAGGAAATAGGGAGTGTGATCTGACAGCTGGAGAGGCGCCAGCTCACCTCCTGGGCACTACCAATGTGCCCTGGAGCAAGGCACCGTATCCCCAATTGCCCAGGGCGCATGTCCACAGGCAGCCCCCTCACCCATTTAATCCATGTATAGGTCCTGTTTGTACGTGTGTGTGTATTTCAGAGTGAATTGAATTTCCCCTCAGGGATTAATAAAGTATATCATCTTCTTCTTAAAAGTGCTTTCTTTTTGCTGCAATCATGCTCCACTTGTCATTATGAGTGTCTGACAACATTATGGAAAGAACCCTACAGTGAAATGAAAGGGTTTTCTTTACCCCTATACTGACCTGGGGTCTCATTTACAAAACAGTGCGTAGGATCCATATTAAAAATGTACATATAGAGGCATTGGTGGATAGAGCAGGCGCCCCATGTACAAGGCTGTTGCCACAGCAGCCCGGGTTTGACCCCAGCCTGTGGCCCTCTGCTGCATGTCACTCCCTCTCTCTCTCCCCCCTTCACACTTGTCTGTCCCATCAATTAAAGGCTAAAATATCTTTAAAAAAAAAAAAGTACGTACAGACAAAAGCCTTGTTTTGTGTGTACGCAGTGTTTATAAATGAGACCCCAGGTGTGTTCATCATTGTGAGTAACCAAGTCTCGCTTAACGGAGAAGTCTCATTCTGATGTTTTTTCCCTTTTTTTATGTTGTCAAAATTAGCAAAATATTCAGCCATGACATTGAAAATCTTTTAGGTAACGATAAGATACACTGTCTGTGCAGTTACACAACACACTCTTCCTGACACTGCTCTCTCCAGCTCTAACTGACTTTTCCAACAACAACGTTGTGTGTTTTTTTTGTTTGTTTTTTTGGCTTTTATTAGACAGGACAGATTTTAGTGTGGGGGGTTGAACGACATGCAGTGGGGGCCCATGGCTGCTGTGGCAAGGACGATGCCCCCATATGTGGGATGCCCGCTCCAACCACCGAGCCACCAGGCGCTCCTTCCAATGTTGTTTTTACTGCAACAAGTCACCTTTTGTAAGATTTCCGAGCGAGACATCTCCTTGAGCGAGATGTGGTCACAAAAACAAACAGACCAGATCAAGTGAAAGATACGGAAAAACACTTAATTCCTCTGTAGGGTTCTTTCCATAATGTTGTCAGATACTAACAATAATACTAACTAATAATAACAACCTGAGCCTGTCAGTGGCAAAAACAAGCACTTTCAATAGACATAAATTGACGGTTCACAATTGTCTGCAGCCTGTCTCTCTCAATACTGAACCACTTTCAAAGATTGTTGTTCTCTTTATGTTGTTCTCTTTAGCCACTTAGACACAGAAAAGGGTAAATAGGGTCAAGGTTGAATAAAAAGTTTCCCTTTAAATTTGGCACCCTGTGTGTCCAATAATTGCCGTGTGCAAGCTTGAATAATTTGCTGATGAAAAAAATACAAGACTTTGTGCAAACACGGCACGTTAAAAAACACAATAAAGTTTAATTAGTTATTTCCACTGTGCTCCTCGAACATGAGACAATTACACACTAACTTCCTCCTGTGGAATTTCTGTGTCTGTAGTTAGGTGGTGATAAGTAGCTCCTGCAATACACAGGGTAGTTTTTTTGATGATGTAAGTATTTGTTTGTTATTGTGAACTATTTTTTCAATAATATTAAGTCATGACCCCTGGTTTTTCTTTTTAAAGATATTTTTCTGGGCATTTTAGCCTTTAATTGACAGGACAGGTGAGTGTGAAGGGGGGAGAGAGAGAGAGGGAGTGACATGCAGCAAGGAGCCACAGGCTGGAGTCGAACCCGGGCTTCTGCGGCAACAGCCTTGTACATGGGGCGCCTGCTCTATCCACTAAGCCACCAACACCCCAACCCCTGGTTTTTCAATCGGTGATAGGCAGTTTCCTTAATACACTGGACATGTTTTTGTTATTTTAGGTGTTTGTTTGTGACCATTAAAGGTTGGATAAATGAATTTCAAGGCCCTAGTGAGGATCGAACTCACGACCCCTGGTTTACAAGACCAGTGCTCTAACCACTGAGCTATAGAGCCTTTGTTATGTATGAGGAAATCATCTGTGATTCTTAACGCTACACCTTGAACAATCATGGGTGTGGAGCCTCACTAGATCAACCAGTTACAGGAGTGTCCTGAGCTTTGTTACACAGCACCAGCTGATTGAAAGCTGAGACTGTTCATATAATCTGACTGTAAATCTAAATGAGGATATCATCTAATATTTGTCTTTACTGTCCTTTAGGAAACTCTATGGCCAGACGAGGGCGTTCACTCCGGGGCTCTCAATCTCAGCTGCTCCTGGACATGCCCTTACGCACCCAGAGCCAGTGTAAGTGAATGCACAGACACACAGACACACAGAGTTCTGATAAAGTAAAAGCCTCTACAAGGTCATTTTATGTGCTTATTCTACAGTGAGCGGTATAGACTGCGTGCACCTGACCGATGCCGTGAATCAAGCCCGGCAGTACTCTTACCACCTGAGACCACATAGTGCTGGACAGGGGACCAGAGGCCGGGGAAAACATTGAAGCCACACACACGCACACGCGCACACTTTCATATGTTCTTTGATGTTTTCTCAGCTGGCTGGCGGCCTCTCCTCTATAGAAATATTTTACACATTGTTCGCTCAATGTGGCGAGCGTTCTAAAATTAAGCCATATGACATCAGAGCCATGACCTCACAGGGTGGGGTTAAGTCTACAGAAAATGGTGTGTGTAAAAGATAACCTTTCATCCATTGTGGAAGGAACACATACACACGCCATCTCCCTCGTTCTCCGTCGCTCTCGCACACACACTGAGATAACCTTTCCTCCTGTTGTGGAGAATGAGGCAGTCTATCAACAGCCGGTCATACAGATAGCCCACCTGCAGCCACGGACACACACATACACGCACACACAGTTACTTTCTACACAACAGTCTGGTTTCTAAGTGCTTTACCTCTCAAGAGAAAGACGTATTTCTCTACTCTGCAGTTTTTTACTTTACTATACATTTGCAAAAAATAATCCATCATGTGTAATTTTAGATGTACCTCAATTTCTTGTTGTTTTTATTGCATTATATGAAATAAAATAAAAATTGACACAAAACGCAGCGCACTTGGATTTAACTTTATTTTGCTTTTTTTTTTTTACTGTTTCATTTTTGTAAATCAAAAGTCGCTAGGCTCTTTCAGAAAGCACTGGACAACGTTTGGCAACAACAATCCAAAGAGGCAAAAGGGGGACAAACAATTACCAGGCCAACAATGAAGCAATGAAGAGGCAGCTTAAGACAGAAAAAACAAACTGGAGTTCATGAAACAAGAATGTGGAGTTTTCACTGTCACAATTAAAAAACATGTCACTCCACTGTATTCCTGTCTGAAGGTTTTGTGATATGAACTCATTGTGTTTGTGCTCTGTGAGTGTTTTGTCAAAGTCACTGTGAGATGTTTGAGAGGGGGAACTGAGCAACACACCAGGTGCCGGTCTGGTGGGTGTGTCGGTCAGTACATGTCTCGAAGGCCCATGTTTCCACGGCGAGCTGAAGAGCCATGGGCCACGGTGACGCTGTAACAGTAGAGTAAGTCTGTCAACCACTGCTCCCTGGTCGCACCCCGGGAATACCTCTGAAACACACAGAGAGAAATCATGACAAGTTAACATACATTATCTCTACGTAGAGTGACGAAAATGACGATAACAGTACGCTTAAAGGAATTCTTAACCCAGAAAATAACCATTGGTATGTGTATTAGTCATACCATGTTACCCTGAAAACGCCGAACATTTTGATTTATTGATTAATTGGGGACCATGTTCCAAACATCCTTTTATGAACCATCTCACAGAATTAACTCGCAGTCGTGGAGGGGCTGCAGCCTATCCCAGTTGACATTGATCAAAGGGCAGGGTACACCCCTGGATAGGTTGCCAAATTATCACAGGGACAGACAACCATTCACACCTATGGGGAATTTAGAGTCACCTAGCCTGCATGTCTTTGGATTGTGGGAGGGAGCTGGAGTATCCAGAGAAGGCCCATGCTGACATGGTTTGGGAGGCTGACATAGAGAGAACATGCAGACTCTGCACTCCAGACTCCCACTGCCTCTCACGCACAACTGGTGCGGTATAATCCAAGTCTCATTTATCCAGTCGTATGCTCAGTACTTCCAAAACGGTACTTCAAAAAAACTTAGTGCTGGAGTCTGGCTTTGAAGAGAGCATTGATAAGTTTCATTTTCAGTTCAGTTTCAAATGATAAGGTTTAGCAAAAATACATGTGTTTGGGAAGTATTGAGTGTATGACTGGATAAATGAGACTTGGATTATACTGCATGAGTTGCATGAGAGTTTGTTAATGGGTGTTTTGCTGTTATCAAATCATTTGTTGATCTGTTCTGTACGACATCTATTGCACGTCTGTCCGTCCTGGAAGAGGGATCCCTCCTCAGTTGCTCTTCCTGAGGTTTCTACCATTTTTTCCCAGTTAAAGGTTTTTTTGGGGGAGTTTTCCCCTCTTGAGGGCCAAAAGGACAGAGGGATATCGTATGCTGTAAAGCCCTCTGAGGCAAATTGTGATTTGTGATATTGGGCTTTGTAAATAAAATTGAAAATTGAAATGTGGTCCGTAATCAATCAATAAATCAGTATGTTCACCATTTTCTGTGGCCGCATGCAAGAAAAACAAAGTTTTATTCCCAAATTCAAGGTAACACAGCATGACTAATTTACAAGTGGTCATTTTGTAGGTGAAGGATTACTTTAAGGTGAAACCTATACCAATAGAGTACTTTACTTTGATACCTTTTTTCTACTTAATTAGATACCAATCGTGTGAACATGGGCATTCAATTGTGTAAAATGCCAACAGACACCACAGGCACATCATATGACCATACTTTAGACCATGGCCAGGTGGCATCTCAGAGCACTGAACTACCAACTCCATTGAACACACCACACTTAACCACAAACTGTATGGGTTGTAGCTGCTGCAGTAGTGGGCCAATCACATGTTGCAGTAAATGGAAGAACACTTGCGGTGATTGGCGTGTAAAATCATACACATCTTTTTCCAGATCTGGGTACAAAACATTCAAAGGCAGGTATCGTTTGGCTGGAGAAGTTTCGATACTTCGGTCTTTATCTTAACAAGCTATAATGCACTGATTCCCAGCCCTACCATACTATACAAACTGTAGTGTAGCCTTAAAACCATCCCTGTGAATGTCCTATCTGAGCTGCGTTTACCGTGAGGTGTTGGATGATCTCTTGCAGCAGAGCAGCGTTGGCCAGCAGCTGGTTGTGGAGCGGCGTGTGCTGCAGCAGCATCGACAGGACCTGTCCGAGCTGCGGCAGCTCCTCCTCACTCAGATCTCCAACGCGCATTAACTGCAATACCATCCGCAGCAGGCGAGGGACGGTGCTCAACGCTGACACACAAGCACCCCATATTGCCTCCCTGCAAATGTGACACAAAAATGTTTTAAACCCAACTGTTCCCAACTCTTCATCGCCTGATAACTGCAAACTGCTCCTATTGAGGTCAAGATTTCAAACACAGATCAGAGGGTTGTAGTTAAGGATGCACCGATACTAATGTTTAAAATTATAATTTGGCCAATGGGTTAACATAATTTACCTTCACCCAATACTCATTTTTACTGAATAAAGCTTGAACGAATCACAGCGTAACTCAATACAACCTCAGTTAGTTGTTTGTTCCGGCCACTAGCTGCTAGCGTCTAACGTTAACTCATTCTCCTCCTGTTCATGTAAACATGGACTTGTTTTTCACAATGTAGCTTTATCATAGAAAAAATAGGGTGAATCCTGTGACATATCGATAATGAAGTTTACTGCCTTTTTTCTGTCCCGAGGGCTTCCTAGGAAAGATGTGTTTGTCTCAAAATGTTTTCTATTTCTAGCTTGCATAAAATTAATGTGACATAACGGAAAAAAATTGGCCTCTGCCGAGCGTCATCTCATTTGCCGACAGGCCGATGGCAGTCGACAAAGCAAGTATCAGCCAACACCAATGTTTGGCTGATATATCGGTGTATCCCTAGCTGTAGTCATTCAACACACACACCTTTTGTGGTTGGTTTCAGCAGGTAACTCCTGCTGCAGGGTGATGAGCAAAGACAGCAGGCTGAGGCAGCACTGAGACAAGAAGCGCAGCACAGGCTCAATGGGCAGAACAGACAGGTCCAGTAACCTGGAAACAGCTCTGAGCAGCCCGGCAGCCATACTGTCAGGCACCACCCCTAAGTTGGTCTGAGACATACACACACAAAACAGATACAGGATGTATATTCAGTATCATGTTTTCAAAGGAAGACAACAGCAGTAGAGCTTAGACTGAAACAAGCACTACATGATAGATAAATCATCAACATCATTTCCTGCTTAATGAAAACCGCTTCTTACCAGGTATTTGCAAATGCCATTTTGTAAGATGTCAAAGCATTGGGACTTTGAACCCAGAGTTTCCAGACAGTGGCAGACTTCCTGTGAATTATACAAGAAACAATTTCATATCAAATCAGCTTCTTCCACAGAATTCCTTTACAGACATTCTGCGAACAAGTGTGAAAGAAAGACTCTAATTTTAGTAAGTCAGTGTAACCACAGTACTTCCTGCTTCCAGTTGTACGATATAAGACAGAGAGAGTGCTCACATTTTTTTTTTACCAAGAAATTTCCATGACTTTCCATGGCTTGGAGGCAAATTTTCATGACCGTAAATTCTCTAAAATGTCTGTGTATACACGAAAAATAACAATAAATACCCATGTCAACATTTACCACAGTAGATCCCAACTAAAGTTAATGTCAAGCTATGTGGTTTGATACAAAATAAACATTTATTTAAGTAAAGCTGACAAATCACTGAGATGTTTACAGAACTAAATGTGTCAGACCCTGAGTGCTCCATTGTGTAGCCCTAACTGACACATATGACTGAGAGGCAGTAAAAGGTTTTATAGTCTGATTTTTAGTTTAAATCTTAAACTCTACCGTAGACTATAAAAATTGTTTCTAAAAATTCGAACTACACTATGTCTTATTTTCTTTGGGCTTCTGAAGTCGGGACTATGTTGTATCAAGTTTGAGTTTCTGTCACAATTCTGGGGATAACTTCCAAATACTGTCATGGAGTTACCGATACACCAGCCCAAACCCTGTTGGTCTCCATTTCCATTTACAGATGTGTAATGTCAGGTAATGACAGCTGATCAGGGTTGCAAGCAATGGTGGCTTTTGGATTCTGAATTGTACCAATCCTAAGGAACACAACAACTAATACACATCTTTCCCATAAAAATGCCACAGCTGGATGGCAGGGATGGTTCGTAGATTGATGCATGAGTTTGCCTGGGAACCTCTAGCTGTAGGCTGTTAGCACCATATGCTGAGGTTAGCTCAACAAGCGGAGTGGCGTGTGAATCATTCACACCATGACGAGCACAAATGAAAAAGACCCGTCCTCGGGTTCCTGGTCAGCTACAACAGCAAAGGAGCAAGAATTGTGTCTAAGACTGGGATGGTGTGTTGGCATTGCTCCACTGTTGGAGGGGATGTTGTAAACGTGAACACCAACGTGTTAACGCACATTCAACGACTGCAACACCTAGATGTGACGATCACCAAGACAAAGAGGAGACAAACTGGAGCCCAACTCCTTGTCCCCGCTGCTTTCATGCAGCCTTTAGACGGAGCAATTCAGTTCTGTTAACCCTCTGGAGACTGAGGGGCCTCAGAGTACTGCAATCATTGTGGCACTCTCTAATGTTCCAACTCACATGACTTATTGTATTTAGCACAAGTTCAGCTACAAAAATATTTATGTAGTATGTATTTCATGATAATACTTTTCTTTAAAACGGGGTTAAATGCCCCCTTTGTTTACCCTCCACCATGGTGGGTTGGCCAAATTCACCAATTCCATTTTTTTCATTTCCATCCTTCGAGCTGATGCATTGGAAAACTGAGAAATCTTCTCCAACAGAGATTTATGTAGAAAATCAGTGGCAGGATGGTGAAATGAAACAGCAGTAAAGATATTACAGAGAAACCCTAAAAGAGAACATTAAGTAAAAATTGGTCTCAAACAGCTCTAACCTACTTTCATCAGACAAACATTGCTGCTGTAAATAAAAAGAGCCCTACAGCTCATAAAGAACACCAGAGTATTTCTACATTCCTCTCTGGATGGAGTGAGGCCTTCACTTTTTTGTAACCACAGGAAAGAGTCGCTAAGCAGCACCTAAATTTCATTCTTGTCGGGGAGACAAGATGGATTTCAAGCCAATAAAGCCGCCACAAACTTTTTAAAAGTGAAAAATAACCCTCAGCTTTTCCTCATTAACTTCAAATCCAAATCAAATTTCTCATTAGCTTTTATCACATTGAGGTGTGTGTGCGTGCTGAAGTGCAGGAGTGAGTGGCGAGCCAGTGTGTGTCAGAACGGTGCACCTGTTGGCATTCTCGCCGTCATTAAAAACAATCCCGTCTCATTAGTCGAACCAGAGTTGACACAGTCCGTCCCTTAATGCCCCCCCGCCCTCGCCACCGCGTGTCCCCTCCCTCCTCCTTCCCGCCACTTGCCTGTGATTGACTCAGACAGGGAGATGAGAGAGGCAGGATCTGAGGGCTTAATTGAGGAGCTGAATTAGTGATTATAAGCCCCCCACTTGCTCACACACTCACACACACTTGCCCCGGGGCACAGTAACGTTAACTGTAATTTCTGTGCAGAAATGTCACACTCCCATCATGCCATGGGCTCTCATTAGCATTTGTGCATATCCACCATGCCCGATAACCACGCATCTCCAACCTGCGCAACGCGATAAAGGTTCCCCCTCTCAGCCGTAGTGCCACGATAAAGCTTCCACCCTCTGAGCTCTAAGTGAGAGACAGACAGAGACCAGAGGGGGACTGAAAGACCACAGCTGTGTCCAGAATATCAACACTTTTCAATTTTCAAAACAATGTCTTTTCTTCCTCTTCGTTCACCAACTCCCTTCTAGATTCATTTTCAGTGTCGCGTCCAAGTCTTTCTGATTGGCAGCGGCTTTGGTATGAGTTAGGATGTATGTGAGGTTTAGAGAAACTATGGTAAAAGCGTGTGCAGTGAACGCACCTCAACAACATCCCAGTGGTGTGTGAACTGCTCCAGCAAGGTGGGGTAGAGGCTGAGAGGTGAGAGAGGGGAGGGAGGCAGGGCGCTCTCGTCCTCCTGCAGGGTGGCGAGCTTGTCGGACGAGAAGCCCGTCAGGGTGGAGAACAAGAAGCTGAGGTAGTCCGCGTCCTGCACAGCCGCTTCCTGGCTCCCTACCGACCAGCCGCTCAGAGATGACCTGGAGAACACAACAAGTGAACACAACTGTCGACTCAAAATCTGCGTAACACCCAAAGCTGGAAAGCCACAAGCATTTTTACAGCTCGTAATTTTTGAATTTTCAGAATTTTACACTTTTATACAACTTATTTCTAAACCATAAAAAATCCTGCTAACGCATTCCTCATCACTTTTCATGGGACTAATCATGATGCCCTGATTTGTGAAAGCAGCACATTGAGAACAATAGTTCACAGAAACACATTTGTGAAAAATTCTTCCTTGTCCCGAGGGGAGGAAAGAACTGTAACAGTAGAAAATGTGAGTGAATAACAAGTGTGTTTTGTGAAGCCCGGGAGGCACATGCACACAGAACTGTCTTCTCAATACTTCATGACGACTTTGCATTCCAGCCTCCCAAAGAGCTCTTTGTATCATACCCATTACACACACATCCCATCCCATCTGAGCTCAGCACTGCCTCCCCTCAATTTATATAACACTGCCTTACTGACACAAACAGACATACAGATGCATGCAGATACACACACAGCACTACAGGGAGAGGTAAGCTGTGTGTAACAGAATATACAAATTTAAAAATGGCTTTCATTGTCACCCGTAGGTTGGATATCAAACATACAGGGCATCCACATTAGCACCTGTCAACAGGCAGGAACAATTATATGTCAGGAGTTCATCTGTGAAAGCGCAATACTGCCATCTGATGGTGCTTCAAGTGTCCAGCTACTCCCTAATTCACTTAACTGACTCCGAAAGTGTGTCAAAAATCTCTCTCCTCGTGGCTTCATGTAAGGTAAACCCAATCTACTTCCACTAACCCCTTGTGTGCATGCCTTTAACACCTCCAACCTGAAATTAAGTGGGTCTTGGCACACCTGCAGGATGGAGCGTGGATCGGTTTCAGCGGACCATGCATATACACCTATCAGCTGCAACATTAAAACCACTGACAGGTGAAGTGAATAACATCTATCATCTTGTTACAATGCGATGTTCTGCTGGGAAACCTCTGGTCCTGACATTCATGAGAGTGCCAGGACAGATCAATTACGCCCCACGGCGGTGGCCCCCCCAGAAGGACAATGCACCATGCCACACAACGAAAACTGTTGAGGATTGGCCCGAGGAATGTGACAAAGAGCTCAAGGTGCTGACCTGCAGATTCCCCAGATCCCAATCTGATCAAGCATCTGTGGGATGTGCTGGTACCCCGCCTCACAACCTACAGGACTCAAAGGATCAGCTGCCAACACCCTGGTGCCAGACACCACCAAAAAGGCCCTACAGAGGATCAGAAGTACCTCAGGGGTATCGACATGTCCCACAATTGCTGAATCAGATTGGGATCTCAGGAATTCTGAGGCTGAGTCAATGGCTTGTGCTGACGTCTCTTCTCAAGTCTGACGCATTAGGTTGAAACTTCACTTGTGGATGTGCTAATAAACTGCACTTAAGGGAGCTACAGTGTGTGTTTATTGGTATCTTTTGGTCCACCATGTACCTTAAATGGTTTTTGGATGTGTGTGACTACTATACTTTTTTGAGAGACGGTAGCTCATAGTCTCAAATACTGACCAAACTTTCCTGGGCCATGGAAATAACATTGGAGTTCTTACACTGGATGGTGTTCCCTTTTAATATGCATTATGAACTGCACCCGTGTCTCCTTTTCCCTCCCTCTCTCTCTCTCTTTTCACTTGTGTTACATAAAATAAAAATATAAAAACAAGAGTGTCCCCCTTCAACACACATGCCAATAAATTGAGGTCATGTGGCATCCTGCGAGAGTTTGACGGTTCACAAGCTCACCGGAAGTGTATGATACGAATCAGAGAGGCGGCGAGGCCGGCAGAGAATCGTCCAGCTGTGCAGCAGCAGCTCAAATTGGCCAGAAGAGACTGGGACATCTTGGGGAGAAAGTAGAGCAGCTGCACCATTTGTTGCTGGGACTCTGCTGGTAACAGCACCACAGCTCCGTCCTGTGGATCTACATACACACACAGACACAGACACAGACACAGACACACACACACAGATGCACACTTCACATGTAATTGCGCAGAAACAGCACTGCCCTACATCCTCAGGGGATATAAAATGAAGCTCTGCGAAGAAAATTTAAGAGATACCAGGAAAACCAGACTATGTTCGGACCAGTAAAAAAAGACACAGAGGCATAGCCACTACAGTAAGGGCTCAGATAATGTGTGTGTGCGTGGTGTTCTGTCTTTCTCTGACGCACATGCTGATGTCAGAAGCCCTCAGACAAAAGGAGTCTTGTGATGGTGAATTGCTGGCTCTGCGTCAGTTTCTATCTGACCCCCCCTTCCTCTTCTCCTGGCCCCCTCTGTCACACACCAGCCTAACTATCAAACCATCCTCAGAGCAGCGGATGTGTACGGGCTTATCACAGCTTTCAGCCTCTGGTTGTAGTTCAGTCATACAAAGTTGTCTTGGGTGGGAAACATGGAGTTACATCGCCTCCTAGGGAAACTGCGGAGTAACTTGTGGTTCATAATTCTCTTAGTGACATTATTCTCTTTGGTAATCTGACCACTGTTGCTTTATTCTGTGTTGTATTTAATACATTTATTTTTCATTAATTCAGTAGTGTAAATAAGACACATCTTAATAGAAAGCTTGTTTTTTATTGCATCTCCCTTTAAAGGTCCAATGTGTTATATTCAGGGGGATTTAGTGGCATCTAGCAGTGAGGACTGCAGACTGCAACCAGCTCAAACTTCTCCTCCTCGAAACAAATGGACCCAATGATTTAACCTAGCAGAAACATGGAATAAAGCAGTTTCACATTCAAAATAATCTGTGTTTTTTAACACTCTTGTCACGGAGGTGCTGCTAACTAGTGTGGCCAACGTGAAAACACAAATGACCCTGTCTAGAGCCAGTCTGTCTCATTCTAAGGTAACGAGAACACAGCGATTCTTATTTTCAGGTGATTATACACTATAGAAAACATACAATTTTATATTACACCCACACGCACTCACTGACTCCCTGAATGTAGACTGTGGCTATAAACCTGCCATTAGCTGACTATTTAGGCCCCTTTGCTATCTACTTGTTAAGGTTTTCAAAATCCCGTTCACTACAGGAAACAACAGCAGCAATATCTGAGCTAACTTTATTAAAATGGCACGTTATGACAAAGATTTGGATTGTGCAATAAGGCATGCCTGCTCTGTCCTTTCTGTGAATTGTTATTAAGATCTACAACACATAAAACAACTTGTGAATACACCTCGGAATAGTCCAGAGTCCATCTACTACCAAGACTCCCATGCCCAGTGTTCATCCATTTTCTAAAAATGATCAGCCTGAGTTTATTTGCACGACTTCACCAATTTACTGACCCGTACCGCTTCACACAAGCTTCTGGCTGTTGTGATAATGCTCTGCAAGAGCCACATACAGTAGCAAATTATCTGTGGTTTTATTGGGTCCAGTGAGCTCCTCCAGTGCAGTCAGGCTTCACCTCTAGGGCACGGATTATCATATTATGTTTATCGGTTTATCAGTAAAAATTTAATAAGGCAGTCAACATTTGTCATGTTGCTGGTTTTTGTGGTGTTTTGTCTGGCGGAGATTAGTCATTTTAATGACTGTGCTCACCGCCCAATGTGCAAATGGTCCACCAAAACAAGTTCTCTCCTTGACACTATTTTGCAACGGCATGGACGCTGCATCCTGGTCATAGCATCGCCCAGGGCCCTTGTGATTGGTTTAAAGAGATAGAAACCTTTCTATAACACTGTGGAGACAAGACTGGCTATGCAAGACTGTGTAAGATATCAGATTCTCTCTGATCATTGTCTCTTTGTTTGTCCCTTTAATTGAATGTCCGTACCGTAGAGCCTGCAGGCGTGTGTCTGCAGACTGTTCAGAAGGTCTTTGTGGCCACGAGATGCAGCAGCCTGGATGGACAGGATGAGTCGTGCAGAGAGAGCAGGGTTACGGTGGCCCAGCTGGGACAACTGCACAGGAAGAGATGCCAACCAACGACACAGCACCTTACTCCTTCAGAGAGACAGAGGGAAGAATAACATACATAAAGGTGCATGTGAACCAAATGTAGCTACAGTTATGGTAAGGAATGTGTCCGGATAAGAAGGCACATGTTTAACTGTTGCGTCTAAGGACAAATAAATATGTAAACATGTTTTCGTTACATCAACACAGACCTAAAAAATACACATCTACAATGCATCATTTTAATTATTACCAACAAGGTTTCAGGGTGTTTCGAGGAAGTGTGAGTTTTGTTTTCGTCTAAATATTCACAGATTCATCTGATCAGATAACCAGACCGCTAGTGCCAGCTGACCTTGTGAGATGTAGTCTGGCTGTGCGAGACTGTTAAGCAATTATGCAAGGATATTGTGTTTTCTCCTACAAATCAGGTACAAGTACATTTAGCTGTATACAAGTGCAGTAAATTTCCGAATGCTGAAACAATGACTGAGGTTACCTCGCTATGTGTGTGTGTCCTTGTTCCTGCAGGTAGAGCTTGCTATAGAAAGACAGCAGCAGAGATCGTGTCTGCAGAGTCAGGTGCCTCTGCTTGTAGTAGACGTACACTGCTGCCAACAGGTCCTCTGTCACTGCTGCACAAATACAAACACACAGACAGATATTAATGTCAAAATGACATTTAAAGATGTCTTCTAGTTCATAATCCAGTGACCTATACGTTTGTTATAATGTACTGAAATTTGTGAGAGTGTACTGTGGTCAACATCACCTTATTAATATCAGTGAATGCTTCTAATCTTATTTAATTCATGCTTTTACATGTAATTAAAATCAGACATTTTCACAATACACCTCACATGCTTACTTTTGCTCCTCTGTGTGAGCACCATCTTCCACACAGTACCCAGCAGCATGTGGAGCTGCCTGCAGCTCAGTTTCATTCCGCTGCTCAGAGTGTCTCGCACAAACGTTCTCAGAGGTGTCAGCCAGTCTCCGTCCGTCTCTCGGCCGAGTCCTTGCCTCTGGCTGAGGGACACCATCACCTGGCAAAGTGTGATGTTAAGGGCCAGAGGCTCCACTGTTAATCCTGGGACGGCTGCACTCTGCTTACTTCTACAGGAAGGGCGGTGGGATCACAGGAGTTAGAGCGAGTTTAGTCCTTCATAACAGTAGGTATAAAAAGAAGATCCTGCTTAGTTTATTCAGAGATGATTCTGAACATTAAGGGGTAACTTTCCTATTTTCAAATCTTGACCCTACTTTCCCGTGATTATGTGTCTAAGTGACTAATAGGAACAACACTTGCAGAAACTGGTCCAGCACTGAGTGAGACTGCTGCATCCAGCAGCGGCAAAACAAGCCACTCTGGGTATTTTTGTGCACTGTCAATTTATGTCCACTACAAGTGCTTGTTTTTGTCACTGGCAGGCTCAGGTTGATATTTTGTGTCAGACAACATTATGGAAAGGATCCTTACAGAGGTCAACCTCTTTGTTAAAGGGTAACATCCTTTTTGTTTAACCAGAACAGCCTCAAAAATCACCATCGCCAAACACACCAGACTCCATTTAAATAAACAGTAATTTAAGCATGCATAGAGCCAGCATATTTTTACATCTAACTGGGTGACTTAAGGGTTTATTTCAACCCAACCAGAGTTGGTGATTGTTAGAACAGTGGGAATACAAACAAGGACTGTTTTTTAGTGTTTCATTTTGTTTCTGTTAACTTTGAATTAAGGGTGTTTTATGATGCTACAATTACTGTTTATTTAAATGGAGTCTGGTGTTTCTGATGATAGCAATTTTGAAGCTGTTTATGGTGAAACAAAAAGGATTATATTCTTATCCTTTTCCACCAAATTAGCTCTGGTACTTAAACCAGTTCCCTTCAGTATTAGTTCAGTAGTAGGAGTTCAGAACTTTGGAGCTATGTAGCAAACCAGCTCACATTCTCACCAGTTTGGCATGGAACAATTGTTATCAATGATGTGTCATCAACAGAAGGCATCGCACAACACACACTGGAGTACACGCAAACTTTTGTTCTGTTATTGCAGATATTTGTTTTTACCCCAAAAAGAAGCATAGACCATCTAATAATGAGACCACTGCTCATTCTTTTTCAGACAATTTCTCACTTGAATTCTCCCTTGTTGCCTTTTCCATCTTCTCTTTCCAACCTGTAGAATATGAGACACCCAGTGATGTCGTCACCATTCGCCCTTCAGGTCGAGGAAAACCACTATTTTTTGGTTCCACTTGAGAACCAACTTTTCAAGTTTTGAACCAATTTATTTCTGGTCAAAATTAGGTGCAAGAAACGGAAAGAACCAATTCCAATTTGGGGGCAAAGGTGTATTAATGTAATCTGAGCCTGTCAGAGGCCAAAACAAGCACTTTCATTGCCCGTAAGGATTACATTGAAGCCTGTTTTGCTGCTGATGACTGCAACGGTCTCACTCAGAACTGGACCTATTCCCAAAATTGTTGTTCGGATTAGCCACTTAGACAAAAACATGTGGGAAAATAGAGTCCAGGTTAAAAAATACCAAAGCTACCCTTTAAAGGAAGGGGGGTGTTAGCTTGAGATATTAACAATGATGTTCCTTACCTTTTGAGATCAACCTTCTTCTTATGTTTGGGTGTATCCAGAGTATCGTAGGGAAAGTTTTTCATGAAGTGCTGCTTAAAATCTCCCAGGTATTCTTTGTAGAACCAAGCATCCTACACAAAGACAAGACATTTTTTTAAGCAAACCTTTCCTTGTACAAGAAATAGCTTTGTGATATTTGCGCTCTCCATGTCTCACCAGTGCATCCTGGTGCTCCTGCTGTGGTGCCAATTTTCTCAGCAGCTGCAGAATCGACAACACCTGGAACATTACCGACATGGCATCGGGACTGAGCAGGTGAGCGCCGTCTGTGGTGTTTGATGGAGAGTCACTGGTACTGGCTTCTACCCACACTTCCAGTAGAAGAGGCACCAGTGTGGCTGCGAAGCTCTGGACAGCCTCAGCTGAGTCCAGACCCTCACCCACTGTGGGTCCAGGGTCTACTTCTGGTCTACACAGCGAGAGAATGTAATAAAATAATTGATTAAATTCAACTGAAACAAAGTTGATAATCTGTTATGTTTATATAAATCCCATCTGATTCGTATTTCTTGATGGTTACAGGACTTAGGGATATTATACCTGAGTTGGAAGGTGGACCGTGGAGTTGGTTTGGCCCCAGAATGCTCATACACCTTAACTCCAACCCTGCTGTAGGTGAGCTCTTCCCAGGTGAGATGCAGAGGTGTAAGCCTGCCCTCTTCACGGGAGCCAAACACTCCTTCAGTTGGGACAAAAATATCACTTTCTTCAACTACTGCCTGCAGAAAGCGCCCAAGCCTGAAACACAAGTGAAACAAAACAAAAGGTTAGCAGCAGCTAGAATTAAATTCTTCAGATTCTGTGTGTACATGGCCTCCATACCTGAGGAGCACTGAGAGTCGCCACTGCTGACTGGTCACTGCCCTGCTGGGGTTGACTGACAGTGCCCAGGTCCGTCCCTTAGCATCCTGGGCCTTTTTCTTGGCTCCTCCACTAGTTTGTCTGTGAGATATCAACTCTAGGAAGTCAGTGAGGAGTACTGCAGGCCGTGCTGCTAGCAGAGCAGGGTAGTGCTCCAGCAACACATCAAGGACCTTCATGGCGTCCTCCTGGATGCCTGCCTCGATGTGGCTCATGGCACAAGACAGGTGGGCACTGAGGAGGGGGAAAAATGGTGCTACTCGTTCTGCAGGCACAGACTGTGCAATGAACCTGAAAGCAGAGCACAGTTTAGACAGTTTATAAGACACAAAAGCTACTTATTGTGTTGCTGTACTCCTGTATCAGTGTTGCTTCACAAACCTGAGCACTCGTGTAGCTGCCATACGAACATTGCCATCCTTGTCTGTGAAAACAGCTGCCACTTCAGAGAGCAGTCGAGAGAGATGCTGCTCTAGCAGAGAGGGATTAAGGGACAGCAGCTCTCTCAAGCCCAACAAGGCACTATTTTTCACATTGGCATTGTAATGGTGGAGCTGGGACAGGAGGTCCTGGTGAGGTAGGATGGAAGAGAGAAAAAAAAGACACATTGTGGTATTCCCAAAATGCATTTGTAGTGATAGCAAGTGAGGTGTAAACACAGATGGAGAGCTTACATTGATACCAAGCTGCCTGTGTGTGGTGGGGCCACTTGTGTCTCTCTTCAGCTGCTCTGTTAGATGGATTCCCTTTGTGCGAAAGTTGGTGTTGGTGGCATTATCAGCTTTGGGCTTCGTCTTCCCCACCTTTAACTTGACCTTCTGGAAGTCATCCTGTCTCTTCTTCTTCTTGGACTTCATCCCTGCAGTCTACACTGCTCTCTGTGTAACCAGACATGCAGGTGAGATGATAACTGAATGAGTGCATTAATTTCATTAAGAATCACACTGGCCACAGGCACGTTTAAACATGGCGGGTCAAATATGATAACATAAATTTTGCTTTCAGTTTTTACTCCGAATAATCAAACCAGGGGAGCTTAATCCACAGAGGCACAATAACTGCACCTAAGCTAAGACAGATAGCTTGTAGCTAACTGTCTCGTAGCGCATCATGCACGGCTGTTCTTTATTTTACTCACCACAAGGAAAAAAGTCTTGGTTGTTACAGTCAGAATACTATACAGCATCAAACACTCACTCGGTGTGAGTAGCACCCTGCTAACAATTATCAATACACATATATAAAAAAAGAAAATATTCAGTTTTCTATCTCGTGTTGATAGCTTGGGTCCTCAAACCCTGTGTACAGTCTCGTTATATGTTCAGCCCACAACGGCTGCGGGGCTTAAAACATAAAATCTATTTAACTGGGACTCTGTAGACGCTTCAAATATGCCCAAGCACACATACGTGTAATAAAAATGAATAAAACACAAATTAGTCCTGAAAATAATTTACGTTTTCGGTATCTTGTTTAATTTCCCTCCAGCAAAGTGTAACGGTAAACCCCGGCGTACAAAACGAACGTCTTGGTATAGTTGTCCACACAAGTGCCTGTAAAATATTTCGATAATTAGTAAATAAAATAAAAAAAATAAAAATAATAATTTGAATGTTATAATAACCAAAATTGAACGATTTGCTGTGACTCAATTTTACTCACGTTTTTATGAGGGTGCTTTTGGGTTTTGTTATAAAATAGTTAAAATTTCTTCTTCTTTTTTTTTTTAAACAGGCAAAGTCAGTACTTCCTGTTCTCCTGTTCCTGCTGTGGGCTTTGTGTTTTTAACATCGTAACTAACGTTAGCCTTCTCTGCGACCTTGTCTTCTGAGGAACTCCCAGTTTGCATTAAAATATCTCAGGTAAGTTAAGTAATATTATCTTATTGTTTAAGGAGCGGAGATATATGTGATATTAGGCGTTTGGGTCTGTTTACATATTTTTACAGCTAGCGTAATGTTGTTAAAAAGCCAAGTTAAGGCTCGGCGGGGCCTGAGATTGAACGAAACAACGCATAACTGCTAATAGCGCTATCTTAAGAGTGTGTATCTGCCCTAATGGGAATCACTTGGGATTGAGTGTTTTTCGTTTAATACGATTATTTTCTTTGCCCCACAGCGTACAAATGGATAACATGGAGGTTCAGGCTTCAGCCACCCAGCCGCCACCTAAAAACGGGCCGCAGTCGAACCAAAAGAGAAACGCCAGGGTAAGTATCACATCCAGCCTGTACTAACGCCACTTTCAATCAAATATACACGATTGAAAATGATGAAAGCGCGTTGGTATTACCTCACATATTGAGATGCTGAGCGCTCTTGAAGGAAACATGATTTCCTTTTGATATTTCTTCCCATATTAATGACACTGTACACTGGCTGTTGGTGATGCCTCATGGAGAGCCAGGCGGCAGCAGTCCTTGGCGGGTGGACTTGGTGTCAGTCTCTGTGCTCTCAGGCTTGGTTGTATTTGCACTCTGGTTTATGAAAACCCCACTCAGTGGTCTGGGCCTTGCTATCACTGTTGTGGTTTAAAGGGATTTGTTAGCACCAGTTTTGCAAAGTCCAGTTTGTCTGCTTTACGATGCAAACATTTCTTCAGTGTTCCGAAACTGCTCAAAGTTTTCACTTCTTCTCAGATTTGACATTGAGATTTATTCGTGATGTGACCGGGGTTCTCTGAACCAGATCCCAGTGGCAGGCTACTCAGTTTTTACTTCTGAGTGCTGCCACACTCAAAACTAGAAAGGCCTGTAAAACAGCTGCAAAACTAACCATCACTACTACACTCTAACGAAATTACGTACAAAACATCCCACTGTTATGCTTGTGAATTTGCTATATAAAGAAATTCATAAAGCACACATGCAGAATTTGAATTTCTCTTATGGAATTCATCTTGTCTCTGCTTTAGTTACTGCCATGATGATAGCAAGAGATGAGCCCAAATCCAAGCTACAAACGGTCTCAGAAACTACTTCCATATTTTCAGACAACTTACAATTCAAACTGGCATTGGTCTCCTCTGTGCTCTGAATGTTTAGCTGTTATTTCATTATTTGGGTTTGCTGTTCTCATCTTTCAAACTTAGTTTCAGGTCTCCCAAATACACCACACTGGGTGTGAGGCCACAATACACATCTTAATTTTGTTCTCTTGTGAAAATTACTGAGGTCTTGACCTCAGTGTTCTTTAATGGGGCCACTGTGGATATGTTTGCATATTGACCTTTTAGCCTTCATTCAGGGTATCAGCTCTTTCTCTTTCTTCCCTATGAAATAATGAATTGAAATGTTGCTGTTCTACATTCTCATTTAATGAGAATTTAGACTGATCACCAGACTACATGATTTTGGGACTGCTTAAACACTTGTCTCTTTGACTTTCGCTGCTTGATGCAGAGGTCATGGAGAATAAGGAAAATAATGGCTCTCTGGCATACATAGTGTGGCGGACGAGGACGAGGAGTTCAGTCCTCTGCTAAGTGTCATCCTGTCACTAATGCCTGTATGTGTCTCTCTCCTTCATGTGGGTTTATCCCCTCCATTTACAGAGAAAGCAGCCGCAGCATTCTGCTGAAATAGGTAAGTAATTTAAACACGGTGCCAGTGCTGAGAGTTGAAGCTTGAGATCTTGATTTCACTGCTTCATGTCATGGGTGGTGGCATGTTCACCACTCTTGGAGACTCACACTCTCAGAGACTGTTGTGGTGCCATCCATGGGTTTGATCTGTGGAGATCAGTGTTTGCCACTGCAGAAAGAATCCTGCAAAACATATTCCAGTACCTTGCAACAACTTTCCTGTTCACTGTCCATTTTTCATCATTTAGGTAGTTTAAAAAAATATACTGAACAATCTTAGAAGTGTGAACCCATTCTCCTAAGATGTTGCTACATTGAAGACCACCACCATAAGCTCCATGAGTCCGTGCTGACGCCTAGACATGGTTTAAAAGCAGCGGGACATACAGTAATACAACCATGGATCTGCAATGGCTGCTGATGAAGTTTTAATGCACTTTTTGTGCTGTCATGGTTGTATAAACCTTTTTTTTCCCTCCCACAAGATATTTTTTAACACTGCTGAATGCAGTATTCATTTTTTGTTTAGTGGCCTGTGCTACACTGAGTGAAAATATGTCATATTACTTTAATACTTATTAACAGTAAACCATACTGTCTTATTTTAAATCATGCAGGCATTTATTTGTGCGTTCACAGTTGGAAACCTTCATAGTGCGACACAGAAATGTTTTTTCTGTGGTTGGGCACAGCAAGAGGCGACACGGCATAGGAGCTGGTGTCCTGCAGCCCAGTTTGGGCCTAAACAGGGGTTAGCTGAGAACTGCTGTTCCTGTTCTCCCCCCAGGTTTCAATTGCACACAAGGAGTTTGGGTTTCTAATGGTTGTTCAGTTCAGAAAGACAAATTAAACTTCATTGGTCATCTGACACTGCAAGCAGTGTAAAAAATCACACACTTTATTAACATAAGTGTCTTCTACACTATGGTGACAGGTTTCTCCCCAGAAATGTGTATTAAATTGGCTCGTTGAACTAATTTGTTGGGCATGAACTTTGTTGTCTCACTTGTTCATCAGCTTTAGGTCATTGTAAAGCTTTTGTGCTGAACATTGTTGTATTTTCCCAGTATTCACCAAAGGGACATCTATACAGACCCTGCCCTCTCTCAGCAAACAGCTGAAGGTTGTCACAGAGTGTGTCATTGGTAAGCAGACAGGCTATGTCCCTCACATACATCTACTTTACCTCCATGCCTTCCTATATGGAATACAGTTCTTGTATGCATGACTCATAACCATCATGTCTACAGGTCTTCAGTATGTGTGGGAGTACCGCAGCCCCAGTAAATCTGTCCCACCACACTACCAGTGCAAGCTCTGCACCGTCTCCCGCTTGCAGCATGATATGCTCGCCCATGTGAAAGGCTGGAAGCACAGCTTCAGATACCTGGTGAGTGTTGCTGGTTTCTTAATCCGCCTCAAAGGCGTCATGTGATGAGGTTACTTGAAATATTTCTCTGCGGTGTATGCACAGAAAAAGATCCACCCTGACAAGGTTACCCATGAAGAGGAGGAGGCCGTCAAAGACCCTGCTGTAAGGAAGGCAATTAAAGAAATTGCAGCGGAGGTGGAGAAGACAGAGGGGAGGGGACAACTCAAGGTGAGTGTCAGATGCATATCACAGCAGCAGTTGCACAGAAGTCTAGTCTACTGTGTCAAAAAAATATTGTGATGTTGGCAGTTTTCTGCTTATAATGATCATGGGAAATAAATGTCTGTGTTAAAGGGATAGTTCAGATCTTTTGAAGTGGGGCTGTATGGGGTTCTTACATAGTCAGTGTATGGCATACAGTAGAGTTTATCAGAGGACAAACAAGGACAAAAGAACAAAAAAAAACAGTAACGTCAGCAACCCCACAGATAAAAAAAAAATATTCTGGGAAAAAGCCAGATAAGCCTGTTTTTTTTTTTGTTTTTTTTTAACCCAAGCCTTTGCTGTCACATTGAAATGAATGAGGAGACAGTGGTGTGTTTGAGGCAGTCAGCCTTCCTAAAGATTCTTATATTCAAGTTATAAAAATCAATCATGTTTATATTTTAGCAGTGTACTTATTTTATACATCTTACATTTTACATGATTTTGGATTTGACAATTTTCTGTTCCTATTTTGGCTTTCAGGTGATTCTTAAGGAACCCTTTGAAGTACCTGCTTTTAAAGGGCTCCGTAAGTTACACTGCCATGAATTAATGTAAAGGATTTTTTTGTTTTTTAGTAACCTGAGTTGTTAATGTCTCTCATGTTCTTTCTTCTCTCACAGGTACCGCTGCTCCTAAATTTATACCTCCACCAGCACCAGTGATGGGACCAAAGGGACCACCCTTTGGTGAGTTATTAGCTGCATTTAGACCCAGAGTTCCCAGGAATTTTAGTCCAAGGGAAAACTTTTCAAGAAACTTAAAGGGGGAAAAAATAGACCTTAAGGTTTTGTGTCGGTGCAATGGAATTTACTGCTGCATAGCATTGCTGCAGGTTGGATGTAATGAGTGAAATGCAGAGGAGGAAAATGAAAACAAGAGCGTCTGTCTCCTCAGTAAATCATGGTCAAGTGCTTGATGACTACTTATTTAAACTCTGGAAGTTTGAAGATATTCTATTCCTCTCATTCACAGGCTTTCTCACAGCACAGCAAAGTCTCTTTCTCTGTCTTTTTTATCAAAGAAATCATCTCATCTCATCTCATATCATGTCATCTTAAAATGTTCCAAAATCAATACTAGAGTACGTCCTTGTTACCTCCGCCAAGGAGGTTATGTTTTCACCGGCGTTGGTCTGTTTGTCTGTTTGTTTGTCTGCAAAATAACTCAAAAAGTTATGAACGGATTTTGATGAAATTTTCAGGAAAGGTGGAAAATGGGACAAGGAACAGATGATAAAATTTTGGTGGTGATCGGTTGAAGCAAATTGGATAAAATAATAAATGAAGTCTATCGTCTGACAGCCTCAGCAGCAATTCCAATTTCTAATGAGACGGTGAAAATAGTGCCATCTGGTGGCCGGAAAGCACGTCTCGTTCTACTTGCTAAATATTGTTGTAATTCTCAAGTTGAAATTAATGTTCTGTGTTGGAAAAATATAAAAAAACATTATATTCTGTGTTGGTACAAAATAAAAACGAAATAAATACACCATAGTGTCTCCATGGTGAAGGCATATATAACCTAATAATGATAGTGATGCAAATAACCTAGTTGTGATGCAGGCTGCAAAATCTGATGCAGAGGGGGAGGGAATATCACCTACTTGGCAGAGGTCTGCACTCTCTGAGTGCTTTTCTAGTTTTATAAATTACACCGTATGAGTTGAAGTAGCGATCAGAGACTTTGGATGTATACATTTTTATCATTGAATCATAATCTGTGTAATACTGTGCATGTATGCCTTTTTTTTCTATTGATTTCCTCACTGTGTATTTAAATGTTACAGGTCTTTCAGGTCCCAGGTTCTCTGACTCGAGGTATCCAGGTGAGTTTCCTCCTCCAGTTGGTCCTCTCTCTGACTATCCAGTGGAAGACTATCCAGGCGGAGACTATCCAGGCGGAGACTATCCAGGTGGAGACTATCCAGGTGGAGACTATCCAGGCGGAGACTATCCTGTAGGAGACTATCCTGCGGGAGACTCCCAGTGGGAGTCCAGCTTGGGAGGCTACTCAACCAGGCGAGATTCCCTGGACTCCGGTATGAGTCGAGGACCTTTCCCAGACAGTATGGGTCCTCCTCGCCCAGCTGGGATTGGAGATAGTTATGGATCGGGTGGTGGAAGGAGTGGACTACTGGACGACCGCCCAGGCAGAAGGTATCCTGATGAGTACCGGGGCAGCCAAATGGGGAGTAGCTTAATGAACAAGCCACTCGAGAGGCCAGGCTTAATGGGAGCAAGTCCAGAAAGTGGCAACCTTCCTAATACTCTACTCACTTACCTGGTATGTATCTCGTTTCTCACAATAGGTTCCTCCCCATCTTAACAATGGTGTGATTTGAATTGTATTCAACCGTACAGTAAATTCTCAAAATGTATTTTTAGGATACATTCCGGATAGAGAACGAGAATGACGCACAGCTGGTGCTGAAGGTGACACAGAAACTAACAGATGTGCTGATGGAGTACAGACTGAGGAGCGTGTCGTCCGTAAGGAGCTTGTTTTTACTCTTCGATTGAAAACCAATCATTAAAGGTGGAGTCTGTGACCCTGGAGAAAGAGTATTGATCTTTGAACTCAATATCTAATCCAATACACGTCTCCCATCTCTAGGGTTGGGTACCCAACTCAGGACTTTCAAGGGTGCCGACAGAATTACATCATTACTACGGTGTTTCCGCTTCACGTAAAATCCACTGGTGCCAAATATTGGTACCCCAGAGTGCATCTGAGTGAGAACATTAGGCCAGCCACAGAGCTGCAAGGCTAGCAACAGTGCTCTGCAGAGCTGCTGGGTTCAAAGTTAGACAGGAGGTAGGAGCACCCAAAAGCCAGCAACAGAGCTCTGCAGCCACTCTGATAGTTTTGCCGTCTGGTCTGTTTTCGTTTCTGAATTATTTAAGTAATAGCCTACTATCACTGCCAGACGAGCAGACACACATACACAAGTAAACAGAGACAGAAGATTGGCTCTGTGTGATTAGAAAAGAGCCAAGATCAGAATTGCCTTTTAGTCTACTATCTCACCCCTGCAGCTTGTTCAAAAATTAAGTTTTTGTAATTACAGGGAAAGTTAAGTACAGAGAATACGTACTGTTGGGCACAGCTACCAGAAGAGATACAGGCATCGATTCAAATATAAACCATACCCAACCCTTTCTCCTGCTAAATGCTCTGTCCTCATTTCCTCCCTAGGGTTCTAGTCTGAACAGCTTCTCATTGAGCTCCACAGGTCTCTCCTCTACAACCCCCAGCCTGCCACGCAGTAGCGACCGATTCTCAAGTAGTCTCTCAGGTATGTAAGCACCAAGGTTACGTTCACATTACAGGCTAATTTGGCCCTACACTCATGTGACAGATCCGATTCTGTTTTCCAATCAGATCTCGGTCACTTTAATATTTGGTCCTAAATTTGATACATATCCGATCACTGGTCATTCTTCACTGCACAGGAGCAGATTACTCACCATACAGTGTCGGCGTTCCTTTAAAACTACAGAAGGCTGCCGCAGCTGTACTGCTGCTGCAGTAGGCTGCCCCAGTTGCAAGCCAATAGAGTGACTACCAGAAGTTTTCTGACGGGGACAGCTTGCCTACATGCGGTGATAGCATTGTTGAGAAGCTGACAGAGATACTTCAACATAGCCTTTGACATCCTAAAGTTTGGAAGAAGTGTTTCTTCGTGAAACCCTCCACATTGCGACCCCACCACTTCTTGTTCCTCTCCTTTCCGCATCCACACGTCTCTCTCCAAACGACTACCAGCAGTTGCTTTCTAATAGAGCTAGTGGACTGAAAGCCCAGTTGTATGACCACCTGTTATCCCGAAAGCAAATGCCCGTTGCTCTTCGGGGCCAATTCTCTGAGATTACAAACAGAAGCACATGGCTAATTATTATGCAGAATGACAGTATTGGAACTTCCTACTATGGAAGTCCCACGAAGGGCCCGGAGCTACGAGGCTGGCAGCAGTGCTCTGCAGCGCAGGCAGGTTCAACTTTGGACAGGAGGTGGGAGCGAGATAAAGCTTGACTCATGCATTCATCTGTTACCAAAATGCTTGTTAAGGAATTGTGCCGTTTTTTGTTGTTGTTCCAAAGCACATGTGAGTGACATTATTGGTTGCATGTAAGCCATTTCAGGGCAGAGATCTGTTCATACTGATGCCATATATGGGCCCAGACAGAAAGATTAGATCCGGGATAATTGGAACTGAGCATTTAGCCCTCTGTGAACGCAGCCCGTGCCTCCTTTCAACACAGCCTCGACTCAAATACTGAGTCGTGTTGACTAGGAGACACTAAAGAAATGCCCGTTGCTCATATTTGAAACATGGAAATCAAATGTGAGTGGAGCATCCTTTTTTTGTTTTGTCCTTTTTAATGAGTCTGGCATGTTGTCTCTCTGCAGGTCCATCCAGATACTCAAGTGGTCCACCGAGGTATTACAAGTAACAATCCCAAGAAGCAACGCCTCGATCTTCTCATCTCTCTTGTTCTGTGTGCATTAGTCGTGACGGTCCAGGAGTTGAAAACTTTGATTTTGTGTAAATGTTTATGCTTTTAGGCATGTTGCTACAAAGTAGTCTGATTTTTTTTTTTTTTTTTTTTTAAACGTTTTTACCTTTTCAGAAGATGGTCTGATTTGTCGGTTTACCACAAAATCACACATGCATGTTTTCAGCAGCTTTAACTGTACTTGAGTGTATGACCATTGATCTTTTCCCAAGGCAGTGTTCTATTAAAAGTAATTGGAAAAAAAGACCTGTTTTGAAATTGATTTATTCAAGCTTTTTCCTTTTGAAACGTTCCTCAATTTATGTGCTACATGGACAATGATGGGGGCGCTCCAATAGCTTCTGAATGTAGTCCCACTGAAGTGCTTGAGACACTTAGCCTCTCCTGCTGGAACATGTTTCAGTGAACGCATTAAATCAAACAAAAATTTTAAGCATCCCAAGATAACGTTATAAAGCATACCTGTGTATATCCTCAAAGTGTAGATGAGGTTGATTACTTTCCATTATCATAAATGTCTGCAGCATAAAAGCACCCAGCTGTTTCAAAGTGGATCCCGTTCCAACGTTGCAGATTCACACAAGCACATCACTTTAGTGTTTCTTAGGTTAATAAATGGGCCATGAAAACGGTATTAAAAAAAGTTTATTTTCAAATGTCTGGAATGTACAAAGGTGTAATATAAAGTAAAGTGTAACAGTGAGATGTTAAGCATGACATTTAATAAGTAGAAAACTGAAATTTAAGCAGATGGATGCAATCAAGCAGATTTAAAGTTGGAAAACCAACTTGGTAGAAAAGAAGCAGTCTCTAACGTGGTTGTGTGCATTCGAGCATTGATATTCAACGTCCTCAAGCATTTCTTTGCAAGATGTCCTCCATCTGCTTCACGTTTATGCGGGTAAGAAGCACTTTTGTCCCCAGGAAGTCCTGACCGTGCAGCTTCTGAGCAAGTGCAGCGAGTTTCTGTGACTTAAACTGGACCACGGCCTCACCGATACCCTTGCCATCACCGTCATGCAGTAAGACGATGCTGTCCATCCTCACTTTGTACTTGAAGAAAAGACTTTTAATGTGACTTTTCATCACATCTGCTGGCATGTTTCTGACAAACAAGCATGTCTGGGCTGCCGGGTCCGGGTTCACGCTTGGTGCTTCTTCTGGTGTCACACCTGGATTTAATTTCCTCTTTCGATTTGGTTTCTTCATTGTGTCTGTCTTTGGACAAGGCTTAAGACTCCTGTAATGGCTTTTGGCCATCATGTCCCTCATTATCATTCTAGTGGTTGATGAGACCTCAATGGCATCAGAGCCCACATGGCAGCCGCTGAGGTTCAGTGCATAGTTGTAATCCTCGGTGCGGTTAAAAATAAGAAAAGCAGTGTCCGTTCTGTTACCTTCTTTGTCGAGCAGATGTAGCACATTTTTGTGTGCAATGTTTGGACACCCAAACAATTCTTTTATTTCAGTCTTGGTCATCCCTTTGGGCAGATTCCTGACCATGACAGTGTGCTCCTCAGTTGGAGATATGGTGGTTGTTGAGTCATTGTCAGGTCTTGGCTTTTTTGGTGACACAGATGGCGACTTATTGACAGATTTCCTCTTTATCTGCAACGCAGAAGCATTTCTGTGTTTGTGGTTTGCAGTTTCCCTCAGAGGATTCTGCTTGGGTTTCACCCCAACATCCAAAGCAGTTTCACATTCTTGCACAGCACTGGTCCACATCTTCTCAGTTGCTCCACGTACCTCCACACAGAAGGGCCCCAGTGACTGCTGGTTGAAGAGAAGAGCTTTACTTGCATCCTGCATGCTGGCAAACTTCACCAGACAGCCACGGCTGCGTCCCAGCTCTACATTCACGATGGCTTCCTGCACAGACAACCCTTTGAAAAAATGGCAGATGACTTCTTTTGAAGCAGAGGATGGCAGACCAAAGAGCCTGACGTAGCCTGGGCTTGGGTCCAGAGTTTGCTCTGGCGAACTCACCTCGTCAAACTCAGCTGTGTTGTCAGCTCTGGGGAAATCAAGTCTTGGCAATGCCTCATTGTTTTCACCCGTAAGGGATGACTGGAGACCTTGAAGGACAGTACACACCCCCAGAAGAAAGGCAGTATTGGAATCAAGTGAGTGTGCATTTGAAGGTTGTAAATTTGCAATATGCAGATTTGCAGTCCTTGGATCCAGCGGCTGAGCAGTAGGTGGTTTCACATTTGCAGTGTTGGGTTTCAAATGTGGCACATCTGCATCTGGAGAGGTTTCAGGTGTCTTAACAGTGGCCTGCGTGGGGGAGGGTTTCTTTTTCTTCTTCTTCAACAATATGTTGAGTTTTTCCTCCAGCTCTGCCATGCTGCTTATGTGCAGGGACACCACAGACCCTTTGAGGAAATTTCCACTGTACCGCATGGCAAGCTGGGCATCTCTTTCAGAGGTGAATGCAATAAAAGCTTCTCTGAGACTTCCTCCCACGATGTACACTCCTCCATCAGGTATGTGAAGATGTCCAAAGAATTTCCTAATATCTTCAGTGCCTGCCTTCACATCGAGGCCTTGCAGTCTCAGTATGATGGTCATTTTGTCACACCAGACCACGTGGCATCTGCAAATTAAGACAACAGTGGTGAGAAATACAAAACTAATGCGACAAATGTTACACGTTGCGTTTTTTTAATAAAAAAAAACACGTGCGTCACAGGAGCACTGAAGGGGAAAAGAGAAAATACTGAGTAACAGTTTCTCTGTCTCCATGACACGCGCATGAATACTCACCACACCACACGTAGGTACAATGTAACGTTATAAATGTTAATATACGTTGTCTGCTAGCGGTGTTGTTGCCGTAGTTCCGTCTACATTTGTGAACACGCTGGAATGTGGTCTCCCCCTGCTCCCCGCGCTGCTTAAGAATGCAGTCTTTCTCTCCCTTCGCTTTCATTGGCTCTGGAGTGCGTGTGACGCGCAGTACCGCCACCTACCGGGCTGGAGTGTGAGCTACAGTCAGGACAACGCCTCTACAGCAGGGGTGTTGAACTCATTTTAGTTTAGGGGCCACATACAGTCCAGTAGAGGTGTGCCACATCATCTCGTTCTCAATAATACAGGTATGATTTTTAATATGAAGGCGAAGGCGAAAGTATCACCGACTCAGCAGCGGTTCCATAAAGAGGAGCAGCTTCAGTAGTGTAAAATAAACCGTGGCGTCCTGGATGTCTTATGAACAGCCCCGGACTTCTCAGGCTCTTTTAGTGACTTACTGCTCAGAGGGAACTCAGTCAGCGGCTCCTCTGGCAGCAGCACAGCATCTCTCCTTCTCTTCTCGCCGTCCACACAGGAGTCGGTGTTATCAAGTGATTTTGTCAGAAACGTTTGGTAATATAAACCTATGTGACGCTCACAGCTCGACAAAAAACTCCATATATGTGAATATGTGATAGTTGTGGTATCATAACAGCCTGTCACAGGTTACAGCGTGATGATTAGAGGAGAAATGGCAGAGCATAAAGGTCCAGGTGGAAAAAAAAAACTCAGTCATTTAGGATTTTGCTAAAAGAAGGAAATCACCTGTTGATTTATATATATATATATATATATATATATATATATATGGATCCCAGGGTACATTTTTTATATTTGGGAGCTGTTTAAATGTGTAATTTGTGGTAGATTTTAATTTGTTGAGCTATTAATATTGTAACAGAATCTGAATCTCACTCTGAGTTACTGTTGTTCACAAACTAAAGAAATGAGAGATCATTTTTGTTTAGTTTTTACTGAATATTTGAAGGCAAACTGTTAACATGTAAAACTATATCACTTATTTTGATGCAATACTGTTTTCTTAAATCTATATTAAAATAATTAAGAATTGTGAAGAGTATCGTGAAATATCATGATATTATTTTAGGGCCATATCGTCCACCCCAATAGCCCAGTTTGATCTCCAGTGGGCCAGACCAGGAAAACCATTATATAATAACCTTTGAATAACAACCTCTTCAAATGTTTGCCTTATTTTACTATAAAGAAGTACATTCTGAAAATGTTCATCCATTTATAAAACAAATGATGAACAGCTGTGATATCCTTGAAACTTTGTGCAAATTCAACAGTATGTCTCAGTTTGTCCACATTCAGTCAGTCTACCTCTCACTTTTCATTACATGTGACTTTTCATGGAAGCAAATAATAACCTGGGCTAATATTGAAGTTTTAGGGGTATATATCTGTTTTACATTATAATGTGATGTCACTTGTGTGTCCCACAGAAGAGTAGCCGCTTCCTTGGCAGTGGCTAATGGGGACTTTGGTGGAATTTGGTGGAATTTGGTGGATTTTGTCTTCTTCATGCATATGCTTATATTGTTTCATTCTTCCTATGTCTTTGTAAGTGTGTGACCTTTGCATTCCCCTTTTGTAAACATCTGTCGTTACTTGACATCGTGAAGAGATTTACATTCTCTATAATCTCACCTTCAGAAACAGTCCATTGACTGTCTAACAGATACAGCCGATCACCTAACATGTTATATACTAGACTGCAGCAGGTATGTTCCTCTGATGTAACCAGGAGAACATAATTAAATCAGGAAGGAACAATTGATTTCTCATCATCTTGTCGTCTGAGTGTAGGTATAAAGATGCCCTCTATTCACTGTTCTGGGCACAAACTCTGAGCGCTGAGCCTGAGGTTGCGCCTTCTCTATGGAGAATAAACTCTCGTGCATGAAGCTATTCAGTCTTGTTTGTTGACTCCCAAGCAGATCGGGTAAAAATTGCCACGACATACACAATACAGAATCTATTGTCTCCTGTTTGTGATAGCACAGACATATTTGTTTTCATAGCCTATATTTTACTGAACTGCCTTTTGTCCACTGTTTAAACTGATGAAAAGCCATCACATCATATTCTACGCATCTCTCCAGCTCCATTTTTTAAGCATTTCTCCTCCACGAAAAAATCAGTCTGCAGTCCCAAAACAACCAACCGTCGGATGAAATAAAAATGTTATCTGCAAAAAAGAAAATCTTCCGTCCGAAAAAAGGAAAGTGACCAAAATCTTTCACCATCAAAAGCCACAATTCTTCAGCCAACAACTGACCACAATGATCAGGCAAAAACAGGACTAAGGTAAAATGATCCAAAGCATTTAGCAATCAACATGTGCTCATTTTACTTGGCCTCACTCAGGCCCATGGGCTGCTTTCCTCTGTGTGGCTTCCTTGTTCTTGCCCTCAGCAGTCGAAGATCTACACACTGACAGAAACAGTCCAACTGGCTTTGTGAGGTTTCTAAAACACCTTCTCATCTGCCTCATTCCCTTAAGATAATTCCACTTAAATGTTTACATTTTAAAATCTTACCTACTTAATCTCACCTAGGTGTCTCTCTGTGTCTCTCTGTCTTGAGGACTATGCAAAGATATGGCCGATCTCTGTCACAAGGAAGTGAAGAAGACAAAGCTGCACCGCTGTAATTTCCTGCCAAAAGTCCCTCATGACTCATAAGCAGTTGTTATATAACAGAGCATTCTCCAGTCAAACAGCCCAGTATAAAAACCTTGCTCCCCTACGTGGGTTATTTACTACCCTCATAAAAACCTGTTTGACTAGGACAACCTTTATGGTGTGTTATGTATTACACACCTATAATTCTTTGATTTACGTAAAAGCACAATACTTCTTTGTGAAACTGTCTTAATTATATACTTGTAATTCTAACTGTTAAGTCTAAACACTGTAACTGGTGCAATTATTTAACTGTGCAACATTTTCTCAGTATCCTTCATTATTCTTACCAACACCACTCTTGAATGTATATTTAACATGTGATGCACATATTGTATATAATTCTTATTCTTATTCTTATTTATGTATATATTGTGTTCTACGTTGTAGCATAATACTCATAATTTATATTTCTGAAACTTTACAGAACTTTACATACTAGTTTTATACTTCATAATGTAGCATAAGCACACATTTTCATATTTTTTTTACACACTTTATTTATACATATTTTATGTTTTTTAATATTTTACATACTAATGTTAGACATTCTAGTACAATTTATATATCTTTATTATTATTATTTTAATATTTTTAGATATTTAGTTATTTCTACTTTCTATAATTCTCTGTGTTTTACATCAGGGAGACTGTGAAGTATCACAAATTCCCCTCAGGAATCAATAAAGTGTTTCTGATTATGATTTCTGATCTTAATTATTTTGTATTTATATGTGGATAAACTTTTGCAGCTTTCCCTTAGCTTTAAACAAAAATTGGTGCATTTTATCAAACATTATATTGCCTGTGCTATGAGATTGACCTCTTTCATGGCAGAAATTTTGACAGGCCACAGTAGGAAAAGCACAGATGTATTTATTAACATTAGTATTTGCTGCATTCCACGAAGGGGAGGCCCTGGTATTGTGCATGCTGACTCACTGGTATCGCCTACTGGGACACTGAATGGAACTGAGCCACTATTAATGTCTGCTTGAGTCAAAATGTCTGCTGTACAAAATTATAAATTAATTCATTTAAATTAATTTCGACTTGAGTGTCTCTGATTGTATTTATTTTTTCAGTTCCTGACAAAATACAAAAAATAATTTCAATTGTGTCTCGACAAGGCCCTAAGTTTAAAACACATATTGTGCAGTGAGACTGGACTTTTAAAAGATGTACAAAACATCTGCTATACAGGTGATAGTTTTGCTAATATTGACCTATGATGCCTTCTGTCTCTTACGTCGATCTTCATGTGAAGCATAGAAGTATCTTATTGTGAAGCAGTTTGTGCTGCATTTCTTGAAAGGTGATAAGTAAATAAAGCTTCTGATTATTATATTACATTGATAATGACCTTTTATGTATTTATGCGATTATTTATAACTAAATATAATTGTACATTAATTCTCCTTGCTTTAAAGCTTTATAAATAAACAGAATTACAAGTATAATGAAGTTTTATTACTTTTTTTTCTGTGACGCACCTATGAATTCGGTCAAACGTCATCACGCTGGGTGAATGGCATTGTGGGTAAAAAGGAAGACCGTTGTTTACCATGGCGACGGAGACGCCACCGTCTGCTGTTCACAGATACAAAGTGCCCCTAACGTTATTGCTGTTAATATACACAGATGTTTTTTATTGCCAGCAGTTTGTCATCCCGTATAAAACTCCTTCTGACTGTAGCGCGGAGGAATTTTTCGATATCTCGAGTCTGTCGTGTGTGAGCTGCGGTTCAAACCAGCGACGGAGCACAACAGGTCGGTTACCATCACACCGCATCACAAAAACTGTTTCACCGACGACTCTGTGCGAAGAAAAAAGTGTTAATAGACGTACCTTAAATCAAATAACTCTAACTGTGAGGCGGTTAACCTCCCACGACGGAAAGAAACCACAATGAGCTGGGTAATAGTTAGCTAGGTGCTAAAGGCTAGCTAAGATATTAAAAATCAATGAAGAGTTTAGCTAACATGACTGTTGGGAACTCTTAAAGGAGCAGTCCACTTAAAAACAATGCGCAGTGAGCTGTGTGGATTAATATGGAATAAAGTTAGTACCTGCAAATACAGACAGCAGTTAGGTCTGGGTAATGTGGCTTATAACATTACATATATACTGAACAAACATGTAAACGCAACACTTTTGTTTTTGCTCCCATTTTCACGGGTTTCAGTTAAAGATCTAAGACTTTCTTTTTAATGCACGCCATACGTAACATATTTTTTAAATGCAGATTTTTTAAATCCATGGTAGTGAGCACTTTTCCAGCCTGACTGGTGTGGCATATCAAGATGTCGACGAAACAGCATCATGACTACACAGGTGTGCCTTGGGGTGGTCACAATAATAGGCCAAACCCGTAAATGTAGAGCTTGCTGGAGCATTTTATTACTTCTTATCCCTGTAACATTCTTGAAATGGCTCAGGAGGAGTGGAGCTAAACATCTATTCAAAGGCAGTCAGATTATGTAGAAGTAGTTAAGTTGAAATCCTTACTTTATTTTAACAACATGCCATTTATTTTCCAGAACAGATTAATCTGTGATATTTAGGAGATTAGGAGTAAAATGTTTCTCTTGTTTAGACAAAAATGGTCCATTTATACATGGTTTAAAACAAAACTAAGAACTTGTTGTCTTTTTGTCTTATATGAAGTGTAATCGAAACAAAAGACAAAGAACGTGCCTTTGTGGTAGCTGCTCCAAAGCTCTGGAAGAGCCTTCCAATCTTAATCAAATGCTCCCCCTCCACTGACACTTTTAAGACAATTCTTAAAATGTACGTTTTCAATGGCCAAAAGTTGTTTGTAGTGGTTTCAATATTTTAGTATTTTATAAACTTTATAATGTATGTAATTGTTCTCACTGTTTTTATTGTGTTTTATATTTCTGTTCATTTTATATTGCTGTATCATTGTGTGTCATTTTTTTAAATTTGTGCAGCACTTTGGTCACTGTGGTTGTTTTTAAATTTAATATACAGTACAGGCCAAAAGTTTGGACACACCTTCTCATTCAATGCGTTTTCTTTATTTTCATGACTATTTACATTGTAGATTCTCACTGAAGGCATCAAAACTATGAATGAACACATGTGGAGTTATGTACTTAACAAAAAGGTGAAATAACTGAAAACATGTTTTATATTCTAGTTTCTTCAAAATAGCCACCCTTTGCTCTGATTACTGCTTTGCACACTCTTGGCATTCTCTCCATGAGCTTCAAGAGGTAGTCACCTGAAATGGTTTCCACTTCACAGGTGTGCCTTATCAGGGTTAATTAGTGGAATTTCTTGCTTTATCAATGGGGTTGGGACCATCAGTTGTGTTGTGCACAAGTCAGGTTAATACACAGCCGACAGCCCTATTGGACAACTGTTAAAATTCATATTATGGCAAGAACCAATCAGCTAACTAAAGAAAAACGAGTGGCCATCATTGCTTTAAGAAATGAAGGTCAGTCAGTCCGGAAAATTGCAAAAACTTTAAATGTGTCCCCAAGTGGAGTCGCAAAAACCATCAAGCGCTACAACGAAACTGGCACACATGAGGACCGACCCAGGAAAGGAAGACCAAGAGTCACCTCTGCTTCTGAGGATAAGTTCATCCGAGTCACCAGCCTCAGAAATCGCAAGTTAACAGCAGCTCAGATCAGAGACCAGATGAATGCCACACAGAGTTCTAGCAGCAGACCCATCTCTAGAACAAGTGTTAAGAGGAGACTGCGCGAATCAGGCCTTCATGGTCAAATAGCTGCTAGGAAACCACTGCTAAGGAGAGGCAACAAGCAGAAGAGATTTGTTTGGGCCACGAAACACAAGGAATGGACATTAGACCAGTGGAAATCTGTGCTTTGGTCTGATGAGTCCAAATTTGAGATCTTTGGTTCCAACCGCCGTGTCTTTGTGAGACGCAGAAAAGGTGAACGGATGGATTCCACATGCCTGGTTCCCACTGTGAAGCATGGAGGAGGAGGTGTGATGGTGTGGGGGTGTTTTGCTGGTGACACTGTTGGGGATTTATTCAAAATTGAAGGCACACTGAACCAGCATGGCTACCACAGCATCCTGCAGCGACATGCCATCCCATCCGGTTTGCGTTTAGTTGGACGATCATTTATTTTTCAACAGGACAATGACCCCAAACACACCTCCAGGCTGTGTAAGGGCTATTTGACCAAGAAGGAGAGTGATGGAGTGCTGCGGCAGATGACCTGGCCTCCACAGTCACCGGACCTGAACCCAATGGAGATGGTTTGGGGTGAGCTGGACCGCAGAGTGAAGGCAAAGGGGCCAACAAGTGCTAAACACCTCTGGGAACTCCTTCAAGACTGTTGGAAAACCATTTCAGGTGACTACCTCTTGAAGCTCATGGAGAGAATGCCAAGAGTGTGCAAAGCAGTAATCAGAGCAAAGGGTGGCTATTTTGAAGAAACTAGAATATAAAACATGTTTTCAGTTATTTCACCTTTTTTTGTTAAGTACATAACTCCACATGTGTTCATTCATAGTTTTGATGCCTTCAGTGAGAATCTACAATGTAAATAGTCATGAAAATAAAGAAAATGCATTGAATGAGAAGGTGTGTCCAAACTTTTGGCCTGTACTGTATATTCATTCATTTATTTTCTGTAACTGCTTATGATGTTAGGAGTCTCGGGGGGCTGGAGCCTATCCCAGCTGACTTTGGGCAACAGGCGGGGTACACCCTGGACAGGTTGCCAGAGACATTCACACTCACACCTACAGGCAATTCAGAGTCACCAATTAACCTAACGTGCATGTCTTTGGTGGGAGTAAGCCAGAGAAAACCCACGCTGATATGAGAACATACAAACTCCCCCACCCTGGGTTCGAAGGTGACAGTGCTAACCACTGCACCACCGTGCACCACAGAAACTCAGAATGGACAAACCCAACACTGGCTCTGGCATTTCTGTGTCGACCACTGAAGTCTGCAGCCACTCTGTGACAAGCAGATTCGGAAAAATACAGATTTTTTTTTTTTAATGTGAAACTGCTTTATTCAGTTTTTGCACTGGTTTTGTTCTGACCTCTGCGGATAATTTGTTCCCAGTCAAAACCTTTGAAATGTCTGGATCTTAAGTTACTAGAGAAAAAAGGTGAGCACACATAAGCATGTGGTGGGCAAGCTGCCCGTCTTGGTTCCTAATAAAAACCTCCTGAACAATAAACACTGAAGGATTTCTAATCAGGAGAAGTTTCAGCTGGTTGCAACAATCTCAAATCCTCAATGTGCAATGCCACTATATCTCTCTAAATCTGAGCCTTCAATCGGTGATAAATAGTTTCCCCTAATACATTGGACTTTTTTTATGCATTTTGCCTTTGATGGACAGGACAGGTGGGTGTGGGGAGGATGGCAGCATGCAGGAGGGGGCCATAGGCTGGATTCGAACCCAGGCCGCTGCGGCAACAGCCTTGTACATGGGGCGCCTGCTCTACCACTAAGCCACCAGTGCCCCACAGTGGACTTTTTTATGCTATTGAAGGTGTTTGTGTGTGACCAGTCAAGATTAAATAAATGAGTTTCAAGGCCCTAGTGAGGATCGAACTCACGACCCCTGGTTTACAAGACCAGTGCTCTAACCACTGAGCTATAGAGCCTTTGTTATATATTTCACATCAAGTATGATTATTGAGACTACACCTTGAACAATCATGGGTGTGGGCCCTGACGAGATCAACCAGTTACAGGAGTGTCCTGAGCTTTGTTACGCAGCACCAGCTGATTGAAGGTGGACACTGTTCAATGATGAGATCTAAATATAGATATCTTCAAACCATTTTCCTTTACCATCTTGAAGGAAACTACAGTGAGACAAGGGCGTTCATTTCAGGGCTCTTAGTCTCAGCTGCTCCTGGACATGCTTTTTTTTTTTTTTTTCAAAATGAAAGTCTGTGAAGTAAACACCTACATCCTCAGAGGGAATAAACCTTGAGCTGATTGCCTCAGACAGTATAGAGATGTTGGAAAGCACTGGGAGATGGACTAATGTGATGTAGTCACAGGTCTTTTCATGGGATTTGTTCTATATAAATAAACTTGATTTGATATATATGTGCTCAGTTGTGTTCAGGAACATTACCATTAGCTTTAGAGACTGGACAGTCTAACACCACCCCAGAGGACAGAATTTGTTTGTGTAATTTAAGTGAAGTTGAGAATGAGGTTCACTTCCTGTCTACTGTCCCGTACATGAGCACATAGGGATGTACTTTTTTAATAAAATGACCTGTTTATGTTGATTTCTTTTGGTTGGACGATCATGAAAGATTTTAGTTTTGTTTCAGAAGGGGAGCTTTTTTGTAACTGAATTTCTTTGCCGGACCTGGAATAGAAGGCAGAGTATTTTGTTTGAGGGCTGAGCAGTAAGATAACATCCATAAGGGTTGGGCACATCTTTGTGTGCATGATACAAAATACAGAAATCATCATCATTGTCAGTAGCTAGAAGACTCATAAATATTGGTAACTGCCCTCCTATGTTTAAAAAAAAAAAAAAAAGTTAATTTAATAGTTTCTGTTTTAACAAATTATTATTGCGTATTTGGTCAATGAAACTGCATGTTGCAGAGTCTATTTGTGTTACATCTCTGCACTTCACTTCACTTCACTTGCGATAAGAGCAACTCGTCTTCCTCGCTCAAGCCACAAAATAAAATGTACAGTATAATAGTGCTGCCATGATACTAGAATTTCTAACTTTCAATACTGTACTTTGAAAAATATCGACATCACAACACATTCAATACTGCAAGGAAAAAAATCACATTAAGGATATAAGATTTTTAGTAAAAGATAAATATAACAAGGCCATAACATGACAATGACGACTTATTTTTGCTTGGTTAGTAGCAGAGAACAGCAGGATGACTGTAGTAAACAGTAACAATAGCAGAGTGCGACAAAGTGCAGCTGGTACCGGTGTATCAATTCTGTGGAAAATAAGTTTTCATACTGTATTGGTGTGTGTTGATAAATTGATATTTTTATTAAGTTTAAGTTTATTCACTTTATTAATCCCCCTGAGGGGAAATTCAATGTTTTCACTCTTGCTTGTCAATTACACACAGGTCCGAAAGACACACACATGCACAAACAGGACCTATACATGCACAAAGTGGAGAGATCTCAGAGTGAGGTGGCTGCCCTTTGGTCGGGCGCCCCGAGCGGTTGGGGGGTTTGGTGCCTTGCTTAAGGGCACCTCGGCAGTGCCCAGGAGGTGAACTGGCACCTCTCCAGCCACCAGTCCATGCTCCATATTTTGGTCCGGACGGGGACTCGAACAGGCGACCCTCCGGTTCCCAACCCAAGTCCCTATGGGCTGAGCTACTGCCGCCCCTTTATACTACAGTATAAAGACTATAAAGTAATAATTTAGAAAGAGCAAGGAAGATTTCCTCAGGACTTAAAATAAACTGACCTGCAGGCTTCCAACAAGAGCAAAATTCAGATCAAAAACAATGACGATGCCTCTTTGGTAAGTCTTGATTAAAGGTTCCTCCTGTTCTTCAAGAAAAATGCTGAAGCCAGTCCAGTTTCTGTCACTGTTACTGCTCCTTAGCATCTGTCATCCGGTGTCATCAAAGTACAATTTATATGTTTCTATTTACAACTTGCGATCCATGCAAATAAGTTAGATGAGAGGAAAGGGAAGTAGAGCACTGAAATTAGATGTTTTCTACAGGCAGGCAGGCAGGCAGGCAGGCAGGCAGGTGTTTTGGGGATTTCCAATTCAGGCTGATTTTAATAACAGATGTTAAGTGACCTTGGATTACTGAGTGTCACTTGCTGTATCCTTTCAGTGAATTATAGCAACTAGTTACCAGAACTTGATTAATGTATAATAATCAAGCAGCGTTAGTGTTACTCTAATCAACTCAATCAGAGCTCCAAGATCTCTTTTTTTCCACTTCCCCGCAATTTAGTTCTTGCTCCTTCTTGTGTTGCCTTTTGCTCTGCTGTTGCCATTAGCAAGTATAGCAAAGGGTGAGTCATTCCTCCTCGTACTGGGCAAGAGGCCATTTGTGCATGCACCAGTCATTATCCATATACGGGTAGTCTTATGTCTTATTTTGGTGCTGCATTGTTGCCAGGTGGTGATAGGAACTTGCAGCTGAGATTTGTTAATCAACTAATATCTCAGAAGTCAACTCTGTACTATGCCCTCTGTTCCCACTAACTTCCCACTGCTTTACGCTTTTTTGCAGGACTGAGCTGCATTTGCAAAACTGGGTACCAAACTCTCATCACTGACAAGGCGTCCATCACTTGCCAGCAGTGTCCACCTGACAAACCTGTACGTGCAATCAGCCAAAGAGCATGTCTTTATTTGCTGTTCATCTCACATGATACTGTAGATACTGTATCTCACCCTCCAATGTCTAATACCATTTGTCATAATGCTGACATGACAAGTTGTCTCTTTTTACAGGCAGTGACAAAAGGCGGGTTTGGGTGTATTCGCTGTCCAGGCAGTCTCACTGAAGACGGGGAGTGCCAGTGTGCACAAGGCAACATCCTGGGTGAGTCATATCGTCGAAATTTCCCTTAAGACAGCTGAATTCCACAAGTAACCTTGTATCAAGAGTGTATTGCAAAAAAAATGTATTTACAAATGAACCTCTGGGCTTGTCAGGCTGAGAAATACAGAAAGAAGTTCAGCAAACATACTTGTGCAGACAATCTCTCTCAGAGACAGTCGACCTTTAGTTTATACACAGTTGCTCTTTGTTTATTCATAGCTCCTGTTTACTTCATTCTATCTGTATCTTTCTCAGCCATTATCTGCTGAAAACTGAGGTTTGAAGGTTGAATCTCAGTCTCGCCTCTGAAACATGGAACACCTGCTGGGAAGTGGCAGTTTAATGATTTTCAGGAGAAACAAAGAGGACGTAATATCACACTGTACACTCCATTAGGCAGTATAATATGAGACAGTGCACGTAATCACATTTCTATTACACTCACCAATGACTGCAACAAACTTATCACTTTAAAGGAAAATTTTTACCTTTACCTGAAAAACGCGCATGACTTGCAAAAAGGAAATAAAGAAAAAGACGCTCTTCACTCACTCTGCCTGTTCCACTTTGGTAGCAAGTGTCTCTACTTCTCCTTTAACCCAGACAGCTTCTCACCACCTTTTCTTCCGCCTGCCTTTAACGGCTGAAATAATCAGGTGTCGTGTTAGGTTCCTAACCTACACTACTTTAGGTTCCTTGACCTTAACCGAGCTCACCACTTTTTCTGCACTCAGCTTCCCAGAACCCCTGCCTGGCACGTCTGCCAACCTATCTCAATAGGTGGAAAAGATTTTTCCTGCGCAGTCCTCAAAACTCACCAGAAAAGACAGAGAGGTGTTGACAGCCACCAAGTTTGTTGGAGCCCAATGGTGAAGGGAATCCCGGTTTTCCAGACGTCAGGCCCTCCTCTCAACCTTCCTTTGTGGGGGAGTTTGAGGTGTAAGAGCCTCAGCTCTTGCTGTGCACACAGTCTTCACACCTTCAGTCCAGAATTCCAGAATCCGCTCACAGATGAGGTCCCTTCGTGGTCGCTAATTTTGTGGTGGCAAAACAACTATTTAATGAACAGTTTAAAGAAAAAGTCTTCACATGTCGGCTGTCTTTCTTGAGTTTTAATAAGCATTCATGAATGGAGTCACACACATACTACCGCATGAACAGTCACTCAGTGAGTGAGTGGCTAGATGTCCTCTAGCCCTGCTATCTTTATAGTTCCCATAACACATGCACATCGATAGTCAAAATATATGACGCTCAGGTGGTCTGACATACCTAAGACACAACATCTCTTGAGACTAACAAGGACACTTGGTGTCTGAGCTTCCCTGGCTCGTAACCTTGGTGTCTTCTCACTGCTGTCACAGTAGGGGTTAAATGAGCAACATACATCATAGCAATACCAAATACCAGAATTTTCCATCACATGTGCTTGCTGCAAATTTAACCCAATGTGGCAATAGCATAGATTATTTTGTATTTTATCTGTAAATGTCTTAATGTGGGCTGTTTTTTTTTTTCAGTGGAGCGAGATGTCAATGGAAACCTTTTGGACGAGGCCAGGTGTGAAACATGTAATGGAAACTCCCCTGCTTCGTCTGTACCAAACCTCAGTGGAGACAGGTACATATCACTGCCATACAAACAGAAACACATATCCAGCTGATTTATACAGTCAACCTCTAGAATTTGACCAAGGCATCTTAGCTTATACCTTTTACATATTATATAATCTTGAAGAGTAAACTGATACAATTGCACTGATGCAATTATCTCAAGGGTCGGCACCCAAATAAAATCATTCTGGACCATATTTGAGCCTTGTAATGAAGGTAACACAACCTGCTAAGTCTTAATTAGCCTATCAATATATGACTAATAGGTTCAAATGAGCATTCATTAATATGTTTTTCCACAAGGTGGCAACTCTGCCGTGGGCTATTTATGATTATTTGGTACTTTGACTTTGCAGCGATGGTGGTGAAACCAAAGAAATCTGTCCATGCACTATGAGAGACATTTCTTATTTTGGTTTTGGAGTTCATAGGCAGCTTAGCTGGACTCACTTGGAGACTCGCTTGGCTGTAAAATGAGAAAGTTTGCTCTGGTCCATGGGCACAGCTCAACTGTTTCCAACATGGCGGCCGGGTCACAAACTCTTTTTTTTTTTACAGGTAAACAGTACATTAAAATATGTTTCTGAAAACATCTGAGGAGAGAAAAAGGCAATGCTGTAACAGAATCTTGATTCCTATTTGATCAGTTTGACCACAGTTCACTCAGTAATTAACATGATTGACAACAGTGTCTGAGATTCCTCGGCTTTGATTGGCTGTTTTCATTCACCTACAGTAATGCCATTAGAGGAAACACAAGAGGGCAGAGAAACACAGACTGTTTCATGTACTACTGTGTGGATGTAGTGACCGTTTCAGCAAATAAAACAAAAAATCATTTTTTATAAAAGTTACCAGCGACAGCTTTAAGGGTCATTAAAACTGTAATACTGTGTATTATAATACCATGAAACTGTCTGTGAGATGGTTATCTCACTGTGAAAATCTCATACCATTGCAACCCTACTTCCTGTCTTCATCCCTCTGTGCCTCTCACTGGCCCATGACCCTCATCATTGCAAGGGCACAGTTTCTTTCTTCCATGACGTATTTTGTTTGTTCTAAGAAAAGGCGTCTGACTGCTCTCCACAATTGTCTTTCAGGTGTGAGAGATGTCAGGCTACCTTCATGAACTCCTCCTGTGAGTGTACCCCTCCCAATGTCCTGGTGAGTTCTGCTGACCCTCTGCCCTCCTACAGACACTTCATACACACACTGTTCAGTTACTAACTCAGTGTATCATCAATGACTGGTATGTGATTTTCCAGGCAGGAGGTTTGTGTATTCCTCCAGGCAGCCTCTCCACCAATGTGAATCCCAGTGTCAGCTATGCTCAGCTGGTGAGTCTCTTACCATCTCTCACTTGCTCACATCATTTTTGTGTATTTGGCTGTGTTCTGATTTGTGTTTTCTGCTCTGTTCCCCTTGTAGAAATTCAGTGTCCAGTCTGCCTGGTTCGTCAAAAACCTGTACTCCTCGTCAGCAGCCTGCCTTGTAATTCCACATCTTACTCTGTTGCTATTGAAAATAATCTTTATTCTTGATCTGGCATTACAGGAGGACAGTTCAGGTTCTAATTGCAGCTACATACCACCACAAGTGATGTGCTCATTGTGACACAGGAGGATATTTGTTATTTCAGGATGTTGTGGTGTATCTGTAACTGTTGGTGTTCATGACAAATCACAGACATTCACTATAGCTATTGAAATTTTAACTGCAAATTGATGCAAAAATGTATCTAATAAATATGTTTGTAAGTAATGACAGTTCAGACTATGATTTTTCTTAAACTTTGTTTCAGCTGCCATGCATTAACAAGTTCTGTGCTTACAGGTCTTCTCCAACCTGACAGCGTGTCAGGCTCTCGGGAACATGTGTGTGATGAACATGCACTCCTTCAGCGGCGTCTCTACTGATGCCTGCGGCCTCTTCAACATCGTCTTCAGATCTAGGGCTGCTATGAGCTCAACTCAAGACATCTCCTACTGGTAGTCAACACTGTCATGGCATATATGTATACATTGGGATTTCTTTGCAAACTTAGCAAGGCTTCATCAGCCTACACTGTAATTTAGTTGCACCCAGAGTGGACAGTAAGTGCTTTGGTTACTCTGTCTTCAGGAGAGGTAACCTGCCGTGGCTTTACTACGGGGACGAGCCAGGACTGGCCAGTCGAGTGCTTCAAACCGAACCTGTTCCCATTGGGTTCAGTTTCCGAGGAAGAAACAAGGTGAGTGATAAACTTCCAGGGTATCTTGTGTCTCAGAATGGGCCTCTGGGGGATGACTATGCGCCACAGCTTGATTGGTCTGCGTACAGTAAAGGCAGTGAGTCTCTGTTATTTTACAGAAATGTATGCATTTTCCTGTTCTTTCAGACCATTCAATAAACAAAAATGTCTATATAGGTTAAGTAAACAAAGCCCTAAGTCTTTCATCATTCGGCAGAAAGATAAAAGTTCCTACTATGGATGGATTACTCAATACGCCTACCAAGCACAGGCCCAGAGGCCCAAGTGCTAGGGCCCCCCAATGTGTTTTCATGGCACTTTGAACTCCACAAGCCGAGTGCCATCTAGTTTCATTATATTGGAGAGAAGGCAGACATCTCTACAGCTGATATCTCCAACACTCTGCTACTCACACCAAAATAATCTAGATTGATAAATGGCACTACAGAAAAGAAGAATACATGTGTTTTTGATAGTGGGATGAACCGTCCCTTTAAGAGAGAGAGGCATGGGTTGGGTGGTCTGGACATTTTTCCTGACTTGCCCTTTTACACATGTAGCACACGGCAGGAGATTGTTAGGTCAGATGCATCCTCCCATTGGAAATACTCCCTTTAGTTTAGGCAAGGGGTGCATGAGGCAGGACATGACACAAATAATATGCTGCGGTTGTCATTCACCACTTTTAAGATTGTCACCAGAAATAAAACAGCTTTTATTTTATGAGGAATCACAGAAAGTCCTCTCTCCTACTAATGGTAGCCTCACAGAGAAGGTTTTCAGACCCAGTCAAAACAAAGCAGCTTAGCTGGCTTATCCAGCACCAGCTGCATGTTTGAAATAAAGCAGCTGTGGATGAGAGGAGTTGATGGCTGAAAGTCAAAAACGTTTGCACTGAGGTTTATGTTCTGCTTGATAAACACATTCAGAGAGGATTGGAATTGTGAATTTCCTTTAGCGCCAGCTAAAACATCTTTGGAGGGGGCACCAGAAATTCCTCTTTGCAGGACGAACCCTGACCTCAATCATCCTCCAGTTATCACAACAAAATCATAATTTCATGATTCTACAAATAGAGCAATAAACATTAAATGGTGCCAAAAATGTTCTCTTGATTTGACATACTCTGTCTGACAGAACACTGACATCAAGCTGCTTGCTGCTGTCTACAATGTCAGAGGAGAGTTCCTCAGATGGGAACCACTAGGAAGAAGTAATCTCCAGGTAAGATTTCAAATGACGATGATAAAATGAGATATTAAGTCTGAATACACTAAAGAATCGTAACTTATCATGAAATACACATGGAAGTGCTTGGTTTTCCTGAATAGTTTGGATATAGGGCCAGATTCCACTTACTGTTGCCCACCACTGTTTTGCATGTGAACAACATAAACTTATCTTTTGCTACTTTTGATTGAATTAAGCAGTTTTTATGTGGTTCATACAAAATATGGAAATAAATACTCCACTCTTCCTCTCTTCTTCTCTTGTGCTCTTTAGCTTTGCCCAGAAACGACCACCAAACAGGCAGCTGCGTTCAGCTTTGGAACCGCTTACCAAGAAAGTGTGAGTTTTCTTTTTCATTTGCCTCAGAGACAGTGCACAAACTCTTTTGCAATGCCCAGTTGTATTAGAGGCTGTGTGTGTGTTTGCAGTGCGATCTCTCAGTTAAAGAGCTGTTGGATACCCATCCAGAGCCGCTGTTCTATGATGTGTTTATGGATCTTGGTGGAGAAGAGAACAAAAAACTTCTCCCTCTGCCTACACTTGTCTACAACCAGCAATACAACGGACGCTTCATCAACCAAGGTGGGATTTTATTTTTTAGAGAGTGTGGGTGTGGGTGTGTGTATAAGGTGTTTTAATGTATTTTGTCTTTGCAGAGAGCATGAAGAACTGGTACCTGTCTCGACGTATGTTTGTTGTCGACACACTGAGCGGAAGAGAGAAGAGCACCGGCTCCCAGCCCAAAGTCATCCGTGTAGCCAGCAGTGTCAAAATAAGGTGGGCAATCAGTGTGTACACTGCCATTACAAAAAAGAAAGGACTTTTTCTGGACTTGGGTTGAGAACCGGAGGGTCGCCCGTTCAAGTCCCCGCCCGGACCAAAATATGGAGCGTGGACTGGTAGTTGGAGAGGTGCCAGTTCATCTCCTGGGCACTGCCGAGGTGCCCTTAAGCAAGGCACCAAACCCCCCAACCGCTCGGAGCACCTGTCATGGACAGCCCCACTCTGACATCTCTCCACTTAGTGCATGTATAGGTCCTGTTTGTGCATGTGTGTGTTCGGACCTGTGTGTAATTGACAACAGAGTGAAAAAAAATAAAAAATAAATAATAATAATAATTTTCCCTTGGGGATTAATAAAGTATATAAAATTTTAAAAATAAATAAATAAAAGTTAAAGCTTGTATTTGGTACTGCCTTGGGAAGCGGTGCTGTTTTTGATCAAATGTGTGTATTGCAGGTTCCAGCTGGTTCCACGAACCCAGGAAGGACATGTATTTCCCCCTCTGATGACTGTGACCTACAGAGACGTCCCCATCATGGATATAAAAACACAAACTGTGACTGTGAGTAAAAACACACACACACACACACACACACACATACATATATACAGCTGATGCTTTTGATCTCAAAAATTAAGTTGCAGTATGACTTTTTCTTAGTAGGCCTCCTGTTAAAGTCAAAATGGCAATATGAGGTGCTGTCTTCATTTATGTCAAAAACAAAGTTTAGTTGGTAAATGTGTTGATGCAATTTATCTGTTTCTAGACAACGTTTGCTGTGGAGTATGAGATGGATCAAAAGGAGGCTCGCATGAAGACAGATGTGAGTAGAAGATATAATAAAATGTTTATTGTTAAAGCTTGTGTAGGCAGGTGGTCTGGTCTGAGAGAACAGTAGACTTCTGCACCTCCAGTTAGGGATGGGAATCATAAACGGGTTTGAGTTGAGAACCAGTGCGATCTTGCCTGATGCATTGGAATCATATGCCTTCGAGGTTATCAGCTCCCTTTATCGATGCCCGCATGTTTTGCTGACTGCAACATTGACGTCAAACTCGTGTCTGTGCTGCTGGAAACAGAGTCTTAACAGAGAGGAAGAATGGATCCAAAATGTGGCTCAATGTCACAATAAAGATGGTAACAGTGCTGCTTGTAATGTCTGTAAAATTATTTTTTTCACATAAGGGTGTAAACACCTGCAATACGCTGAAACATCTTTCTCTGCAACATGGCCTTATATTCCAGGAATCCCATGTGTTAGACGCTGTACGCTACACTGTGTATAGACTCAGAGATAATAAAACAGTTGTGTTGACGCTGAAAAACGGTGTGGGCCTACGCTTTTCAATACAGAAAATTGATCAGGAATTAAAAAGGGAGTTAGAGGCTCCACAGGCCATTTTCAGAGAGGGCAGCTGTCAGTCATGTCAGTCACTGCTCGTGACCTGTCAAACTAGGCAGCACTTTTCATGATTAGAATATTTTCTGTCTCAGATGTTTTCTGAAATATATTTCCGTGTACTGAGGCGGCACGCTGGTGTAGTGGTTAGCACTGTCGCCTCACAGGAAGAGGAACACGTGTCAGCATGGGTTTTCTCCAGGTACTCCAGCTTCCTCCCACAGTCCAAAGACAAGCAGGTTAATTGGTGACTCTAAATTGCCCGTAGGTGTGAATGTGAGTGTGAATGGTTGTCTGTCTCTATGTGTCAGCCCTGTGATAGTCTGGTGACCTGTCCAGGGTGTCAGCTGGGATAGGCTCCAGCCCCCCTGCAACCCTCAAGAGGATAAGCGGTTACGGAAAACAGATGGATGGATTTTAGTGTACTGGTTAGCTGTAAAATGAGAAAGTTTGTGACCTCAACTATCATGTTGAAAACAGTCAAAAAAAAAGCAGCAGCCAGAGCAAACTTTCTTATTTTACAGCTAAACAGTACACTAAAATATGTGTCTGAAAACTTCTAAGGTGAAAAATAGACAATGCAGTAACGGGAGCTTGATTCATTTTTGATCACAGCTGCCTAGGTTGACAGTTTGACTGCAGTTAACAAGCAGTGATTGACATGATTGACAGCTGTGTTAGAGACTTTTTGTGATTCTTGCTAGCTGCCATTAGGAGCACGATGAGGAGGCAGAGGAGTGTGATTTTTTTTCCCACAGATTATCTGTGTCATGTACTTCTGTTAGGATATAGTAACTTCTTCTTATGTTTGCCAAAAAAAGTTACCTACTGCAGCTTTAAATGGTTTAATGTGACAGATAAAGGAGATGTTCTTGATGCTTTTCAGTGTTAATGTCACAGCCCACAGTGCTGCAGTATCACCTGTGGCTCTGATATGTTTGTGTGCACAGACTGCTCTAGGTGTGATGGGTGGTGTGGCCGTCCTCTACTCTCTGCTGAAGACAGTCAGCTGGAAGAGGAGAATCGCCTCTCCGCTCGTCGATGTGGCGGTACTGCATCTTTAACATGTCATAAGTTATGTCAGTCCATACGCTGTAGTCATTCTTGTGAGTAACTTTGGTCTCTCCCTCCTCTCACCATCTGTCCCAGACTATGCTGAAGTTTTTGTTGTTTTATGCTGGAGATCTGGCCAATGTTTTTTTCGCTGTCACCGTGGGAACTGGACTTTACTGGCTCATCTTTTACAAGGTTAGTCTCATTCCTCTGGGACTTTGTTTTATATGATTTCTGGTTTTCCCACTTGAGTGGTAATTAACGTTTGGTCCAGTATCTAAATTCTGGAGCTGTTTCCTTTGAGCCCTTTTTTAAAACTTTACTTCTTTTCTTCTATGCTTCTCTTGTCCTTGCATGGACTTATGTGTTTTCCTCTCTGCACTCTTTAGACGTTAAAGGCAAGTCTCTTTCCTCCTTTACTTTATTTGCCTGATTTTTATTTATTTATTTATTTTTTGTTCAAATGCGTAGATTTGAGTGGGATTATTATTGGCTGCTTCCTGTGATTAATTTGTGTATTTATCCATTTAGGCCCAACAGTTTGTATCAGTGCTGTTACCGCTGCCTGCTCAGGAGGAGCAGTTTGTGACATATATTGGTTGCGCCTTCACTCTCAAGGTTAGAAACCAACTGAGCGGATGAAAAGAATGAGCAGCATTGTTTTTGAAAGCTAAATGGTGTGCTTCTAACAGAAATATTGAAAAAGTGTTTTGTGTATTTTTACCCAGGCTATCCAGTTTCTGCACAAGCTGATCCTTCAGGTGACAGTTGATGTGTTCTTTATTGACTGGGAGAGGCCGAGGAGCAAAACTAGCAGAACTGTACAAGGTACAGACAGATTTATGTTTATACTTGGCAGTCACGATAAGAAGTAATTATACGGCTGTTTTATTCAATTCACACATACACACACACACATACACACTTTTCAGCAGATGGCACCTGCCTGTCACTCACAGCACCCACGCGAGAGACCAAAACGGCTTTTTGTACCAGGCTGTAAACATGTTTATTTCTGCTCTAAAGTTGGGCATTTTAATATGGGTTTGTATGAGGATCGAATCGCTTTTGGAGCCAGCCTTGAGTGGCCATTAGAGGAACTGCAGTTTTTGACACTTCAGTGTTAAACTGGGTTGATATATGTCACCGTAAAGGCTGTAGTATTTTATTCACGTCATTTTCATAGCCGCCAAACCATTCAGTGAGCCCTGTTTCTACACTTTCTAATCCATGTTTTCCTTTCATTTGTGCCCTGTCTGTATGTATAAATATATATACAGTATATTCACATGTATATTTGCTGCTGTTTCAGCCACTGGGGAGCTGAAACGTGACCCCTCCCCAGTCAGCATCTGGAGGACATACTTTGTGGCCAATGAATGGAACGAGATTCAGACCATCCGCAAGATCAGCCCAACTTTTCAGATCATGGCTGTGCTCTTCTTTCTTGAGGTACATGTTACACCAAGACATACACTCTGTTCTTCTTTTGCAGCTTGTGTTATGTCCCTTTTCCTCATTGCTGACCTGTCACCCTGTACTGTTCAGGTGCTGGGTTTCTCTAACCTGGCCCTGAGGGACCCCTGGCCAACTTTACAGCGCTCCTCACAGGCGTACACCCCTTCATACAGCCTGATGCTGCGCTATGGTCTGGCAGCCACGCTGTGGCTCTGCATTGGACTTCTGCAGGTAAAACTGCCACCACTCATGCTTATCTCTCCTTCCCTCTCTTCTCTGTGAGCTCTCTCCTCTTCCTGGCTTTCTTAAGAAATGAAGGAACTACTGCATACAGTACGAGTATTTAGAGCTCCTTTAACAGATAATCACTTATCTCGACAGGTGATTTTCTTCACTGTGTTTCATGATCACTTTGTGGAGGATAAAATCCGTCAGTTTGTAGATCTCTGCTCCATCAGTAATGTAAGTAGCAATGTTTATATTATATTCAAATAATTTATCTGCCTGGAGTATTTTACTAAAGTGTACTTTGTCCGTGTTTCTATTTAGATTTCTGTGCTGCTGTTATCTCACCGTTGTTTCGGCTACTACATCCATGGGCGTTCAGTACACGGACATGCAGATACAAACATGGAGGAAATGAACAACAACCTGAACAGAGAATCTGTATGTACACCAACAGATCACATTACAGTGTTAGTACTTGTGACACATTTACGACTTTGTTGATTTCACATTATAGTCATCCTCTTTCTTTCTTCCTCGCTGTCGTTTTCTGTCACAAGGAGTCCCTGTGTGGTCAGAGAGGTTTACTCCCCAACACAGAGATCCAGACCTTTCAGGTGTCTCTCAACAGTCACCTGCGGGCACAGTATGACAGGATACGGGAGCAGATCGGCAGGGTCTGTGCTTTCTCTGTTGTGTTTGTAACTCATCTATAAACTGTCAAGCCAAGAGAAAAATTACTCTCCATTTTCAATTTAAATGTTCGCTTGTCTCCTGCACTACAGAGGCACGGGCCGTCGCGGCTGGTGGACGCAAGCTTGGCTAACCACTTTGAGCAGAGGGCCAGAGGCTACCAGACCATGAACCACTTCCTGGGATCCATTATAGACCATGTTAGTATAAAAGCACATAGATCAACTCACACAAGCACGCTGAACCTGGCACAGTTTTATTGTATATAGCTTCTTTGCATATGAAGTCATACTTTGGTGCGCTGTCCATTATGGCTGTTCCAATCGATCAGATTGGGAAAACATCTACTGCTCGTCTGTCCGTCCTGGAAGAGGGATTCCTCCTCGGTTGCTCTTTCTGAGGTTTCTACCATTTTTTTTCCCCCGTTAAAGGTTTTTTGGGGGGGGGAGTTTTACCTTGTCCACTGTGAGGGTCCAAAGGACAGAGGGATGTCGTATGCTGTAAAGCCCTCTGAGGCTAATTGTTATTTGTGATATTGGGCTTTATAAATAAAATTGAATTGAATTGAAATTTAAATTGAACTAGTGACGCTTAAAATCCTAAAAATAGTAGGACTAAAACAGAGAGATGAGTGACCTCCAGCTACTGTGCCACAGTATAGCTCGTCAATGTGCTTTTGTTTTGGTTTGGATGGGGAACTGTCAACAAAACAAATTCACTTATTCATTCATTTTGAATAAATTAAGCACAGATACTTCCCAAAAATACTTAAGTACTTTAATGAAACGTTATTACTCTGTTACAATACATCTCTGACTTTAGCTAGTAACGTAAGCCTGATGGTGGTGCATCCGTGTATAGAGCTGGAATATAAAAGAAAGTTATGCTCACGGGCTGCATGGTGGTGTAGTAATGTCGCCTCGCAGCAGAGGGTTCCTGGTTAGAGCCTGTCAGTGTGGGTTTTCTCTGGGAACTCCAGCATAATTGTCAAGTGATTGCAAACAAGCTATGCATTTATTTGTTAGATTGTAAAGTATATGTATATGATTTGTTTTGTTTGACCTGACCTGTTTTGCACAGACGAGTTGCTCTGCCTCTGATGTTGCGTTATTTACCTCAGGGACATCCAGACATGGACTATATAGTGAAGGACAAGCTGATCTTTGAGAGGGTCATAGGGATGGAGTTCCTTGAACCCTCCGAAAAAAGCATCTTTTACAACGGTAATGACATGCTGTCCCAGACAGGCTGCACATCTCTGTTTGTATATAGTAAATACAGTATATGTGTGTGTGTGTGTGTGTGTGTGTGTGTGTGTGTGTGTGTGTGTAACGTCTGTTTGCTTTCCTCACTGCAGATGAGGCCCACTCCTTCAGTGATGTGCTATTTTATGGAAACGAGGCCACACTACTGATCTTTGACACTTTGTTCTTCTGTATCGTCGACCTCGGATCTCAGAGCTTTGTACTCGCAGCCGTGCTTACATACATACAGCAGATGGTCAGTATTTGGTGTGTATACAATATTTTGCTTTCACTGTGCTATATAGAAACATGCATTAACTTCCATCTCATTCATTACAGATATTTCGCTTGATCCGTAACACTCTGGGGAGGAAGAACCTCGTCAACAAGACTCTGGTGGACGAGAGATTTCTGATATAAAGTTCCTTGCGAAGTAGTTGGTGATGTCAGTGTTGTTTGGTGGCATTGCTCTCAAAATGTTTACTGTTCACAGCTTGTGCAGCCTTTTTTTTGTACTTTTCTTTACACATACAGTATTTTCACGACTGTTTCATGATGTAAATATCATAATTTTTCTAAAGATTTTGATGTTTTTATTGATTAAAATGTTTTGATATGAAGATAGCCTTGTTTTGAGGTCATTTCAATGGAGTTCACTTCAAGATGTCTTTTGAGTTTCCTGAAATTTATGTGATGATATAAGAAAAGTTTGATGCAGATAGGTGTGCAATATATACTGTGGAATTATACATATATATACATATATATTTGTCAACCAGCAGAGGCTTTTAAACGTATCCCTTTAACATGTCCGGGTATATTAGGTCATTACGGACAACATTGCAAAACACTTTTTTATGGCAGCATTTGATTTTTATATGGCTCTTGCATTTTTTCTTTCATGTTTTATGGGTTAGTCATCCAACAGACATCCCTGTCAGTTTCTTTACGCAGAAACAATTACTGATTTGTAATGTGGAAACTTCTTTATGTGGTGTTTTTACCAGTTTTAATCACCTGATCTGTTCCTTATGGTGAGGAAGAGACTTCTGCGGATAATTCAGCCCCTGGTAAATACCTCCTAAACCAGGGATGTCAAACATACGGCCCAGGGGCCAGAACCGGCCCGCCAAAGGGTTGAGTCCGGCTCACTGGATGGATGACCTTGCACACTTAATAGTGATGTACTTGTGAAGGCTGAGAGGTACCAGGTTTTAGGAGCAAGTTAAACACTGAGTAGCTTTCTATGTAAAATGGAACCTCAGAGGCTTTTCCACCCTGACCTTAATACAGTTATTTTCTTTCACTTCAGTTTGGTGTGGTGATGTCAGGATTACGACACGGGAGTGGAAATGTATGGGAAAATGCACATGTAATGACAGTGAGTAGGCAGCTGACTGAATGTGGGAAAAACAGAAATATTGAAATTGCATTCATCCTTCTGAGGACATCATAGGCTGTCATCTGTTTTGTAAATGGATTTGCTTTATATATATATATATATATATATATATATATATATATAGTACTTCTTTAAACAAAAAAAAGGGAAAATGTCAGAGGTGTCTGTTACTGACAGGATATTCGGCAGTGGTTTTACTGCTCTTGCCCACCTGCAATCAAATGGGACTGTATGAGGCCTGTGAAATAAATTGAGTTTGACACTTCTGTCCTGAACACTGAAGAAATCCTGACAAGTTTCAGCTGGTTGCAATCTGCAACTAAATGCTACACTTTACTCATTTAATGCACTCAAGATGCAAGACTCATAAATTAAAACATCCTTATGAGACTAGATCAGTAGCTGACTGCCATGGAATGTGTTTTAGCAAATCCCCCTTTTTTGAATAGACTGAGTTCTGTTGGTTAAATCCTCATATGTCATTCCAGGATGTGCTGAACACTGCACAGTACATCAGGACACAAATAGAACCGCATGCATGATTTACAGGTTCACATGAGGTAACAGCTTTTGTCTCTGCCCAGTGCTGTTCCTAAATCTATCCTGCCCTTTAGACACAGATTACAGAGAGAGCTTTCGGAATTATGTATTTCATGATTAATTGTTGAATATAGTCACATTAACATTCACCTTAATTACTTAAAATATCCGCTTGTGGGTTAATAAAAGCTGCAGCTCATCGCTCCCATTTTCAAAGGCTCTACCCGTGCGTGAGGGCTTGCCGTGACGTCAGCGCGTCTGTCATAGCTCAGCCAATCAGCGCCCACTCTGCGGTGCGGCGCTCCAGGATGATAGAGACCTGAGGGGTCGGTGTTAAGTCATGAACTTCAGTAACTTCTCCACATCCCTCGGTTAAGGTGAGTCTGAATTTAGCTCCGCACTCGCACTTTTCGGCTGTTACGTGTCGGCGGGCTGTGTGCTGGTCCCTCCTGGTGTTATGTGAGCGGACATTACCCAGTTTGAGCGACAGTTGGTGGGTGTAACCCAAACACCACTAGCTACCATTAGCTTAAATTTGGCTGCTCTCCTCGGTTGACTGACGCACGTCGAGCTAACGTAAATACTTTCTGTTAATGTCATTATCGTGGCACGGTTTGTTCGCCTAGCTTAGCGTTGAGACTGGTCTTCTGTGTTCCAGGGTCGGCTAACAGCTCTGGGGTTAGCTTACGGTTTTGTAGTCCCGCTTTGCTACCAGCTAGGGGAGGCTAGTGATGTCAACAAACATGGCAACTTTATTTGCAGAGCTCAGAGCTGGGACGGGCCCTCCGCGGTCTGACTGACTCATAATATACACTTTGCGGAGGATTTTTCACTGCCCAGCTTACTCCAACACAGCGGGGTCAGCCTGGAGGACATTTGCACTAAAACGTTTAAGCAGCAGAGATTTTCACCTGAGCTGCTGCATCTTCCCCCAGAACACCACTGACTCCAAGGAGCTGCAGATGCACTTAAATTATGCAATGAGAACACATTATATATGGAGACACGCAGCTTGGATCTGGTTCAGTAGGTCATGACCAGACAGGACATTTCTCAAGACTTAAATGTCAGGGCTGAGATTCTTGCCAGAGCTAATTTTAGCAATGCTGAGCTGGAGTTGGAAAGGAGAGCAAACTTGCAACCCAAGCCAGACAGACACCAGTGCATGCTCTGACTCCTAATACTCGTTTTTTGACACTTTCAGGACAAAACAGTGAACTGTGCTAAGCTGTATTTTGCACAAGACTATATGATGTCTCTGTGTGAGGCTGTATGGCATGTCAACTCCTCCCAGAGTTACACTACAATAGGTTTTATATTTCCACATGGAGCAGGATGTTAGAGTAGGTTGTGCATTCAAGATAAACAGATTAATCAGATTAATTTTGCCAGGTGCAAAAGAAATAGATTCACTTACCAGTTTATTAGGTACACCTAGCTAAAAATGTATGCAGTCTGTATATAAAAGCCCTGCAATAAGCCCTAGCTTCATGAAGGTTATTATAAAACTGGTATAGCGAGGAGCTGGTTTAACTGCATGGTCGTTTTGGAGGATGCAGTTTGTGGTGCTGTTGAACTGTGTTTTCCATTCAGCCTACCCTCATTGATGTAATGGGGTCAACAAAATAACACCTGTCAGTATAACACATTACAAGTCAACAGCACCGCCACGATTACAGTGTTGAACCTCTCCGATAAAGTTTTAGCTAACACTGAACCTTACAACCGTCAGGACGGTAGGTTTTATTGCATTAGATTGCATTCATTTAGCAACGTGTACCTAATATCGTAGCAACTGAGAGTATGCATTTATTAGAGCTGGACTCAAATATTCAACTATTTGCATTATTGGACTATTTGGTTAGGTATTAGGTTTTCAACTTTAGGATTTGGATATTAGTTTGTTTTCCTCACACACAGGCCTTTGTCAGGCATTGTCTATGATTCAGAGCCTATTATTATGTGCATTTATGTAGGTCTGTAATTTATTCATAGTGAGAAAGTGTCACAAGTTATTATTGTCACAAAAAGTGCATAAATAGGACCTTGTTCAGTCAAGCCCCTTGGGATTAAAAACACACCAAACCTCTTGAAAAAAGTTGCAGCGCTTTGTCATCCATCTGAGAAGGGAGGAAATGTGTGGCTGAGTCGTCTCTGAGTTGTGTTTACCGCCCCACCCCATGGCCAAAAGCTTTGAATATTCGCTGTTGAGTACCACCATAGCTCCAGAGCCCCAAAAAATCTTATTCTGGACAGTCTTATATGTGTGTATTGTTGGTTTGCATGCTAAAGTTCACTTCAAGACTGACCTGCCAAATGCAGGAAAACAAGTTTTACTGGTAAAAATAGTTCAAATACGGTTTCCATAGCTGCCAATGATATTTACACAAATTTTGTATGATGGATCTTTTTTCCTTACTATTGAATTTCCAATTAGATGGCTGTATTTCACCACATGGGAATGACGTTAAGTTTAGTCTAATGCTAGGCTCAATAACCAGGGTGAGGGTTTCTGGTACCTGCTTTCGTGGAGAAGGGAAACGAGTCTAAAGAGGTCGAAACTCCAGTAACACTTGTGTACAGAACAAGTTTATTGTAGGACCAAAGCTCTTACCAGATGGCAAGACTCAGTAACTGTCCAGGGAGCAGAGAAATGAGATGGAAGTTTACAGAAGTTTAGGCTCCTGTAATATTCTCTGGTACACTGGGCAGTTAATCAGCAACTGTTTAAACTGGTGATTTGATTTTATGTGAATTGCTCACGGGCATAATATGTGAACTGTGGCCAACGCAGATGGAGCAAAGTGGAAAATATTGGCCTGAAAAAAATCAAATGTTCTTATTCAAATATTTATGTGTGGTTAGTCGGTGGGGTTATTTAGACACCAAAGCCTCACCTGCATTCACTGCTACTGTCAACCTGTCACTGCATAATCTGTGTTTCACAATGTTTGCTCAATGGCACATGGAGAGACCACTCTGTTCTTTGTAGATGAATGCATCTCATTAAAAGTCCAGCTGTTACGTTCTGTTCTGTTCAGTTGAGTTCAGACAGCTTTATTTATCCCGGAAGGGCAAGTCAGTTTTGCAATCTACCCGGTTTGTACACAAACTCACAGGCAGAAACAAACAGCAAGCAACAGTCGTGATATGTCAGAGATCAATACATGGGCAAAAGATTCACACTGGCACTTTGTGTGGCCCCGTGCACACCGACTCACATGAGGACCAGGCAAAAAATTACACGCTTCAATAAATAATTAGTAAACATAAATAATGTTTGTTTACATCAGTGGTGTATTGTCTGTGTCTACTTGCAGTGCACCTTCAGCCATGCCTGTGACATCTCAGCTGCTCAGGGGTTTGCCCCGTTCCAAGGTTTTGGCCTCCAGTCTGTTACCATGCCAACAACACCAGTCCCATTTAGGACCCATCACTCACCGACCTGCCTCAAGACGGCCTTCTCACATATGGCAGAGCCACCAGCACTCAAGAAGTTACCGGGCAACCTCAGTGCTCCGCAGTTACATCCTCACACCCCCGCAGGTCAACTCGATTCTGAAAGCCAACGAGTACAGCTTCAAGGTGTGTGTGTGTCATTCAGGCAACTAACGCTGCAAATAATGAGTATTTTTGGTGTTGATTAATCCATCGATTATTTTCTTGATTAATGGATTAGTTGTTTGGACTATAAAATGTAAGAAAATGGTGAAAAATTATCTGCATTCCTTAGAGTCCAAGACGACGCCCTCAAATAACTTGTTTCTTCCACAGTCCAAAGATCTTCATTTTACTGTCATAGAGAAGTAAAAAAGAAACAAAAAATATTCACATTTAAGAAGCTGGAATCAAAGGAATTTGAATTTTTCCTTTTAAAAAAATATGTATCTAATTAATTTATTATGAAAATAGTTGGTGATGAATTTAGTAGTCAACAATCTAGTAGCCAAATAATCGTTGCAGCTCTAATGCAAACATAAACAACATGCCCGGCCATCTCTACATTTAAGTTTTCATCTTACGATTTTTATGTGTTGCGGTCCCAGGTGCCGGAGTTCGATGGGAAGAACGTGTCAGCAGTGATGGGTTTTGAGAGTAATCAGCTGCCAGCTAATGCTCCTATAGAAGACCGTCGAAGTGCAGCCACATGCCTGCAGACACGAGGAATGCTGCTGGGTGTGTTTGATGGCCATGCTGGCTGCGCCTGTGCACAGGTAAAGTTGACTCCATACGTGCATTGTTTAAAGTGTGATTAAATTATCTGCTACGGTCCTCATATCCACTCTGTACTCATGATACATAACAAGGGACTTGTTTTACTTGGGGACCTCTATTAATTTGTAATAACTGCAGAGGTTGTCTGTGATGTTAATCCCACGTGAACCTGCCATATCCGTAATTTGTCAAGTAAGATTTCCACCTAAAATAACCACAGACACAGAGGTCATGTGATAATATTAGTCCTGCACAAACTGGCATCTCAGTGATTTTGGGTCGTATTTAGATTTTTTATTTTCCCCGCAATTTCAGCCTCTTCCCTTTGCGAGAACTATGGAAGCTGCGTTGGCAATTAGAAATGAAAGTTTTGACATCATTTTGGGTGCAGGAGGCTCATCTCATGACAGCATGATCATGCATTGCAAAAAGAGGTAACTGAAATCATGACAAGATCAGAATTTTGAAAGATGATGAAAGGGATGACGTGACAGTGTTGCAGAGCCAGTCCTGTTTGTTTAACCCACATTTTCAAAAGGAAAAAAAAGGAGGTTAGCGCTGTACTGTGTGCATCATGACCGGGAATGTGCCACGTGAAACACAGATACGGGGCAGTGAAGAGAAATCACATAAGGTTCCCAGGTAGTGCTAGCTCTGTATGAATAGGGCTTTATTCTGCAACATTTTGAAACATGGCGCATGCTTAGAAAAGCCTGAAGCACTAAACATTAATTTTGTAAGCATTATAAACAGGCTGGTTGGAGGAACAGGAATATTTACACTTTCTACATACACGTTTCTACTATATGGTTATTAAAGCTTGTCCAGTAATTGGAACAATTTAAACTTTTGATGCTGAGATGTTAGAAGTCGCATATTTAAAGATCTATTTACAAAATAACTTTATATGTATTTTCATTTCTATACACTGTTGCACTGACAGTATTTTCCCGTCTCTCCTCCTCTCTGGCAGGCGCTGAGTGAGAGGTTATTCTACTACATAGCAGTGTCTCTGCTGCCCCACAATACACTGTGTGAGCTGGAGGCAGCGGTGGAGTCCGGCAGGGCCCTCAGTCCCATCCTGCAGTGGCACAAACACCCCAACGACTACTTCAGCAGGGAGGCTCAGACTCTCTACTTCAACAGCCTCCGAACATACTGGCAGGAGTTAATAGATCTCACCAGGTCAGCAGACAATTCACGGCTAAGTATACACAACAGCAAAAATGCAGGCTTCTTCCTAAACTCCAGTGAGGCTACCATGTTATTGACAGCTGGGGGTGCCTTCACTTGACAAGTTTTTTGGCTTTTACTAACTTTTGAAGCTGGTTTCATCTGTACCTTGTAGCAACACGCCCACACCAACACAGGCCCGTCTGTTGTTTTGCCAATAGTGCTGCTGTTGTTGCTATCTGTCCTTGACCTGTGGATTCCTCTTTCTTTCTGTGCTTCACACATAACTGCTCTCTCTCAATGTTTTCAGCCCAGGCGAAGTCCCAGACACCCGCGAGGCACTGCTGAATGCCTTCAAGAGGCTGGACAATGACATTTCTCTGGAGGCTCAGGTAGGAACTGTCTGCTGTCTTAAAAGGACAGTTCACCCAAAAATCAAAAATATATTTTTTTTCCTACCTGTAGTGCTTTTTATCACTCTAGATTGTTTTGGTATAATACATATATAATGGAACTAGGTGGTACTCAGCTCGTGGTGCTCAAAGCACCAGTAAATACATTTGGAAAACTCAACAGCATTGTCTCTTTCCAGAAATCATGACCCAGTTACTCAAGATAACCCACAGACCTTGTTGTGAGCAGCTTCATGTAGGAACTATTTTCCTTCTACCTAACTACACCCACCAACCGTATGACCACGCAGACAGAAGCATGCATCTACTCGTGGATGAGAGGCTCGTGCTTGTGACAGTGCGAGATGGAAACTTTAAAAGCGCGCCCCTCCTGTAATGTTAGCTAGCTCAGTGGTGCTAGGTGAGCTAGCAGTAAATGCACACTTCCTTCTGCGTGGTGATAAGGTTGGTGAGTGTAGCTAGGTAAAAAGACAACAGTCTTGACTTTCTAAATTATCTTTTAAATTGATAAATATCACGTGTAATTAATGGCACTATTCAAACAGGATCAAACAAATATTTGTCTCTCATTATCATCATTAACCATCATACATATTACTTTCATAATGAGGTCTGATGGTGGTCCACTGGGAGGGGAGGGAGTTTGCCTCTCAATTAGGGGTGTTCTTGGTCTAGGCTCTTCTTCCTTGATAGAATATGTAGTGAATTTGTAGCATCACCTCTCCAGTGTATTGTAGACAGTGCAAGGACAAACCACAATGCTAGATTGATTGGAATACTTATATAAGTATATATATATATATCAATTTCTAAGGGTGTCACTTCCCTTCTGTTTTTTGGAAACACTTCTCATTTTCTACTCTGTTTATAAGCTGCTTGGTTTTTGCAACAGTCCCTGTAAATATAAAACACTTTACAATCAGATGAAAACGTCTGCCGTTTTCTAGAGTAGATAAAAGTATATTTGATCCTAAATACAGTGTAACCTCCAAGTCCTGATTCTTCAACTGGGGGTCCGTGACCACCAGGGGTCCTCAGAGTTATTGCAGGGGGGTCACTTAATTATAGTTTAATCATTTTTACTTATTTATGACATAAATCCAATATATTTTGCCTTTGCAAAAAACTGTTTTTGTGGAAGTGGAGTTTCCTCCCTCACGTACCTGAAGAGCAAATACAGGTCAAGACTGCAGCCTGAGGCTAATATGGCCCTCTGCCTGACAACCTCCACCTGCCTAGTTAATATGCAACTCAGTTTTATGTAGGACGGGGTCCCTGCTTCATCTCTGTTTCAGCTAACAGGACTCCCTGCTCCAAGTTGTTCACGTCTGTATGACAGTATTAAATGTCTATCTTAGTTTGGGCAGTTGCCATTTGTACAGGTTGTCACACAAAACTGTCACTTGTACAGAACGTCTGAGTTTCAAATGCAACACGACGTTGCACATGGTCACAAAGTCGGCATTAATGCAGGCTCACTGGTTGGAGGGTTACATAACCCACTTCAGCTCCCTGCTAATTGGTTTGGGGGGGGGGACACTTAATGTGGTGGACCTTCCACGTGCACATGAAAGTGGAGTAGCAGTGAGAAGGCAGAGGGTGTAGGGGGTGGTTTGGGAACGGCCCCAAGTAATTGATACTCATGTCTGAGTCAAATTGCAAGTCATTAAATTTGTTCTGAGTGCAGGACGTCAGTGCAGTCGCATGCATTAAGATGCATATTGAATATCACCTCTGCCATGTGGCAGCTGTGCCAAATAATAAGAAGAGCATCCAAATTTAAACTTTTATGGATTAAAGAGGAGCTCAGGTGTCACTGCCTCTACATGTAATTTAAACCATGTGCCACATCCTGTCTGGAAGCTCACAGTGTCATACTGCCACACAGGTTGGAGACCCGAATGCCTTCCTGCACTACTGGGTCCTGAGAGTGGCCTTTTCTGGAGCAACAGCATGCGTGGCTCACATCGATGGATCAGACCTGTAAGGAGGATAAATACATGCACACACGTCCCTGTCAGTGTGTCAATAACACATCTCAGCCTTGATTCTTCTCCTCTCTGTTTCTAAAGGTATATAGCCAATGCAGGAGACGCTCGGGCGGTGTTGGGAGTGCAGGAGGAGGATGGTTCATTCAGCGCGCTCACACTCTCTAATGACCACAGTGCCCAGAATGAGGATGAGGTGGCTCGGATACGAAGTGAACACCCTCCATCAGAGAGGAAGACAGTTATCAGACAGGTAATACACCTCCTGATTTGCTCACTTTAGTCGTTGTTGCAGCGTTTATTAAAACCTCTTCCTCTCTTTCTAATGTTTTCTTAATCAGGAACGCTTGCTCGGCCTCCTCATGCCGTTCCGTGCATTTGGGGATGTGAAGTTTAAGTGGAGTATTGAACTGCAGAAGTGTGTGTTGGAGTCCGGACCCGATCAGCTCCATGAAAATGAGCACACCAAGTTCATCCCTCCGAACTACCACACACCCCCCTACCTGACCGCCGAGCCAGAGATCACGTACCACAAACTGCGGCCACAGGATCGCTTCATGGTGAGAGCAAACAAATCCTCTCCATACTTTTTCCATAATACAGCGATGCTTAACATCATTTCCAAAAAGGAGAAATTAATGACCATTTTGTTTCCGCTTTTTTCACAAATTTAAAAAAATATATCCATCATTAGAAGTTGCAATTTCTATAGATCATCTTTCAACAACCTGTGCAGCTGCTTGAATCTCTTTTAAAGTTTGGAGTGGACGACTGTTTCCCAGAGTGGTATGAACAGCGATAAATCGCTGAATTAATTGAAATACGGCCGACAATTTGGAGGTCTGGAATCAGGCTGGGAGGTCTCAGCCCTCTCCTAAATGCTAGAATAATATTAGGAGACATTATGGATCTGGCATTTCTCTTTTAGATGGGAAACAATAAAGGGACAGTTCAAATCAAAAATGCCTCAGGGTTTCCGCAGGTCCTTAAAAAGTCTTAAATGTCTTAAATACAATGTTATAAATATCAGGCTTTACAGTCATGTGAGGTCTTATTGTGACAGACATTTTTATCTTATTTAGTTTAGCCACCTTTTTATTTCTTTTTGTCAAATGAGTCAAGCTCTTCTATGTGAAAGTCCACATTTCTGATGTTACAAGTCTTTAAACCTACCACTGAACATAATGCTGTCTTTTTTCCTTATACTTGCACTTGTTGGCAAAATGAAGATTAACCTAACTCACTCTAATAACCATTTTCCTACATAAAACCTACCTCTGCACAGGACCACACAAACTACTTAAGTTTCTATTTACTTGCAGCGGTTGAATAAGATTATTTGTCCAAAAATCAGTCTTAAATTTGGTTAGAAATATAATATATATATATATATATATATATATATATATATATATATATATATATATATATATATATAAAAATTGAAAAATAAATTGAAAAATAAAAATAAGCACCCCTTTTTGATTTTTTTTTTTTTTAAACGGTAAAACGTGTCTTTTTCAGAGGCACTATCCAGCTTCTAGGCTCATGATTGCATGTTGTTTGGCATACTTTATTATCTCTCTGGTTAGTGTGAATTAAGGGCTGTATGACCTTTGCAGACAAAGACTGTATTTGTGAAGAAAGAATTTCCAGTTGCAGTATTTCTTAAAGTGGACATGGAGTGTTTTGTAATGAAGCTCATTTAATGATGTCACTCTTGGCATAATGTGAGTGACATGGCTAATCTGTTACAATCAATTGTGAGTCAGACTTCTCTCTGTCTGTCCCTGCAGGTGATTGGCTCTGACGGCCTCTGGGAGACCCTCCACAGACAGGAGGTGGTTCGTATCGTGGGGGAGTATTTAACAGGGGTGCACCAGCGTCAGCCCCTCAAAGTCGGAGGCTACAAAGTCACCCTGGGACAGATGCAGGGGCTGCTCGAAGAGAGAAAGGCCCGCGTGTCTTCAGCTTTCGAGGATCAGAACTCAGCGACCCACCTGATGCGCCACGCGGTGGGGAACAACGAATTTGGCACGGTCGACCACGAGAGGCTGTCGAAAATGCTCTCGCTGCCCGAGGAGCTGGCTCGCATGTACCGCGATGACATCACCATTATCATCTGTCAGTTCAACCCCCATGTGATCGGAGCACAGAGACAGGACGAGCAGTCCTGAGCTGCATAAAAGCCATCCACTGAAGCATACTCACACTTCTGTGTAACCTTAGATCTACGTACGAGCACACTCTGTGGACAAACAGGCCATATTGAGAAAATATCTGTCCAGCGGTCGGAATGAATCATTTTAACTCTATTTATGTACAGGATTTGTATGTTTGTATGCAGTCACGAGAACGTCAAGTTCCTCATGAAGTCCAAAGATCTTCGTTGGATCGGAGTCTCTTCTACAACATGCTGCAAATATCCTCTGGTAACCGTTTCATACTCACTTCTCTGCGTGGCTGATAAAATGCTGTTACAAACTGATTTTTGTGCCAAAATATTCAACCTCTTCGTCTGCAAAGACTCGACGCCGGGGTTGAAATTACAGAGATTCCAAAGAGGGTGAAGGTTGGGATTTTACAAGTAAAGAGGCCGTGACTGATGCAGCACTGACTCGACCTCCTCCCTCTGACCCCCTTTACACCTGGCATTAAAATGCATTTTGGGTGATCGGGTCTCAATCAGAGAGAGCTTGACCAGAAGTACAGGTGTAAATGCACATACGTTGAGGACTGATTATGATCCGGATGTGGTCAGGGATGCATCGTGACTACCTGAAAACGTAATTGCAACTGCATTTTAAGTCCACATACAACAACTACATGGGAACGGGGTAGCACCGGCTCTCCTTCACTTGATGCTGAAGCTGCGAGGCACACAGTGGTCTCTCTCTCATCTCTCATTTATTTTCCCTTTGCGTTCAAAAATAGCTGCATTCATTTCAAACGTTGTGACAGGTGCTGCCACATACGTCCATGTGTCCTTTATGTTGACATAGATACATCCACTAGATGGTGCTAGAAGGCAGAATCAAAGGGTCATGACAACAAAGAGGTTGTATAATAATGTACCTTTTAACGAAGGCAGCATTGTAGATGGCAGCGATTTACATGGCCATATTATGACACATGGCCGGAGAATTCTTTTCACTGTAGAATCAATCTGTTTGGTTCTGCCATTTTTAAAAAGTCTTCGTCATGTCCTATAGTTGTATCTCATTCAAACTACGCTACACTGCCCCCATGATTTCTGGTGGTATGGCTCTGTTTTGTCCAAATCTGTCAGCTTTCGGAAAACATGCAAAAATACAGACGAAGTTACCTTCTAACTCTTCCTGACTGGCTCCATAGCAAAGATTTTTTTAAAAATAATTGTTTTATTTTTACACCAGTATTGGCTACGAAAACCGCAGAAAATATGATGTGAGCCCTGTGTCATTTTAGTTAGTTTTTTAATTTTTAAAATAAAAATATTTTTTAAAATTCTTATCCTAATAATAGTTGACAGGGGCCTATTTGGACTTGGTTCAGTTGTTTGAGCCCGACAGAGCGATCAGGTCTAGATGTGGACACTTGTGACGCATATTAACACCAGATTTCAATGTAATCAAGTTAAATCATAGTTGGGCACAATCTGGAGACAAAACACATTGTAATGCGAGGTGTAAAAGGGATCTCTCATATGGACTCTAACTGGCCTCTGCCATTATAACCCCAACGCTCTTCTTGTGCAGTCTGGTTTTGTTGTTTGCATCCCAGGCACACTCTCTCTCACCTTCCAGGCTGCTCCTGCATCTGTTACAACACAGCACTGTTGCATCTGTTCGTTTTTACGTCTTCGTTTAAGTCATTGTATGATATATTCTTAGCACTGTCCAAACATACTCGTTTTGTTCTGCATTTACACGTCAGTCTGTGACGTTTACTCCAGCACTCTGGGTTTCAGGTGACACAGTAACTATCAGGTTTCGGTGCTGACTTTGAGCTCTCCACAGACACATTGAATAAAATGAAAGTTTGTTGTTCTTTTCCCACGCTTTGTGGATTTAAAGGGATGTGTGTGTATGTGTGTGTGTGTGTGTGTGTATAGAGTTTCTCTTGCCTTATGTTATTTTTTTTCTGATGGGTCATTAGCACTTAACAGTTGGTTACAGTTTGGGGTGTTATTACTCATGACAGCCATGGTGAAAGCAGAAGCAGCCCATTCTCCTGATACTCTCCAGTTAAACACTAATGATGGGGTCGTATCGGTGTGTGTATATGTGTATTTAAAATGTAAAAAGAAGCTGTTTGAATATTAAATATTATTTATTCAGCTTTTGCAGCATGTTACACGTCTTTATCTACAGTTTTATGTATAAATTGTAACTTATGTGGGTTAAGTTTTGTATATGGAATGGTTTAATAAAACACTGATATACACCACGTGGTACTGTTGTCGTTGTTGTGTGTTTTGGTTGACGCAGGCAGGCAGCGGTGGACATGTTGTAACATCTCTTAACACAATGACCCGCTAATCTCGACCCACTGGAAGGTCAGTGTGCGTAAGGCTGCAGCTGTGGCGTCAGCTGGTGAGTCATATGTCAGCACTCAGTGAGTTCAGTGTTACGTGTGTCAGTGACCTGTTATGAGTGGTGAACTATAACAAACAGTACAGTGATTTTTGATTGTTGGTATTTTTTTAAAGAAATGTTTCTTGCAAAGTTTAAGCTTTTCAAGTGTGACAATTTCCTACTTTTTTGTCTTAAAGGGACAGTTCACCCCAAAATTAAGAGCACATAATTTTTCCTTTACCTGTAGTGCTATTTATCAGCCTCGATTGTTTTGGTGTGAGCTGTCGAGTGTTGGAGATACCAGCCGTGAAGACGTCTGCCTTCTCTTAAATGTAATGGAGCTAGATGGCACTCAGCTTGGGGTGCTCTAAGTGTCAAAAAATACATTTTAAAAAAACTCAACAGCAATGTCTCTTTCCAGGAATCATGACCGTGTTACTCAAGATAATCCACAGACCTTGTTGTGAGCAGTTTCATGAAGGAACTATTTTCTTTCGACCAACCTACACCCACCAACTGTATCACTGCGCAGAAGGAAGCGTGCATCTGCTCATGGACGAGGGGTTCGTGCCCATGACAGTGTGAGATGTAAACAATAATTGCGTCCTCCTCAGCTGAGCTCTAACGTTAGCTAGCTCAGTGGTGCGAGGTGAGCTAGCATTAGATGCATGTTTCTTTCTAAGCAGTGATACAGTTGGTGGGTGTAGTTTGGTAGACTGAAAATAGTTTCTACATGAAACTGCTCTCAACAAGGTCTGTGGATCATCTTGAGTAACCGGGTCATGATTTCTGGAAAGAGACATTGCTGTTGAGTTTTTTCAAATGTATTTTTTGGTGTGTTGAGCACCGCAAGCTGAGTGCCATCTAGTTCCATTATATTGGAGGGAAGGCAACTGACACCAAAGCAATCCAGACTGATAAATTGCAGATTACAGTAAAAATATATGTATTTTTGATTATGGGGTGAAGTGTCCCTTTAAATTACAGTCAAGTAAATAATTATGTGCAAAGTGTGAAATGTGACGGGAATTTCTCTCCAGTTTCTGACATTCTACAAACCAAACAAGTGAGGAAATTATCACGGAGACAATTGGCATGATCCATAATGAAATTATCATTATTTACATTCCACAATAAAAAATGTAAAAATGACAACTGTATAGTGCTGCTTACACGTTGACGCTTTGGCATTAACTATCTAATGATATAACAGTGTAACACTCTCAAGGGCAGTGGAAGAAGAAGCACTCAGGTCTTTCATTTCAGTAAAAAATAGCAGTACTACAATATTAAAAGACTGTGCTACAAGTAAAATACCTGCATTCAAAACTTTACCTAAGTAAAATTGTAAAATTGTTAGCATCAAAATGTACTAAAAGTTACAATAAATTAAAGTACTCATTAAGCAGACTTGCCAAGAATAAAATGTATGTTATGTTACTGGGTTATAATTATTTATGCATTAACGTGTAAACAGCTGGTAAAGATGGAGATGGAATTTTAATTAGAATTTTCTGCACTGATTACTTCTACTTTTACTACTTAAAGCACATGATCCTGGTGATACTTACGTACTTTAAACCCAATAACATTCTCAATGCATGACTTTTATTTGTAATGGAGTTTTTTTTTCCACTGTGGTAGTGCTACTTTTACTTCCCACACCACTAACAGTGACACCACAGGCAACACAGACACAGTTGTTTGATCCATGAAGTTACTCTCTGGAGACAGTCACCCGCCACTAGATGGCGCTGCAGTATCAGACAGGACAGTGTCTCACAGAGGAGGTTTGACTATGATGAAAACACTGACATCAGCTGTATGATATATCTACTAACAACTTACTTATAGGGTGTAAATGTAAAGAAAAGTAAGGATTAAATATATTGTTTTGTCTATTCACCTAACTGTGGATAAGAAAAACATCTGCTGGGAATATAAATTGTCTGGTTTTCCATTAAAGTATAACCTCTTTCGAATAATATCTTCCTTACTAATACAGCATAATAAACAGCCAAGTTGATTTTGAAGTTATTTTAAAACATGAATTATTTACAGGCATCACCCACAAAGTATTATATTATGATTTTTTATGTTTTAAGAACATTGTAAATCTGTTTTTAAAAAGTAAAAATGAAACTTCAAACTGTCTCATTATGAAGGATCTATGTAAATGACCAAAAATACCCTCACATGGCTCCAGATAACAGCACACGGTGAATAGTGCAGACTGTATTAATAACGTCCTGTCTTCATTTGCAAATAAAACTTTTATACATGTTTCCTGTTGTGCCACAAATGGTCACAGGAAACTTTACTTTAAGTCAACATCTCTTTTTGATCGTCATCGTGATGACTGGACACTTGCTGTGTTTGGTTTATAGGTGACATTCAGTGAGTTACTGGAAATAAACACAACATTTTGGTCAGCTGTACGCCTCATTTCCGCTGCAGCACAGATGTTTTTCCAGATCTAGTCCATAACAGCAGCCTGAATGACATTTGCTTATGGAATTTGTTTACATGCTTAGACTTTTCCGTTGGATTAAGACGCGGGATGTGTAATAAAATCACCCCACATAAAATGACTGTCTGATGTGTTTCAACAGAGGAGAGCTCAACACCTAATTTATTTAAAGTGATCCACCACTTGGGGCAGTCACAGCTGGTCAGGCTGTGCTGTGGAAAATGATATGACAGCATTGTTTTTATCCACACAGAATAAAATAACTGGCATTTAAAACCACTTTTGGTTAAATTTTAAAAGCAGAGTTGATCTGTTGATCATTTTACAAAGAACAGAGATGGTCTCTTTGAAGTAGAAACACTCATAAATCTACAAAATGTTGGTAATAAATGAGATTGATGTTTGATGTTCCAATTTGAAGTTTACTGCAGGGTCAAGGAAAAGGGCGGTTTAGCTACTACCGAATAAAACATATTTTTTAAAAGATGAATAAAGACTTTCAAATATCATAATAAATAAATAAAAGTCTGCACAAAAAATGAGAAAAAATGGATTATAAAAGGTAAGACATTAATTTCCAGAATATATTTTTCAAAGTTATACATTTATTTGATAACACTTTACAATAACCACCATTTAGAAATGGTAAATGCTAGTTACTTAAGCTTAAGTTATTTTACTGTTAACAAACAATGAAATTAAAATATTTAAAAAAATAAATAAATATCAATAATGCTATAATTAATGGTATTTTAACTTTTTATTGTTGCACACAATTATAACATTTTATTAACTATATTAAAATGGTTATTTTTTTGGTTTATAAAAGTCTGTAAACATTATTTGGGTGGCCATAAAGTTGCATTTTGTAGAAATGCACTGCACAGTTTTTATTAAACATTTAACAAGGTATTAAAAATTATCAGTTATAACTTTATAATAGCCATACAATAATGTTAATAGACAGTTTACAAACCAATTATTAACCATTAACCAATACTTAACATAGTTAATAAAGTGTTGTAAATGATAAACTGTTAAAATGAAATATACTGAACAAAAAACACTTTTGTTTTTGCTCCCATTTTTCATGAGCTGAACTCAAAGATCTAAAACATTTTCTATACACACAAAAGACCATTTCCCTCAAATATTGTTCACAAATCTGTCTAAATCTGTGTTAGTAGCACTTAGCACTTCTCCTTTGCCGAGATAATCCATCCCACCTCACAGGTGTGGCATATCAAGATGCTGATTAGACAGCATGATTATTGCCTTAGGCTGGCCACAATAAAAGCCCACTCTGAAATGTGCAGTTTTATCACACAGCACAATGCCACAGATGTCGCAAGTTTTGAGGGAGCGTGCAATTGGCATGCTGACTGCAGGAATGTCCACCAGAGCTGTTGCCCGTGAATTGAATGTTCATTTCTCTACCGTAAGCCATTTCCAAAGGCGTTTCAGACAATTTGGCAGTACATCCAACCGGCCTCACAACCGCAGACCACGTGTAACCACACCAGCCCAGGACCTCCACATCCAGCATGTTCACCTCCAAGATCGTCTGAGACCAGCCACCCAGACAACTGCTGCAACAATCGGTTTGCATAACCAAAGAATTTCTGCACAAACTGTCAGAAACCGTCTCAGGGAAGCTCATCTGCATGCTTGTCGTCCTCATCGGGGTCTCGACCTGATTGCAGTTCATCATCTTAACTGACTTGAGTGGGCAAATGCTCACATTCGATGGCGTCTGGCACGTTGGAGAGGTGTTCTCTTCACGGATGAATCCTGGTTTTCACTGTTCAGGGCAGATGGCAGACAGCGTGTGTGGTGTCGTGTGGGTGAGCGGTTTGCTGATGTCAACGTTGTGGATCGAGTGGCCCATGGTGGTGGTGGGGTCATGGTATGGGCAGGCGTATGTTATGGACAACGAACACAGGTGCATTTTATTGATGGCATTTTGAATGCACAGAGATACCGTGACGAGATCCTGAGGTCCATTGCTGTGCCATTCATCCACGACCATCACCTCATGTTGCAGCATGATAATGCACGGCCCCATGTTGCAGGGATCTGTACACAATTCCTGGAAGCTGAAAACATCCCAGTTCTTGCATGGCCAGCATACTCACCGGACATGTCACCCATTGAGCATGTTTGGGATGCTCTGGATCGGCGTATACGACAGCGTGTTCCAGTTCCTGCCAATATCCAGCAACTTGGCACAGCCATTGAAGAGGAGTGGACCAACATTCCACAGGCCACAATCAACAACCTGATCAACTCTATGCGAAGGAGGTGTGTTGCACTGCATGAGGCAAATGGTGGTCACACCAGATACTGACTGGTTTTCTGACCCCCCCTCCCAGACCCTCCCAGTAAAGCAAAACTGCACATTTTAGAGTGGCCTTTTATTGTGGCCAGCCTAAGGCACACCTGAGCAATAATCATGCTGTCTAATCAGCATCTTGATATGCCACACCTGTGAGGTGGGATGGATTATCTCGGCAAAGGAGAAGTGCTCACTAACACAGATTTAGACAGATTTGTGAACAATATTTGAGGGAAATGGTCTTTTGTGTATGTAGAAAAAGTTTTAGATCTTTGAGTTCAGCCCATGAAAAATGGAAGCAAAAACAAGTGTTGTGTTTTCATTTTTGTAAATTATAATGTTACCAATTACTAAATACCAATAACTGTCTTTTCATTGATTGTTAACAGTAAAATACTATCAACCAAAGTTTAATTAACTAACAGTTTACCAGTTATAAAGTGTTAACATGGAGTTTACCTTCTTTCCCCCCACACGTTGCATCACTAACGACCACAGGACTGAGCGGTTACTTATATATACATGATATAATAGTTTCACATTTTTACTTCCGCAACATATTTATGTAACTGTGTAAATAATCTCTTGGAGTGCGCTGTGTGCTGTGTACAGTATGTACTATGTACATTGTACTAATGTGTTCTGGATCCAAGCCAGATGCTAAGCTCTTGAGGTCACTGTGTTATGTTTGCATTATTGTCTTTGTCTGTTGTAAAGCAGAAAAAAATGCTCTTCAAATACGATTGCAATAAATTGGTTGACAGATGTATGACTAACACGTTTTTGACTTGGTGACTTGGTTTTTTAATTGTGGGCCATATACAGAAAAATATAAGAAGATATGGACCAAACAATATTGAATGTATAGTTTTTAACCAGTTACACAGAAAATTAGTTTTTCTAGACCAGAAAAGTGCATTTGCTGTAGAAAATCAATCTTTTGTTAAAATTACTATGCAACATTACGAAATATTATTGATTGATATGACAGTGGTTGCCTGGTGCCAACATATTACAAAAAGTATTTCTATATCTTCTGTCCTTTCAGGTCCACCACCATGTTTACTGAGGGAAATGAGAGTACCTCGGGGATGACGCTTCTCTGTAGTCCAAGGCGGAAGTTAGCATCGTGCTGTTTCCCTCGTCAAAATGCCTACAGACTTTTCCATTGGACTTTGAATTACTAAAGAAAATAAGCTTTGTGGCAAACATAAGTTCATGCTGAGTAAATCAGAACCAAGTTTTCATTAATGTGTAGCCTATTTCTCGCCCAAAATGTTTCCAAAAAGATATATTAGCTTACCGTTTAACAGTAATTCAGGATCGTTTGTTACTAGCCGGCCGCCATCTTGTTTCCTGTGGGATAAACAGCTCCTCACCTACAAGTGGAAGTTGGTTCGCTGTTGTGCAAAGCATTCTGGTTGTTGTAGGTTTTCTAGCCATTCCCCTCGATTTTCTCTGATCGTGTAGCACCAATTTTAAAAAGTATTTCTACTGCACAGACAGCCTAGTTTCATGAAAAGACAATTTTTCCAGCAGTGAAGCACTTTTTAAGAATTTTCTTAACACAGAAAGAAACACTAATATCTTCAGATATCACAAGCATTCATAATACCTGGAGACGAGTGGTTTTCATTGGATAGAAAGGGGATGAAAAACTGTTTAAATAACTAAAAGCAGTCAGATAAATGAATAAATCTTAGATGTTGTAAAATACAAGTACCTTGAATTTGTATTTAAGTGTGGTACTTGAGTAAAAGTAGCTAAATATATTCCACCCCTGAGTATTTCTATATTAGGATAAAAGAGTGCCCCAGCTCATCTGGGTGGGAATCACTGGGGACAAAAACAATCATGTGAGACTGTGTGGTGATGGTGAGGATTGATATCCAGAGGTGAGCAGGTCATCCGTCACACAGTTTACTCTCCCTTTCTCTCCTCCACCTTTTCTCTTCTGTCCCTCAACCTTTCAATGTCTCCCACCAGCTCCGTGTGTGTGTGTGTGTGTTGTTGTGGAAAGTGTTACCAGGATACAGGCAGGGAGAGAGTACAGACATAAACACTGGAGAGGCTCCATGTTGAGTTTGTCATTACGAGGCCGTAGCTCAGTCCACTCCTCTGACACTGTCCTCTGTTTGGTTTTGGAAGCTGAAGCAGGCCGTTCAATGACTCATCTCACACGCACACACTCACAAATATGGCACATGGATAGGAAGGTTGCACGGTCATAGCTGCACATGTGGCACCCATATTCAACTCTCACATGTGTGTAAGAGAGGGTGATTTTCTTTGTGTGTGTGTGCCGTGGCCTCTTTGTGCTGCCTGAAAGCCCACAATCATGCCAAATCATCCTCTCAGCACCGCTAACAATCTGCAGCCTGTCCCCCACTGTCTGAGAGATGACTCAGAGCATCGCTCTCTGCAGCAGCACCGTGGCCTTGACTGCTCAGCGACAGACAGGCATGAAGGGGGTTGAATGCAACAGTACTGACTATAACCACAGAGTAAACGTTAGTCAGAAATATGAGCAGGGAGAGCGGAGAGGAAGTTGTTTGTATCGACGCTTATGTCACCGGTCACCTGCTGCACCACGCGTCTGCTCTGACATGTACTGCACACATGTACCGCACATGCATCCACACAGGTATACACACATACAGTGGTGAAACCCAAAGTGGATCCCAGTTTCTTTGTTTATTGGGAAACACATCAGTGACTGGTCATTACAAAACACAGAAATGATCGTTCATTACACACAGTGACATTCTGGGTTTAAGATGTTTCCAGCTTTAACACAACACTCAACAGTTATCTGTCACATTCAACACAAAAGCTCCGGGTCAGAAACTAATTGAATTATGTGAGATGATTAAACTGCTAATGAAACAACCTGAGTCTGGGAGCGAAATTCAAATAAAATACGTTAACAAGCTTTATAAATGCATGATTAGCATGGAGCCACCTGACCACCTATTAATCAGCTCTCAGTTGTAAATAAACATAACCTCATGTAAATGCGTGTGTCTGTCTTTGTGAGGATTAATGCGACTTTTAGACCTGGAGGGAGAAGACACTGATGGAAAACCAAGTCCTCATTTCTGCTGTTGCGCTGGTGAAGATTTAGCCATTAATTAATTTTATTTCATTTGTTTATGTGGCAAGGAAAATGCTAGTTAAAGTTTGTAAATGAGCCGTCAGCACAGAATGAGGGGCACAACTTGGTTTGAGGGCTGAGGTTTGAATAAGGTTCAGGTTAGGCCTGTAGATGTGATGGCTAAGGTCCTTATAAGTATAAAAGTACAAATATGCGTGTGTGTGTGTGTGTGATGTCTCTACATCATGGCGTTCCTCTCTTCCTCTTCAGTTGCCCTCTTGCCCCCTTTATTGACACGTTTGATCACTACGACGAAGACAAGAACTGCAACGGGACAAAAAAAATACAATTTTAAGAGTCAATTACAGCCACAAACAAAATGTAGTCAGCAACATAAAACTATACAATAACATCAGACTGTATAGTGTGATGGATGCTGGTTCACATGATGAGCAGGCCTGTCACGATAGCTACTTTTGTTTGACGATATATTGTGATAAATGAGACCATTTTATACCACTGATATAATGATAATACAACAGCATATTAATGCAAGTACCATCACAGTCTGCAGTGTCCTGACACCATCAGACTTTTCTGGGAAGACTGGACTGGGTATCTGTAATAGACTACTATGAGTTGCCTACATTAGTTAGTCTGTCTTTGTTTCTACTTGTCAGTTTTTTATCAAGACGATTGTGTTTTTCTGGGTTTTTGGGTTTCTGTTTATTGCGTTCTGTCGGGGTGGACCAGTCGCCTCATTCAGCTTTGCTAAATTTGTGCTAAATTCAGGCTCTTATGTCCATTTTGCAAGTGTTGTTGGTGCTTTTTGTGGTTGGCTTTGGATGGTGGTGGCGTGTGGTGAGAGTCACTCATCAGAATGAGGAAATCAACACCAGTCTGAACACTCTACTTCTGCATTGCCTTTGTACATGGGACGCCCACACTACCCACTGAGCTACTGGGCACTCTCAGCTGCTATCTGCTAGCTAGCCAGGTTGAGGTTTTAAGATGTAAACATGAAAAACATTTAGGAAAAGATGGAGAGGAATGGACTCCAGCTGAACAAGTATTCTACAGGCACTGGATAATAAACTGGACAACCTCCATGCCACAAAAATTTCAAACGGAATATCAGGAACTGTAATATCATTTGATTAGGGATGAATTTGGGATGATTTTTTGCTGATGCCTGATATGTAACAACTTATTTAACCAATTACCGATACTGATATCGATATATCCACATTTTTCCACACCTAATTTTAGTGATCATCAAGTCTCTTCTGTAGTGGAATCAGCATCATATTATGCATGCATACTCTTATCATGATGGCCCACCATCAGATGGAGACATGAAATACAATGCTTTTCAATGTATGCGATATTCATCCATTGTACAAAATAAGAAAAATCATGTTGGCCGATTCTTCCAATATTAGCCAATACCGATGATGTACCGACATTAGTGTGCATCCCTACATTTGATTTACCAAAACTTGACTTCTAAATGCCAATCAACAGAGCAGAGGACTCTGGAGAGAAGGGAGGAGGTGTGTGCTTTACAATGGATAAGGACTGGTGTTCGGTTGGAAACATGAGGTGCTGTCCCGCTCCTGCTGTGGATCACTGCCATACACCGAGCAGAGCCAGCTGCAAAATGGCACTGTGTTCGGGAAGAGCAGCGGTTGTCGAGGTCAGGATGTGCAGACAGTTAAATCATTCCATATACAGAAACCGTGGATCATCAGAACCATCCGGAAACATGGGCAATAAAGAAGCAGCCTTCAATGTAAGAAAACACCAAATAAAAAAGAAAAAGACTAAACTAGAGTGCACAAGTTAAAGGAGCTGATAGGGCCAATGGATTGATAGATTCTCTCCCTCCTGTGTTTCTGTGCTGCCTTTCCCTCATTTGCCCACCTACACACCTGCCCTGCATCAGCCTCATTAGTCCTTCCCTGCTCCAGTTTTTCCCAGCCAATCATCTCCCTGCCTGCTCATCTGTATAATCACCTTACTCCCCTCAACTGTGCTTCTCCACCCTTTTCCCCACCTGCACTTCATCCCCTCGTCAGACTAGTTTGTATTTAAGTTCTGGTTTTCAGTTGAGTCTTTGTTGGATCCTTGCTTTTGTCCTGTTCATACCGTCAATAAAAGGGATTTATTTGAGTTGCTGTTGCCTGCAGTCTCCTGTGTTTGGGTCGACTTGCTGCACACCGCATGACATGTACACCTTTTTAAAGAGCAACTACCAGAATCGTAGGATCTATGGACATGACCTCGTTCATTTTTGCTGACCTCAATGAGCTCATAGTTATCGTGACAGGCCAAGTGATGAGTTGGTTTTCACAAACTTTTATATGAGAGTTGTCACACTTACCGCAGAATCCCAGGACGCCAGCCAGGATCCCGATGGTGGGTCCCATCCCTAAGCTGAGGTCACGGTTCTCTGGTGTGATGTAGCAGTAGCCCAGCTCTGTGCAGTTACATACTCTCACTGGTACAGAAGGAAGACAGCAACACATGTGTAAATAATCCGTTATCAGGGACATGATGTGCAGTGAAGTGTCAGTTTGCCTTTAAAGGACGCAGCTGAGGTCAATCTGTGTAAACACATCCCATTAAAGTCACAAACCAACAATGTGTTAGTTTATCATCAACAACCAATCACTTCTTGGCTGTTGCTTAGCAGCTGTGGCTCAGGGCGTAGAGCGGTCGTCAACTAATTGGAAGGTCAGTGGTTTGATCTCTGGCCCATGCAGTCTACAAGTCACAATGTCATTGAGCAGGATGCTGGTCTCATCGTAGCCTTGGCCACCAATACATAAATGTATGTGTTGCAAAGTGCTGAGAGTGCTCACTATGACTACAAAAGCACTGTATAAACACAGACCATTTACCATTTATCTCAGCCTTTGAAATACTGTGTAACCTGTGTTTTCTTGCTAAAAATAAAAGCAGTCTCAAAACACTTCCTGATTTCTCATCTCAGTCTGTGGAAACGAAGCCTCAAGCACATTTGTAGTCAGATCTTTAATAACGTTGTCTATTGTGTGTGATTTTTTTCCAAATTTGTTGTTTGCTTTTCATTTATTTATTTAGCTTCTTATTTCCTCATAATGTAAAAATGTTCATAAATAAAAAGTTTAAAAAACATCACAAAATATAATTTTATATTTTAAAAAAACTTTTAAAGCAATTTCCTTAAACATATGAGCACTGTAGTTTTTATCAAGTCTTGCCCAAACAGGAGAAAATAGTTCATTTGTTGAGGACTATTTTCAGCGGCAGATTAATACATATTTTGTGACATAGGGAGTATATAAAAACAAGGCAGTGAATGACTCAAATAAATTAGAGCCTGTGTTCATGGTAATGGAGGAACATGTTATGTATTGTAACAGTATGGTGCCTTGATATACTTTTAATTTTTTTATAGACAAGAATGGAGGTAAATGGCACAGAGGAAAAAGTTATATCAGGCTTTGGCTACAAAGACAATAGATGTATGGATTAGTAAATTGCTTTTCGTCCTTTCTTGGTAGAAGACATGCTTTTAAGAATGTACAATTCATCTGCTATAATTAATATTTTGTTGAACATGGTTTTCCCACGTAAAAAAGTAAAATAAATAAATAAATAAATTACTACATTCAGCCTTATGTTTGAGCCTCAGTGAGACCCAGATTCAGATGAGGAGTCTGTTGTGCACCAAAATCGAAGACTAGCATACGTATCAGAATAGTAAGTGTAATCAGCATTTTATTTGTTTATGTTGCTTGTTAGCTTGTAGGCTAACTGGCAGTGGCTAACACAGCCTTAGTGTTTGTAAAACATGCATTAATATCTGCTGCGATTAAGTTTTTGGAAAATAAAGAAAGGGAGCTCCGGGGGCAGGTTTACATCTAAGGATTGCACACTCATCCATGTTTGCTGTCAAAACTTTGACAATGCTAGTGCTAACTCTGCTCCCTGTACTGACAAGTCTGCTCTGCGCTGGAGATTTCAGGTTTCTTTGCTGGTTTTGTGTCATTGAGTCTATGAGTCTGTTTCCCTGTCGATACATGTTTGCCATATCAGGGGCCGTACACATGACGTGTCTTTAACCGCATGGAAAATACGAGGTCAGGCAGTGGGTGCTACTTCCGTGCGTTTTCTTTGCCAGCTTTCAAAAGCGTGGTGGCAGGTTGTGTCTGAGGTTGCTAAGCAATCTTATGAAGCACCGCATCATGGCCTAGTTACCGGAGATACTGAGTGCAAAGCTGATCTTCTTCCAGGTGCTGTTTGTGTGCAGGCCTATTGTCCGTGGGACAGATGTAAAGCCCTGTTCTAAAATGATCAACTTCTTCTCCATATTTATCACAGAGTGATTATTACGGATGAAGAGAAAGATGTCTGTCGGCTGTGACTGGTTGTCCCCTGTGTGTTCAATATACAATCGTTGCACCCTGAAAAACAGGCGCTTAAAATGCATGCATGCCGCTCTGGTGTTGCTCTGTATTTTGAGCTCACCTGCTGCACATCTATACTGAAAACAATGGATTTGAGGATGCAAAAAATGCAGCCTGCGTACAACCCCTTAGAAAGCAATTGGCTCTCATATTAGTGATTTATCTAATCTAGCAATACTGCTGTAATATCTGAATCTCAGATTTTAGGGAAGTGCACAGAGATCGCCCCCTTCAGTAGAGTATAGTAAAGGTCAGACATTTTGGGAGACATAAACATAAGAAAAAATAACATCTTTGAGTGGAGAGGGACTTGAACTTAAAGAATGAACTCACCCTCAAACGCCTGCGTGACTCCCATGCCTGCATTGTCTTTAATGTTAATGTTGAGAATGACAGTTTTATCTTCATTCGGTATTTTCTTCAGGGTCAGTCTAGCTGATGTACCTGCGTTACATTCCAAAGCAAACAAAAATAATATTATGGTCTGCACAACATCTCCTGATGATGACCTCAGTATTACAGCATGTCAGCGTACCGTCGATACTCTTCAGGTCCCAGTTGGGAGATTTCTTGCCGTGGGCGAAAGCGAAGGTGAAGGGCTGGGAGAAGGGGGCGCTGTCTTTGTCTTGGGCCTTGATGATGACGGGTTCGGGTTTCTTCACACAGATGAAGGCCTGGGTCTCCATCAGTTTGGGGATGTTGTCGTTGACATCCAGCAGCCACACGGTCACGACACGTTCTGCAGACATTTCTGGGTGCTCTTCAGAGGGAAAGCAGAAAGATTGTGAGAAAGGTTTCCTGATACAACGCTACTTTGTTACAGCACTATAAGAAGATATAAATTCACTAAATAAGTGTAAAAAACGGTTTAACCTTAGAAAGAATTACCTATTCTACTTTGGGAAAAACAAATACTATTCAGAAATGTTTGGCATCCTTTTATCATTTACCCTGAAAAGAGAGAATTAAAAAGTTATACTGGGTCAGCTGAGTGAATTTGGAGATGACTGATAAGCTCCTCTGCTCGGAGCAGGATGTAAACCTTGCATAAATGGCTTTATGTTGACTAATGGTGGGATGATGTTGCACATTGTCGACTACAGGCTGCAGGAGAAATATTTTCATGTATTTGTTTTCATCATTTTTAAATTTTAAGGGTAACTTCTGTATTTTTTCAGCCCGGACTCTATTTTCCCATGTTGCCTAAGTGACGAATAGGATCAATAATTTTTGAGGGGTCCAGTATGAGTGAGGGGGCTGCAGGCGGCAGCAGCGAAACAAGCTGCAATGTAATCCCTTACATCTTACAGGCACTGAACAATGTCAACTTGGGTCCACTTAAAGAGCTTGTTTTTGCCACTGACAGGCTCAGATAGTGATGACATTATGGAGAGGATCCCTACAGAGGTTAACGTCTTTGTTAAAGGGTAAGATCCTTTTTGAGCCAAGTTAAGGGTTTATTTTTAACCAAACCAGAGGTGGTGATTGTTTGAACAGTGGAAAGACAAACGAATGAGTTTTATTTTTCTTCTGTCAACTCTCAAAAAAGTCCTGTTCACACCAAAACAGTCTTTGACAGGTGCGTAGGTGGAGCATGAATCAAAAAGGAGAACACCTGCACGCTGTCCGCACTTGCAAAAAAAATTAAATTTATTAGGCTACAATGTTTCAGTCATGGACCTTCATCAGGTAGATCTACCGAGATCTTACTGCTTTAACAAAGAAGAGGTCCAAACAAAGAGGTCCATCTCTGAAAGGATCCTTTCGGTAATGTTGTCCGACACTTAGAATAACAATATGAGTCTGTCAGTGATTAAAAAAAAAAAAAAAAAAGAACTTATAGTGGACATAAATTGGCAGTGCTTAATTGCCCGCAGGGATTAAATTGCAGCCTGTTTCACTGCAGCGCTCTCACTCAATACTAGACCAATATCAGACTGTTGTTTTGATTAGGCACTTAGAAACAAAACAACAAAAATAGGGTCAAGGTTAAAAATACTGATGTTGCCCTTCACCATCTAACAGCCTGTGTCCACAATAGCACTTGTTTATCAGTGCTTCTGTTTTTCAATTGATCTCAATGAGAAGCGAGCTGCATGAGGCCGCCTAGAGAAAAGGCCCGCGCCCAGCACCTTTTTCAGAGCGCTCCTTTTTGTGTGGCCACACCGAGTTGAAAATCTCTGAACTTTTCAGAAAGGCACAGGTGACGTCACTGCCGCCTCTTTAGCTAGGCTACTGTATACTGTCACAGCAAAGACAGATCAGCCGGCGGATGTTACTGGTGAATGTTGTGCTTTTATCATTGTTTGCTTTGTGAGCCTGAAGCTGACTGTGTCATCAACCCTCTGTTAATATAGCATTGTTAGCAACCAGACTAATGTTAATGTCAAGATATCGTTGTCATTGTTGTCACATAAACGAAAAACAAAACTAAATCCTTTAATTCTATTAATTGCTATTATTATTCATACTTTTAAGATATAAAAAGTATTGTAACTTTATTTAAAAACTGTGTCACTTCATAGCAACTGATCAACGCATCAAACACTCTAATAAGCTGTGATATATGAGTCTGTTATCTCACCCTTCTCAAATGCAGTTACAGTAACTTTGAAAGTCTCCACGGTTTCTCTGTCCAGCTTGTCTTTGGTCTTGATCTCTCCTGTGGCCTCATTGATCTCCAGCCAGCCCCGAGTGTCACCTTCCAACTTAAATCTGCACACAAACACACAACAGCAATCACACACATAGCGAGTAGATATTGAAATAATACGTGACACATCAGGCTCTGAACGCAGGCCTAGGGGAATAATGGTAGTCAAAACAAATCAATAGTCCTGTTCGGGTACTCGTGATGGTCCTAACATCATCCTGACATTAAAAACAAAGCCAGTGCACATCTAGTGGGACAATTCCTGAGCTATGAAAGCTATGCATGTGCTCAGTCTTCTATCAGAACATCTTGTTAAAGCTGGTAAACTGAACAAGAACGTGGACGTAGTGTCAGTGTAGTGTCCCTCTGGTTTCTAAGGTGATGGTTGGAAGTCTGCATTTGGGTATGCAGCTCGGAGGTGTTTTGATACATACAACACCCCCAAAAATTTATAATTTAAGAAATTTAAGATTTAGGAAGTGTAATAGTTTTGTATATCAAGAGTAAAGTTGCTTTAATTCTGTAGAGGACTTTGGGGGCTTTAGAGGAACTGGTTGGTGCTGCTCTATGTTTCTACTGTTGTCAACAAATCCCATTAAAAGACCAAAAGCAACAGATTAGTCCATCTGTTGCCATGTTGGAAACAGTCCAGTGAAAACTCAGCACTGCCCACTGGCCAGAGGAAACTTCCTCATTTTACAGCAAAAAGCAGTTTTTTAGGTTACAGTGTTGATAATAACAATAATTATAATAACTGAAGGGGATAGTTCTGATTTTTTGAAGCAGGTTTGTATGAGGCATTTATCCATAGTAGGTGTATCACACAACAGTAGAGAGCAAATAGCATGCCCCTAGTGTGGAGGAGTAGGCTGGAGTCCGGGAGTTGCTGGTCTACCACCACCTCAATTGGTTAGTTAGTCTGTGTTTTTGTGTGATTTTCGGATCCAAACTAACATGGTGTCCAAAGCAGTACATTGCTTAGCTTCCTAGCCGTTTAGGGGGTTAGAGGAATATAGCTAATTTGGAAGATTGATTACACACAATTAAACAAAGATGGCTTGATCGCAAAGAGGCACGTTAGGCTGGCTAAGGGGTTTAAATGTCGTAATATCATCCTGCAGAAAGGTACGTCAGGTCATGTGGGAAACATTATAGAAGGGCTAGGGAAAATAGCATTTTAAGCATACATACTTGACCAAAATAAGATTTTTTTGATTCAAATACACTACTAGAAAGCTACAGAATGATATTCCGGTAAAAAACTAATGACTCAAAAATAATAATAATAAAAATGGACTCGCCCTTTAAATGAGATACATCATGCTTGGGGTACACAGACAATACTGTATTATGTTTAGAATGATCAACTGATTGTTGGTTTTGGTCTCCTGGGATTTGATGGTTGCTGCTTGGTCTTGCTTGTGTTGTCTTATTTCTGTGTGCTACCTGATCTCTTTGCCTTCTGGATCCTTCGCCTCCACAGTGAGCAGCACTGATCCCTTGGTGGTGTTTTCAGGCACAGTCACATCATGGATGTCCAGACTGAATTCTGGAACCTCGTCCACGTCAGTGAGAGACAAGGAGACGAAGGCTGTGGATTCGCTGCCGTACTCCAGACCCTTCATCAGTGGCTCCGGGTTACGAGCATCAATCTGGAGCTTGAAGGTGGGAGAGGACTCAAAGTCCAGAGGCTGTTAGGAGACAAACAGGCTGGTTAGAGAAAGCAGGAATAAAAGGAGACAAAGAATATTTGACACAGTTGTGACTCTGCTCTCCGCTTGCCCAGTGTAATGTACATTTATAATCAAGGGCGCATTCTCCTTTGATTTCATGACACAAGTTGGAAGAAGTCAGATCCAGCAGTTAAATCAGCTTACACTCTTGTGAATAGCAGCTATCAGGATGAATTACATAAATGATAAACATTTGATTTTCAATGGTTGTGTCATTGACAACTTTTTTGATAATCAGTTGTTTAAAGGCCTTGACACATCAAGCCGATAGTCGGCCGTTGAGCATCTTGTTGCCCTAGTTTTCGTTGTGTATCCCACACTGTTGCCACTAGTCGGCCATTGTCTGCTTTTCTTCAACATGTTGAGATGGCGTTGTACGTGGTGGAGCCCACCAGTGAATGAAATCACTCTGATAGGAAGTTCAGCTCAGTGCACGAGAAAAGAAATGGAAGTGAGGAAAGTAAACAAACAGCTAAAGTTAAGAGTCAAATTGTTATATTTGGTTAAAAAAAATGCCACTGAGCTCATAATTGTTTGAATTATTGCTTGCATGGTAAATATACCTTGATCTTTCAATGCTGGGTTGTGTTGTTAGTGTGCTAACGGCTAACTAGCGTCTTGAATCTGTCCTGTTGGTTTTTCTTTTTTAATGATGAATACAGACTTTCGCCGCCTGCTGGTATGGAGAGTTACCTCCTCTCATGCAAGTGTACGTGCAACTTGTTGGCCAAGGCACAGGTAATATGAGGCAAGGCAACAGTCAGCCTTCGTCACCTCTCATTCTTTGATGCCTATTTTGTGTGTCTGAGGCTTAAAGGTGCAGTATGTCAAATTTTGTGCTATCTAGCAGTGAGGTTGCAGCTTACAACCAACTGAACACCCCAGTGCTCGCCCCTCTATATGGTGAACCTACGGTGGTCTCCAGTGTAAAGTAAAAATGCAAATGGCCCTATCTAGAGCCAGTGTGACTCTGTAAAAGAGGACCGGGGGTCTCATTACAGAGTATTATTAGACACTGACATCTTTACAGATGACACCATAGACCTGAAGAGAAATACTCCTTATTTTCTGAGATTTTATAAACTAAACCATACATTTATTATTAAAAGACATCAATAAAATAATAAACAATGAAAAATAATAATTACACATCACAGAAATATAAACCTTACACCATGGGAGGTTAAGAGTTAACTTTTGAAGGTATGAGGGACCTCGAGTGTCTCAGCGAACAGTTAAAGATCAGTGAGTTGTACTAAATCATCTGTGTGTGTTTGTGTGGGAGTGCAGCTGGGAGACACTGTACCTTAGCTACGACCAGATAGCCGGTGCCTTTGCCGTCCGTTTCCACAGCAAAAACTTCATCATCATTGCCAGCAGTGATGTGGAACTCGATAAGGGAGCTGCCGCTCTCTGGGTCATCAGCGTCTGTTGCTCTGATGGTGAGCACTGTGTGTCCCACAGCAGTGTCCTCTGCCAGAGTGTGACTGCCGTACTGCACACCGACGCAGGAACATGAAGAAAATCAGCCAAACATCGCGAGAAAGAAGAGACAGAAAGTGGTTCACATACTCACATCATTCTTCTCAAACAGTGGCATCTCGTTGTTGACATCGATCACCTTGACGACGACCTTGCATTCTGTGCTGAAAACTGTGAGACAGGGGAGTTAAAACTGACCCACCTCTAGTTACATGTGTATTACATCGTACAGTTTCGTATGTGTTACCTGGGTCGTTGACTCTGACGTTGAGGTTATACATCTGGTGGTCTTTCCGCTGCAGCGAGCGCAGTGCCTGGATTCTTCCTGAATCACCGTCAATGGCGAAGGCAGTGGGTTCAGTGGGTGGATTCTGGGACAGGATGGTGAAAGTCAGCTGAGAGTTTAGTGTCCCTTCTTGATCGTCATCATGGGCCAACAGCTGTCCTATCAGGCTGCCTGGAACCACAAGAAACACAACTTGAGAATAAAAACTGATCTTAAATTTAAGGGTCTCCAGAGTCTTTTAGGCTTGTTACAGCAGAGTAAATCCTACTGTCAATACAAGTCTTTTATCCATCCATCCATCCATTTTCAGACACTTATCTCAGGTTAGGTCTCGGGGACAGCAGACTGAGCAAAGCACCCCAGAAGTCCCTCTCCCTAGCAACGCTTTCAGCTCCACCTGGGGGACCCCAAGGTGTTCCCAGGCCAGAAGAGATATGTAATCCCTCCAGCGTGTTCTGGGTCTGCACCGGGGCCTCCTACCAGTGGGACGTGCCCGAAACACCTCCAACTGGAGGCTCTTGTCAAATCTTTCACCCACCTCCAAAATCAGTTTATATTACCCCCCAAATGATCTGTTCCACAACCTAAGAATAAGGCACTACACTAAAAGTCGGAAAGAGATTAAAAGAGACCCAACGCCTATCTAGCAGCCTTTTATCATGGCAATAGAAAAACACTTGCCAAATAGATGTCATATCTTCTACATCTGCAGATTGTAAACAGCTGACATGGCAGAAAATACCGTCCATGTGAAAGAGAAATTGCAGTTAGAATTAAATTTAACAACTTAATGGTTCATCTACAGTCTCTCGTCACAGCTCAGGAAAGCACATTGCATTATCGGTGGAACTTGGCTCTGATGGTGGTCGATGAATGCCCAGCCTCCACCAGTAACACAGGGATGTACAACTCTGACTTTAGAGTGTTCTCAAGTGTAAATCTCAGAAATGTGTTAAATATGGATCCAAAAAATAAACGGGATGCAAACCAACAGAAGAAGCAACAGTGAGTGATCAAATACAAAGCAAGAGAAGCAAAGTTTAGGAAATTCTTTGGCTGAATCCCAGCTTTGAAGCACGTGTAACACTCTACGCCATTAATGGCTTATACGCTAACCACACACATCTTACCTACAGGTTCGTCCTCCTGCACTTCAAACACACTTTCCTCTTTTGCACACACTGGAGCGTTGTCATTAACATCCTCCACCAAGACTTGAATCTCCATGGGTGGATCCACCTGTTTGTCGTCGTTATCCACTGCGAACACCACCAGGATGTACTGAAACAGAGCCAACACAAGATCAAGAGTCAACCCTGAAAGCAGGTTTTGATTTCTACATGAGAAAACAGAGATTTACAAAGCAAACTGTGTTGCGTACCATGTCTTTGTCCTCTCTGTCCAGCTCCTCTGTCAGAAGTATTCTTCCATCTTCTGTGATCTGGAAGGGGAATTTCAGCTCTCGCTCTTTCTGCACTAACTTGTAGATGGCGCTGGGATCATTAGACTGCATCTAGATAGAAAGGGCCAGAGAGGGATGGTTAGTCACTGCATATAGAGAGTGTACTTTAACGTGTATGCATTTGTGAGATCTGTGGGAAGTTGGCATTCCACCACACCTTTGCGATATCCATAGGGTAAGTTTCCTTTAGGTGCTCTCTGATAGTAATAGGTCCAGGATTGACCCACAGGTTTTGCTGCACGACAATTCGCACTCTGGCGTTTCCACTCAGCGCTGTGTCCAACGCTCCGCCCAGGTCCTGCACACGCACAGACAGGGTGTAGTCTGGGTCCTCCAGGGGGTCCACATTCCTCCTCCTCAATTCTGACAAAACAAAGGACGACAAAGGCTGCAATTAGAGCCATTGTTTTTATTGTATCCCAGTGCAAACCTTGTGTTTCATATATTTTTATATTTAGAAATGTGACCAGAGGAAAGTGCAGGTATGTATGAGGAGAAAAAGAGATAAATAAATAAATAAATAGATAAATGAAAAAACAGAAATAATATTGATAAGTCAGTTAAGTTTCTTCACAAATAAATAAATAAATAGTAATAATATTAATAAATCAGCGCAGTATTTTCACAAATAAGGAGGACCTCGCACGCTACCCTGGAGTCCACCCTTTTTATTTTTATCTTCCTTTTTGTCTCCTTGTATTTAGCTGTCTTATCTTTCTTCTCACAGGTGTCATTACATGGGCAACAAAAAGTAAAAGTCTGGTAATTGAATGTAACAAAAAACATTTCAGCAGATCTCTAATTTTGGACAGCTGAGTCACATGGATACAATCTTGGTGATTGGTGGTGGCTTAACCACTCTCCCCGGCTGAACTCATCAACTCAGCACCCAATAAATCACAGCACCAGCGCTAATCGCTGTCTTCATTGCAGTCTGTGTTTATCTACATTGACACCATCCGTCACTCTCAAATGCTCTAGCTTTTACACACCACAAATCCCTTGGCTGGGATCACTCATGACTTTTAAGATTTGAGAAACACATATGTGTCAAGCTAAACAAAAGTTTGTGTACACAGTTTTGTGCTGCAGGATTAGTTCTCAGCTCTTCATGTTTTTTTTTTTTATTCAGGATACAAACCTGCTCTCTCCACACAGGTGAAGAAGGGATTGTCTTCATAGGGGACGTTCTGCACTGGACAGTAGTCGCTGAACTTTGTCTTCAGAGCGTCAATACTCTGATCTTCTCCCTTGCCATAACGGATGCCTTCTCTTGCCTTAAGCATCTTTTCCCCTGTTAAAAAACACGCAAACACATCAAATACTGTTCAGTACAGTCAGCTGACAGATAAAAACAGGCATCTTCAAACACAGACCCATTCACATGCTCACACACACTCAAAGTAATCAGCGATCAACATCACGCGACACATTTAGGCAATCTGCCTCCAATCAGCGTTAATCTTGAGCACACAAGATGAGCTGTTTAATCTGGATTTACAGTGGCACTATACTGCCAGATTACAGGCAGGGATGGACAGATTACTGACTTTCCCATGGAACGTGTTCCTAGTTCTGAATGCTGATGTCTGCGTTCATGTCTGTGTGTTATTACCTGCTTCTGTGGTGGAGATCTCTCCAGTGTTTGGGTCAATCTGGAACAGGAGGATGTTCTGTTTGTTGGGGATCTGGCTGACCAGGCTGTAGCTCAGTTGAGCGTTGGGAGTCTGCGGGTCGTCCCGATCCAGTGCAAACACGCGGGTAAATGGGACACCTTGAAGAATGAAAAACTGATGTTAAAGTCTTAGCACAGTAAGATGCCAGCTCGAGTGTTTCGACACAGAGAACTATAGTGACTGGATGTCAGTGAACATATAGAAAAACTGCTTAACTCATATGCATGCCAGGAAAACTACCATAATGGTACTTTAAATGCTAAAATATATGAACACCAAACATATTCAAAAGCATAGCAGTTTGTTGGTTTTATAGAAGAGGTTTTCCACATTTTAGACAGCCACTGTTTTCCTTTCATTTTAGTACAGATTGAAAATCACTCCACAGAGACTGCAGACTTGCTTGAGCTTCCCATCTCATTCCACATTAAGCAGCTTTAATCTCTTTGTTAAAGTAGTGTTGTCATGGCTAAGTAATACGGCTGTAATGAGGGACATTTTTTCTTGTTGATCATCCTAGAAAGCACCTACATCCAATACACAAAGGTCCACTGCCAAATAGCAACTGCATATGTCCTTGTTTTCTCCTTTAATGTCTCCTTAAATCAGAGGTAGGCAGTTTTATTTTTGGCATCACTGGGCAAAATTCCACAATAAATTTTGAACATGTAATTCAAGAGGACCGAGGCAAAACTGGACTTCTGTACCTTCTCTTGGGTCTGCTTTTAGGCTTTAAAAAATCTACCTTGTGATAGGAGATTTATGACAATCACAGGCAAAGGGCGTTCATATTGGCTGTTCTACAAATGCAGATTCCAGCATTGGCAGCAACTGCCTGCACTGCAAGAGTCTGACAATAAATGAATAAAACATGCCAACATCAACAAGGCATTTCAGTGATGGAGAGAAAATGTTGCCAATAGATTAGCCTTCTACTAGCCAAGGCCAAAAGCTCACAACTGCAGGTCCATGTTTATGTAGCTAGCATAAGCTAGAGCCTTGAATCACAGTGTCCTTTGCCTCACTCCCCACCTACAGACCCCCTCGCTGGGAGGAGAGCAGGCAGCAGCTCTGGGGACAGACCCCCACTTAGCAGCAACCCAAATCCAGCCACTGCAAACTCTAGCTCAAGGTGACCGGAAAGACCAGAGTCCCTGGTGGATGAGCAAACTTTCTGTGGCTGCCGCTACACAGGTTAGACCCGGCGCTGCAGTCAGCCACCAGCTCACTGTGACACCCGGTGCTGGAGGGTTTGAACTGGGCGAATTTGAGCCGCAACAGCCAACTACCGCAAGGTCTAGAGAGGCAGGAAGTGAAGCAGAGAGACGGTGGGGTGGCGAACAAGCTAATTCTTTTATTTCTCATGTGTGATCTCATTAACAGAAAGAGAGGAGCGAAAAGGGGCTGAGTGAGCTGCGTGTAACTGTCGATGAAATAGGATTAAATAAATCAGTGGCTAGGAAACAGGGTTACTGTATGAAGCATGTGCATGTGCCTGTGGTGGTCTGGTGGGAGGGCTTTAGGACAGAGAGGGGACAGCTATAGGAGGGTGTATTTCCTAATTATGCCGGTTTTTTGCCTTTGCCAGATTTCTGCCAACTTTAAGGTTGGAAAAATAATCTTATTCCATGTTATGTGGCAGTATTTATAATGTGTAAATGCTTGTTCTAACTTTACATTGAAACCCTACACTGTTGGCTGTTGGCACTGTTTTCTAACATCTCCACTTGAAATTGAAATAACAAAAACTGAGGGTCTGAGCAAAGTTCGGATGCACAGATTGAGTCTGTAATGAACTGAGGGTATAGTTTTGAAATGCAATGCTTTTTGGGATGCAGACACGCATGCATGTGGGTGAAGCAATACACAGTCCTGAAAGTGGTTTCACACATTTCCTCTGATCCACAGGTGAAATGGTGCATTACCCTGGCAAAGGTGGGGTGGAAAAACCTGATTAAACCTGGACCTTTAATCACATTCAAAGTACAAAATGTCCCATTACGGTCACCTGTGATGGATTACATATACTGAATATTTACAGTTTCATGTGTGAACGACCTGTAAAGCAATACCAAGTGTTCCTAGGCCACTGTGTACATTTACATCTAAGCCACTGCAGGTTTTGACTTTTTTTGCATTAGTAATGTTTCCTCTCCTCTTATTTATGAAACACACCTGCTGGATTGTTTTCTCTGACCAGTGCTGTGTAGTCACTCTGGTTGAAGTACGGAGCGTTGTTGTTGACGTCCAACACATTTATTGTCACATAAACTGGACCATCCACAACTTCATCATCTGCCAGTGCCTCCACCTGGATAAAGCCGCACACACACACAAACACAAGTATGTTTAAATACATGTTTTATAGCTGCTACAATGCAGAGGTATAACTTTCTGTGTGCTTATGAGAGGAGGAAGAACCCTGTTACCGCGAGTATGTAATGGTTCTCTCGTGACCAGTCCAGAGGCTTCTCCAGGAACAGCCACCCATCCTTGGAAATCCTAATGTCGTCCTTACCTTCTCCATTCAGCCTGAAATTATTAACACCTGCATGGGTCACCTGAAACTGTAGAGGGGAAACAACAGATTTGTTTATAGCCTTTTGACACTTTATATTATCACACACAAGAGGAAACAAAAGAAAAAATAGAAAAATCGCTGTACAAAAGGAATAAAATGCTAAAAACGCATACATAAGAGGCAACATAACTGTCAGGTACACAGCTCACACATTCAGAGACACAACACACACAGGAACACGTCAGGGAAGACCACATCAGGGGGACTCAAACGCTAATGAATAGAAGTAGGTTTTGAGTCTGGACTTAAATGAGTCAGTGGAGGAGGCAGATCTGATTGGGATGGGAATGCTGTTCCACTGTTTGGGGGCAGACAAAACAAAGGCACAATCACCCCTGAGCTTAAGTCTGGAGCATGGGACAGCCAGGAGCCTCAGGTCAGCTGACCTGAGGGACCTGGGCATAGAGTAGGGGGTTAGAAGGTCTGCGAGATAGGATATGAGCTTGCTGGTTAGCATGCTCATTTCAGTAGATATCTCTGCAACCATAGACTTTATAAGTCATGGACGTAGCTACTATTGGTTTGTGGACCATGACTCGACAAGAGGTTGGAGCTGTGAGGAGCGAGTGGTGGATCTGACTCAGACTGTAGCGACGCCTCAGACAGCCTGTCACTCAAGCAGCCCCACCCTTAAATATGCATAACTTTAAGTATCAAGTCCAAGAAACTCAAAACAGTAATTGTACTGCCATGTGTGTACTACCTGATACATGGGATATGGCACCGGCGTCCCCTCTGGCACATCCAGCTCCGTGTTCTGAAACGGGCCCTTCTTCTCCTCCAGATCCTTCCCACCAGCCTATCAGAGCGCAGAAACAGAGGTCAAAGGTCACTGAGTGTAGTACAGGAGGAAGTAAAACTGAACCTCTCCCACTCTACGCCCACATTTGCCCTTTCCGCTTTACTCCGTACTGTAGCTGAATGTAGTCGGGCATTAAGGGCAAGCCAGTTATTTATTGAACCAAAATTACATGTCAAGTGGGAGAACTCTTCCACTGCAGGACAGGAGAGCAAAGTCTACAAAGAAAGGACTGACACTCAGTTTAGTAACAATTCACACTTATTTTCTAGTGTTTTAAATGAGTTACCAAGGGTTCTCTTGTACACATTTATTAACACTTGTCATCAATGTTTCTTTTGCACAGGATGCTTTAATGACATAAAAAATTATCAGCCACATGCATGAGTCTCTGTAGTCATCTTGAGTCTCTCTGTAGTCATCTCGAGTCTCTGTAGTCATCTCGAGTCTCTGTAGTCATCTTGAGTCTCTGTAGTCATCTCGAGTCTCTGTAGTCATCTTGAGTCTCTCTGTAGTCATCTCGAGTCTCTGTAGTCATCTTGAGTCTCTTTGTAGTCATCTCGAGTCTCTGTAGTCATCTCGAGTCTCTGTAGTCATCTTGAGTCTCTTTGTAGTCATCTCGAGTCTCTGTAGTCATCTTGAGTCTCTCTGTAGTCATCTTGAGTCTCTTTGTAGTCATCTCGAGTCTCTGTAGTCATCTTGAGTCTCTCTGTAGTCATCTCGAGTCTCTGTAGTCATCTCGAGTCTCTGTAGTCATCTTGAGTCTCTTTGTAGTCATCTTGAGTCTCTGTAGTCATCTCGAGTCTCTGTAGTCATCTTGAGTCTCTCTGTAGTCATCTCGAGTCTCTGTAGTCATCTTGAGTCTCTCATCTTGAGTCTCTGTAGTCATCTTGAGTCTCTCTGTAGTCATCTCGAGTCTCTGTAGTCATCTCGAGTCTCTGTAGTCATCTTGAGTCTCTTTGTAGTCATCTTGAGTCTCTGTAGTCATCTTGAGTCTCTCTGTAGTCATCTTGAGTCTCTGTAGTCATCTTGAGTCTCTTTGTAGTCATCTCGAGTCTCTGTAGTCATCTTGAGTCTCTCTGTAGTCATCTTGAGTCTCTGTAGTCATCTTGAGTCTCTCTGTAGTCATCTCGAGTCTCTGTAGTCATCTTGAGTCTCTCTGTAGTCATCTCAAGTCTCTGTAGTCATCTTGAGTCATCTCGAGTCTCTGTAGTCATCTCAAGTCTCTGTAGTCATCTTGAGTCTCTTTGTAATATTTTTAAGTCTCTTTGTAGTCATCTTGAGTCTCTCTGTAGTCATCTCAAGTCTCTGTAGTCAATCTTGAGTCTCTTTGTAATATTTTTAAGTCTCTTTGTAGTCATCTCAAGTCTCTGTAGTCAATCTTGAGTCTCTTTGTAATATTTTTAAGTCTCTCTGTAGTCATCTTGAGTCTCTGTAGTCATCTCAAGTCTCTGTAGTCAATCTTGAGTCTCTTTGTAATATTTTTAAGTCTCTCTGTAGTCATCTTGAGTCTCTGTAGTCATCTTGAGTCTCTTTGTAGTCATCTCGAGTCTCTCTGTAGTCATCTTGAGTCTCTGTAGTCATCTTGAGTATCTCTGTAATCTTTTTAAGTCTCTTTGTAGTCATCTTGAGTCTCTCTGTAGTCATTTTGTGTCTCTTTCTAATCATTTTGTGTCTCTTTGTAATCTTTTTGATTCTCTTTGTAGTCATCTTGAGTCTCTGTAGCCATCTTGAGTTTCTCTGTAGTCATCCTGAGTCTCTTTGTAGCCATCTTGAGCATCTTTGTAATATTTTCAAGTCTCTTTGTAGCCATCTTGAGTCTCTGTAGCCATCTTGAGTCTCTCTGTAGTCATCCTGAGTCTCTTTGTAGCCATCTTGAGTATCTTTGTAATATTTTAAAGTCTCTTTGTAGTCATCTTGAGTCTCTCTGTAGTCATTTAGTGTTTTTGTAATCTTTTTGCATCTCTTTGTAGTTATCTTGAGTCTCTTTTAGCTATTTTGAGTCTCTTTATAATCATTTTGAGTCTCTTTGTAGTCACCGTGAGTCTCTTTTTAGTCATTTGTGTATCTTTGTAGTCATCTTAAGTCTTTTTTTTTCTTCTTTTTTGTCTCTTTCTAGTCACCATGAATTTCTTTGTAGTCATTTTGAGTCTCTTTGTAGTCATCTTGAGCCTCTTCATGGTCACCTAGAGTCTTTTTGTAGTCATGTTTTGTCTCTTTGTAGTCATCTTGAGTCTCTTTGTAATAATTTGTTTCTCTTTGTAGTCATCTTGAGTCTCTTTGTAATAATTTGTTTCTCTTTGTAGTCATCTTGACTCTCTTTGCAGTCATTTGTTTATCTTTGTAGTCGTCTTAAGTCTCTTTGTAGCTATTTTGTGTCTCTTTGTAGTCACCATGAATTTCTTTGTAGTCATTTTGAGTCGCTTTGTAGTTATCTTGAGTCTCTTTATGGTCATCTTGAGTCACTTTGTAGTCATTTGCATATCCTTCTAGTCATCTTTAGTGTCTTTGTAGTCATCTTGAGTCACTTTGGTGTTGTTTGTAACATTTTGTAGGTGAAGGCGAGGGGGCCCCTGGGCCTGCACCTGGTAGGCCCATTCAGTATTCCATCCATGCACACAAGCACTTCCTACACATCAATACTGTCCCATAAACTATTCATTAAATCTAAGCATTAATCCACACTGACTGTTTCACACACACTTTAACGGCGTAATGTATTTGTGCATTTACTATGAATATGTATTGAAGGACAGGAGCAGCAGTTGGCAGTATTATGTACTCACAATGCTGAGCAGGAGTGGGAGCAACAACAGATGCATCATGGGTGTCATGATCACAGTCTGGGAAGGAAGGGGAGAAGAGGAGTAGGAGATATGGGGGATAGGATTATATACAGTGGTGAGGGAAAAAACAGGAGGTTGAGGAGGCAGAGAGGTGACATGAAGAGGAGGATTTAAGTAACACGGTTAAAATTTACAGAGCATAATATTCACTGTGATCTGCTGTTAAATTCACATCTCACACTTGTAGGAATAATGGAAACTGATGTTGTCCAGAAACAATTAACCGCAGTGTGCCTCACTCTGTTCAGCACACCGAGTTATTGATTCATAAAGACAAAGTAAATCTGTCCTTGGATATCCACACATGTACATGCTATCTCTACGTGTGTGGCACCACCTACACAACCATGTGAACTACCCACCTCGGCACACGGGAGAAACTGAAAGTCAGAGCTTACTCGCAACGCACGACTCGAGCAATTTTCACAGTGGGTGTCAATATGACGCAGGTGGCCAAAGGTCATTATGGAGTGTTTAACCTTAGCGACTTTACAGCAGCCTCAGAGTGACATAACAGCCTTCACTGTGTGTTTGTGTGTGCGGGTGTGGCTTTTTTGTAAAAAGAATTGACACGTTTTACTGTCTCTCTGCGTGGTCAGATTATAAGACAAAGTCCCCACCACCTCTCCTACGCTGGGGCAAGACACAGACACTGTGTTTTTGCCTCTATTTTGTTGTTGTTTTTCATCTTTTTGCAGTCATAATGCAAAATGATGCAATTTCTTTCTGCATTTTTGTGGTTTTGTGTCTCTTTGCAGTTGTTTTGTATCTTTTTTGAAGTTCCTTTGCACCTCTTTGTGGTCATTTATGCCTATTCCCGGTCAGTACATTATACAATAATTTGAGTAACATTTTGGGGATGACAGCCAAGGGGGGCCCTGACACTTTGGGCCACAGGGCCTGTGCAGTAATCCATCCATGTCTCTCTGACATCCAAAAGTTACATATGAAGTTTAAATGATAATTTCATGTCATACAGTGTGTCTCAAAGAAGCTGTGAACCCAGATGGAGTTAACTTACTCTAACACCAGTTTGAGTTATGACAGAAAAAAGTATTCATCATTATCAAACAAGACTAACATAACATGCATAATTGTGCTTAGCAAATATATCTAGGGTGTATTGATAAATGACCACGTTCGAGATCTGTCAACTTGTAAAGTGCAGGTGAGAGAGAAGGCTGCCGCAAGAAAGTGAAGGTGACATTGAGTCGTGGCCAATGACCTTTTTGTAGCACAGCACACTTTTAATGTCACCGCCCCGGTCACACTCCTAATGAACAGGACTTTAACTCTTCTTTGATTTAATTATTATTTAATTAACTTTAATTTGTATGCTTGTCTACATGTTGACCACTACTTCTGCTGACTGCCATATTTTACTTTTTAGAAAAGCCCACTTTGATTTATCTGACTTTCAGTGAGGAAAATATTCTGTTAATTGAAATTGTCACTGTATTTGCTCAACAAAACTTTGATGGACAAAGTGGCAAAGCTTTAATGACTTGACTGTTGCAGGCCCTAGCTTTCTTCCTTTAGCACAATGACTGTATGACCTCTGTCAGTCTACATTTCAGCTGCTATGACACCAAATCTAGTGTCCCACACATACACTAATATCCCCCCAAAGCTCGGCTCTGGCAACAACCCAGGAAGCCACAAAGAAGCAGAGGTCAATTGTCAGATATGCCAACACCAGACGCAAAGGCCCTGTCAAAGTCAAGTGAAGATCACAGCACTTCTTTAACAAACTAAAAGCATCCGACACATCAAATTCAGCCTGTTAAAAAGCAACAGAAGCAGTCCAGTTGAGTGTCCTACTCACACCCCAAAATCTACTCCAAATACTCAACATGCCCAAAGCTGGGAGACAAAAGAGCGAGGAGACTTACCTTGGCGGAGAGATCGAACGAGTCACTCCTCAGACCTCAGAGTGATCTGAGCAGCCCCATCCTGTCTGGTCAAACGTTAACCAGGTGTTAACCAGCAATGTTTTATTGGATCTAATGATTGTCTAATCACCCTGCCCTCATGTGGAGTTAGCCAATGGGGGCGTAGCTGAGGAGCAAGAAGGAGACAGGAAGAACAGAACAATGATACATACAATACTGTGAAAGACAAATCCATTAGCACTTAGTATTAGCCACTGATTTGATATAATGGTTATAGATTACAGAGGGTTACAGAGTCCTGTTGGTGGGTTTAAGTTGCCTAACATTACTCACAATAGTACTTTTTAGTCTGCAGGTGTGTTGTTTTGTGAACAAAAAGAGAAAAACTGAAGCAAAAGTAATAAATAATGGGGGGAAATTTCTTTAGGAATCTGCTGTTCAGCGTTAGAGTTTCTAATTTCCCCTCAGACTTTGACCTCTGCACCTCTGCACCGTTTCCTGTCAGATTTTCCATTGCTAGCAGTGCCTGATAAGGAGTTGTGTGTAGACAATAGGACCAACAGATTACACTAACAATGCAATGCATCATAAGAATGCAAACCCACAGGGTCATCTGGTGTTATTCAGCGGGTCAAGGCACCTACTATAAAACTGTTAAATAGCAGGTTTGATTCCAGCTCATGGCCTTGACTCTCGCTGAACTTTTCCACCTCTATAAAAGTGTATAAATGAATGCTCAAGAGAAATGCCTCAAAGCTCCTCATTGATTTATGCCTTATCTATGACCCAACCTCACATATAGCTGTGACTGTCTCCAAAACATCCAAATGCACACCCTGAGCTTTACACGCCGCAGAAAGCTGCTCAGCAACAAGGTAGAGATTTGTGTGACTCCGCAATTGTAGAAAAGCAGGCTGTGAAGTGAGTCACCATTTCACAGCACTGTTATTTAACCAGAACCTGTGACTGCCGTGTTGATGGTTCAGCGGATGAAGCCATTAATTCAGATGGAGGTGACTCTGTTATGTAAGGCATGGGTCTGCCTTGTGATAGATATTCTGGGCCAACTTGCACCAACACCATCTGCCTGACGCTCCCTGGACCGAACATACAAGCACATACACGCACTTCCCGGGTTCCTCTGAATGTTACCTTGGCAACACATCTACTGCTTTTCTGACAAAACGGAGTTTGGGATCTGAGCAGGCGGTGTCTGAGCAGGATGTTCGGTGTCACACTGTGACCCAAATCTCTGATCAGTCCCTGAGCAGTCAGATCACTGCACTCAATCATCTGTCTCTCTCTCTCTCGCACACACACACTCACACACACATACAGGGGGACTAATTTTGTTTCTGAAAGTTCAGCTTTAATGTCACCTGACTCATCTTTTGTCAGCTCAGTTGTGTAAGTGTGTCCCTTTTGTGTCAAAGTTGAGTCACCCATCGTATTTTCTCATCGGTAAGGTTGAGATGACAGACCATAGGTGGAAATTTCAGGGTGGTGGGGGTGGAGGGGACACGTCCCCCTCACGATGTAGGACATGTGCATTAGCCAACCCTCCTACAATAAAAACATGAAAGTAGCAGAGGATTTACTTTGACAAAATCACAGAGATTCATACAGTCATTATCCGTACCTGCTTGTCCTATTTAGGATCACAAGGGGCTGGAGCCTATCCCAGCTGACTTTGGAGACTGGAGGCGTGGTATACCCTGGACAGGTCCCTGACTATCACAGGGCTGACACATAGAGACAGACAACCATTCACGCTCACGCAATTACATCTACGGGCAATTTAAAGTCACCAGTTAACCGAACTTGCACGTCTTTGGGCTGTGGAAGAAGCTGGAGAACCCACACTGACACAGAAGGGCCCCAACCGGCCGGCAAGTTTGAACCAGGAACCCTCCTGTTGTGAGATGACAATGCTAAAAACTGCACCACGGTGCTGCCCAAAATAAAGGCATGTACACCATAAATTGATGCAGAAAAGGCACAAAATGGTGCATAAAAAAAATCACCAGAATGCAGTAAATTAACCTCCCCATGTGTCCCCTGTCATGCAGAGACCAAACCTACTCCCATGTGACAGACAAAAGCCACAATTTTTTAATCTCAAAACTGGATGATGTCACTTTATTTCAATAAGCAACACTGAAACATACAAGTAGCAAAATACAATACATTATATCAATCTGTTTTTTATTTACAGTAAGTGCAAAACACAACAAGTTATAAATAAATTTAAAGTAACAACAAAATGATCATCGCAAATCATCATAATTCATCATCAACAGCTTACAACTGGTTATGTTAGCACTTGGGGAATTGACAGACCACACATTTGGCAAAAGGACAAGGAAAGTGAGGAGACAGGAGAGAAGAGGCTAATATTAATGTAACACAAAAATGTCCTTCTCTCAGTTTCCATCAGTTGATCACTAACTTCCAACATTTATGACACAAGATGCTTCATTTGCAGATTGTCCAGTCCATTACAGAGGCTGACAAACTGAGCTCAGTCCACTCTGTCTGCTTTAGACTGCAACACATGGATGGCAGTGCAGAAACGTTGCAAACACCTCTCATGTGCACCATGCTGGCTCAGTGTGAACACAGGACTGAGGCTTGAACCGTTTAGCCCTTCAGAACGAGGCTTCCCTCCAGCCCATGTTCAGATGCTCTGATCTCCAGTTCACCTGCTCAAAGGTTTGTTGCAGGGTTAAAAAACAGGAGTCTGTCAGGCTCCTACAGCACAGAGAGATCATGACAGGACTTTGATTTCAGCCAGAATGCCACACTGGGATTGTTCTTTGCCACCACCTTGTCCAGGAAGCGTTTGGCCTTCATAGGGAGGCTCTCTCGGCGTGCACTACAGCTTGTGTGCCTGCGACGCTTGTTGGCTTCCTTGGAGTCTCTGCGTAGACGCAGCTGTCGCACTATTCCGTGGAAAGCCTCCCAGACGTTGTGCTGCATGGCGGCTGAGGTTTCGATGAACTTGCAGTCAAACACAGCAGCACATGCACGACCCTCTGAAACAGGAAGTCAGTGATCAGTACTTGCACATAGAAAAAAAACCTCACAGTGAACACAAACAGACAGGGATTTGGTCTCCTCACCGCTGACTGACACCTCTCTGCGTCGCACCAGGTCACATTTGTTCCCCACCAGGATGATCGGTGTGTGCTGGGCAGGCCGGAATCGGCGAAGGGTGATCCGGAGCTCGGAGGCTCGCAGGAAAGAGGCCCGGTCGGTCACAGAGTACAGCAACAGGTAGGCATCACCTGTCTGCATGTAGTGTTCCCGAGCCCATTCGTTATCAGTCTGCAAAGACAAACATGCACCGTTGGATGAAGGATTCACAGTGGGCATGTACAGTGTGCCCTCCTCAGATTCACACAAGGCAATGCAGCTGTTTTTCCACCTCACCTCTGCATCCCATGTGTCGAGAAGAGTTATGGTTGCAGGCTCTCCGTCCACTTCAATTTCCTTTTCACACACTTCATCTGAAATGATTGGGAAAATCATGGACTTATAGTCATTTTGTTGACAGAAATGTGTTGGACATAATCATACCATCAAAATAACTGCAGCATTATGATATTATTATAAAAAAAAATCAACAAGTGCATGTTGCTTAATAAACATTACAATGGCCTTTTCACATATTATTTTCTCTGTATTTTATAATGTGCAAGTTTGAAATTTCTATATAGGGCTTTAGTTTGCTTTAGTTCGTTTCCTTTTAAAATGTATTATAAAACTAAGACAGATCTGTTTGTCAATAATTACAACACAATATATTTCAGCATCTTTTCCTCACCTCCACACAGCTCACAGTCATCGCTGTCCATGCTGTCCGCTGCCCCTGCGAAGATGCTGGCAAAAGCCGTCTTGCCGACCCCGCTGGCCCCTAAAAGCACCACCCGATAGGGACCCCCGGGTTCTAACGGCTCTCCGGCCGAGTCGGTGGAGATGACCGAGTCTGAGGACGACCAGCTCCCGCGGCTCACGTCCGACTCCCCGGTGGAGCTGGTGCAGGACTTGGAGCGAGAGATGCAGGCGGGGACGCGGGCCAGGAGGCTGTCTGTGAGCAGGTGGCTGCCCGGGTCGCAGATGCTCCACCGGTGGAGCTCGGTCTGCAGGCGGAGGCTGTGCCGGCGCACACTGGACAGCATGTTGCTGGAGCTGCGATAAAATTAGGATGAAAACACCCCCCAAAAACCAAAGTTGAACGAGACGGGTCGAGTTCTTCCTTAAAAGTCGCTTTTACAGCTTCTTATCCTTCAGATACATGAATGTCCATTTGTTTCAAAGAGACTGACTTAAGATAAGGGGAGCATAAACTGTCCTAAAATGATGAAAAAGACAATAAAGTAAGTATAAATATGCTCTGCTGCAAGTATACTCAACAATAAATTACTGCACCCCCAATGAGGCTGATAAAACGCATGAAACTATTTCTATAATCCCGACTTCAGATGCAAAGACGTGCATCCCGCATTAAAAACAAACTTTAACTCGAGCATCGCAAAAACATTTGGTTGGCAAATCCCGGAGCGACATTCACAGCTGGCTTCTTCTCCGTGTGTCTGCAGCAGTCTGTCAGTAATCTCCATCTGAGAGTGTCTCTAATGCTGCGATGGGGTTTCCCTGGTTTATAAAGACGAAGAGGAGGAGGGATCACACAAGTGGAGCATGAGTGTTTACTGTGGTGTGGTGGGTATTTACTGTTTTGACTCACTCTCACACTGTCAGGATGGGCTACTGCTGCCCAGATTATGTTTACACCAAAAGGACATTGAATTGTGCAACGTGAAAGTAAAAATGAATTAAAAAATGTCTTTGCGGAATTTATAGATGAGGTTTTCTGGAGATGAATAGATCTCTCTTACATCCCCCTGTGCTCTGAACTTTTGTTTGGTATGCATTTTTAATTTCTCCTAGCTATATGGGATCAGCAGGAGCCAATAACTATAAATAAAATAATTATTGTCAACGATAATTAAGTCCTACTATGCTCAAATGAGACAACAATAAAGTCCCAAAGTCCTCAAACGAGTACTTCCTAATAAACAGGGTATGAGCTTGTTACTGTTGCTAAAATTGGTCAAATTTGTTGGCATATCAAACTGCAAACATTATTAATCGTAATTAAACAAGTTTCAATCATAAAATGTGATCAGGTTTTGGACCTGGCCCATTTTGAGTCGCGATCGGCTGCAGACTGAGTAGGCAGAGATGGCTGCCGTCTTGTTTCTACATGGATTAGTGTATTGTGCTCTCACTACCACTAGAGGGCACAAAAAAGTGTCCACACATGAGGACGACAGGTCTAAGTTAAGTGGAATGAAGTATAAGGTCAATTAAACCCAAAATGTGATGTCCTCATATGAGGACACAGGGTCTCAGGACGTTATTAAGACATGGGCTGGAGTGGTGGAATGTAACTAGAGGTATTTTTATTAAAGTGCTGTACTTAAAGCGGGTTTATGTAAGTTTTAAGAGAAGAACTAACATTTTTCTGCTTTGAAATTGAACACTGACACAGCTTTGCTTAACTCAGTGCACTCATGGGTTTTTTCGCTACAGCCTTTGTTGGTGTGATATGACCAGTAGGGTGGCTAATGTTTGCAACTACACATCACCAGAAAAACAGGCATTATATGTTTCTGCAAACCACGGATCCGTCACATTTGCACGTAATTATGTAGCGGATATGTTAAAAATTGGGAAGAAAACCCACGCTGACACGGAGAGAACATGCAAATGCCGCTCAGAAGTGCTCCCCCATCTTGGGTTCAAACCAGGAACCATCTTGCTGTGAGACGACAATGCTAACCACTGTACCTTACCAGGGCAGGATGGTGATGCAGTGGTTGGCATTGTCACCCCACAGCAAGAGGGTTTCTGGTCCAAACCCAGGGTGGGAGGTTCGAACCCCAGGGTGGGGGAGCCCCTCTGTGCAGAGTTTAGTGTTAGTTAAATTATCATAAATGCTGCTAACATAAATTAAAAATATGGCCCTGGATGCTTTGACTTATCAGAAGCCTAATTCAATTTGTTGCACAGAAATATTCTTCCTCTACCTTTTAAAATCGGCGGATAGGAGGGAAGGAGACACTTGAAATAGATTTAAGCGTCTAATTTCATACAGAATCCTCAAATATTCTGATGTACAGATGTAATGATTGGTACATTTTATGTTTAAATCTGCTAACTAAATCTGCTAAATGTGTAAAAGGAGGTGAGATGACTATTCATGATTTTACACTGGAATTATGATTAAAAACATAAATTCAGAAAGACTCAGTAAATGTACTGCATTCTGGATGTGTTTACATTATTTTGTGGTGTCTGAGCTGATGCAGGCTGGGTGGAGCTGTATGGATAATAAAAACTCCATGATTATTGTCAAAACAGTGCATTAAATCTGGCTTGATCAGAGAAAAATGTCAGAGAGAAGGAGAAAGAAATACAGGGGAAGTGAGAGGACAGTCCTTGACATTGTGTTCTGTTTTCTGACATTAGAAGGCAGCTTTAACTCTGCGGGAAAAACATCTATTCTGTTCATGCTGTATTAAAAAAACAGTTTTTGTAAAACATTATTAGATAGGAAAGTCTGGTGTGAAATGAGGAGAAAGAGGGGGGATGACATGCAGCAAAGGGCCAGAGTTGGAAATGAACCCGCAGCCGCTGCCGCAAGAACATAGCCTTTGTACATGGGGCGCCCGCTCTACCAGGTGAGCTTTTGTGGGTACCCCCAAGTCCAGTGTACTTTTTTAAATTCTTTGTAATGGGGCCTCCCTATGCTACAAGTGACAGCATCTATTCTGAGTGTGTATTCTGTGCTGAGCTCTGTATGTTTGACATTTTGTCTCTGAGCACCAAGAGTTACATACCACAAAGACCAACCATCACATCTAAATGTTCAACTACAATGGAGGAAAACTATGTCAATATACTAAAGGCTAATTATTAATATGTTTCCTCTCATGAACCCACATAGACCAGCATGTCCACCCTCTCTCCCTACGTGCCTCAACCTTCCCTTCATCCAGAGCGAGTAGCAACATTTTTCTTGTGCAGCTATTACGTATCACAGCAACCCAATGCAACCAAAGCATCTCAGCTGAAAAGACGCTGCGTCTCCAAAGTGCTCTCAAACACTCCCAGCTGGGCATTTCCCGAGGAGCGCCTGACGAGAAACACTCTGGTGGACACAGGGCCTTAGTGTAACTTCTTTCCATACTAACAAAATAAACTCAATGAACTCAGTGAAGGTTTTCTCCAGACTCAACATTTGTCTGGCAGCGTTCAGCACAGAGTGTAACATGAGGATGTCGAGGGGAATTTTGTGGGGAATCAAAGTATGAAACATCACGGCCTGCAGAGGTGGTGTTTAATGGTTTGTGAGGTGGAATTTTCATTTTCTTCTAACCTAGAACTGCAACATTAACAGATCACTGCTCTGATAAACTCTTTCAAGGCATTTTAAAACAAAGATGTCAAACATTTCCCACTTATCTGCTTATCTTTGTCTAACATGACAGTGAGCAGAATATCTTAAGGTTTCATCTGCTCAAATTAGAACTGATTTAGTTTGTATATGAATCATTCAATAATTAATGTCTTGTAAGAATTGAATTTATTTATAAATGGAGGTTTGTGTAGGCGCCAACATGAATAATTGATTCAAACCTCTGCTGCTGCCTGTCCAACCTAACAGATGATTAACAGACATGCTAGATTACAACATGAGCTAATAAAGAAAGCATCAATTATTCCAAAATCCTATTTGCTTCAATCTTGTACTCAACAGCTGGGAAAGATCACGTATTAGGAAGCAGTTTTTGGCAGGTTATTTTGATTCACAAAACTGTCCCTCGCTCAGATGAATCATCTTAACACTTCAGTCATGAGTATTACCGGAAAGGTCAAATAAGTACAAGTTATTCAAGCCACAATTTCCAGGAGCATCTTGACAAAAACAGACGTGTTGTTGTCTCATTAACACCAACAACGAAGTGAAAGACGGAGGATCAGACAGATGTTAGTAAGAGTAAGAGACACAAGATGTGGCTCAAAACTGATAACCAAGTTTTATATCAAATGACTAAACACACCCTGGGTTCATCATAGGGGAGATTTATCAGCTGCAATTCTGTGACTGTTGGGAGTGAAAACAATGAAACCTTCTGCAGTGTCTTTTCAGTATCAGAGAATTTCTGAACATAGCGTCCTATCAAGAGTTACTGAATAGAAGCTTTGCGAAGAGGCTTAGCATGTAAGCCTGAGATCCACTGCCAGCAGCACCAGCATATTGTTAATGGGCTGGAAACCACCGGTTGGTATTTTGTGAATGATCCATCTAGCAACATACACAAATGTCCAGAGAGAGCGCGCATCACATCACTCTCAACTCGTAAACATCAGATTTTCATTTGCCAAAGCACTTTGTGTATGAGAGAAAGAACAGCCGGGAGTCGAGGGAGTTATTACAGTAATTGTGGGATTACGCTGCTTTTTCGTCTGTTGTTTTTCAGGACTTCTGTATCGGGTTGTGGCCTCATCTGCAGGACCTGCTGCTGTGTATTACAGCGCTGATCTGATCTGCTTGACAGATGATTGGGCGACATTAAATCCTTGTTAAGTGCTGGAGCACGACCAGGATGAGGGTGGAGGGGGAGCTGTGCTCAGGCTGGCTGCAGACTGGCAGGGTCATGGTGATGGCTATAGATGGGAGCTGAGCATGGAGTGACCTCTTTCTTTCGATCTTTCAGTCACTTCATGGAAAACATACTCTGTCTCATAGAGTCAGACAGTTGAGATACGCACAGAACAGCCTAAGCACAAGGAAAATAAGCATATTTTTGCTTTCATAAAGACATAGCATAAAATCAGTGGACACAAGTTCAACCAAAAATACCTTCCTGATTTTGTCAGTAATATTAAGTATGGAGCCCGAGCTTTTCTTACTGGGTTGTTACCCAAACGAACACATGCATGTATGGTGCACTGCGCTCATATGACGGTTACTGCTGATATTGGGACGATGGTGTTATGGAAAAGCAGCGCCCATCTTGCAGTTCCCCCCTGGTAAATAACGTTATCTTAACCCACAGCACTGTTGCTATTGTTCAGTGCTGTTTATGGAGTTAGCACAGTTAAGCGGGATTTATGTTTCTGCTTGAATGGACGCCATATCTATGGACTCACACTGTAGACTGTTGTGCACCTCCAAAACCATTTCTCTCAGTGGAAACGAAGCTTTTATTTACTTTTATTTCACAGGTAAGAAACAATAACGTGTGAAGACAATAAAGCCTCCACAAAAATAGGATTTTAAGTCTTGTGTGTGATTTATCTTGGCTTTATGCGAGTAGAAGAAATCTCTGCTATTTGCCAGGCTAATTTATACAGTGTAAAATGCCATAGGCTTGTGCTAATAACATTAGCATGTTATATTTGTTTGGAAAACATGTTTAGAATAGGACAGTTGTTTTGTCAGTGAATCTTGAGTTGTAATGGAACCGAATTTTGTAACGTTACCTTTGTTAAATGTTGCTGTTGTCCCTGGTGTCATATGAGCAGAGAAGGTTGCTAGCTGTTAGGCTAATTTATACAATGTAAAATGCTGTAGGCTTGTGCTAATAACGTTAGCATGTTGTATTTGTGGGGAAAATGTGTCCAGATAAAGACAAGTGCTTTGTCTGTGAATCTTGCAAGTTGTAGTGAAGCTGTTTTGTGTACTTGTGTTTGAAATTGTCTCTATTAAGCCATGTTTAATGTGTTTAATGTGTGTTTCTAATCAACTAAACTTTACAGCACTTCACAGAAACCCCACCTCAGCCACCTCCATGTTGAGAACTGTGTCCAGACAACTCATACGTAGTTTGGTTTTTGCATAGAGCCCCTTTAATGTATTTTCTATTATCATTCTTTTTGTCTTGTGTATGTTTGTACACTAATATATATTGCTTATGTTCTTGGGCATCTAATAAAGTGTGATGCTTCTGTGTCAGGTCATGTTTTTGTTTATTCTTCATTTTGTCCATTTCCTGTTAGTTTATTTTGTTGATCTCTGTCTCATATGATTTCAGGTTCCCACATCCTGTCAAGTTTCCTGTGTGATTACCTGGCCTGCCCTAATGTGTTTCAGCTGTGTCTGATTGCCACACCTGTGTCTCATTATCCTATTCTCCCCTTGTGTATGAGCTTGGTGTTCTGTTCCTCCTGTGCCAGTTCATGTTTGCCTCAGGCCAAATTTGAACCCAGGGTTGCCACCACAAGGACACAGCCTTCACACGTGAGCTGCCCACTCTACCTACTGAGCCACTGTGCGCCCTGTGCCTGTTAGTTTGAGACTGTTTTTTGACTCTGCCGTTGCCTTGCCCTTTTTGGATTTGTTTGCCTCGCTGACTGATTACTTGTGTACTGAACCTGTTTTTGTGATTAAAGACTTCGATTATCACTTACCTGATGTGGCTCTGAGTCCTCCATGTGGGTCTATTGTCTGTGAGCCTGATATAAAAAAAAAGTGTAGAACAAAACAAACCTGGCAGTTGTACGCCTCTGTGCACTGGGCAAGTTGCAGTTACAGTTTACATCCATGTCTGTGAAAACATGGACGCTTCACAGACACTCTTTCGCCCCACAGCAGCACAGATGATCTATACAATCAGCACAGTTTTAAGATGGACACCCAGGATTAGTGTCATCAATTCAGTATCTGACCAAATGTCTTTCCTTATGTTCCTGAGATATGATGTCTTGTAATGACCAGAAAAGTTTTCTTTTTTTTTTTTAAACAGAACATTATGATATCACAGCAAATTTGACCTTTTGGATAAAATGTACATATGATATAAAATCAGCTACCTCTGCTTCAGTTCTACTTGGTTGCGGCCACTTCAAAGGGTTCAGAGGTTTACAACATAACAATCAAACCAAGTTACTGCACACCAACTCACAGAGCAGCGAATAATCTCCACCTGTTCAATATAATAGACTTCTCAAAGCTTGGTATGAAAACAAGTGACTCAAGAGAGACCCCACTGCTGAAATAATCTTAGGTCCGCACAAATCTTTGACATTAGGCTACAGAAAAGAATTTAGTCAATAGACTGTACTCAGAGTTCAGCTTTACAGGACACAGTCCATCCGTCAATAAAATGCACTGCAATGCAAGATGCTTCTTTCTGTCTTAACAGTCTAGAACAGTACAACACCACAGGGTGATCAGAATTTATATTTTTGCCTTACAATTTTTCATTCAATTCATGAGCAGTCGGTAGTAGTAGTTAGTGTACTGAATAAGTAAAATTTCCACCAATGTTATGAAAAATAAAAACCTGTAAGTCATTTTAATGAGAAACTTTCTCTAAATATTTACTTAGAATCTGGAAATTATGAGTCAGTATTTTGGGATACTAAGTCATAGTGATGGGAATTGATAGGATTTTATTGATCTCAATGCCATTATCGATTCTGCTTATCGATCCGATTCTTTATCAATTCCTCCTGTGAATTTTCTGAGTAGAAAAAGTAGACCTTACAGGTTTTTGGTGTCAACAACATAAATTTTATTGAGTTGCTATTCTAAACAAGAGATAAGTGCTAAGTAAGTAAGTAAACAAATTATGAAATTGGTCCACTGCTATCATCTAAAATGGAACAAATGAAAGAATATTTGCACAGCATTTGTTTTCATCTACGTCAAATAACGTTACAGAATCTGTTAGTGTTGTCACGGTACCAAAATTGGGACCCACGGTACGATACCAGTGAAAGTATCACGGTTCTGAGTAGTATCACAATACCACAGCAAAAGTGAGGCAGATGTGCCTTTTGTCATTTATAAAAAGATAAATCACTTTTCTATAATACATCAATGATATTTCAAAGGAATAAATTACTTATTGACTTATTCATACTTCAAAAACAGCATCAATAAGTGATGAACATAGGGGGGATCAAAATAAAGTAAATAAATAAAATAAAAATCAACCAGCCACCCTCCTCCCCTGACAGTCCCTTCATAAGTAAAAAACAGTCCCTAAAGTGCGGTGAGGTTTGTGGAAATGTGAACGGCTCGTTTCTACTCTGACACGTCACATACCTGTGTGCCGCCACAACTCGGCTGTTCAGGTACTTTTGGGCAGTCATGACACCAAGAAGAGGAAATTATTGGAGCCGGGCTTCTCGGTTGCCGGTAAGCCTTTATCTTGTGCCGCTGAGCACTATGGCCACTGTATTTCACAGGAATACGTATTCCTGTCCGTGTCTGTGTCTGTGACCCACAACAGGCAGGATTCGCCTTTCGTTTCTGCTGCTGGTTGAAATCCGTACTCGCACAGCGTGCTGAATGATTTATTTTGGTTGCACAAAACTATTTTAAGTCGCAAATGCGAGTAACATTAAAATGCTCGCACAGTAGAGCCCTGTAGTGGAAAACAAATCACTGTAGCATTGGTGGTGTTTCCGCCCTTGCATGTAATTACGGTGCTGCATAAATTGCACATCATGCTGTTGTGATGAGTGAATGTCATGAGTCTTTTTTGGTGAAGTGAAGCCAAGCTTTCGACCGACGACCGCTTCCGTCTCTCCACCATTACTTCTTCTTTGTTGTTGAATGTACTGCTGACTGACAAGCGTGACATGCGTCATCGACGTAAAGATTCAGCGTAATAAAAAGAATCGATAAGGGAATCGTTAAGTATAAAGGCTAATGATGTTGATGAACTGAACCAGTTGGAACCGGTTCTTAACAGGAACCGGTTCTCGATTCCCATCCCTACTAAGTCATTATTTTGAGAAACTAAGCCATTATTTGGGGATACTAAGTCATTATTTTCAGAAAGATTCTTGTTATTTCAGTAAAGTCCCTCTTTATAATAACTTCTCCCTTTTATCATCACATTGGCAGAAATGGATGTCTGTACTGTAAGTGAAGGCTGTTATAAGATGAGAGGAAGCAGGAGATCATTATGTTTTGGCCTTGAGGTTTTAGCTGCAGTGACCTGGTTTCAGATTTTTTTTTTCTTGTATCTTTTGGCTCAGATGTGGGCCAAGGTGGTAATTGCGCAATCAAAGCGCTGACTGAGGCTCCCTTTTTAACAGAACAATTACTAATAGCACTGTAGAGCAAGGTCAGGAAGGACAAATCCAATCTAAGTGCCTACCTACATTACTTCCATCTTCATGGTTTAACACATTTGTGCTCACATTTAGTTGGTCTTTTTGATGTGGATCTAGTGAACTGCTTATCACACATGTAACGGTATTTATCTAAATTTTTCAGTATTATAATTTAGTTGCTGCACATTTCAGGCAATAGATTGAACATATTAACCACCACAGTGCCAACACCTAACCTCACACTCCCTCATGTGTATCAAAAATATCAGAGCAAAGTGAAAAGTATTCTGCCTGTGTTTGCTACAACTAATTATTACACTATGAATGTATCTCATATAACTGCTTGATCACTGGTCTATAGAAAATCTGAAAAAAGGAGCCAAGGTGACAAATTGCGTTTTTTTGTCCAACCACCAAATCTGTGTGTGAATACTAAGTAGTAGGAGAAAGAGAAACAAAATAAAGGGAGAACAATCTTCCTGGTGTGTGGTCTTTGTCATCACAAAGAGGTAACAGCATCATGTCTCACACCTTAACATTAAATTTCAGCCCAACTTCAAATGTCTAATCTTATTTTGCGTGAGTACTTATCACTTCATCCGATTTTAAAATGAAATGGAGGTAGAAGATGTTGTGTATGAGCTACTGCTTGTGGCTGTAGTTGCTGCAGCAAGCACGGCAGTTTTACGACAGTCTGCCGGAAATAAGGTTGCAGCGGGAGAAGTCAAGAAGCGTCTTGAGGTTCTCACGCCCAGCGCACAAAAATATTAGCAATAAGTTGAAGTGCGGTCCGCAAGTTATTGAACATGATGCAAGGCTTTAAAGTAAATTTGGTTAACATTTTGTGGCTTCTTCGACTTCTCGCTTTCTATTTTGTTAATTGGAATTTTCAGGGAATACGCAAATCTATAGTTCAGTGTCTAAGTTTCATTAGTGATTTCTGGACAAGAAAATTTACATATGTAAATACCTCTATACATGAAGTGATAGAGAGATAGTAATAGTGATGACAAAAATAATAGTACTAGTAGTAGCAATATCAGTCACAGTTGTAGTCATATTACTTTTACTATTAGTAATAGTAGTTTGTTGTTGTAGTTGTTTAGTGTCTAAGTTTAATGCCAATTTCCAGACAAGTAAATATGTACAGGTAAATATCTTTATACCTGGAGAGACAGAGAGATGTTCACTGTGATGATGAAAATAATAATAGTAATATAAGTAGTATTCATAGTAGTAGTATAAATAATAGTAATTGTAGCATTAGAGGTCATAGTAACAGTATTAGTAGTAGTTTGTTGTTGTTTTTCATAATGATAAATAATAAAAAAGTAAATTAAATTATTACATAAAACTTTGAATTAAAAACTAATAGATAAAATTGAAATTATATTGAGATATAATAGTGGGAAAAATCAAAGTAAAAATTAATTAATAAAAATTGATTCATTCATTTTCCATAATCACTTATGGTACAGGGTCACGGCAGGGGCTGGAGCCTATCCCAGCTTTCACTGGGCGGCAGAGGTGCGGTACATGGTGGACAGGTCGCCACACAGAGACAAACAACCTAACCTGCATGTCTTTGAATTGTGGAAGGAAGCCAAAAAAAACAGAGAAAGTCCACACCGACACGGGGAGAATATACAAACTCAACAAGGAAGGGCCCCGGCTGGTGGATTTGAACCTGGAACCCTCTCACTGTGAGGCCACAGTGCTAAACAATGCATCACTGTGCAATCAAAAAAAAAAAAAAAAAAAAAAAAAAATACAATTTACAGTTAAAAAATGACAATAAAGGAGAAGAGAACTGTATAGTTGTTAAAAAAAACACACAACAACAAAAGAAAGAAAGAACTATGCCCTATGTCTCTAAATGTCTATAAAGAGAGAGCAGTGCAAAAGAGAATATGAGGCAGCATATCATGAGTGGGGTGATCAATACTACTCATCCCATCTGACAGGAGAACATTCCAGCAGACTGAGCCTGAACTATTTCAAAGGACGTTGAGCTGTTCTACCATGTTGACATGAAAACCCCTGTGCTGCTGGGGATATTCACTCTTTGTCACTGATAAATGATGAGATTAGTCTCTTTAAACTTAAGTGCATCCAGTCTGCTGCCATCAATCTTGGAGACTACATCTTTAGATCGGACGGCTGAAGGCCTGTGCAGTATAGACTGTATCTACTGATGTATCTTAATGTCTCCTCTAGAGCCACGTGCAGCCTGAAGGTGAATGATTCTCAGACTGATGATGAATGAAATACAAGAATTGTGACCTCAGTGTGGGTTAATACCCGAGACTTGGCCATCCAGCCTCCTACAGAACATTCAGATCTTCCACAGAGGTCCTGGGATCACAGGGAATAAACTTCCAATCCGTGATTCAGTCTCTCCATCAAAACAACTGCATCTCTTTCTCCCTGCCTCCAGCTGTGGAAAGTCATTCATTCGATCCATACGCCAGGTCTTTGAGCAAGAGTCTGGCTGGAACGCATGGCTTAAAAGAGGGATTGGCAATGCGGCCAGCAGCGGCTAGTAAGAGCTTTATACAGACAGACAGACAAATTCCAGCTCATGCACACACCAGCACATGGCCTCCGAGACTGTTGGAGGAGTGATTTGGATCAATATCCTGCTTGGACGTGTGACACTCATCTGCCGAACACGTGTCCAGTAGCAAAGTGCTGAATGTGATGGCTCTGAAACAACAAACAGTATCTTACATTGCGACAGCCAGGCCAGGCAGTAGCTGTAGTTAGTTGCTCGGGTGACAGTTGCTGTGCCGGCACTGGTTTCTGTCTGAGGCTCAAACATGGACTTCTTGTTATTGTAAAGTTACAGATCATTTTTAGCCATGCTAGAGGAAATATTGGTCCACCAATTTGGTCCAGACTGAAATTCCTCAACAGCTATTGGAGCTTCTTAAAACTGATCTGATTGATATATCGATTTGATGATTAATGATCTAATATCATTAATGCAAACTGAAAACACTGATACAAATCCTCATCTCATCATATCAGGATATGCCTTTATTTTGAAATTCCCACTGCAAGTCTGTGTCACCATTCACGTCCAAGCACACCTCCTTCCTAAACATTCAAACAGTGCTAGTGGCCTAGCGCCAGGCAAAAAATGGTGAGCAGCCATGAAAAAGACAATGAGGATATTAACTGATATTGTCTCATATTGATCAAAGGCCCCAGAATTGAATTGCAATCCATATTGTGCTAGGGTTTGGTGACAAAACTCAGTGCTATATCACAAGACTGGTAACTAAACACTGAGTCACAACTCAAATTTCAGCGCCAGAGTGTGTGTGAGTAGCTAGTGAGATCACGTATATGTCACAGTGATGAGAGTATGAAGTTGAACGTAGCAGGGCAGTGTGTGAACAGTTCAGGCTACTTGTCGATAGGGTTGGGATCTGGATCCGGTTCTTTTTTGGAACCGGGTACGAAGTTCCGGTTCCGGAACCGGTTCCATCACATTTGGCGTAACGGTTCCTTCAAACGGTTCCTAGATTGTACAAAAAAAAATAAAATAAAATAAAAAAACCGTCACGTGCATTTCCATTAGAGTGCGGCAGGGGCATATTTCTGTCCGAACCCGACCGAGCCCGACATTATCTAATCACTAAAGCACTGAGTTTGTGTCACACAGTTGTCATGGTTACAGGCTATTTAACAGGCCGGGCGTGCGCCAGGTGCTCAGCGGAGAGAGACCTCTGTGTTTGAGACGGGAGCGGGCGACGGGAGGTCCGATGCTTCCAGCGAGGGGAGCGGTAGAAATATAACAAGATAAGATAAAACAGGAGACACCTATCTCCCTCTTTTATTTAATTTTCAGCGGAGGCTGGCGGCAGGAGGTCCGAGACTTCCAGCGAGAGGAGAGGTAGAAACAAACAGCCAATGTGTGTCTGTGTGTGTTATGTTCAGGTGTTGTCATGTAAATAACAGTGCCCAAGCATGAATGCATATAAGTATTTTTTATTACATTGCTGTGGTTAATTTTAATAGTGTTACTGTAGAAATCAGAGAATCACTTTTTGTTGTCATTTATTCTCAGGGAGATGATACAAGCTCTAAATCTGAAATACACACCACACACAAATGTGTATTTTCATCTAATTGTACTGTGCAACAGTTAGAATAAAGTTTTTGTATTTGTATGATTGCATTAGTGTTTATTATATACTTGTTTAAGTATAGCAAGTATAATGAATATAATGTAGGAATCGGTAAGAGGAATCAGTAAGGAATCAGACCGCTAAAAAGGAATCGGTAAGGAATCGGAATCGTTAAAATCCTAACGATTCCCAACCCTACTTGTCGGTGAACAAAAATATTAAGTTTCTGTTTGTATCTTCTGATTAATTTGAAGGGGGTTAGCCCTGAAGTTGGCGAGCGAAGTTAGCCTCCCATTGGAATCTGACATGGCTCACTTAAGGTGGACTGTTAAGGTGCTGACAATAACAGCCACTCCTAAACAAATAATGCAGACATGTCTGACTGCCGAGTCTCTCCTGAATTAGTTGGACAATCATTGATCTGAACTCAACATTAATTTTGCTGTTATCATTACTGTAACTGTTATTTAAATGATTGTAGGGTCAGATTTTATTTATTATGGGACTTTGCTATGAGCATTTGTTAATACAGAGTTAGTTTGAGTTAAACAAAAAGGCAGTTCTTAATGTTTTTGACCGTTGTTTTGTACTTTATTTTCTCAAAAAGTATCAGGTACCATTTAGGTCAGTGGTTCCCAACTGGTCCAGCCACAGGGTCCAGATTTCTCCTTAGTCATTAGTTCAAGGTTCCCACAGTTTAATACAATCAGTGTCATACTTGAATTTGGTCATGTCATTGAGCTAGTTCGTTGTGGAACTAGGACCCGCAACCCACTTTTGGATCGCGACCCACCAGTTGGGAACCACTGATTTAGGCAACGGTACTGTTTTAGCACTGAAATTGAAAAAAACAAACAAACAAACAAAATAACAAAACAAACAAGCAATACCCAACCCTAATCGTGGCAGCAAATACCGTACCATTGACCAAAGAACTGATACATAGTCCAGTGATGAAACTTGTGATTTACGCCCCTAATTCTTAGCCTTCTTTGACTGTCCCAAACTGATGAGCTTCTGGAGGCTTTCACTGGAGTCCTCAGTCTCCACAGACTACATAATAAATATATGCAATACGTAAACTTTTGATTCTGGTGTTTGACAGGCACCAACAGTTTAAATTCACACTGTGGCCACAGAGAAACAGCAGGTGTCTGCATAATCGCCACGTTGCCTCCAGCACGCCAAACATACACTGACAGGCCACAAAGCTACAACTGTCATATGCATAAAGGAAAAGCTGAACATCCCACAGACCCATTTATTATACAACAACATTGCTTAACAATCACGCAGAGTGGGGAGCCTCCAATAAATAATAATAATAATAATTACCCTTTTTATGTAAAGACGCATTGTATTGGACCTCCGTCAATCTGACAGACCCGAACACAAGTCATATGTGAATTCAGGGCGCACAAACACACACACACAAACACACAACTACATAACTCCCACGCAGCAGCTTTGTGGTTGGAAAGCATGAACAGAACGGAGTTATGCAAAATAACAGACGGAACAGATCGGACTATGGCCCACATCAAAACCCCCCACTGACACTTCATGAACAAGTGGTCACTACATTCAATAAACTGTGACTTTGTAGCACAAAAACCTCAGACTAAAGACTTTTTTGTTTGCCTTAAGTGTTCAGGAAATTCTGTTTCAAATGGCACTCCTTCTGCACAGACAGCCATGAACTAGATTATTTTCAATGGATAGTTGTGTACACATTATCATCACATCACCAAAGCTTCTATGTCACTTAAACACGTCCTAGAACAACATAAATCCTCTAATTCACACAATAAATGTCACGCTAATGGACACAGGGCACCTCTCTTACATGCTATCTACATTGTGTGGCCATTAATCATTACTGTCACACAAACTCCAAACCAAACTTCCAATTTGCATCATTCATACATGTATCTAAGGCCCTGTTCACACCTGGTATTAACCTGAGTCTTGGCTGATAGGATCAAAGCAGACGGCTATAAGTACAGGAGTGAATGCACCCAATACGTCCTCAATGTGCATATGGCTGCATTATTTGAGCAGTGTGTCCACTAATGTGTCCAGGGACATACTGAGGGGACGCTTACTCAGCTGACATCTTCGCCAACTCCTCGCCAGATTAGCAAACTTTCCTGTGCTGGCTGCTAACAGCTGCAGCGGTGACAGACCGTCCCTGAAGCCCTCCGCTTACCGGACCCATGAACGGTTAGTTCAGTGTCTGCCCTGTGAGCATCAGCTAACACAGATGCAGCTGTTAAACATCCCAACAAACTCACAGACACTAAAGCAGCTCTCCTTTATCATTAAACCCATAAATAAGCATTCGTCATGTGATGCTAATAGCCCTGTCACTGTGTGTGCACAGGCGGACTCTCACCAACTGTCCCCAGCAAAGAGCAATAGGCGGAGGGACCACGAGTTGCACCTGTCTTATGATAAAGAGAGCAAGAGAATGACAGCGGGGCAAGGAGGGCTGAGCCAATCAATAAAATGAGATTTTATCATCATCAGGTAACTTTTTGTTTGCTTTCATGGTTTGTGTGCTAATTTCTCCAGTAATTTAAAAGCCAGACGTCCAGTGAATAAAACCCTTGTTTAAAAATGTCCACTATTTGCAGAATGTTTCAAGGGAGAATTGAAAACCGGGTACAACAGTTTATGGAGGAGCTGTGTTGACACTGATCAGCTGACTGTCAATTCAGATGCAGAAATCATAGAGGCCTGAAAGAAAGAGGAGAAACAAAACTCGGCAGAAATGGTGTTGTTGATTGTTAAATGATAAGGTGAGACAATTCGATTACAGCTGGCAGCTTCTTGCCCAAAAACTGGGCCCGCTCCCAAGATCAGGCGTGGGTGGGTTTGCGCTGGTGAGGTTTCTCTCACAGGCATATAGCAGCGATCAGGCGGTTACTCTGTTAACTTTAAACCCAAGTGTCCGATGACTAAAGTCCTTTGTCCATTAAGAAGACGTAGATAAAAACAACCACTATCTAAAAGGTGTACGGTTAAAAAGGGCTTAAAAATTGCATAAAAAGTTGATTTATGACAGAGACTGTCAGGGAACACACAGGCGCCTTTTAAATGTTAATGGCTGTAAATGGGTGTAGAGCAAAAAAACCAAAAACCTCCCAGCAGTTAAAAACAACGCATTTGGTTTTCGAAAAGGGGAAATAATATGCCACTCTCTGCACTTGTCTTGCAATTGCATTTGGCACTGCGGCTACCTGAGGAGGGTAAGCTGTCCTCCCTTTCACTGTCACTTCCTCTCTGTCTTTGTGTGGTTCTCATCCTCTATTACATCCTCCTCCTCATCATCATCCACCTGAATATTACTATCTGACCTGCTGAAAGTAGGCTATCTGAGTTATGAAATGATACTGTGTGTCCTGTTCCTCTTTCCTGTTTGCAGATCTGTCCTGCAGGGTGTGCCACATTTTCTTAACTGCTTCAACGTCAAACCACAGCCTAGGTTTTTGAGGGATGGGAAAATACGCAAAAAATCGAAACTTTTCCCAAACCTGGGTCTGTGTGTGAACATGACTGACACAACATGAGGTCTTATTTATTTTTAAACATGCAACAATTTCGGATGGAAAAACAGACTTGGTGTGCAAAGGCCTTTATAGCTGTCCACCTGTGATCCGATCACCCAAGATACGTTATTACCAGGTGCACACAGGGACTCTAAAATGCTCTGCTTTCCCCAGGAAGAATTTTTCAGTCAATAACAAATGTTTAACTTCTTAAAAGCCTTTTTATTACACATATTCCTTTGTAATTTCGTTTATTTGATGACGTTTAACAGTAAATTTCCTTGAATAAATTAAGAAGATGTCGAGAACAAAACACAGAATCTCACAAACATCACGTATTGCTGTTGTTGGCAGCAACTGTTGAGTGCTTTGTAATATGATGTAGCCAGACTGCTGACAAAGCCCAGAAGCCTGAAGACAAACACGTAGAAGACGAAGACACATATGTGTATATGTGTGTGTTTGAGTCATCTGTATCGAGAGTGCAATCTGGTGCGCTTCTGTTTACGGAGCTGTGTGAGAGATGGTGGTCTGGAAGGCGAAGGTGATGTGGTTTCGTGCAAGATCAAGATAAGGGTCTGAGAAGGTGCGTGTGTCACCAGAGAAATGTCTCCACTGCATCAGCTCGGACATGCTGAGATGCTTCTGTTGCGCCCCTCCACGGTCGCCTTGACGACCGAGCTGGCAAGGCCTATCAGACACCTGCTCCTCTTCCTCTATGACAACTGAGGATGAAGAAAGACAGTATGAGGAATTAAGTCAAATACTGGTGTCAGTATATGTGGGGCTTTAGTGGAAGAAGTATTCAGATTGTTTACTTCAGTAAAAGTTCTAATACCAAAGTGTAAAAATACCCAACTACATGTAAAAGTCCTGCATTTAAAACCTTACTTAACTAAAAGTACAGGAGTATTATCAGCAAAATGTTCTTAAAGTATCTAAAGTAAAAGTATTAAATGTGCATTAAAATGTTCCCTGACAGTTTTAATATCATATCTGATGTTTTAAGGTTAATATTACTGCTTTATTAAAGTGTACGTTCAGTTTTTTTTTAACCTGGACTCTGTTTTTGTCATGTTTTTGTGTCTAAGTGACTTCTGAGATCAACAATGTTCAGACTTGTCCAGTATTGAGAGAGACAGCTGCAGCAAAACAGGCTGCAAGGTAACCACTTGGGGCAATTCTGCGCCACCAATTTCCGGCCACTAAAAGTGTTTATTTTTGCCACTGACAGGCTCAGATTGTTATTTTAAGTGTCTGACCACATTTTGGAAAGGATCCCTACAGAGATATATCTTTTTGCTTTAGAGTAAGATCCCTTTTGTTCACCCGCAAAGTAACAGCCCTAAAGATGTCACCGTCACAGCCACCAGGCTCCATTTAAATAAAGAGTAATTTTAGCATCATAAAACACGCTTCATTTAAAGTCGACAGAAACAAAGTAAAACTCACAAAAGCCATCTTGATTTGTTTTTCTGCTGTTCCAACAATTACCGGTGGAGTAAAGGTTTGAAGTTGCAGAAAATTGAAGTACTTAAATCAAGTAAAACTACCTCAAATTTGTACTTGAGTACAGTACTGATGTAAATATACTCAGTTACATTCCATCACTGGTGTGGGGCGTCAGCTATGTGCCTACCCTGGACTGAGCCGTCCATGCTGCAGCTGCAGTTCAGCAGGTCGTGTGTTAGAGACAGCGTGTCTGTCAAGCTAAAAAGATCTCGCAGTTCACTGGTGGAGAAACTGGTGTGTTCTGCCTTCTTGCCCAGGTCAACCACTGTCCCAGAGAGCCCCTGTTTGGACACCTGTCTCTGGAATATGCGCTCCTCGATAGTCCCTGCGAGGACGTAACAGACACCAGGACAGAAAGCTTTACATCAGTCTGGTTCATGATGTACTGAACATTCAGGCTCATTGTGTGTTTTCTCTGACCTGCAGTGAGGAGGCGATAGATGTGCACAGTTTTCCTCTGTCCATCTCTCCACACTCGAGCCATAGCCTGGACACAGGACGGAGAGAGGGAACAGTTGTAGGGGAAAATTACATAAAAGTGCACAGTGCCATCTGGTGGATATGTAAGTGAGTGTGACAGAATATGGGGTGCTGCTTCGCTGGACTGCAACTTTTTCTGAGGATGACGATCAGCTCAGGTAAAAAAACAAGGACACAAGAGAGGCGCCTTTTACAAGAATATCACCGGGCTGGCGTATCACTTTTTGATGAACTGCCAAACGAAACCGAGTATGACACAAACACAACACATCTCTGTTTAACTCCTTTTCAGTTTCTATTGAAACTCCCCCACTGACAAGATCACCCATGTACTTGTTACTGTGGTTACCAAATAATTTGCACACATACTGTATACAGTACAGTGCTTATACAGATTATGTGAGACGGCTTCATTAACAGCAGCTGATTTTATAATCATATATCTACTATCAAGAAATGCTGTGATGTGTCTGCTTTCAGAGAGCACACTACAGGGTAGCTGCACATTTTGTAATTACAAATTTAATAAATTGTTGTTTTTAATACCTCTCAAAGGAAAATCGAAAAGAGACAGAAAACAAAGAAAACAGTGTTACAGACTGAAAATGTTTTTTGGCAGGTCTGAGTGTGTGTGTCTCACCTGAATGTCATTGGCAGGGTTCCAGTCAATATCATACAGCACCAGGTGGGAAGCACCCACCAGATTGAGCCCCACCCCACCTGCTTTGGAGCTCAGCAGAAACAGGAAGTTCTGAGAGTAGGGGCTGTTAAAAGCATCGACAAGCCGCTGCCTCTGGCTGGTGGGTGTGTGTCCGTCAAGTCGGCAGAAGGTGTAACCCAAGTGTACACACAAGTCTTGGAGCAAGTCAAGTGTCTGCGTATAGTTGGACACTACGACTACCCTGCAGGGGCACACATACTTTGTCAGTATATATGGACAAAAACGCAAACACATACACATACTCATCCACAAACCTGTCTGAAGGGCTGATTTGTCTGATGGCGGCCAGCAGGTCCGACAGCACCAGAAGTTTTCCGGAGTCAGCGGTGTTGAATCCACCTGAAGAGTAGGATTCTGGGAAGAGCTCAGCCAGGCCCTCGTATAAAGTGCTCTCCACTGAACCACTGTCTGTTCTCTCCTAAAAAACAGAGCACAGTGCTCACAGTGAAGACTGGTAGTAGATCTGTAAACACTAACATAAATGCAGAATACGAATACGAATTCCAAGGGGCAAAGGGGAACTTGAACAAAAGCAGTAGGGGTATTAATAAGAAATGGGTTTGGGCCAAACTGATAGTTTTAGTTAAAGTACCTCATACAAACCCATTTAAAAAAATCAGAACAATCCATTTAAGAGGCCAGATGCAGGTTTTACTACCCTACCAACTAACAAAGACCTTAACCTTGACAGTGCAATGGAGCAGACCAGGGTGGTTACACAGCTTCTTCAGTGCAGTGATGCAGGCCAGGTGTGTGTGCGTTTGCATGGAGCCCTGAAGGCAGTCTCTGAAGACTCTGTGGCAGAGGAGATGCTTGTACAGCTCTCGCTGCAGAGGGGACAGGTCGCAGAACAATGTCCAGTCGAGGCGAGGAGGCAGGTAGCGGTTGATGATCTCTTGTGTCCGTCTCAGGATGAACATGCCAGTCAGGCGAGAGAGCTCAGCTGCCCGCTCCTCTCCCAAAACGCGCTCCTCCTGTTAGCAGAGACAGATCAGGTTTAATGCCAGATTAAGTTGTTGATATACAAATTACTACATAGATAGGAGGAAGCAAGAGGGGCGGAGGTGGCACTACCTCTGTGCAGGAGGGCTGTCTGGAGTGTAGAATTGGCTCCTCATACACTTTCCTATATGCGGTGGACGTTCCAAGGATCCCCGGATTGACAAACTCTATAATAGCGTAGAACTCCTGCAGATCATTCTGTACTGGGGTGCCTTCAAAACACACAGATAATTTATTATAAAACCTGTACCAAAAGGTACAGCTCTCAGTTTGAAACACCTTAAAGTTTGCCTCCATGTTTCTCTGTCAGTGTACCTGTTAGTATGACTCTGCGACTACAGCTCAAGCTGCTGAGGGCTGAGGACGTTTTGATGTTGCTGTTCTTTAATCTGTGGCCCTCGTCGCAAATTACAAGACCAAACTCCACTTTCTGCACCTGAAAGTACAAGAAAATAATACTGTAGCAAAACAAGAAGATAATACAAGCTGATCTGTTTGTAACATGAGTATGTGACAGCAAGACACAAGGTAACATACCTGCTCCAGGCAACGCAGCAGCATTTCATAGCTTATCACAAGAACGCTGTGCAGAGGGGACAACACGAACTGCTCTATCCTGTGGTCCTACGTCAACACAGTACGTATATTAATGACATAATGCATTCTAGATTAAGGTAAATGAATGAATCGGACACTTTAACACAGCTTTAAAGTTCTTTACAAAAAGACGCTAGACTAGGAAAAATTCTTGTCACCTTCTTTTGCTGTGAACCTGAAATACTGAGCCTGAAATGTCTAGCTAACAGAGATCTTTCTATTTATGCTACCATCATGCTGTTTGAGCTCCTTGTAAAGCGACTCTCTCTATAAGAAAGAATTTCTCCACCTCTTCTCACCTGATCCACAGTGAAAACGCTGATCCTCTCACGGCCCAGCCACTTGTTAAACTCTGCGCCCCAGTTGTGCACTAGGCTGCCAGGGGTGACCACAAGGACACGCTTAGCGACGGGTTTTCCACCGTAAGGTCCTTGTTTAAGCAACGTCCAGGACAGTGCCACGCTCTGGAGGGTCTTCCCCAGACCCATCTCGTCAGCCAGGATAGCCCCGTAGCGACCTACAGCTCTGAAGCACAAACAATAAAACACACCAATGTAGGAATCTTGATCATGGCTTAGAGGTGCATGTGCATGTCAATCTGTATCTGTATTTGGATAGAAGACCAAAAGTGGGTGTGGTTTGTGACGGTCGTCAAGTTAATTCAGGTAAATGTTGTATTTTCTAACCTAATATTCTGTCGCAGTGCAAACATTTGTGCCCTTGATTTCATAATAGCATATAATTATGAAATATATTTACACACCCTCATACTATACTTTTTTTTTTATCTCCGTCTCACTTATTTATTTATTTTTTTTAACTAAACAAATTTTTATGCGCTGTCTATGTGTCTGTGTGCCTTTGAAAAACCTCCTTAAATTAATAACTGAGGAAATAAATATATACATATATAAATAAATCTATATCTGAATACATAAATGTGTCAGTACAGTTGAATAAATAAAAAGGTTTTAATTTTTTTAAGACTAACGTTTTACAAAGGACTACTTTTACTTATTTCGGAGGACTTTCATCGTGCCACATTTACTTACCAGCTCTTTTTATTTCCATCTGTTTAAAGTAACCATGAAATACTGGGTGTTAGTGGACACTAAGCTAAAATTCCCTTAAATTTGGCTGAAACATACAGCATGGTATAACAGATGAATATTGACTGAGACACAAAGTAAAATGGCTTTTTTGTTGGTTGATATTGCGACTAGGTAGTTTAAATTTAAAAAAAACAAACAAAACAAACAAACAAAAAAAAAAAACACATACAGCTAAAAACTACAGGTTCTAAGCTTATTTCAATGTATGATTTGTGACGGTTGCTCCAGCACATAACGCCTCAGAATCAGAATATAGTGACCATTATCTCTCCCATTTTCTGAAAGTGTAAAACAGACCTGGAAACTCTTTTCCACTACTTTTTGATCGCTAGAGACTGGACTCACATAGCTCGTGAGTTATGCAGGATCTTTAGGACCACAATAAGAAAGAATCCAGGGCTATTTCTAGTTTGACCTCTAAAGGAGTAGCACTCCCCCATTATTGTTATAGATTACAAGACAATCTTTTGCTCTTTGCTTGTAAATGCATCCTGTTGAAATGGATCAAAGAATAAGTGGATAAGAATAAGTGCTGTCCTTAGAGATGATGAGGACTCATTTCTTAAGATCTGGAGCCCTTTCCTAAATTATCTACACTTAAACAAACTTTGTTAGAAGGTCAATAACCTTTAGAGTGGAAGCAAACTAGGCCTAGAGCCACATGACAGTTCCTACATGCTTAGTTTGTAATATTTTGGGATCATCTTTTGCCATATGCTGATTGCTGAGAGACACAGAACAATGCACTTCACTTTCTGGGATATTGTCATTGTCAGTACTAGTCCTATGCTGCATTTCTATCTTGTGGCCATCCATAATGACATGAATTGATTTGATGAGACATATTCCCCCCCAAATAAAAGCAAGCAACTTGAACTTGTCTGATTCTATTGCATTATTTGTGCTTTCCCAAATAACGTACCTAGATTTGGGCACATCCCTATAATGGCTGTGGTAACTTCTTCCGCTGTGAGGCTGAAACAGATTCATGTCTAAACACCATCAGAGAGAATGTCACAGGAACAGGCTCCATTACCTCATGCCCATGACACACTCATAGAGAAACAGCAGGCCGTCTCTCTGGTGGGGTCGCAGGTGAGTCGTCAGGTACGGGTCGACGACAACATCAACCACAGGAAGCCCTGACTTGTTATTAGACCACTGGTGATTCGCGGAGGGACGAGGCATCACCAGTGCACCTGGAAAACACCCAGAGATCCTGAGTATGTACATACACAATGTGAGAAGTGTTCTGACAAACCAAAAGATGCCACAAAGTGTCAAAAATAACAATCATGACATATCTTTTAGAGTTCTACGTACCTGGAGCCAGTGGGTCATGGCGAGGTCTGCAGGTCTGTTCCTCCTCTGATTTGGCTCCTGGATGATCTGCTCTCCCCAGCAGCGTAGGGGGGCAGAAGGGTTTGGACGCCAAGCGACGAGCAGGAGGTGGAGCCGCCTTTGTTTGCGGCTCCTCTTTCTCTACCTGGACCTCTTGAAAACAACGTCCTCTGGCGAAGTCCTCCGCAGAAATGACCCCCATCACCTCCACCTCCTTCCCTCCGATCATCAGGGTCTCTCCCTCGGACAGGGAGGCCAGCTGGGACACCTTGTAACCACTTCCTGCACACAATCACGCACAAGCATACCCACTGAACTCATGACTGTGTATACTGAGAAAAATGATTTCCAGGGGTTTAAAGTGCTCGCTACATCTACTAAAATGTTACGTCAGCATTCAGAGGTTGTTTCCATTTTCCCCAAGTGGCCAATTGCCTTTGTGCAGCAGTAAAGAAGTGTACTCAAGATGTAGTCATGATATTCAAACATCTCTGTTTGGTGTGGTTACACATGCACCAGAAAACTTGGTAAAATTGAGAAGAGACAATTCCCCCGCAACTGCACAGTGTAAGCGAGACTTGTAGGAAACCAATCTAAACGCTGATTGTGTCATTAGCCATTAAATTTATTATCATAACTTCAAGCAAAATGTTTCACTTTAAATCACTACTATAAGTGACTCATGTTGAAGATTTACTTAAATTTCAGAGGCTGCCTGGGCTGCGTTCACTTGCATTAAAACATGACAATAAGCAAAAGACTAAATGTAAACTGGGGTGTGTCTCTGTCTCACCCTTGCCAATGTCCTTGCCCTCCATATCTTTCAGTGTGGCTGTGCGTCCTCTTGTAAGCAGGATGGCATCACCCTCCCATCGCTTGTGTTTCTTCTTACTGGCTTTACACCACACCACACTGAAGTAACGCACTCCGTCCTGACTGCAGCCAGAGTCTGAGCCTGCAGCTCCAGAAACACACACAGACCCCACTGGAGGCTGGGGGGGTTGAAAAGAGCCAGGAGTCAACTGAGGGCAACCGTTCCTTCCTGAAACACAAAGACATAAAACGAGGTGAAAAACCAATAGAAATATCTGAGACACAACTCACCAGCAGAGGTCACTGTTGCACTGAGGCTTCACATCGAACCAGATGTTCACACTTCAGATGAGACGAGACGCAACAACCCTTGATCATGTATTCCTTTGCTTATAAAAATGGTAACAATGATAAATATATGTAAACCCAGTTAACAAAAATCATATCATCACGAGAGCAGATGCCTGTTTGACATGTAATGAACACGAAACCAGCCAGTAGAATGTTAACCTCACTTTTTTAATGGAAGTGAGTGGACATATGGACAGAGTGTAAAACAAACTGACAACACTTGTATACCAACATTACAATACAATCAATGTTGTAGTCACACACATTAAATAACAGTAACATCGCAAAACCAATTCCACATCTCCCCTCTGTTGATCACATCACACAGCCAGCAGTTCAGCAACCACAGAGAACTTCTGACTTGAACAGATTTCTCTCACTTTCATGTAAATTCCGCAACTCACAGAACAAGGTTGGTCATCATTAACATCTTGAGTTTAAGGCCTCCGGCAGTTTAACTTGCGCTTCAGTCCTGGATATCTGAACATCTCTCAGGTCTAAAACAGACTGTTTAGAGTAATTGATAACCAACATAATTTTGAATAAGCATTCAGTTTGGTTACTTGAAAGTGCTACAAGGAAATGCCTTTATAATTTGTCACAATGTATTCTAATAGATGTCACATCAAGAGGAAATTTTCTTTACAAAAAAAAAATGAATCAAGCGCTTCACTATCCCCCTAATATGTCGGCAGACTCTTGCACTTGTGACAATCCAGTAAATCACTGTTGCTGGAATTTTTCTAACAAGATCATTAAATGGAAACTTTGGTATTTTTAAACCTGGACTCTGTTTTTCTGTGTTTTTGTGTCTGAGTTACTCGAGGGAACAACAATTCTTGAAATTGGTCGAGTATTGAGAGAGACACGGCTGCAGCTGTAGCGGCACTGTCAATTTACATCCAATAAAAGTGCTTGTTTTTGGCACTGACAGCCTCAGATTGTTGTTATAAGTGTCTGACAACATTACAATAAGGAAGCAATGCAACATTTTTTCTTACCCTTCACTGGTCTGTTTGTTATTGTGACTAAGTCTTGCTCAAGCAGAAGTCTTGTTCTGAAATCTAGCAAGAGGCGACTTGTTGCAGGAAAAACAACAGTGGAGATGTTAGTGAGAGTTGGTGAGAGAGGTGCCAGGAAGAGTTTGTTGTGTTACATGTAGCTGATTCGAACAATGTGGAGAAGTTTATGAGATTTCAGAACGAGCTAGACTTGGTTACACACACTAACAAACAGACCGGACCAGTGAAAGGTGCAGAAAAACAATTCACTTCTCTGTTGGGTCTTTTTCAACATGTCATCAGACACTTATAATAACAGTCTGAGCCTATCAGACCTATCAAGCACTTTTAACATAAAGAAATTGACGGTGCACAACTGCCCACAGGAATTACATTGCAGCAGTCTCTTTCAATGCTGGACAAATTTCAAATATTGTTGTCTCCATTTGCCGCTTAGACACAAAAACACACAAACATGAAAAAAATACAAAGCTTTCCCTTTAACACTACGCTAAAATTCCTATTGATACATACTGGTGGCAGATCTAGACAAGAACAGTTCCATCATGAAATGGTTCACTCAGTTCACAACTACCAATATTCCCTTCTAGAACCCGGACCTTCCTATTTATTTTACCTATACCTATACAGTGCTTGTGATGTGAGCACATACAAGTTTTGTTACTGCTTCTGCCAATGAGTACTAGAATGATAATACATTTTTAACACCGACAAGCATAAACACAGACCAATGGCAACACAAGTCAGCCTTTTCCTGCAATATGCAAACAGGCTTTCAGCATCTGTACGAGGCACTATGTTTCCAAAAGAAATTCAAGTTCTGACACAGTTCTAAAAAACAGATGAGTTTGATTGCTCCTCAGAGCCTCTCCCTTTCTAACGCTGGACACAGATGTGCGTGTTCGTGCTTGTTATAGAGGAATTGGCAGTCCGTGTCTCAGTCGCGCAGCCTTTAGTTTCTCCACTTTGATCTTGGCTCTCAGAAGTTCCTCCTCCAGGTCCTGCTTCCTCTTCAGCCCCTCCCTTTTCTCCTCCAGGTACATGGCAACCTTCCTGTGATTGGCTAACACCAGCTCGTGCTCCTCTTTGGCCAGGTGCAGAGGGCGAAACCTGTCGGGCTCGTGGTGGGGGTAGATGTCGTTGGGGTAGAGGTCGTGGCGTAAGGGCAGCGGCGAAGTGGAGAGGGGGATATTAACAGACGAAGGGACGGGAGACAGGGATGCTTCGTAATCGTGGACGCTGCCCAAGTCCTGCTCCCCCTCCCGCTCCTGGCCTCCGTCCAGCCCTGGCCCTGTGTGTGTGGCGAGGATGGGGAGATCTGGCGGTGGTTTAACATCCTCTTCAGGGTCCAGCTGGACCACCTCATGGGGGATACTTGGGACAGCTGCTGAGTAATCCTGGAGTCCGGCCAGAGAGGAGCTGCTGCCAGGATGCTCGACAGGAGAGTTGTGCTTGCTGTATATTAATCTACAAATGGAATGAAGGATAAAAACAAGTAAAACTGGAGTGCTTAAACAGCGTTTATTGAGTTTATGTGGGGTGTGTGGAGACCTCTGTCGGTGACGATGCACACTAAATTAATCAATCAAAGGGTCAGTTGACTAATCAGAGTAGACGAGAGGAAATTAAGTGACTCACCAAAGTAAAAATAACAAACCTGTGCTCACTACAGCCTTACAGAGAATATGATGTCCTTGCTATTACACATAATTATGCATACTTAATTAATCTGCAATATGTGTTCTTGGGCAGGTATTATTCTATAAAAAACAACAGTTGCCCAGTAAAATGACACTAAATTATTCAAGTGTTTGTTGGCTTCTGCATCCTCTCCTGAGCCAATATTGATATATTCTACTTAGCCTTATTTCCTTTACTCTCTGTAGTAGTGGACCAAGTTCAAAAATTTATTTTGGGGCTCAATTTGAGATTGGCAATTAAATTAAATGTAAAAAAGAAAAAAACACTATGATTAACCTGAAACTAAATTGGCAGATTAATCAATATTAATAGAGCAGTTGAGAATTATCCATCTAAATAATAACGGCAGGACAAACTTTATATTCCTGTTGAGCCTGATGATGTACAGAGAGTGTAATCTGATTGGTTTTTGGAACTGTGAGTTCAACCCCTCCTTTCCTTCCTCCGCTAAGAGTTGAATCAGTATTGTGACCACATACTGTTAATGATGTATGTGCTCGCTAAACCCTCGCCTGATCCTTCAGGACTGCATTAAAACGCGTGTTTGTGCTCGTGGGTGCAAATCAGACTGTACCTGCGCAGTGCCTGGTCCTTCTCATGAATGGGCACATGGTGAAACAGGTGAGGGATCATCTCCATAATTCTCCTGGTTGGCTCTGAGATGCTGGCTCTGTACTCCGGCTGGGCGTGCCTCCGCTGCATCACTTCCTGCTTGGCCGACTCCTTCAGCCTCTTGTAGAGGGTCCTGAGGCCCTGAGCGGTGCGATGGGGTCGGTCCCCTCCCAATGCGTTGTACTGTTCAGCGACAGTGTCCCAGCACTTGTTCTTGTCCACAATGACTGCATGCTTGTTGGTGTGCTCCTCCAGGATGCGGATGTGCGGACGGACCAGCTTCAACAGGTCCAGCTTCTCAGAGAGGGTGAAGTTGGAGGAGCGAGCTTTACCCACCATACTGGACAGAAACACAGAGCTGGATGCCATCTTATAGCATAGTGGACTCACACAGACCAAGTCAGGCCTATGGCGGTCACCCTCCAGCAGCCGCACTCAGGACTAAGGCTCCTCACTCTTTCCACCTGTCTTTTTGTGTCCCTGCTGCCGGCTTCTCTTGGTCCACCGTGATAAAGCTCACAGTGGTCTTACTCCCATGTATTTCCCATTTTCCTTCTAGTCTTCTTCTAGATCAAACATAAGCGATGTCTAACATGTGCATGGACTCATACACTACTCCTAGGTTCCTTCTCAGCCACGTTGCACAACAAAAACAGGCTGTGCTGCACACAATAAGAATCAGGCTTAACTAGGCCAGCCTCGTTTAGGCCCCCGCCTACCGCGGAGGGCTTTGGATGAATTCCTCCCAGCTTAGGCTGACGTAGCTAAGCCGCTTAAGCCCAGCCCGACCTACTTACAGCTCGGTCTCTCTAAACCCCAAACCAAGCACAGCACAGAGCACAGCACAGCCACACTGCCTCCACATTACAACACAGGCAGGGCAGCAGCAGCGCCTCTGTGCCCTGCACAAATGAGGGAAACAGTCTTTAAACAGTGTATTACAGGTTATTACGGGTCACGGGTCTATTTTCCAAAAGTGAGAGATAGCGCTGGCTTAACTAACTGAAGGGGGGAGGGGTTTGTGAGCGCGCTGCTCATGCCCGCACACACACATACATCGTTTATATCCATCTAATGCCGAGTGCGTAAAATAAACCAGAAACAGGGACTCGCATGATTGAGACACGTGTTCAGGGCGCGTGTGGAAACCGTGCCGGGAGTGTAAGCCGCGCGTGTACAGGGTGGAAAACAGCGGCACTAGTTGCTCTTGCAGGAGGAGGGAGCGGTGGCTCACTGATCCTGAGCACAGTCCTAATCTGCCCGGCGCTGCCGCTGCACTACCCCGCTAATTTGCATAATGCTGGACCTGCTGTCACTCAGCTTCAGCACGCCTGGTTTAACATCAGCATGTGTGTGCATGTGTGTGTGGGTGTTATTATTAGCTACAGAGACGAGACATTGGGGCACTGCGGAATAAGAGAGCGCTGTGACTTAAGGCGTTGCACACGGGTTTTCATGTAGAAAGGACTGAAGCACAGCTGTACTGATTGGTCTGCACGCCGGTGTGTAATTATCGTGTAGTTAAATCAACTGAAAGCATCGACCCTGTGTTGTTATGATGGTATAGGTCATGTTTAATATCCGATATTAGTATTTGTAAGACTAAAATTACGCGGAGAGAGCTGGACTGGATGCTGTGTTTAAGCTTACAGGTGTTGTGAGTTAAAGCAGACTACATCCTGCCGCTGAAAAGGCAACTAGCTTCATGTGCATCACCTGATAAAAGGTGGGGGGGCAGAGAATTTATAAGCTGTGAACCTTTTACCTTACTCAGCGATCTTTCCAGATTCTGGTTGACTTTCTCGTTCACTACAACCATGCCTATGATATTAGTGATATTATCACAATCCCACTCAGAAAAAACTGTATTTAGCCAGGCTGTCTTCTCCTTTAGAGCATCTCATCAATGGAATTTAGTACCATGATCAATTAGAGATGGTTTATTGAGAACAGTAATGTCTACAATGATGCTACTTTTATCTAATTACTTTATTTTTACTGTACCTGTATCATCTATTTGGATTTTATCCACTCATGTTGTTTAACTGTGTTGTATGTGCATAAATACACGTATAACAGTATTGTATATGTCTTTTTACCACAATGTTGTATGTTTTTAATTAACGCCTATCCCAGTGAGGTTTTTTCTTGCACAATCGCCACATGACTACCCTTGCCCATAACAGGTACTGTCCCAGCCACAAATCTTTGTGTCTTACCTGCTGGTCTGTTGTCTTCTGTGGTCTCTTCCAAGCCAGTGGTATGATCTTCTGTCTCAGCCTTATTCTCCTTACTTTCCGCTGCACTAAGAACACGAGCCAGAGCCCTTGACAAGGCCGGAGCAGGCTGGGCAGCTTTGGGCTGGACATCACACTCTGTTTTTCTCACAATTGGTGCTGCTAAACTTCTCTGGACCTGCAGGATGTGAAGAAGAGAGGATTCATAATCTGAGGAAGTTGGATGATGAGAATCAAAAGAATACTGCGAGATCATCCTGAAGGTTAAATTATGTGAATAATTTACCTTTTCCAGTGCATTGCCTAAACCAGGTTTAGGGGTAAAGGGCTTGGATTCAGCCACAGGACATGAAGTAGACGTTCCAGGGGGCACAAACCGAGGCTTTTTCACAGCATTGCCCAAGAGCTGGCTGGGAGCTCCTGAGCGTCGCATTCTGCTATCCACAATAATCTATATCCTAAAAGCAATTAATACAACACAACAATTAGCCTAATACTGGCAACTACTTAGGTCCTATTCAGTATATTATGCTGTCAACTAATGCAGTGGGGCAGTAACACCCCAGGATTTTTCAAAACTATGACAAAATGAGAGGTTTTTTTTGTTTTGTTCTTTTTGCCAGAATATACATTCACGAGCAAATGTGTGAGGGAGACTGTCTTCATGGTCCATCCCCACCAATCTCAATTTATTATTTAAGTCAGGGTTGATAAAACATATGGCCCAGGGGCCAGAACTGGCCTGGCAAAGGGTTCAATCTGGCCCACTGGGTGAATCTGCACACCTGATATTGATGCACCCGTGAAGGCTAAGAGGTGTCAGGTTCAAACAGTAAGTAGATACTTCATGTAAAATGCTGCCTCAGAGGCTTTTCCACCCCGACCAGAACACAGTTCTCTTAAATAACAATGAATACTTACTGTGGTTGTATTTAAATATATTGAACACTGGAAAATATTGTCAACCAGCAGCTTCAGTGCAAAAGAATCTGTAACAGACTTCTATCTTAAAACAGTGTGGGTGGAAACCTGTTGCTTAGGCACAGACAAAACCTCAGACTAAATGGTTTATAAGGCAGGAGATGACTTAACCTGCTTCTTTAATAGCTCCCACTTTGGTGGAAAATCATGAAAAACGTCACATGTCGTGAAAGTGAGTGGTAGACTGACTGAGTGTGGACAAACTGTTGAATTTGCACATTTTTCTGTGGATATAGCAGGCTGTTCATCACTTGTTTTGTAAACAGATAGACGTTTTCAGAATGTACTTCTTTGGATGAAAGTTGTTAGTTAGTTATTATGTAATGGTTTTACTGGTCCGGCCCACTAGAGATCAAACTGGGCTGTATGTGGCCCCTGAACTAAAATGAGTTTGACACCCCTGCTTTGAGTAGTTTAGTGTGGATGCCCTTGTTTGAAACAGGAAGGTTTAGTTACCAACATTTGGTGTTTAAATTTAGACCAGCTTAGACAGAGAGAACACAGACCCCATGATACATATATCATGATAAACTAAATCATTAAAGATTTTATACACAATGAATCACTTTAACAACATAGCAGACACATATACCAAAAACAGTGTCTACACTAATACAGCTTTACAACAAGTTTCTGTCATGTCTGTAATGTTAGTTACATGAAGACACCACTCTGGCTCTGGTTGCATGTGATGGACATGCAACATTTCATTAACGCAATCAATAAATGATTTGAGGGCTATCAAGATAAAGGAAAGAACACATGTAAAATAAGAGTTAAACTGTTCTATCATGAAATTAATCGACCATTGCAGCTCTGGTGACGAATTAAGAGAGAGGAGGATTTGGCAATAAAATCTGTACAAAGTGAACCGTGTTACTTTCTACCCGTGTTAACCCCTCTGAAAGTATTTGAGCTGCCACATCTGGTTAACTAGACATCGACTCTGGTTAGCTAATGTTACATTAACTTGTTGCATCCACTGCATGTTAGCAAGCTAGCTAACGTTAACTAGCTGCAAACAACGCTAACCCGGTTGAAACTCGTCCGTAATGTCGTTTTTTATGACGTGTAACGACGTGTCATACATACCGGGACGACTTAAAGGTATCACGACAACATATAATATCACAAAATGTCGCTGAATTCAAACGAAATATATTCGTTTTATCTTTTCTTCCTAAAACTCTTGCTTCTGTTCAGGTTCTCCCGCTGGATGATTTGAAGAACGTGATTGGTTGAACTCCGAAAGTGGGCGTGTTCGAAACAAGTGGGGTGCGTTTGATTTATAACACCGCAGTGGTAGTACTTTTCACATCCCTATTGAATTCCCGCAACCGGTCAGTCCCTGAGTTATAAATCGAGCACATCCGGTACCTATCTGTGGTGACCTCACTTCACCACTTTAATAACAACAGGACAATAAAATATGACGCTTCTAGTAATATTTATTAATATTTATGTGCATATTATTGATTTTATCCTGTAGTATAGTCTATTTTATCTTGTATCCACCGCCTGCTTTGACGTTGTCATGAATTTATTGTTTATTTTAATTTAGTTTATTAAGCTCCCCATTAGCTACTGCATTGCAGCAGCTATTCTTCCTGAGGTCCCCAACTTCACATTTGTGACTGCACACAAAACAACTCACATAATAATCACACAATAATTAAGATATATGCATTTTCATGATCTCAGTTGATAAGTAACTGCCGGTTTGGGGATAAATTTTGTTCTGATTACCTGATGATGCTCCATAACTGTAATATTAGAGCAAGTATTGACCTAATACTATACATCCACATTTGTATGTTACAATACACACACTACATGTGCATTAAAAGGAATACTTCCTTGGAAAAACAATGTTTTTACCCTGCATGAAGTTAATTACAGCATATGAATCACATAGGTCACCTTGTCGTCATACCAGTTGATTTAAACTAATTAAAATGAACTAGTAACTGTACTTAAGTACAGTTCTGAGATACTTGTACCTTATTTGAGTATTTGAAATTATGCATACTTTAATTACAGACTGAAATGTTACACATTTCTTCTACTACACTCATTTGACAAATATAATGGGCTACTTTAAAGAATAACACATATAATGAACATATAGGCAGTTAAAAAAAATATGTTAGCTTTACTCTATTATACTATGACAAGCAAAAATATTTAAATGTAGCCTTTATGTTAATGGATGGGTAATTACAAACCAATACATTTCATTATATAACATTGACAGGATATGTACTTTAACTTTTGATACTTAGAGTAGTCTACATTTTGCTGGAAAGACACATTCTTTACAGGTTTTACTTGTAATGGAGTATTTTTACATCATGTGGCTTTTTTTAACTTTAGAAAAGCATTTGAATAGTTCTTCCACCACTGAGCGTGACAGAAATGTAAGTTCAAAGAACATAAAAAGGACTAGGATGTGTCCAGGGGTTTGGGTTGCTCTTTGAATTTTGTGTTCTGACAGTTTGTGTCATCTGACGTTGTGCAGTCTGTAATCCAATCAGGCAGAGAGAGAGAGAGAGAGAGAGTGTAATCCATGTTAATCCCACATCCAGAGAGCGAGAGAGAAACCTCAGATAGGATGGGTCATTAAAACAGTTGAAGGACAGCAGTAATCTCTGAAGGCACCGCAACCTTTAGCTTTACTGGTGAGGCGGTGAGGAAAACAACACTACTGCAGAATTTGCCTGTTTTCTTGAGCGTCTCTCCTCCTGTAATTCTGTCTGTCTCTCTGATCTGATCTGATCTGATCTCGTCTGACAGCTGCCTGCCTGTGTCCCGAACCCTGGTTGTCAGGGATACCTCTCCATGGAGACGCAGTCCCAGAGGTAGGGGAGGGCTTTCAGGGAAAGGAGACCCTCACCTTGATGGAGCAACAAGTCAAGAGAGAGGATGAAGAAGGAAAGACTGTAGCAGAAGTGCAGAGATAAGAGGGGAGGTCACCTGTGGGGGAACAAGTGGAAATCAACAGAAGGAAAGAAGAAGAGTTGGATGAAGTGAAAGTTATTTTGTCAGGTAGGAATATTATCATCAGAGAAGAAGAAAATGAGCCAGCACTGTGGCAAGATTGAAGTTTTGTTCCCTTAACTTGCATCACGTTTAATTTTGTGGTTGTAGGATGGGCTATGATCTGGAGAGGTTTGTGGGCTATGTGAATGAGGGTCTTCTGTGCTGTGTGTGTCGAGACGTGTTGGAGCGCCCCCTCCAGGCACCCTGCGAACACGCCTACTGCAGTGCATGCATCAGCAGCTGGCTGGTCCATCACCCCTCCTGTCCAGAGGACAGACTTCCACTGGATGTGGGCAGTCTCAAGCCACTGTACAGGTCCGTCTCTGCACGTGTGTCTTTTATTATCATAGAAAAAAATTGTAAATGTTTACTTTTAAAGGGGAACACCGCCTAAATTAAGAATGCCAATGTTATTTCCATGGCCTAAAAAAGAAATAGTTGTGAAAATGACCTTCTTGCTCTTAAAGTCAGAAACCAGAGAAGTAAGCCTCAAACTTATGATGTCATCAAGTATAAAGTCTGAAGATGCTCTATAGACAATGAATCAGAGCCTGTTTGTTTTCTTTAATTTATACCCAAATCAGCTTTACTCTGTTGTAGTTTTATCAGTTCTGAAACAGAAAATGTACCTGTACTCAGAACATTCACCTGCACTACTCAGAGAGTTGTTTGTTTACTACTGATTTTTTACCGTCTTAGACCATAGGAGTAATATGTATGACTTTTGTAAATGGGTGAAGTTCCTCTTTAAGTTTTACAACCTCTCTCTATTCCATGGTGTCTCAAATGAATGCTGCTCTCTGTGCTCAGCCTCATTTCTCGGATGCTGTTTCTGGTCACAGGTACATGCGTAATGACCTGAACCGTCTGCAGATACGTTGTGTGAACGCAGGGCAGGGTTGCGAGGTGGTCTGCTCTCTGGAGAGCTTGCACACACATGAGGATGAGTGCGAGTTTGCCTTTGTGTCGTGCTCCAACACAGGTATGAAACCTCACACTGAGCTCTTCTAATGTGTCATTTGTTATGTTTGTGTTATGTTTTATAGTTCTTAAACTGTTATTCATGTGGATGTGGGATATAAGGGTAATGTGACACCTATGTGTGTGTTGGGGAGAGCAACAGGTGGCTCTTTAGTTGTCATGGCTACCTCCCAAACGAGTGCACCTATGGGACTCGTGCAGCTCCCACAGACCTCACACAGAGTGCATTCAGGGTCAACTTTCCATCACTCTTTAATGAGAAAAGTGTGCATGTATATACAAGCATGTGTTCTTGTGCTGACAATGTGTCTGTGACCTGTCATTGGCAGGTGGAGAGTACATATGTTACCACTGTGGTAGGTATAGTTACAGAGTGTGTGCATGCAGTGTGGCTGTTTGCAGTGTTAACATGCACTTACAGCAACATCGAGTTTTGCACAAGATTCATCCTGGTGTTTCTGTTGCTGTCTATGGCTGCTGTGATCTGTGAGAAGTTATTAAGTCTAATCTATAATGAGGCATAAGTGTAGTGAGGAGTGTGAAAGTTAGGGTGATCTAACCTATATCCTCAGGGATGGAAAACAATTATTTTTATACAACACACTTTTCCTTAACTTCTACTGTTTTAAGTGCATTGTAAAATTGGTAATTCTACCTTCACTTCAACAAAGTAAAAAGTAGATTTTTTTTAGGATTCATCATGTTACACAATGTTGTCACAAAATCAGGAGCATACTGCATTTACATTTGCAATGAAATGAGACCTTTCGACCTTGTAAGGTAATCTGAGACGGCTTTCTCACAAAGACACAATGGGTTCAATGTTTGAAAGCACAGCTGAAATGAAGATGATTGTTTGGGCATCTTTGTATTGCATGTATGACCAGATCTGACCTGTCTTCAAAATTAAGTTAGTTACTTACAATAACTTTCAACACAAATAATTTGTAATATTAAAGTAGCTCTATATGACATTCAAACATTAATCTAGTTGCACATGTCAATTTGCTATTTAAAGACATAGTGGAGTGATGGTGTCCTGAGTAGAGAATGAAGTCACACTCAATTTGTGTGTGTTGTAATCCAAGTTTAGCTGTGGTTTGTTGTGGCAGACAGTCTGGCAGGTGGCACGTGCATGTGAACGCAGGTGAGTCCCTGTGTGTGTATTCCACTGGCGAGCTCATCGCTGCCACTCTTCACTCGCTCATATGGCGGATACCACTAATAACCATGTCCTAGCCAATGGTGGGACGGCACTGTAGTGGAGGCGTAGCGCCCACCCTCCAGTTTCCCCGAGGTTAACACTGTTAGCTCTGTCAGCCTTGTTCCCGTTTTTAGCACTGTTCAAACATTTTGCACCGTTTGCGGCTAGCTGCCGGCTCGGCTACCTCCATGTTGAGAGCCATGTGCAGGCAGTGTGACCAGACTCTGCAAGACTATTAAATATCGCATCATATCAGTCAGTATGTTTACATGACATTAGAGAAAATCCATTAATTGTGTTAGTCCAAATTACTCCTTTATACAGTCAATCTGACCCAAACTGGCCTAGACGCTCTGCGCATGCTCCACATTTTCCACCCTGGGCTTTGACCCAGAAGTCGAATAGCATTAAATGCGTAACAGAAGTGGAAGACCCATTCTTACAAACATTTTAGAGACAGGAAACTAACAATGCAGATGGTGAGGAGAAAGCCTGATTGTAGAAACTGGCAAACATATTTTGGTGCACGCCATTTTTGGCTTCTGTCCGTGTGTACATCTTCAGTATGGATCCTACACATTGTTTTATAGACGAGACCCCGGGTCTGTGTGGACACTATGCCTTTATTTTTAGCGCTGTCTGCTGTAACCCTTCAACAGCGGCAGTTAAATTGCACGTGTCATACCCCATAGCTGCCATGGGGTAATAGACAACGCTCCAGTGTTGATTTAATAGCCTTAAGACTCTGAATCATAGATGTGCTCAGAATGGCATTGAAGGCTCCTTTAAATGTCCTTTAGTAAAATGTTTTGAGAGTGTTGTCTTCCTGGTGTATGCATTTACATATAAACTGGTTGCTTCATGTCCTGTCAGGTTGCCCTGTGCAGGTGGAGAGGCGGGGTTTGGAAGCTCACCTGTCAGAATGCAACTTCCGCAGCAGGGAGTGTCCCAACGGCTGCGGCCACACCCTGCTCTCCATTGACCAATCACAGCATAACTGTGTAGCAGAGCTGCGCACAGAGGTGGAGATGCTCAGGTAAACACAGACACGAGTGCTACAGTTGGTATTAGTTTTTTTTTTAGATCATCATTTTGTCTCACTAAATGTTTACGGCAGGGCAGAGATGCTGTGCAAGGTGGAGGAGGTGAGACGAGAAATGGAGTCTCGGCTGGACTCCCAGAGGAGACACATGGTTCAGAAAGAGTCGCAGCTGAAGAACGACGTGGAGGAGCTCAAGGTGACCTGTCAGTCCTTCTTGTGTATTTAACTCCTCAGTTTTTAAAGTAACAACATTAGTATAGAGCTGAGGGACTTGCACATTACTTGAGATCAAGGGCGTAGAGTTTGTTTCAACATTGAGGGGGACATATATGAAATTGGGGAGGTTGGGGAAATTTTGAGCATCAAAAAGCTCTCTGCATGTGTGGCATGTTGGAGAGGGGCTGTTGGCCCAGCACCTGCTGATGTGTGCTCCCCTTTTTTGTCTGATAGCTTAAGATCCAGATGTTCAAGAGGTTTTTATTTGGAGCCGAAAAATCCAAACAGGTCTCTTCCGCTTCAAGACAAACAGACCCAGTATGCCGTGACGCATGATGATGAATGTTCAATCATCCTGTGTCTTCTCTGTGCAGGGTCAGCTGTCCCGTGTGATGTGTGACATGCGTGCCCTGTTAGGAGCAGAGCGCCTGAGACGACAGGAGCTGGCAGAAGCAGAGCTGGAGAAGAGGGAACTGTTGGAGCTCCTCAGAGACCTGCAGCCAACCAGGAATCAGCATCCCTTTGAACAGGCACCCAGGGAGCAGCATCATCAGGGAGCCCAGCAGACATCTGCGTGGGAGCTGAACACAGAGCTCACCAGACACCAGCAGAGGGAGGCGTCTTTACATGCCTCCAGTCTGTCACTGCATTCAGCTCAGGTCATGAATGTTTCTGGTCCACCTCCGTCCCCTCAGCTGGGAGAGGGGACGCGCAAGGGTGGTACCAGGAGCCTGACTCTGGACTGCATCAAGAGAAAGAGTCGGGAGGTGACGGTCATCTGAGTGGATCGGACTGCTGGGGGATTAGCCAAACCAGGAAAAACTGAATCTCTATTTTTGTAACATTTGGCTAACAGTTTAGTGATGAAAATATCATCGAAACAGTTAAGTTGCGTAGTTTCTGGGATGAGTTTTAGATTTTTTTAATCAAATCAGTGTGAAACAACAGCTGAGAGAAAAACAGTCTGATGCAGAATCAACCAAATGATGTGTTTGAAAGGTCTTTTTGTGTAATTCTACAAACGCAAGTGATGTTTTGACTGTAGGCGTATATGAAAGTGAATAGACATTAATTTTGTAGACTCACCACTGATCTCATCTGTAAACAGATCGTTGTGTAATGTCTCTGGTTTTGTATCCCTCAGGTTTCAATTAAATACAGTCACTTCGATTAATTTTAATGATTTCAGGCCCATGTTATTGCTTGTGTCCTCGTTAGTGATCCACCTGATGTAACATGTTCAGCTTAGAAAATATTTGTTAAATGTTTTTTGAGAGTCCTGCAATAACTCGGTTACACAAGAACGTCTAATTTCTTTTTAAAGTCTAAGCTAACCTAAAATACTGAGAAATGTGTCTTGACTTAGTCTGTAATCTTTTGAGGGATTTTGAGTCTAAAGCATAGTTACACAAAGGATAACCTGTGGACCAATGGCAGCCCTCAGAAACACTTCGTGGGACGTCCTCTAGCTCACCTGGTGGAGTGGGCGCCCTATGTGCGGGGGCCGTGTCCTTGCCACAGCGGCCATGGGTTTGATTCCAACCTGCAGCCCTTTGCTGCATGCCATCCCATCTCTCTCACCCTTTCATGCTCAGCCTGTCCTGTCTAATAAAAGCCAAAAAAGCCATAAAATAACAATTTAAAAAAGAAACACTTTGTGCAGCCGCCCGAACTTGACATAAAATGCATCCATATTTTAATCAGTCCATTTCCATTCCATTACTCTCAATAAGTAAGGGATAATGCCCTACAAGGTGTCCATTATCACTTTTAAACGACTGACAGGGAGACGTGAACTGTCCTTTAACTTTTTAAGTATGATAAAGGTGATGAGCGCTCTGAGAAAAGCTTGTTTGCTGAAACACATTTGACGTGTGCTTAAAAACAAAAGTGTCTGCTCAGTTACTATGACATTTATTCTCTGAACACAACTCATGATAACAAAACATAAAACATCAACACAGGGTCTGTACGTCGTTGCGACAACATCATCCCACCATGTTTCCATGGAGACAGTATATTTAATATCCTGATTGGTCCGTGCGTTGCCATGAAAGGCTGCAGTCATTGCCCAGGTGAATTCACCTGGTGAAGGAGCGAACGTGTCTGCCCCTGCCACCTCCGCTCCCTCCCCCACCACTGAATTTGCTCCCCTGAGATCCTCTGCCTCCTCCACCTCCCCCACCGCCTCCTCCAGCGCTGCCACCCCCTCCTCCCCCGCTGAGCCATGACAGTCCAGCGCCTCCTCTTCCCCGCGGGGCTCGGTCCCGTGGAGCCAGCCTATATGCGCCTGGCAACAGAGAAGAGGACATTTTGAGTTCAGTGTTTAGAGATTTAAAGTGCAAAATAAAGTTCCGTGTGTGTGTGTGGGTGGATGCTTCATACTTGCTGGGGGTTGTCTGGAGGGCAGCGGTCCACGTGTGAAGTTGCTCTGGCCTCCGCGAGGTTCGCTGTAGGTTCCTCTGTGAGTGACAGCTGGAACTTGGCCACTCCATGATGAACCACGGCCTCCTTCTCTGCGTGTGTAGTTACCTACAGAACCAATACAGAGGATTTAGCTCCCTCTACTGGCCAAAAATGGCTCTGACCTGCAGTATGGCCGAATTCAAAACTACCACTAATTACTGACCAGTATGTCAATGGTTTGTCAAAAAGAGAATATGGTGGGTGCCTACCCAAAAATCACACATGATGTCGTCAGCACTTACAAACAATTATGTAATACTTTCAATGATGCACGGCAGCAGGGGAAAGTGGACACATTTCAGCCCTTGGCTTTCCTTAACATGCTGCATCAGTTCAGTACAGCATAATGAGTCCAGGGCTGAAATGTGTCCGCTTTCTCCTGCTGCCGTGCATCAGTACGAGTTTTTGTGCCATTACCCACGGCGCTGTCACACAAATGAGTTGCATTATGAAAGATCAGTATCTGTCAGCGTCAAAATCTGAGCTGAGCTGAGGCTTCAAGTCCTTTAACTACACTGATTGAGCAGATCATAAACACAGGTTTTTATCAAAATCAGCTGTGTGTGTCTCTGTACCTACCGGAGAGCAGTACACCTTTGGGTTGTGGTGGAGTGAAAAATCGTGTTTGGCTGTGGAAGGTGCCTCTGCCTCTGTTGCCAGTGAACAGTCCTCTGGTGGGGGGTTTGGGGGAGTTCTTTGGGGGCCGTTTGGGAGGCAAAAGTCCAAGGGGAGTTGTAATGTCTTTAAACTCCGCCGCCACAAAATCATCCACGTGCATACTGGGAGGACGGGAGGTGTTCTGTTTGCGCTGGCGAAAGATATCGTGGGGTCGGTTGAGATTCTGTCCAAACCCTCCTCGACCTCCGCGGCCACGAGGTGCAGCCATGATGTGGGCTCTCTTTGCAGGCTCAATGTAGTCTGATTTACCGCTGCAGAGACGAACAGGAGATGACATTCAGTCAGTTGATTTAAAAAAGAATCAAGGTCAAAGTTCTCTGCAAAGACTAACAGAACAAATATGACAAATTTAAAATGCAACCAAACACTGCTCGTGTACCTTGATGTAATGAAGGTCTCGTGCTTGTGTTTGCCCAGTCGGAAGCCTTTTGGAGCCTTAGTGTGACCAGGAGAGGAGGGCTCGGACAGGAAGGAGCGCTCCAGTTCTGCCTTCAGGTCCAGTTCTGGACAACACTCCTGAGCCAGACCCACCAGATCCACCTTCACCTGCCCCACAGACAAAGTCACAATCAGTGACAAAGTGTCCATTAATATAAAGACTACAGGCTGACATATTTTTTGGAAACGCGTGGGTCATGGGATTCCTGTGGAAAATGGCCAGAACTAACAACTAATGGAAGACTTTTGAAGCAATTATTTTTTCATTTTCAAAAAGAGATGCTTTTCAGTTATATTAAAGGTTGCTTCATACATTTATATGACTGAATTTGTGCTCATTCAAAGATAGTGTAATGAATGAATGAATGTTTCTCTGGCACAAAAATGACAACCACATGCCAGAGTGTTCTGCAGGCGCATGTACACATACACACTAACCATATCGAGATCTGCTTCGATGTCATCAGTTTGGAAGGGAGAGAACCACAGAGTCTTCAGCTGCTCATCCAGAGTTTCAGACAGAATGAACACCGTCCTACAGATAACAAAGCACAGAGGCATGATGTACTTATTGTCACATCCAGTGTTTCCTTTCACTTTCCACAAAAGCAATGCATGAGTCCATTTTAGTACATCATTTGTAAAAAGTTTAGTTTTAGTTGAGGAGGAAGCTGTAGCGTATACACGTCATGTTGATACCATGTTGTCATTTTAAAAACTACCTCCTTGTGATTGGTGATTGAATGAAGACAAAAAAAATCTTGATCTAAGTCATCTTGTATCATCCAGGGTCCGTACCTGTGATTAAACTGAGCTGCAAGCGTCTCCGGTGGTGGCAGAGTGGGCTCAGTTTCAACTGCAGGAGGTGCGTCTGTGGCCGTTTCCAGTGTCTGCCTCAGAACAATCACAGTCTCCAACATCGTCTCCAGTGAATCATCCTCCTTACACAGTTTCTGCAGGCACAGAGTTACAGAGTCAGTTAAATGCCAAGGCAGCATCATCCCTAACTGTGCAAAAATTATACACAGGTGTGCAAAATTTGTACCGTAATCTGTTTCTCTAAAGTAGGGAGCGGATGGGAGTCAGAGTCCTCCCACTGCAGTAGTCCTTTCATCTCGCAGCCTGACAGCAACCGTGGAGAAATGAACGCCGACTCCTCGCCAGACCCCTGGGCCTCATCTACACACTGGATTACAACACAGACAACAATAAAATCTAACTATCACATAATATGTGCAACTCGGCAAGAGGAGTCTTGCATAATTAGCAATTCAGATGCACCTCCCACATGCTTGGGAATTCATACTTGAAGTGGTCGCAAATGTCCAAGTTTAAACTGCTTCCAACAAACATTTTATGATTTCTACAATTACTTTGACAGCATGTACGCTCTCAGTACACACGGCATTAACTTCCGTGTGAAATGTGAAGTAGCTATAAAACCAGGTACTGACCATTGTTTCTGTGTTGACGATCTGTCTGAGGAAGTCAAGCAGAGCTGAGAGCAGATCTGCTGAGTCCTTGTTGAAGGCAAACACCAACCTCTTCAACAGCGTGTACAGACCACCACCATGTTTCTTCAGACCACTGAAACAAAGATAAAGCGGCATCAATGTCTTGTTTGATAAAGAAAAAGGCCGACAGGGGGAGGAGAACTGATCATAAAGGGAGGCAGTCGTAATGCCAAGAGACAGAAAGAGAGCATTTACACTTTGAGGTGGAAGAGTCCATAGTCGTGCTCAGTGAGGAATGTCAGAGTCCTGATACAGGTGAGGAGGAGTGGAACACTGCTCTCTGAATTCCCCAAAACCTCCAACAAGGCGTTGCACACTGATGTCATCATCTCTCGCCCTGGGAGTGCATTGGCCAGTTGCTCGGCCTCTGACACACAGGTCTCACCAGGTGGAGAAACCACCAGAGAAATGTCCTGGTGAAAATGGAAATTCATATTTTTTAGGCTGTGTCCTTTACCTCGTTTGCCTCTATAAGAAATATATCAGTGATTCTGGGCCTCAGAGTGCCACCTAGTGGTATATTTCAATGACAAGTTACGTTTGAATGTCACCCTGTTAATCACTACACATCGTGTGGTAGGGACAAACATGTTTTGCCACTGTCGGCTTGCTAATGTTCCCTCAGATGAAGTGACATGAAATGGATTAAAAGCAAGTGGTGAGGAAATATGACCCTGAATGCTTTCAATTTGGAGTCCTAATTTATTTTTAGAAACAACACATATTTAGAGCTGTTTATTTTTCTTCTTTTTTCATGTTATGTTTTTTGAGGCACTTGGACATTTTTAACAGAAGTGAGTTCGAAAGGTGTAGTTTGGATCTATTGGGGTGGGATTGTGTGGGCTACTTATCCATAGTTGGTGTACTACCTACAGTAGAGGGTATTGGTGGTTGGCACACATCTAGTTTGGAGAAGCGCCAGGAGTACTAACACGGAAGCTACGCAATGTACAGCTGTGGACAGGGGCAGCGACAAAACCTGTTTTGGCCAACAAGTCCAACCTATAAAATTCTATAAACCCAATTTAAGTGTATAATATATTGAGAGTATTTTCACCTCTTTACCTTCCCATCAGACAGCCTGTTCTGGCAGGGACGCCATTAACAGCCTCAGTCCCCCATCTATGCTCTTGCTCCAGACTCCATTGACAAAAACACCAATCTTGGCTTCCTGAACATGGGATCTAGCTAGTTAGTGTTGCTGTGTGACTTTGGTGAATCCAAATTAACCATTTAAAACTCCAAAGTCACACAATACCACATACTAATTGATTGAGGCAGCGGAAGACCAGTAGCTCCCATGTTCAGCAATGTTAAATCACTGTTTTTCTCGATGGAGTCTGGCTTTGAAGACAGTGATATATGGGCTTTAGTTCCCCAATGGAAATTGTTGTGGAAAATATTATAAAAACAGTGACACTTAAACTGATACTGATATTTTTAGGTGGCTAAAATACGTTACATTGCTGCCCTGTCCACAGCAGTACATTTCTTAGCGTCCATGTCTGGCTCCAGCCTGCTTCTCCACACTGGAGGTGTGCCGACTGACATCTACTGTAGGTAATACACTGACTTTGGATAAGTACCTCATACAAACCCACTTGAAAAGATCCAAACTTTCCCTTCAAGTCATAAAAGGTTGAGAACTCCTGCACTGTACTACTTACCTGGTCACACAGTGACTGTAATATTGTCCCAACTATTTCGCTGCACTGCTGCTGCTGTAAGGAGTGGTCAGCTGGAGGAACTAACAGAGACAGCAGCGAGGGGAACAGATCGGCCAGCTGTTCATCCCCGGACACAGACCCGGACAGCAGGTGCAGTGCTGCGCTCTTACAAGATTTCTGTGACACCAGAGCGTCCATCAAGGACAGCAGACGCAGGACCTGGCCCCAGCACACGCCTTTCCCCTCCGCCCTGCAGTTAGCACATTGCATACACTTAAAACACAATTCACAGCATACACACAATCAACTCAGTGTGTGTGTTTTTTCACTCACGGCTGCAGCTCCTCCAGCAGCAGCTCCAGCGGCATCTTCATGATGAGTGTCGCAGTGGGTGAAGACAGGTCTGCCAGCTGAACACACATTCTCCTCAGCATGGCCAGGAGAGGAGGGCAGCTGGTGGCACACACACACCTCAACGCCTCGGAAAACACTTTCCACTGCGCCCGTATGTGCATGCTCCACAGCTTCCTTGTGTTTAAGGCTACGGCCACATCTTGGACCGATATCACCTATGGAGCCAATTTAAGGTCTATTAACATGAGTGTGTTCATAATTTGTAATCATCAGAGGGTGAAGGGAAGTACAGGACAGATGGGTGACCAGTAGGATAGACAGTTACCTGAGTGCTCTGCATTGGCAGTGGAAGAGGCAGGAGTTCAGACAGCAACGTCAGACCAGAAAACAGACCTTCAGGAGCTTTTAGCAGTGAGCTCAAAACCTCCTTTAGCATCAGAGACCAAGTGTTGCTGGCCAGAGTCTCCTCTGTATGAGTCACCTGCACCAAAACACACAGACACACAGACACACAGACACAGACACACAGACACACAGACACACAGACACACACACACACACACACACACACACACACAGACTCAGAATAATGATGACTAATAACACTTTGTGCACAATATTTCTTGGCCTTGACAAACATGCCTACTTTCTTGCTCATTCACACACCTCTTCATTGACACCCTGCGTGAAGGTGAGCAGTATATCAACGATAAGTGCCTGCACTCTTGTCTCCTCTCCGTCTAGACGTCCAGACGCGGGGATGGAGCACACTATCATGTGGAGCGACACCAACACGCTGGCCACGCGCGTGTCCCTGAATTGGAAAGCTCCCCCGCGCAGCAGCTCCATCAGCATGGTGCGCAGCAACCGCAGTGTGCTGATACATATACTGAGGATCATGCAGCGCTGGGGCGTGGGGCCCATGTGTCCGTGTACACGCCATGGCTGCAGCAACACACTGCACAGCTTCTGTAGGACACGCACACACGTATCCAGACCCTCGCCGGAGAACAGTTGGACCCCTGCAAGACTCCACTTAAGATCCCTCTGCTGACCTGTAGAAAGAAGACATTGTGATGAACGTGTCCAATATTGAACAACAGCTCCCACTTCTATAACAGCCGACATTAACAAACACGGTAACCAGTTTTACAGCTTAAAGGTACCCTGTGGAGTTTTTGACCACTTGTAACTATGAGCACAGATTCTTGCTAATGGTCTCCTGCTATTCCATTGATCTACAGGTGGTGATAACAGTATGAAATACAGCAATGTGCCAGCAAAAGCAGGGAGGAGGACATCTGCAAGCTTGTAATTGTGGATATAAACAATGCAAGATTTAAAATACTTATAAATCGTCTTCTCAAATGTTTTATGAGACAGGAAATCTATTAAACAGGTTTGTTACACACAATGTGCTTTGGTGAATTACACACAAAAGGACATCTCTACAGGAACAGTGTGTAGGATTTAGTGACATTTAGCAGCGAGGACTGCAGATTGGGAGAAACTTTGACCCATGCTTACCAACATTTTTGAGAAAGGAAATTGGGGACACAGATGGTGAGGTGGAAGCCTGATTGTAGAAACTGCTAGATATTTTTGTTGCATGCCATTTTAGGCTCTGTCTGTACGTACATGTTTACTATGGGTCCTACCCACTGTTTTATAAACGAGACCCCCGGTAAAGACAGTGAATAAAGCAGTTTCACCCTAAAAATAAGTGATTCTCCAACACAGTTCAGCTTGTCCCAGGCAGGCTACCTGCACCTGCTAGTCTGTGCTCAATTTTTCTCTCTGATAACTTAAGATCCAGACGTTCAAGAGGTGTTTCATTGGGAGCCAAATTATTCACAGAGGTGTCCTCCTCCCAAAAACAAACAGACCAGGGGTCTCATTTATAAAACAATGCGTAGGATCCATACTAAAAATGTACTTACTGGCAAAAGCCAAAAATGGTGTGCGCTGAAAGATATCCAACAATTTTTACAATCAGGCTTCCACCTCACTATCTGCATCACCAATTTCCCATCTCCAAAATGTTCCTAAGCATGGGTCAAAGTTTCTCCCATCAATTCTGTTTTTATAAATCACAACTTTGCATGGGAGGTGGCGTACGCCTTGCTTTGTGCATACGCAGTGTTTATAAATGAGACTCCAGGTGATTTAAAGCTGAAGAAACACTGAATAAGCAGTTTCTTGTTTAAAAATGGTGGTCTGTGGCTGCTAATTGCAGAGGGGCTGCTAACTATGGTGGCCAATGTAAAAACAAAAATGGCCCTATCTAGAGACAGTGTTTGGTTTGGGCTACTGTAGAAAAATGGCGGTGCAGTAAGATGGACCATGTGGACGGAACTTGCTCCCTATGTAGATATAAACGACTCATTCTAAGGTAACAAAAACATAACAGTTCTTATTTTCAGGTGATTATACACTAAAGAAAACATACTTCTTATATTATATTCCATTTCTGCCAATAGAGCCCCCTAAATCCTACACACTGGACCTTTAATATTCAAAAAATTAAAGAAAAATCATGTTTAGTGTCTTTACCTTCTACAGCAGGTGGAGCGGAGGCAATGTGACAAAGGACCCTGAGAGCAGTGACCAGTCCAGCTCCCTCAGCGGTCAAAACATTTTCCACATTCTGAAGTCAAGAGAGGACACATGTTTAAAATGAAACATAGTGCTGATATTTGCATACAGCCTTGACTCAAACATGCTATAGTGCAGTTACATGTGTGAGCAGTTCAGACTTGTCGGTGACATTCCAAGGAGATAAAGTGTTTATCTGATGGCTTAACGCTACAAAATTACATGAAAAACATATAGTTGAGTGTGTGACTTAAAATAAAAAACTGTACTCTCAGAGTCCCGGTGGAATAGGGTAGGGTGAGAGATCTTGATTTCTTCACTAAAAGCGTGAATGGATTCACTGAATTAAATGTTATCGACAAATCATTGGCAGCTGCCCAAACGCAACCAGCTCCAACTGAAGAGATTTATCACTCAATGCATTAACAGGACTCAGAAGTTATTAGGAGTGTCTGCGGGGTGATATAAAGAGATGAAAGCTCACACAGTTAATGAAAATGAAAATGTAGCGAAATATTGCTTTACTTCAGCAGTGCATATCGTGAGGGACAGATCCGTACCTGTTTGATGTAGTCTATGAGGGTGGGAATGCTGCCAATCTCAAAGCGGACTTTTTCCAGAGGCTCCAGCCATTTGCTGAGCTCTGAAGCACAGAGAAAGAACAAAATATTAACAATAAAAAACAAAAACACACCTACCAACAAGTCTAACATATGGCATGATAATTTACAGGGTTCCCACATATTTTTACTCATGATTTTTCAAACACTTCCATTCATTTTACATTATGTTTAATCCGATTTCCATGACTTTAAGTAGTTTGAAATGGGTGGGCTTATAGTGCGATACAGCCATACATTATTAAACATGCTCGTTACAGGTATCTGTGGATAAGCAAACTGCTAGCGCTTGCTTACTTGACTTGCTCATCAGATATTGTTGCCACCAGCTAGCTGCATATAAGACCAAACTGGCAACAAAACGTCAAGGAAAAAAACAGAAGATACTTTAGATGTCAATGCCATTTGATGTGTTTGGATTATAATTTTGACAAGTTTTATGCATCTAGTTCTTGTTAAACAAACATTTGTTTTATAGACATGTCTGACAGTTCATTTGTGACCTTGTCTGAACCTGGGAGTTCAATATACCTTGATAAATAAAGGTTGTCCCTTTGGGCTTCCCCATCCAAGTGCATGAATGACCCTACATACTGGCTGGATATAATTTATAAGTAATATTTACCCTGCAACTTGGCATTCAGGTCATCAGCCTTGGCTATGGTGAGTAGTGGGGCAGCAAATTGTTCCATCATCCGCAGTTCATTAGAGGTCTGTACCACTAGTAACACCAGCATGCAGGCGTAGTTATACGTCACTGCTTTGCGAGCTTTGGCCTCACTACAAGAGAAGAAGACAAAAAAGTGAAAACATACCCAGAAATCACTGCACAGGTGCCTGAAATAAAACCAAAATCATACCCCTGTCCGTCCTTGCTGTGGTGCTGAAGCAGTGTGACCAGACACGACAGGTTGTTATCCAGGCTGAAAACATGGGCCACAGCACTGCGACCAGTCTGTGTGAAGGTCATCAGGTAGAGTGCATGGAGCATGCCCAGTACCTCCGGGTTGTCACCTTCCTCTAGCCCAGCTCCTCCGTCTCCTCCCATGGCCACATGGCTCATGAGCTCTGACACGCCCTGCAGAGCATGCAGCGCCTGCATTAGCCACACACCGAAGCCCTCTTCACCAAACCCTGGCCCTGTGACACCCCCCTCGCCCCCTGTAATGGCGGTCTCCTCGCTCTCAGCTTCTGCCATCGATGCCAGGAGACGCAGCAGCAGATTCGCGGGAGTGGGCTGGGCGAGAAGGAAGAGCAGGCCTGACTGGGTGAGCGACAGGAAACGTAGGAGCTCTCTAATAGCTTGGGTGACACCGAGGTGACCGGCCGCCGCAGCCGCTGACAGCACCGCTGCTGTGCTCTCCAGGAAATGGCATGCATGCATATACCTGAGAAGTGCATAATAACAAATCCAATCAAAGACTCACAACCACATATAACTTTATATCTGAGTGTCTGGACTGTGTGAGGTTTGAGGTCACGTGTGTTTAAATGTGTACCTATACAGAGTCGGGTATGGATCGTCCCTCTCCTGGGGTCCTGTTACTCTTGCAGTCGTCGGAAAGGCTTTCCCAGGTGGCTGCACCATGCAGTGAGGGGCTGTTTCTAACAGGTGATGTAACTCTTCCAAAACTCCCGCCAGCCTATCAAGCTCTGCCTCGCTCACAGGGGAGGAGTTGATGGATGGTTCCTCCTCCATGGGGCTCTCAGCCTCTTCCATCTCCTCCTGAGATTGACAGTCAGTCAACGATTATCATGAAAAATGCACTTTGAGGTCTTTGAATTTAGTAACATGTGTGTGTGTGTGTGTATGTGTGTGTGCGTGTATGTGTGTGTGTCTACCTGCTGTGGTTCACTCAGTGCTGCTGCTGCACGCTGCAGGTCGACCAGTACCTCATACATGTGGCTTTTCTGTAATATGGCGTTGCCAGCTGTAATGACCCTCACTGTCTCTTCACGCAGGAACAGCTGGACTAAACGCTATAAAGGACATACAGCTTAGTGTCAGATAGTAATGAGGCAAAAATTCACGTGAGTGTTTCTAAGGATGTTCTGTAAATGTAAAAGGTGGGCATAAATGTAGCAATAGTTATGCATTTTAAAACAAAAACTCATTAGTTAGGATTTAGCCTAGACCTGGCATCTCTGCTAAAGAAAAAAAGTATAAAACAAAGTGTTGACAGAAAGAACATTTGAAAGTTTGTATACTTTATGATGCTAACCTGATAGCCACTCTTCTCTGATTCTCCTGCATGCAGGAAAGCCTCTGCACCAGCAGGAGCACTGGTCAGAGCACCAAGCGCTTTCAGGATACTCAGCTTCAGTGTAGAGGAGACATGGTCGGCTTGGATCAGCTCCAGCAGCACACCCAGGGCCCCTTCTCGCAGCAGCACTGTGAGGCCCTGTGGGCACTCTGCAAGCTGTGAAGCTAGCTTGGCACCAGCTTTCAACTGTCTGAGGTTAAGAGCAATGGGTTGTGTGAGAGCAATCTCCATGCTCAGAGCTTGGAGCGCCCATTGGACTAAAACTCCGAGGGGTTCCTCCATCTCACTCTCTCCTTGTTTGACTAAATAAGCCAGCCCTTTGGCCAGTAGTGCAGGTGCCTCCTCCAGAGCAGTGACCCAGCGAGCATCTCTGTCATCTCCAATATTAGCTAGGAGCTCTTTAAGCTGGGCAACAGCCTCAGCTTCCTCTCCACCTGCTGGTTCTTCTGTTCCACCAGGGTCTCTGGGTTCCTCCACACTGGCCTTCTCAAACTGGGTATCAAAGCGAGTCTTGTATGGAGGAGTGAAGTAGAGCAGGGGCCTGAGTTCTCGCTCATATGGGTCATACTGGACTGGTGGGACAGATGCCAGGTCCTCAGGAGTGTAGTCCATGTCAAATGTGGGCAACTTGAAGCTACCGTTATCCAGATCATCCTCATCGCTGGAAATCTGCTCATAGCCGTCATCACCTGGAAGATTGGGAGGGATGAAAAAGAGAGAAATTTGACAAAAGTTAATGTTTGAATCGTTCAACCATTGTTAAAATATGTGTGAAAAAAAAAAAAAAAACGAATGAAAATGGGGAGGCCAGCAACTTCTACATATTCCCTTGATCATTCACAAAATCATACAGAGAGAAACCTACTCACACACGGCGCCTCACTGCAAACATGCTGGGTTAGTTTGACATGCAGGATGTGACTACAGCACAAGCATCAGCCATGGCTGTGACAATGATCTCCACATGACAGCTTATGCATGTTGATCATAAGCCTTCAAAGCAGCTTGGGGGAAAGGCTAGTTGAGAGTTTGCAGCGCCTGGCGGTTGTAGATGGAGGCAGCATGCCACAGCACACACTCTCTCCAACTGTCACTCAGTCCCAAATGGACCCTGCTCCTGTGGCCCCCGGGGGAGTCTGACGAGTTTGCAGTACCAAGGGGTTCAGGGCCGGGCATCCATTTGGGATTGCAGACTATCCTACTCTCACAAATTAACTCCCCTACCTTCCTCCATCTCCTCTTCCTCGTCCTCACCCTCATCTTCCTCCTCCTCTTCTTCCTCCTCTTCGGGAATGCTCCCCTCAGTCCGCGCATCTTCTTCCTCCTCTTGCTCCTCCTCATCCTCCTCCTCATCACCTTCTTCCTCTTGTTCAGCATCTGAGTATGTTTCATCAGCTGGCAGTGATCTTTCAGGAGACACGGCCTCCAGGTAGTCGTCACGGCCCTCACATGGCTCCTCTTTGACCACGCCCACTGTAAATGTCACAAGACAGACCGTAGGGCACAATGTTAGGCGAGCATCCCCACAGGGCACACATAAACATGCAAACTATACATTTATCTACACAAGAAGAGGCCTACTTAGGCAAAACAGCTTAAGGATCATACCTGCCGTTTTGGATGTTCTTACACAATGCTTTTGCTGTACATTAATGTCAGCCACTGTCAGAAGGATAACACTTTCATACATGTTTCAGCGACTGGCGGGCAGCCACTGCTTTTCATTAATTTCAGTACATTGTGAGAATCAGCATGCAGAGACTTGCTCAGGAACGCATTATCATGAACATTATGTGCCCTTCACTTGTACAAGAACACTTAGTTTTCAAATACACTTAAAACACGGCAGGGATTTGCATCTCCGGCTACCTGCTTGAACGTGTGTCTTCAACTGATAACGCACTTGTCGTGAGTCGATGACATTTTAAAGCAGCAGGCTGATCCACGGCTTTAAGGTCATTATTTGGCTTCGAGTGTTTTTCCATCACACAGCACAGCAGGTAAAATAAGTTCACCTGCAGTAGGTGAGCTATTTGCAGAGGTGCAGTGAGAGCCTGTGGTCTGCAACTCTTCTGTTTCTGCTTGTACTCTTCCTCCCTGCAGTATTAGTAGGCTTGTTTTTATTGAGGAATACCTGGTAACAAAGTCTGGCTAATTTCATGACGAATACATTTTACTTCGTTTATATTTTTCAAAATAAAAGTCCTGTTATTTGACATTTAAAGCTTTTATTGTGAAGCAGCAACCTAAGGAAATGTTTTCATCCGCAGTAAGTTACATGACTCCTGTACAGCTGAAAGCGAGCATCAAACAGTAAAATAAAGCAGATGTCTAAAGTACAAACAGAGACGCAGTACTCAGAGCTGAAAACACAAAGACTTTTAAAACATCTTTCTGTCTGGTCTCCCGCAGAGAAATAAGACGCATCTGCAACCCACGGTTGTTTAAGGGGAAGAATGAGGGATTATCGGGGAGCTGCAGCCGATGGGACATCACTGCTACCCACTTGGAGGTGGTATGGTATTCTTTTGGCCCCGACTCGGGAGATGGTCCATCTCGGGCACGACTTGGTGTGTCTAGAAGGCAAACTCAGTGCAGCCAAAAGTGCCAATGGAAAAGCCCTATTACAACTGAATCACCATGCAATGATAAGGTTACTGCGAAAAATAGAGGACGAGCAAGGTTCACCTCTGTGTGTTCATTTTCTTATTCCACTGAGCTAGAAGCCTGCTGTGATTGCATCAGTGTAATTGATAGTGAAAACACTGGCAACCCTCCGAGATTAACTGCCACATAACAGGGACGTTAAATGATTGTTGTTACGAGGTTATTCCATTGTTATTGCTTAGAAACGCTGCCCGACATGTATGTTATATGTCACACTAAAGCCTGACACTGTTGTATTAGACGTCACACTTTTGCCTCTAGGATGCCGTAAGGCTATCTGAAATCATCATCATCTGAAAATGTGTTTGGTTCTGAATAAAAAATAAAAGCCGGAGTAATGAAGGGTGTTAGCTGCAGCCCTGTCATAGGATCTACAGTCACTTCACTGTTCTCTGCTACTAACAAACACAACAAGAGTCGCCACCATCATGCTAAAACCTTTTTTATATGTATTGTTTAATAAAAACTGTAAATTTTATGCCCTCGATGTAAATTGGTACCGATAATGGTATTGAATATCGACATTTTTTCAAGGTATTGTATCAAAGTTAGAAGTTCCAGTATCTTGAAAACAGTATGTGACAGCAGAGTACAAATCTGCAGTTCTCACCTGTCACTGGGACCTGCTCTTCATCATCATCATCTGGGGGCGGAGGCCCAGGAGGAGTACGGGGCCCTCTGGGTGCTGGTCTGGGTGGGCTGCCATTGTACTGGTCATCTTTTTCCCACTCTAAGAAAACAAACCGTACAATAGATTGACAGTATAATAAGCAAGTGATGAAAAAAAGGAGATAACCTGGTCACTGGATGTTTCAGTTTCAAGAGGTGGGTGTGAAAGAGAGCGAATTCGCCAGTTTCGTTTTAATGATGCGCACCTTGTTTAATGATCCGCTTGGGCCCACTTGGCTGTTGAGGGGGTGGGGGTGGAGGAGGAGGGGGCGAGGCTTGGTCATGTCCATGTGAGCGCTCTGCTGTCCCATACACTGCTATCGTCAGACTGGTGTACCAGCCACGTAGCACCAGGCCGTCAGTGTTCACCTGAACGCACAAACCCCATTTAATTATTCACAAAACAACATAAAAAAACCCAATGATCTTATTTGTGGATTATTATTATTATTTACCTTTCCACTGGGTCTGAACACGATGGACTTGTTCTCATCATATTCCAGACTGAGGGCAGAGAGAAAGACAGGGCAGATTAAAACATCAGCTCAAATATACACCAAGGCTGAACGATTCTTGAACTTGTGTATGTTTGCTCATCATATTACAGATTTTAGTGTAGAAAATTAGCGTGCGAATGCAACAAAGCTAAGCAGCAATCTGTTAAGTCCTAGATAAACCTCTTTCCAAACAGCACAAAATTGCTTTGTAATTATGCCTGAAAACCACTCCGTCATCATGCCGTACATCCTTATCTTTTTCTCCTCCACTCTGTATTGCCCAATGGCCAATAAAGAGCATAACCTTTAACGAGAAATGACTTATTCAGGTTTCACTATGGTAAATTTAAAACTTTTAGAGGAAGCTGAATATAATGTGTTTTAAGACACTTAAAGACCTGCAGATACTTTGAGCAGAATTATGTTTTTCCCCTTCTAATTTAGTCTTTTCTTGTGACTTACAAGCACCTTGTTCTTTTACTGCTGTTTATGTGTATGTATGTTACGTGGCAATATTGCATTAACCATGGATGCCAAGTATGGATATTTGTTATTGTAAAACTTATTTATATTGCATGTACAAAATAAACATTTCTGCCTTCTAGAATAATAAAATTAGTTTCTTTTTTTAGTCAACAAGATACATTTTGCTGTAATAAAAATGGCTGAAGTGAGATGAACAGACTGAAACGTTGTCTTGTTAGATAAAACAGGTGCTGCTTTAAGTGAAAGTCTCACTGATTGTCACACATCTGAGTGTGTGAAATTTGTTCTCCGCATTTGACCCATCCCCTGAGGGAGCAGTGCCGCGCTCGGGAATCATGCGGTGATATAACCCCCCAATTCCAGCCCCTGATGCTGAGTGCCAAGCAGGGAGGCAATGGGTCCCATTTTTATAGTCTTTGGTATGACCCAGCCGGGGATCGAACCCACGACCTCCAAGTCTCAGGGCGGACACTCTACCACTAGGCCATAATTTGCATTTGACAAAAGGTAATAAATCACAACATATCGAAATATACATTATCTCAATACTCAGCATAACGCAAAACATAATACTGTATCCTGACTTAATTATCGTGACATCATACTGTGGAGCCTGTGGTGCTTCGCACATATTTTAACACTCTGTTTAACCCACTTGACATCAACAGGAAGTGGGCACCATATGGTTTTCCTGGATTATAAAACTGAGATCAAACAGTAAAACTAAGCAGTGCCGATCAAATTTCAATCAGATTCAGTTACTGTGTTGCCTGTTTGATTTAAGAAACATGTTTTAGCTTAGTGTTTGACCGTAATTCAAGATCATTCGTTACCAGCCAGCCAACACTTTCTTTTTTGGACGGGCAACTCGTATTATGTCACCTACCAGCAGGAGCATTAATTGGGCCGGCGCGGCACAGTACATTCTGGTATTTGAGGATTTTCTACCTCTTGAACAAAAGCAAATGCCACAGCTCTTTTTCTCTGTTTTCTCTGGTCATGTAGCACCAATTTTGAAAGAATTTGCATCTTTTTACTGCATAGACAGTCTGATTTTATTAAAGACCATTTTGCCAGCAGTGGAACCTCTAAAAATTATTCAGATAAAAAAATCTGAGAGGAAAGATTCAGTGTTACATTGAACTGGTCACATTGCACTAGCAGAATGCAAATGGTCCCAAGCAGACATATCTGAGTTTTATTGGGTCACAAATCAAAAGGTTGGGAGCCACTGGTCCTAATCAAACATCATGTAACTGTTATGGATTGGTTGCAATCAGGACCAGGAGGCTTTGCAACATGGTAGATAACACACCTCATCTTGTAAAAAACAGTATTATCAGGGTTATCTGAATCACCCAGATCCTGATTATCACCTCAGCTGACAAAAGGATTCTTGTGTCAAAGACATGTCGGTAAAATTTGTCTTTGACATTTAGAAGATACTTTAATAGCAAACAGACAGGTAAAAGATCTACTCCAAACTTTCCCAGCAGATATAATAACTCGGGTGTGTCGTATTTACAGTTTTAAACAACCCTTACACAATGGAAGACTCTAAATACAAGTTCACGCTGTGCTGCTGCTGTGCACACTTCAGTTGTTATGACAGTGCAATAAAAAGGTTGGACTCAATCATTCCACTATTCATCTATTCCATCGGCACCTCTTAGTTTTTGCGTCACTTTCAGCTACTGTGTGGGTGGGGTTGAGTTTCTGGACAGACCAGTTGGCCAGCATAGGAACAAAGGGACCTGAATAAGGGTGGGTGCACAGACATAAACACACCCACCCCTCCAGCTTGTGAGAACAGGGCTCAGATGCTACCATGACTGGTTCTACAGGTGAGACAGACACCTGCATTTTAAGCAGTTTTGAGATTTGACCAGGTTATGAAGAGATAAAAGAGAGTCTCGGAGCAAACCCAAAACAAAACGAGAGTGATTCTGACCTGCCCAGTCTGTGGAACACAGGGTTGTTGGGTTTGGTGACATTATTAAAGAACAGCTCCAACTGGAAGGCGTGAGGAGATGTCTCCCTGGAAACACAGAAACACACACATGCACATTACTATGGCAGTCAGGTTCTGATTCAGTCCTGTTCTATACAGCAGGTTTTACGGATTATTACATTATACATCAACACAGGAGTGGGCATTATGACAGTATAGACTCAGCGGCCATTTTGTTAGGTACACTTATACATCTATCTATTCCAATTCAATACAACAGCTCTGCCATAAATTCAACGTTTTTTTAAGTCTATAATGTTCTGTTTTTGTTGATACTGTTTGACATGTGTCAACTGAATTAAGTCTATTGTTGTGGTATAATTTAAAGGTTTAAATTTTAAAGTTCTGCAATGACAGCACCACATATTTACGCTATGCTACAAACAGCAGCGGAGCTACAAGGTGCTAAGTGTAAATTCTGAGTTGAGCAATGCCCATTTTTCCCCCTGTGCACCAAGAGTTGAAAAATGCTCAGCGCCAGGTAGAACGCTGTACTTGTCATTTTCACGTTGTCACTTTTGACCCAGCTGTTCATTCACAGTGGAGGAGGGACAAATACCACAAAGACTAAATGTCACATCTTACATGTACACGTGCTAAACAACAAAAACAATGGAAGAGAAATATGTTAACATACTGTAGGCTACATAAATTTCCTCTCATGAGCCTACATAGACCGGCGGGTCTGTCATCTCTGCCTACATGCTTTAGCCGTCCATTCATTCATACATTTTTACTGTCGCAGAATTTCTGTATCATAGCAACCAGATGAAACCAAAGCATCTCTGCTGTAAGACAGCATCGTCAAAGCACTCTCAAGCACGCCCAGCTGGGTGATTCTTAACGAGTGCCTGGCATTTTCATCCAAGAACAAAAAGCTTTGGTGGACACAGCCCTTTAAAGAGAATCAGTCATTGGCAATGACAGTCTTAACTCTTAGGCTCCCATCAAAAATGCTCGTTAAATATGTTTAAAATGAAAGGTGTCATATGGTGTTGTACTGGACTACATTATATTCAGATGAGGGTTTCTAATTTTTGTCATTACATACATGATGGACTAGAACATTAGAAGAACCTCCAAATATGATTCAGTCCAGAACAACACCACTATGAACTATGACCTCACTCAGAAACACATAATTCAATGAACAGTTCTGTGATAGTGTTATCAAAACTGAACAATATAATCATTATGATCTGCTCAGGTGTGTGCATTGCTGAGCACTGAGCCCATTCGTTCAGTTAAATTACATCACACATTACCCAACAGGCTCAGCAGGAATCAGGATCCACACAACAATGGAGCTCGGATGTCAAACTACTTTCTTACAGGCACACACATACAGCTCAGGTATCTGCAGCAAACAACCATCGCCAGAGGCGACACATCAGTGGCAATGAGGTTAAGTATTTCCTGCAACCTCCTAATTCTTTTCTCTCTCAATCCAGTGCCGATACCTGGAGTCTGGGTATCTGCTGATACCAAAGAGTATCAATCTCATACTAGTGCTCTCTTTTTCCCAAATTTCAATCTACATACCACATATTGTATCAGTCATTTTGATGTGAGGTAACATGTGGTCAGGGAATGCTGTGGCACTAAAAAGTCAGCAGTGCACCATGAATGATGGTGATGAATGTAACCAATAGTGGCAATGCTGAATTTTAATATCAATATAAATATTATTAGCCACATGTAAATTGTAAAATTTGTTGAAAAAGAGCTTAAATTAAACAGGAATACTAATACATATATGTGTATGACTGGTGAGGGGGAGTCAGTCTTAGGAAGTGACCTCATTTATCATCCTTGAAGCCTCAGGGTGGAAGATCTTTCTGAGCACCATCTATTGTGCATTAAGCCAAACAAGCCACTCTTTGCAGGGTGTTGCAGTCGTGTTTGGTGCAGCGATGCTCCCCATCAGGATGCTCATGATGGTGAGGTTAAACCCAGAATTACCTCAAGCATCTGGTGAAATAGTCTGCCTTGCCACTGACAGAGAAACTGTGTTTACTGTGAATTGGTCATGTGCTTCATAGAGTGTGCATCTGCTTCAACAGTGATACAGATCTGGTGCATCAATTGGTGTGTCCCATTGACCCACCTAATATTGCGTACACCCTTGTTGTTATGATGGGATGGACAAATTATTTGGAACACCTCTCATAATACAGAACTTGTATACTTTGACAGCACCAAATGAACATAGAGGTGAATAAACAACTATCTAAAACAGTTTAAACAAAAACTGTATATTATGACCTTCACGAAGGAGGATTTATTGCAGAGTTACTTTATTAGACTGCAATGGCTTTATCCACGTGGACTTTCTGTACAGTATGCCAGACACTGAGTGTTTGAGGGTGTCATGTCACTCTTACCCAAATGCTCTGCTGTCGGGCAAGTTGCTGTGTGCTTTGATTCCTGGAGGAATGACCCGCACCTCTGTGATTAGCACCCCGCAAGGAAACCGCACCACATCCACGTTGGTTAACTGCAGTGCATTAAACATCATAATTAATACAACCATTTACATAACAGAATGTCTTCACTTACCATACTAATCACAACTTAATATAAAGACCAGAATGGTCACTTTGGCTGCTATGAGGTAAACACCGCCAGGGTAAGACTTTACAGTTAGCATTAGCTACTCAGCTAACTAGCAAACAAACTGCGCAAGGATGTAAAAGACAACAGCTGAGTGTCGTTCTCTAATAATGTTGATGAAAATACGTTTGACAAATATTTCCAGGAACATCAGCTGTACATTTAGGCAACACTGTAGTGAAATAAAAGCTGTGAGTTGCAACGTTGTCATAACAATCATTATACTGCTGCTAATGTTAGCCATGTTGACATCGTTAGCTTGGAAGTTTAGCATCATTCTCCAAAACTCTTTATTAAAACCGATTTAAGTATTGAATGCATGCAGCTGTAAAGCAAATATACAACAGGGTGGTAATGTGTCAGAAATATTACCTCCGCACTTTGGTGCTTAAACGTATCTAAAAAAAGAAGCTCCGTTGAGGTGTCCCCCGCCATCGCTTTCTTGCTCTCTGTCCAGCCAGGGGTACACTTCCGGGATAGTGATTACTTCCGGGGCATGATCTACAGCGCGAGCGTTCCTCTGACATGAACACAAACAAATGAATATAGGAAATAGATTTTTATTTCTTTAATTTAAATTATTATTATTATTAGAAAATTTTAAAAAATCAAATCTAAATTAGATTAGTTGATCAATACATTATTATTTTTATTTTTACCATTTTATTGTTATTATTATTAGTATTATTGTTGTTGTTGTTGTTGTTGTTACAATTAATAATATGATATTAATAGCTCCATATTTCATATAAAAAAGTCTACTTTACAATAACTTTGTATAACAATACACTTTAACTTTTCAGAAAATATAGATTTTTTTTTACTTCAATTTTTAAAAAATATTGAACATAAAACCGGTACATTTGTGACAAGACATGAACAAATGTAAATAAGAAATAGATATACATATTCATATTCAAAATATAAATTAAAAGGAACGTAAAAAAAAAATTAGAAAAAGAAATTAAAAGCAATCTAATTCAGATTACCTGATTATTAAATATCCTTATTCTTATTTTTATTCTTACTATTATTATTGTTATTATTATTATCATTGTTGTTAGACTGCAGGAAAATCATAGGCTAAAGCTGTAAGACTATTTATAATTGTATAAATTTAATATCTACATCTATCATATAATAAAGTATATTACAATAACTTTGTTTTTAATGTACCTTAACTTTTCAAGAATATTTATTTTTTACTTTAATCTCTAAAAAATTAGACATAAAACATACATTTGTGACATGTACTTAAACCAAGGTAAATAAATAATATACATATTTATATTATGCTGAATAGAAAGTAAAAGGAACGTTTAAGTCTATTTAACTCTACTTTTTATTATTAATGTTGTTGTTGCTGTTAAACTACAGGAAAATCATAGGCTAATGCTATGAGCCTAATTATAATGATATAATATTAATATCTATATCACATAATAAAGTATATTGGAATAATTTTGTTTTCAATATACTTTAATAGTTCAAATATATTTACTTTTTACTTTAATATCTAAAAAGTATTATATAAAAAGTAAGTATAAGTAAGTATAAGTATATAAAACAGGTACTTTTTTTAAAAAAAAAAACAAAAAGATAGGCTAAAGGAATCACAGTGGCCAAACTCCTGAATTAATATGGAGCCGAAACTTTTTGATATTTTGGGCGCTGATTATTCAACTCAGGTAACTTGTAATAGTTTTACCCGTCATGTAAATATCCCACATAAAAACACGTAAAAAAAAAAAAAATATATATATATATATATATATATATCATAAATCTAGAGATATTTCTGTCCTCCATGGTTTGCCACGTCCTAATCTGTTCACCACCTGAAGGAGGGAGGGGGCAGGTACAGAGTCACGTGGTCACACAGGTAGATGCACTAAAAAAAACGGGGAACGTTCAGCCATTACTCCGCGATGGTGACTGCGGGAGACTACACATAAAACCTAACACGCGACGAAACCTGGATTTACGGACCTCACCTTTACGCTCAGGTGTCAAAGTAAAGGTGTTTATACCTCTCGGCTCCCGCGTGCGTGTCCTCTCCGGCTTATCTGCAGTTACCGTCCTTTACTTTAGTGCAGTATTAGAGTAGTTTTTTTGTTGTGTTTTTGGGCTGTGTTTGTGTTCAGATGACGGCGCAGGTAGACTACCTGGTGGTGGTTTTCACCGCCACATCTGGCGCGAGCGGAGAGCTGCTGGGATCCGACGAGAAGGAGCTCGTACAGTTGGTTTGGCAGCTGGTGGATGTAAAGAACAAACAGGTAAAAACTCATTACTACACTTCTTATTACAGCTAATTATTGTTATACTGAAGCAGGAAATGTGCTGGTGAATAAAGGAGTGGGCAGGTAAACAAGTGTAAATATGGAAATAGACTCAAACACAAACGACAGCTGTTTATAATAATGTTGTGACTCAGGTGAGTAAACATTTATGAGCTGAATATAGGCCCTGAAGTTAAGTACAATGGGAGGACAATTGTTTTCCACAAGCTGATGGACAGTTAACATCAGTTATATAGTGTCAGTAACTCTGAAACATCTACTGTGCTTCACTCAAACTGTAAATTAAATATTCTTATAGTTTAGACACACTGTATTTAACATGCAGATATTATAACTGTTAATATATATGTATAAATTGAGAGTAACATCACATTTACTTGACCAGTAAAGCCAATTTGAATTCTGACTATCTTGTCCTAGTTCTATCTACATTGTAAGATGTTATGTCACAGCCATTTAACGCTATTATATCAACCCATGTCTTGTGAGTTTCTATATAGGCTTCTGTTTCAAGACTGACGTGTCTTATTTTTCCCTGAACCAGTTGGGCAAGGTGAATGAGCTCCTCATTAAGCCTGACCTCTCAGACTTGACAGAAGAAAAAGAGGTGGAGGATGTGGTGGAGAAGAGCGAGGAAGAGGAGAACAGATCCGGAGCAGATAATGTCTCCACTGCCACAAGTCTTGAGACCGCATTAAACCTGGTAATAACCTCACTAGAAGTCACTTGAAATAAGTGCTCTTATTACACAGTAATTATGGAGACACCTGAGGATAGATCATGAACGTCTTCATTTCTTTTTTGCAGTTTCATCTACAACTGACAAATGAGGTGAACAGCGCAGGCGCAGGCACGTCAGTGTGTTTGTGTACAGACGGGCAGCTCCACATCCGTCAAGTTATTCACCCCGAGGCCGCGAGCAAGGTGAGCGAGCTGGGTGGGTAAACGCCTCGCAGCCAGGGCGGATGTTCAGCTCAGTGCTGCAGGAACCTTCGGTGCTCACACAGTCACAAAGGGATGTGTTGTGTCAGCACTGTGCTCCCAGGTTGAATTTAATGTTAACGATGAAAGTCGATCCACTCATGCAAGCCTGTCTAATGACACACGCCCACGCACATACCGTACCTGTGCACATAAAACGGCACCTACACAGTGAAGCTGATGAAATTCTCCCGCATGTCTTAAACCTGCGTGAAGTGCTACACAGAGATTATTCTGCTGGCTTGAGCAAACAGCGATATGATGGCAATAAAAGGGCAGCTGTTGACAGGCCACATGTTCACATCCTTTCATTTCACTTCTTCCCTCCTCAGAACATCCTGGTCCCAGACTGTTTCTACTCTTTCTTTGACCTTCGGAAAGAGTTCAAGAAGCACTTCCCCACATCTGACCTCAAGGCTTTGAATGTACACATCATGGCAGAGTGTATCCTTTCAGAACATGTCACCTGTTGACGTTCGCGCCAGTGAATGTCTGTGAATGCTGTTTTTAGACAGTTTTAGGTTCAGCTTGATCTCTTGAGCACACACATTGCTCAGAAACACTCACCACGCATGTCAGAAGGTTAAAAGCCACGGGTGTTGGCTGCAGGACTGGAGGTTTTGAAATGCAAATAGGGAAACAATGGCAGCACCTTACTGAGCACTCGGTGAACAAGTGTGTGTTTAACCAACAGGGCAAACCCCACACACCCACTGGAACAGGATAACTAACATGTGTGTGTGTGTGTGTGTGTGTCTTCCCTCACTTGCTTCTTATTTACCAGCCACAACACTGTTGCAATGGCTGGTATTGTTTTCACCTTGAGAGTTGGTGTGTGTCATCATGGCAAGATGTGGTGTTGGAGACACCTGTTGTAGCGGGAGCTACCACAGAAATGGTTGTGAGTATTTTGTCTGTCTGTGGACACACTTTGTCACCGCTGTGGTGTCACAACCGTGCAAGATGCAGTCACGAAACTTTATAGGTGTGTTGTTCAGATGCAATCAAGCTCAAATTCGAAGATGGGTATGGTTTGGCCAAGGGAGTGGGTAGTAAGGGGGTAGTAAGTCGGAGCTGGGAATGACACACCCACGGCAGTCACACCTGAGTTGAACACATTCCAATACAACTAAGATGTTGTTAGCAATACCAGTTGATAAGAACACACCACGCTGTGTTTTGAACATTCAAATACTATAGCAACATGTCCACAGATAGAAGTTGGACAGTACTGTGTGTATGATTGTTTTAAGGGGATAGTTCCGATCTTTGAAGTAAGGTTTTATAGGGTATTTTATCCACAGTCGGTGTATTACATACAGTAGACTTCAGTCGGCACGTTTGAAGAAGCAGCAGGAGCATGGACACAGATGCATTACCGTTCCGTCAGACAGCCCATTTCAAGAGAAGATGTTAAGGGCTTTTGCTCCCCACCTATGCTGTCGTCAGCGCCACCAGACTCCATTGACAAAAACAGTCATTTTAGCTTGCATAACACAGGAGCTGCTGGTCTACCGCTGCTTTGATCAGTTAGTCAGTTTGTGTTATTGTTGCTTCTGTGTTTAGCAATGTTAAATCACTGTTTTTCTCAATGGAGTCTGGCTTTGAAAATAGTGATGAAACAACTTCATTTTCCCATCAGAAATCACTGTCTGATAATAAGGTAAAGCAGTGAAAACATTCTAAATATAGCATACACTTATAGTGTATTTATTTTTTTAGGTGGCCAAAACACATTTTGTTGCTGACCCCTCCAGAGCAGTACATTGCCTAGCGTCCATGTTGTACTCCAAACTGCTTCTCCAACTGACATCTACTGTATGTAATATACTGTCTGTGGATAAGTTCCCCACTTTAAAAGATCTGAATTATCCCTTTAATGAGACACAACTATGACAGAAGTACTACTAACAGTATATTACTGCAGCTTTCACTGCTTTTAATGCCCGAAGCAGCCATCTTAGAATTTAAGGTCGAGGTCGCTGAGGTTCCTCTGGTTCTTCGTGGCAGAGACGCAACTTCCTGAGGCGTTCCAGGTGAAATTTTTGACTTGGAGCTCAGAAATTCAGACTTCCTTGTGCAAATGAAATGTACAATAAGAAGTAGGGAAGGGGCCGTTGTTCCCCCCACTTAACACCCTTGGACCACTTTTATTTTAAGTTTATATCATGTCTGGAGGGATCCTTCTTTCTGTTATCATTATTTGTTCATTTTGCACTTGTGTGTGACTCATACATACAAAAACCTTTTTGCTGTCTCCGCACTGTTAGACTTTTTTCTCTTTTAGTTGTATATTGTTTGCTTTCCTTGACCGCCTCTTCCTCAGCTCTTAGTATACCTATTGATGTGCCCGCCATGTGGGATCCCTCAGCCACACTGGATCCGTCAGCCATATTGCCTCCAGAGGCAGCAGTGCAGCAGGTCCAGATTATGGGCAGCATTGTCCTTGCCCTGCTTTCTGAGCCATTCAGTGAGTAAACTCTTCATGGTTTTATATAACAGTGAAACATTAGGGATGAGTCAGTTAGTTTGACATAAAGGCCTCAGAAAAGTGTGTCACTTTAAGAGCACTGTTAATATTTTAGGAAATTAGAGCTGAAGCAGAAAATGAATCAGCAACTATTTTTCATTTAGTTATTCCACTTAGAAAAGCCTGTTATTTGATGGTCTCAGCTTCTTCATTGTTGGGACTTGCTGTTTTTCTGTTGTATATGATAGTAAATTAATATATCTTTGAATTCTGGACTATTATTGCTTTAATTTCTGGCATTTTTCACTGCTGTCTGACATGCTCTATGTCAAACATCTAATCAACAAACAGAGATAATAACTGGCAGATTCACCTGAAGTGAAAATATTTGTGAGTTGCAGCCCACAAGTGGTTTTCTCTTTATATAGAAACTCCAAAATATAGTCTAATTTTCACCCGTTAGACTGTTATTTTGTTGATTAGAAAGTAATCTCGTTTTGGAAAACCAAGCTGTTGCTTTCCCATTACAGACCACACGTTTTCTACCCAGGAGAGAGTTAGTGAGAAGTTTGAGACTGGCACTTGGTGAGTAAAGTTTGTTCAAGATAAATATTCTTTTTGTTCTCTGCCTCTGAAATCAACTCCAAGTCCACTTTTGCTGTGCTAATGTCTCTCTATGTGTGTGTGTAGCAGTAAGATGGAGAAAGTGAGTGACAACACAGTGATCAGAGCCAGAGGGCTGCCGTGGCAGTCTTCTGATCAGGACATTGCCCGATTCTTCAGAGGACTCAACATTGCCAAGTATGTTGATGCTATATTATAACTGCATTCTCATTTATGGAGGGTCAACCTGCTGTTTACATAGGGTTTGACGTCCTCTACGATGCTCTGTATGTTGTGTAGAGGAGGGGCTGCGCTGTGTCTCAATGCTCAGGGGAGGAGGAACGGAGAAGCTCTTGTTCGTTTTGTCAGTGAAGAACACAGAGACCTGGCGCTGCAGAGACACAAACACCACATGGGCAACAGATACATAGAGGTAACCTGTCTGAATTGGTATTAAATAAAGACATACTATGCAGGATTTCATAAAAAGAAACAATGTATTGACTCATGCAGATGTAATCCCTCTTAGTCATCACTTATGACCCACTAGAAGTGTGTGGTGGTGTGTTTTTCTGCAGAGACTCTGCCCTCTACCTGTATTTCCTTATTTCTTGTTACTTTCATGCCTGGGACGTCTTTGGGACTCAGGTGAGGTCGGGGCTTTATAAAGAGGTAGCGACCAGGTGCCAAACCTTAAGCAGCAAGCATCCAAAAGAAACAGCGCTGAAAAAATGCAGATATAGCAAGGCGAAACACCCAACGACAGTGACTCTGGGGTTGGCTTTGACTGTCACTTTTGTTAGCGGGCGTGTGTACAAACAGTAACCAACAATCCTGCATAGTATACCTTTAAGTAAATGAGCTACACTACTTAATCACCTATGTGTTTTCCCGTCATTTATTCCAGCTATGCCGATAGTGACAGTAATTCTTAATTTCTGTCTTGTTCCTTTCTGATGGCAGGTTTACAAAGCAACAGGGGAGGACTTCCTGAAGATAGCAGGAGGTGAGAAGATACAGCCATTTGTAATATACAGTATTTTGCCTTTCCAGGAACAAACTGAGACATGTCACCATGACTTGATACAGAAAAGGCACAAATTGGCAGAAAAAATCCCCAGGAATGCAGAAAATGCTCAAAATTTTCTGGCCATGGATCCCAACCCCCTTGTTTTATATGCACCCCCCAGTGCTGAAAGAAACCTACGGCCTGGGTATCAGATTAAGATCCATAGGAAACTCTCCATACCATCACCGAGTGCTGCTAAAGGATAGAGAACTTAAAGCTACAGTGTGATCATTTCTGCTTTTAACTTGTGGTTAAACTTGTGTGTCTGTGTCTGCCAGGTACCTCCAATGAAGTAGCAATGTTCCTGTCCCGTGAGGACCAGATCATTGTGAGGATGCGAGGTCTCCCTTTCACCGCCACACACGAGCAGGTGCTTGCCTTCTTCTGCCCCGAGGAGGGCCTTAAAGAGACGTGTCCGGTCAGTGGTGGGAAGGACGGCATCCTATTTGTTCGCTATCCAGACGGGCGGCCCACTGGCGATGCCTTTGTTTTATTTGCCTGTGAGGAACACGCCCAGTGTGCCCTGAGGAAACACAAGGAGATCCTGGGGAGGAGATATATCGAGCTTTTCAAAAGTACAGCAGCAGAGGTCCAACAGGTATGTCAGGGTGCCTGCCTGGATGTGGGTGTGCAAAGTGGATATTTGTGTGCATGTGTTCATTTTTAACTTGTAGAAACTCTTCCTCATATATCCCCTTATTTGAATTGATGAATCTTTGTTCTGTTTTGTCTTCCTGTTTGTTTCTGAGGGCAAAAGGAGGATTTTAAGGAGCTGTTTGAGTTTGTGTATGCACACTGTGTGAGTGACAATGTGTGGGTGTGTTTCTCCTCAGGTAGTTGTATTGGAGTAGGGCTTATGGGTGGGGACCTGCCTAACAAGGCTGACTGTGTGTGTGTCTGTTTCCCTTAAGTATGTAGGTACACACAAATACTGCGTGAGAGATCTCTCTTTCTCCTTTGTCGGTCTTCCTCTGTCTTTCTCCCTCTCTTGTGAGGTGAACACATGTGGACTAATTTTCTTATCTTCGCGGACCGATAAGCTCATGGCCCACATCCATATCTATGCAGAGGCTTCTCCTCATGCTTTTATGTAGGACAGAGAGACTAATGTGTTTTATTGGCCCTCTCCAGAAATGCAAACAAGCCAGCGTCTATCTGACATTGCAACACACCTTTAAACACAACGTGGACTTGTCTTTGCTGTGTGCTAAATGTTGGCCTATACTGCATGTTTATCAGTGTGTATGACGTTTTTTCATTCTTCAGTTTTTACTGATGATAGTTAGTGTGTGTTATAGTGTCTGAGTGTATTATTTTATCCTGAAAATGATCCTCTAAAAGGGAGAAAGACTAACATAAACTAGATGAAATCAGTTCTGCCTCATTGTCAGTCTTTGCTGCAGGCAGAATATGTTATTTACTCTCTGTGTGTTTTAGGTGTTGAACCGATACTCGTCAGCCCCTCTGATCCCCGTGACCCCTGCCCCCTTGGTGTCAATGCTGCCCTCAGTGTCTCTCCTGCCCCCTCCTGTTGGTATAAGGGACTGCCTGAGGCTAAGGGGGCTGCCATACACAGCGAGCATAGAGGACATTCTCACCTTCTTGGGCGAGTTTACACAAGATATCAGACCACATGGCGTGCACATGGTCCTCAACCAGCAGGTACATGCCGCAACCGCACTGACACACCCTTGAACTGACATGCTCTCTGACACAATCCTGTAGAGTAATATCTTACTGTCTCTGTCTCCAGGGTCGTCCATCAGGCGACTGCTTCATCCAGATGACCTCTGCAGAGCGTGCTATTCATGCCTCACAGCGGCTCCACAAACACATGATGTCCAGCCAGCGTGGGGCCAACAGCCGCTACGTGGAGGTGTTCCCCTGCAGCGCAGAGGAGATGGGCCTGGTGCTGATGGGAGGCTCGCTCTCACACACACATACACACACACACAACCGGAACAGGAGTGGGACAGGGCTCAGCCCGCCGCCATGTAAGTCCAGACGTAAGTGCTGCTGGGAGCTGGGGGTGCTTCGGGACTGCAGGGTAGGTGGGCTCCTGCCGTTGGGGGCAGGGTTGCTGGGTTTTCTCCAATCTAGTACTGTGGGAGGTTGGGGACATCTGGTCTGACTGGGAGGATGCAAAACTGTGTCTGTGAGAGTGTGTGTTGGCGTGTGTGTGTGTGTTTGTGGGATACCTCTTTGTAATTTAGTGAGAATAAATCACCCATCTGCATGCACTGAGAAACCTCATGTGTTAACTGTTTGTTCTACCTTTTTACCTGTGTTCACAAATTCTGATTGTAGTTGATCTTCTTCAGCGGCATGTTTGTCACTCATTCTTGATTTTATCACTTTACCACTGCTTGATCATAAAGATCTGCCAGGGTTGGAAAAGTGTAAGCAAAACAGCCAGTCTGTGATATTTCAAAGTGGCTTACAACTCTCCAGTCTTATCAGATTGGTAGTGGTGGTTGTGGGATTTAGCCTCAGTAGACCGGCGCACCTCAGGTGTGTGAGCGTCTTCTGTGCTTGTCCAATCAGTGGAGCTGTGGGAAAGGTGGGCAGAGCTGAAACGCTGGTGCGTAGGAATGTTGTTTGTTCTCCGTGTCTGTAGTCCTTCACCATGAATGTGCACTCATGCGTGTCTGGTTTTCAAAAAGAGGTCTGATGTTTGTGAGTTGTTCGATATGAAGTGCAGATGTTCCAGTGAGTCAACAGTACATGACACAGGGACTCAAGGCTAGACATGTGTGGGTAGTCTATGGATTCCTGAGTAGGGGTGGGAATTGAAAACAGTTTCTAGTTGGGAACCGGTTCCAAATTCGTCCGATCTCATTGTAATCATATGCCTCAGAGCTTATCACTTCCCTTTATCGATGCTGGCATGTTTTTCTGACAGCAAAACAGTGACAGCAAAGTCATGTGTCTAAGGTGCTGGAAACTTGTAGCATGAAGGAGTCATGGCGGAGAATAGGAAATGCCCCAAAGCTCGGCTTGACAACAGTGCTGCTTGTAAAATCTGTAAAATTATCATTTCAAGTAAGGGAGCAAACACCAGCAATAAGCCGAAATGTCTGTCTATGCAACGTGAGCTTAAACATCAGGAACGCCATGAATCTGACACTACTGTACTGTATGTTCCGCTGCTTCCCAACCAAGGGTAAATAGCCTCTTAAAACAACATTGGTGCCACGCAGGCAGGCTGAGCAGTTTCTTTCTTTGACTAAGAAAGCCTGAATGAAAAACAAATGCTGTACAAATACTCTCTCATCTCATCCACACTGTGTTTCCACTCAGATAATACAACAGTTGTGTGTGTGTTGATATGGAAAACCTTTGTGGTCCTACTTTTTTGTACCCAGAAAATTGATCAGGAATCAGTAAAGAATCAGGCCGATAAGCAGGCTCAATAATGGCATTGATAACAGTAAAATTTAATAAATTCCCATCCCTGTTCTTGAGAAAAAACACATGTTAGATAGAGAGAAAGTCCCTGTTCCACATAAAAACATACCGAGCCCGTAGCCATAAACTATCAGACAGCACTGATAGGCCTAAAATTGTATAGAGCGTAAATTGGATCTATTATATAATTGTTTTTCTGCTGAATTCATCCACAACCACTTCTGGGATCCTAACGATATCTCTGTCCTCTGAGGGCAATGTTGCTCTCATTTTGCTACATAGGAAATATAGATGCATTTATCAATTAGACATGTGTCAGGTGCTGAGTAATGGTGGTCATTGTTTGCACGTTTGCATGAGCGCCTCTCTCAGAAACAAACAATGACCAGACTTCCCCATCACCACTCTCTGTTTCTGTTTTTGTTTGATTGTTTTTAAGTATTTTGTTTCTTCCTCTGTTCTCTCCTCTCCAGGTTTATCTCCACCGTCCTACTCCTTCGCCCCTGCTCCACCTCTCATGTCCACAGAGGCTGCTGCTGCCCTCTACCCTCCCATCGGTCAGGTGTTGCTGGCCCCACGCCCGCTGCCACCGGGACATGCCTACTATCCCGCTTCAGCTCAGCTATACATGAACTACGCAGCCTATTACCCGAGGTAAGCAGTGATGGTCACAGGTGTACACAGACAGACACATGCTGGCATCCAGCTTTTAAAAATGCTCTCAATCTCCCAATCTTAAACCAGTTCTCTTAGGAATGGAACGATATAAGAGTTTAACGCAGATCACGATAAAAAAAATACTCCCAGTAAGTTCATTGTGAATTTTCTGGTATTGGAATAATTGTGAATATTGAGTCCAGCTCCACCCAAAGAGACTGCTGGGCAACCAACAGTAAAAAACACTCTGTAAAAACAGGCTGTGTCCACGTCAACTTCAAAAAATGTAAAAGATCTCAAACAAGCGTCGGCATGTTTTATATCAAGAGATATGATGCCATTTCAAAAAAGTTTGTTTTTTTGTTTTTTGTTTTTTTTTTAACTTAAAAGGATGTTCACTAAAAAAAGATGTGGGTCATATCTATGATGCAAAACTATTTGTTTCTTTATATAAGGTAAAGTGATTTAAGCATGTTTTAGTTCCATTTTAAGCGTCTTAAGCACATTTTGATGATTATCAGGATAATATATCAGGATAATTGTGACATGAAATTTTCCGATTTACCCATGCCTCCCTCAGATTGTTTGTGACAGGCTTCTTTAATATTTGGATCAAGCAAAACACCCCAGAACTTTACTCAGTTTAAATACTTTCAGTACGTTTGTGTGATATTGATGCTAACATAATGTTGTGCTGTTTCATGATATCTTGCTTCAGTCTAGCCCCCACAAAAAAATGCCACATGCAAATTTACTGTACGTGAAAGTAACATATATAATGAACCTTTTCAGAACTATTACAGATCGATTTAAACAAGTATTTCACTGCAGAAAGGAAAAACTAGGCTGTCTGTGCGGCATTTGCTTTTGCTCAAGAGGTAGAAAGTCTACAACTACCAGAATGTACTGCAGTAACCAGACCAATAAACGCTCCCGTTGGTAGGTGATGTAGTGTGAGCTTGGCAGTTTTAAAACAGGAAACAATATGGCAGCCAGCTGGTTTCTTAAAACGTTGTAGGTGAAAAATAGGCAACACAGAATCTTGGTTCATATTTAATCAGTGCTGTTAAGTTTTAGTGTTTGATCTCAGTTTACTTAAGAGTCCATTTTTACAGGAAACAGTATGACGGCCACTTCCTGTTTACAAAGTCTTCTTTTATAGATAAACAGTGCAGTAAAATATGTTTTCGAAAGGCCAGGCTTTGTCTGTATCCACTTCTTTGTGTCCATGGTGGCGGGCATATAAAAATGCCAAGTACAACCTGTAGATGAAGCAACAGCCCTAGAGCCAAAGAACATCCACCTGATGACATGAAACATGTATTTGAGCTGAGAGATAAGCAGGGAGATCTTGGTGCTGTTGAGATGGTTTACCACAGTTCATTTACACAGTTCATTTAGTTTACCACAGTTCATTTACACATACTACCCACATTGTTAAGATACAAAGCTGGTTGAGAATCAGCAAAGTGTCCCTTTAGGAGCTAGCGGACTTCCTTGCCCTGAACTGAACCTGTCAGACAACCTGTGTTCAATTGCAATCTGTTTGAGTAAGCGAATAAGAAACATAACCATTATTGTTTACATGTTTGATTTCCTGAGCCCTCTGTTTGCATAGGTATTATTATGGTAACTTGAAGAATGTGAGCGCACCAAAACAATTCAAGATCTAGTTACATGTTATGTATACTGGCGAGCCCTTAAAAAAACGAATTTTTCCCATTTTTTTTTTACTGTGAAATAATAACGAATGTCAAAAACTGCTCAGCAATTTATTTGGACTGTAACAGTTCGCAAGATACCCTTTATTGTATCTGGCATTTTATCACATGCACACCAAAAATAGACTCTAAGAGGAGCAGTTTGGTTAAAATGGATCTTGGCAAGGGGAACAGCCAGGACAAGGGTAGTTAATAACTGAACACTGTGGTATCAGCGTACTTGGTAAACATCAGTGACCTCTGTTTCTCCCTGGTCAGCCCTCTGTCATTGAGAAAACATTTTATAGACGACGCCCAAAGTTACGCCTGGTTCGTGATTCATACCTGCTTTGTTTGCTAAGAAACATGCAGCCTTTAAGTTATGCTGTTTTCTATTTGTGGATGTTTTCCTGATAATAGTCTGTCTGTGCCTTCTCTCCAGTCCACCTGGCTCACCTACCACCGTAGGCTTCTTCCCCTCCCCCTCATCCCTCTCCTCCCCAGGGGGGTTGGTGCGCATGCCGGGTCTGACCTACAACAGCAACGGAGTCAAAGAACTCATTAATGCAGTGCAGGGATATCAGGTAAGAGCCTGTTTTCTTCAGATGCACCATATATGCGTAGTAGCAGGTTATTAACACAGCTCCTATACATGCAAATACCCCCAGAGCTCACTCACCTCTCTGTAGGATCCAAGTGTTGTATTGAAATCCTCTCCTGTTGTGGGTGTGTATTGTCAGGCATCCACTGAGTTTGCCCCGAGGCTATCAAACTAGTTTATCCTGTCTACTCTCCCTGTTCTGTCACACATGCACTGCTGCTTGCTTAGACTTGAATGGGAGGAACTGGAGTCCTATTTGAACTTGGAAGAAAGTGAAGAATCCCAGTGATATGATCCAAAAGAGTTTATATTTAATGAAGAGACAAACTTGGAGCGAGAATGTGCAGTATTTTTCTCGCATGAACAAACTCCTCTTTAACCCCCAGTGCTGGAGTTCACAGGTCCATGTGGCCTTAGGGTTAGTGTCTGTGGTTGCTTGTGTCTCAGTCCCCTGACTCTGTCATTCCTCCCCCTTCATCACACCACAGTACACCCCTGAGGATGCTCTTGTGCACGCCCACGGGCCTCTGCACGCTCACGACCCGACCGGGACATTGCTAACGCAGCCCAAAGAATGGGTGTGTATTTAAGGTGTCTGAGGCAGGTGGCAGGTAAGGATTGGCTGAAGGCTGAGTCGGGGGGATTGTAGATTAGACAGTGGTTGTAGCTGGGGTTTGGGTCTTGACTGGCGCAACAGCTCAACAGCCACGCTTCCTACTATGTAGACAGGGAATTCTCCACTAACCACATGCAGTAGCAACAACGGACACATTTTTGATTGGGATGAGTGGTTAGAGGAAATTTCTTGGATTTTAATTAATCGGTGGGTTTTGTTTTCAATTGTTTGGTCTTTTATGGCAGTGTGCTTCATCTAACATTGCCTACATGTCTGTCACCTCATGAAGTTATTTATAGGCCACAGAGGGCTAATTGACCTTGTTCGCTAAACCCCGCCTCCGGACAGAGATTGCCCAATCATAGTGTAGCAACTGTAACTAGGCACAACAGACCTGTCAAGCTTTGAATTTCTTGATATGCGAAGAGCTCCAACAAGAGCTCTGTATCTCATGAGATTTGGACAGTAGTGTTTTAGCCCTTTTTACATAGAGATCACGCTACAGAGCTACTACTAAGTCCCTTCTTTATGCCTCCTTTGCATTTTTACACAGAACAGAACAACGGCAGCATCATGCTGCTCCATTGTGGGATTTTAACTAGCATGCCAGCATCGTGGAACCAATAGAAGCATGACAGGCGTAACATGTCATATCACAGTGTCTGACTCTGGTGTGACATATAACACATGAGTCGGCAGTGCATTAGATATAAAAAATAACAATGGTGTAACATGGCAATAACAATCATTTACCGTCTCTGTTATATGGTGGCTGATCTCGTCCTCTGCTCAGAGAGTAAGGAGCCCCCGAATTTTATTGTTTTTCCAATTTGCGGACATTTTTGGCCACGGTGCTTCTTATTTGAGTTAGCCGTTTACTGCTACTAGCTGCTTTTAAATCTCGTGGTGGTTCTCACACATAAGCTGTCCTGTTTATACAGACATCGTTTCAACGCAGTTAAAACCTTTCGTGGCAGCTTCAAGGCAAGACAGTGCTGTCCCCCCATTCTGCAATCGTACCGTATGTAAAGAACAATGAGGCGGCATTAGGTGGCGATCACACAGAAATGTGACGCTAGAGACGCAGACGCTTCAAAGACGCTTGAAACGCTGGAAGCGCTTATTCAGTGCACGTTAGCTACTGGTGTCTGACTCTCAAAAAGTTGAAAATATTTTAACGTTTCAGCGTCAAAAAACAAAAACACACGTCTAAAAAGACGCTGGAAAAACGCCCGTCTAAAAGAGCTTGAACGCCAGTCAGATGCGCCGTATCATAGGAAAATAATGGTTTTACTGGCGTCGCATTTCTAGCATTTCATCTCGGTGTGATCGCTCCCTTACGGCGCGGTATTCCCGGTTTGAACAGGCAGTGTAAAAAGGGCTTTTTTTCTTTTTTTTCTAAAACACAACAGTAAAAGTGTAAGGGATGGATTACACACTGTGTTTATCTGAGCTGGAATCCTCAGCATGTCCAGCTAACTAGCTTATTTAATAGAAGCAGAAGACGCACTTATGTAGGCTTCATACATGCTTCAAGGGAGAAGGTACTCCCAAGGGGCATTTCGGAAAGAAGCATCTAATCACTAAGCTTAAAATTATATCATGGCGTCACTAACTGCTGCAGCTGAAAGTTTTGCTGTTGAGAAAAGATTTTTTTAATTTGTAGTTGAACAATTGCAACAGCGAAGCATTGCAGTTACAACTGGGTTCTTTTCTATGGCAACACCGGCTTAGGCTTATGGGTATTGTAATATTGTTAAGCAACATGTTGAAAAAATAATTAAAAGGATTTTTTTTGTCATATTAGCTGAAACTGTCACTATTTCCACACACAGTAACACAGACAGGTCATCCGTAAAAACAAATCATGTCACTCTGCCTCCTCATAGCGTTTCTAATAGCATTTGCAGGAATCCACCACATTTAAATAAAATAATAACCAGTCAGAGCAGAGGAGTGTCTAACGCAGCTGTCAATCATGTCATTTACTGCTCGTGAACTGTGGTCAAACAGTCAAGCTAGGCAGTGATTCAAGATTCTGTTACTGCATTCGTTATTTCTCTTCTCAGATGTTTTCAGGAACGTATTTTACTGCACTGTTTAGCTGTAAAATGAGAAAGTTTGTGACTCTGCTGCCATGTTGGAAACAGTGGACTGAAAACAAAGCATCACCCACCGGCTGGAGCAAACTTTATCAATCTTTATCAATGTACAGCTAAACAGTACATTAAAATCTTGATTCATATGTCTTTTTTCATATCAGCGCTGCTTAGTTTGAAAGTTTGACTGCTGTATACAAGCGATGACTGACAGCTGTGTTTGAGACTCCTCGGCTCTGATTGGCTGTTTTCGTTCAGTAGATTCTTGCAACAAGGAGGAGGAACTTGTTTTTTTCACAGACTATCCATCGCAGTAGTAGTGACAGTTTCAGCAAATATGACAAAAGGTTAAAAGTTATCAGCCGTAGCTTTAAGTTGTAAATCTGCCACGGTTTTGTTGTGCAAGAAAAAAAGCTTGACAGGCATAGCAACAGTAACTAAGGGAGGCGGGGGTTAGTGAATGGTCAATTGGTGCTGTTGTCGTGTAATAATAGGTAATAACAGCCTTCAGGTGGTTGAGAAGGTGATGGGTAACATCTGGTGCTGGTGTAAGGGCTCTGTGTTCAACGCTGCAACACTGGGATAATACTCTTCTCTCTCTGTCAACCCTTTCCTTACCCCAATCTCTCCTTCCTCTCCTCCTCCAGAGTCCCGTGGAGTCTGTTTCTCTCCTGAGCAGCAGCCTGATGGGTCAGTCAGGCGGAGGCGACGCTCCTCTCATGTCCCTCCCCGCTCTCATGACCAAGCCTGCAGGGCAGTACCTAGACCTGACCCTGATGTAGGGTCCCAAACATACAAAGGTCACTTGGTACATGTCAAAGACTTGTAATGTATTTTTAGGTTTTTAAAAATAGTCTTTTAGATGTGTTATTTATATCGTTAAGAACAGAAATTAATGTATTTTATACCAAAATCATTGTGGCCTTAGCCAAAAATAGCAGTTTTTGTCTTATATTGCACAGTGTGTATTTTAAAAGCTTTATAGAGATTTTTTTAATGTGTTATATTATAATCACTATGATATATTTGCTAGCCAAACTAGAGAAGAATGACCTAGTAGCAGCCAAGCTAAATCTTTTCTGTAAGCTTCTCTGTGAAGAGTGAAAGTGAGCGTGAGTGTGTTTCAGTGTGAAAGAGATGAAAATGAGTATTATGCATGGCTGTGTCGATACATCTTAATACTCAATCTTTTTATGCAATGCATTTAATGTGTTTATATACATTTGATACAGTACACAGTGATTGTATGGAAGCTTTAGTGCATGAAGAAGTTAGTAGTAAAACTTTAAGATGTTTACATTATGCCAAATATCAATGCACTGCTAATCAATAAGGCTACTAATGAATATAATAGCAGTATCTTTGAATGAGAACATACTGTATATGTTACACTGTGAGTTTGTCAAGTAGTCTGATCCCTGCATCAAGATTCACTTACAAAAATGTGACATCTCACACTCATTAGCCCCTTCTTTTGCTCCTCTATGTACCCTATATGGGTCTGTTTTCATGTTGTGTAATGCCACTGTAGTCTTGCCCTTTGTTATGGACTCACATTTGAACAGAGGACAGCCCGAGTTCTCTGTAACCTAACCACAGGGTTGCGATCTTCAAGAGGACTCATGTCGCAAGCTCTCATTTTACCGAGTGAATCACAGGAGGCGGAGGATGATTCTGACAGATTTTATTACATACTTTACTCAGAGAAAACCACATGGATTTATCAGTCCGTCACACTTTCCTTGTCTTCTTTCCACCATCTACGCTGATGCGATGAAGCAAACAGGGTCACCTGCCCAAATACCAGTTCTCTTTTTAACTTAATCATTCACAAAGTAGATGGAAAGCAGTGGTGCCCCCAGAATTTTTTCACAGTGGTTGCCAGATGGGGCCACTGAAAATCTTGTGTTGGCACACAAAGACTCATTTACGCTGGCTAGTTCAAAAAAATATGTCAGTATGAGAGTTAACAACCTGCATACTGAGATACTTAGGTTTCTTATTCCACAGTTAAAGGGATATTTCTAATTTTTGGTAGTTGGGTTGTGTGAGGTACTTTATCCATAATCGATATATTACCTAGAGTAGATGGCAGTTGGCGTGCCCCCAGTTTAGAGAAGCAGGATGGAGTCTGACAGAGAAGCTAAGCAATGTAGTGCTGTGGACCTATAAAAGTTCTACCCGAACTAAACTGTATCACTTTAAGTGTACACTACATTTAGAATATTTTCACCTCTTTACCTTTGCGTCACACAGCCTGTTCCAACAGGGAAGCCGTTAATGATTTCAGTTTCACATCCCTCATCAAAGCCACCAGACTCCATTGAGGAAAAACAGTAATTTAACATTGCTAAACACAGGAGCTGCTGTTCTCCCGCTGCTTCGATCAGTTAGATTTTTTGTGTTATTGTGTGACTTTGGTAAATCTGAACTAACCTTTTGAAATGCCAAAGTCACACAATTACACAAAAAACCCAACTGATCGAGACAGCGGTAAACCAGCAGCTCCTGTGTTCAGCAATGTTAAATTACTGTTTTTCTCAATGGAGTCTGGCATTGAAGAGAGCGATTTAATGGCTTTAGTTCCCCATTGGAAATTGCTGTCTGACAGAAAGGTAAAGCAGTGAAAATACTCTAAATATAGCGCTTATTTTAACTGATAACAGCAGTACATAGCTTAGCTTCCGTGTCGGACTCCAGCCTGCTTCAACAGAGAGGTGTGCTGACTGACATCTACTTTATGTAATGCATTGACTATGGATAAGTACCTCATACAACCCCACTTAAAAAACTCTGAATTATCATTTTAATATTGCTAATTATCTGATGTGCATAGACTTATACCAGTACATTTAAGATTTTGATTGAATGTGTCATGTATCTGTACATGTTAGGTGATATATTGTTCTTGTCTCTTTCCTTTAAAAGACAAATATGCAGCCTTTTTGCCATAGAGCTCATTTTCATTCTGATTTCTTAAGGTGAGAGTTAAAGGGACCCCTTTGAAAGTGGCCATGCCAATTGCTCCCTCGCCAAAATTTACTTCGGAGCGTTATTTGGCCCTCTTCCTGACAAGCTATGTTGACATGGTTGGGACCAATGGATGCCTTAGGCTGTTTATCTTCACGCTAGCTTAGAAAAATGAGCACATCACAGCCTTTAAAGACAGTTATATCAGCCTCCAATTATTTCCGCCAACAATTGTATCAGGGCCCGCCTTTGGGGGCACCACTGAAGGAAAGTTGAGAAGGAAAGGAAATGAAGGACACCTCTGATGTGTATCTTGTGAATTTAATTGCCATTTATGCCCTGCACAGTCGCTGTTTTGACTCTGTGTTGCTGTATACACTTCCTGCAGTAGGACTTCAAACTCCTGCTCAGGACGTCCTGCTGTGGCAATGCTGAAACAACAATAAACATAACGTGAAGTCTCTTGGCTCTCGGGTGTTTGATTTCGCTATTTGCCTTAACTCCACTTCGCTGTGTATTTACTGTCTCCGTCTGTACTTGGTTTGTGAAGAGCAGGAGCGCAAACACACAGGTGGAGTTGTGTGATGACAGAATGTGGCCAGAAGCAAAACTGTGGGAACTCCCTCACACTGTGCTCAGTGATCACCTCTGCGATTCCCACACACACATATATGCTATAGCAAAGAAACTATTGTCACTCAGACACACTGAACACATTATCTGAGAGGATGGATTTTTTTTTTTTTAACAGGGTGGAAAAGTGAAGAATAGAGAGAGCAGGGAGGGGGAAGCGAGAAGGAAGGCAGACAAAACCATGTCGGACCCCCTAAGGGCAGATTTGGCATTGTGTAATACAATCTTGTGCACCCCACCCAACCTGATCCCTTTTAAACACACTCACTCTCCCAGTTACAAAAAACACTGTCGAATCCAGCATAGCAACACCATTAGTATCTATGCAACACGGCCCAAAATACTTTTTTTCTCTTTAACTTTCATCACCTCACTGACAGTTAAGTTGGAAATATACCGTATGTAATCTACTGAGGGATAAAAGCAGTGTGATTACACAAGAGGTTATATTTCATGATTTGACAAAAAGCATTTCTTTGTAAGTCAGGTGCAAGCACTTTAGCCTTGTTAAAATCTTTGTACAGTTTAAAATTAGCATTAACATGAATTGAAGTGTACAGAGTACAGATTAACAGACTTAGAGTAAATTAAAGTAATTTTGTCTAGGATTAAGTATAATCCAAAGAATAATAGACTTTGAAAATTATTAATAAAGGAGGATTTCTTTCTTTTTGCTAAAGGGAGGGCAGTTTGATTGAATAATTCATTATTTCTGAAGGAGACCAAGGGATAGTCCTCAGTTTTTCTCTTTTCCCCAGGTCGTTTATTTTATTTTAGCACTCTCCTGTGATATTTACTGCTAAAAAAGATTTAAGATTTAAGAGAGACAGTTACAATAAAATACTTAAAAAACACTACACCACTGTGACCTATATCAGAATGGGGCATGGTCTTCTCTCACCAATAGATGGGAAAAACATTGTCTCCTTCTTGTTTATAAGGCATTGCTAGGAAAGCTTCTCTTTAAAAATCAAATCCATCTCATCACACACACTCACAGGGATTTGTCCAGGTCCCCGTATCCCTTGAAACTCCTCAGATCTATGGGGTGCCGTTTGTAAAGTGGCTCACGCTGAAAATAACATCAACATTTTGCCACATTTGCTTCAAACAATGTTTAAAAAAGTGTTGTGAATTTTTTAACGTCACCTTTTACCACATTTACAGCAATATTTGTTAACTTACTTGTTAAATATATTAAATAGTTAAATCTAAATATTAAATGTGGCACCTAAATGTTAAATGTTAAATCTAAATATTAAATCTAAATCTAACTCTAAATGTTAAATCTAAATGCTAAATCTAAATCTAAATATTAAATCTAAATCTAACTCTAAATGTTAAATCTAAATGCTAAATCTAAATCTAAATGTTAAATCTAAATGCTAAATCTAAATCTAAATGTTAAATCTAAATCTAAATGTTAAATCTAAATGCTAAACAACTCAAAGTACACGTCAAATAAAATTTCTCCAAACATGTTTCTTGTTATTTTAGGTAGTTATTATCACGCTAATGTATGTTCAAGTGTTCATTTCCCCAGATAAGTTGGTTTTAATTTGTTATTTGATTCTATAAACACAGTCTGACCATCTCGAGCTTTTATTTTGGTACTTCTGGTGACCGGCAGTGTGAATTTGCATATTAGCTAAATATTTAGTTTCACCCAGAAGATTTAGATTTAACATTTAGATTTATATTTAGCATTTAGATTTATATTTAGATTTAACATTTATATTTATATTTAGATTTAGATTTAATATTTAGATTTAACATTTAACATTCAGGTGCCACATTTAATATTTAGATTTAACTATTTAATATATTTCTAAGTTAACAAATATTGCTGTAAATGCGGTAAAAGGTGACGTTAAAAAATTCACAACACTTTTTTAAACATTGTTTGAAGCTAAATGTGGCAAAATGTTGATGTTATTTTCAGCGTGAGACACTTTACAAATGGCACCCCATACAGATCAGCACTGAGCTCGCTAAATTTGCTTTTTGGCATCAAATAAATGGAACAAGTTACAAGAGGTATCTAAATCAGACAGGTATGTGTCATTAGATCATTTCAAGTGTATGCTAAATGGTATGGTTGTTTTACAGTGTTCCTGCTTTGGTTGATTGACAGACATTTTCTACATATAACATGTTGTACTAAGGGGTGATGTATGTGAAAATATGCTGAAGGCCCTGTCTTGTTCACTCATCAGTGCCTGTGTTAAACATTTTTATTTAGTTGCTCTTTGTATAAGAGGCAGCTCATAACCACAATGGCAATTGGTAATTTCACTCCTAATGGGCAACTGACCTTTGACTAAGCTCCCTCACCCCTCATAGACTCTAATGTGACTTTTTCAGATTTCCTTCATTTTCAGGCTGGTTTTGTGGATTTTGAGCTAAATGTGCCTGGGTTACGTCGTGTAATGATACCTGGAGAGGTTGAAAGGAGATGTATGTTTCTTCTCTTTTCCAAAACCAAAATCAAACTCCACTAAGTGTAGGGTTAGTTAGTTAGCTACTTAGGATATAACCTACCTGCTGCATTTGCCTTTTGATGATTATAACAGTGAAAGAAGACCTACCCTGATTTATTTGAACAGTGGAGTGAAACTTTGCCAATATTCAACCAGCTACGTGTCATCAAAGTGTGTGCGGATCATAGACTGTAAAAATAATGGACATAGCTACCATGACATCACCCGTTTTGGCCGTCGCTATCTTGGTTTTTTGGAACCACAAGTGACCACATTCGAGCAAGAGGTTGGAGCTGTGGGGGAGCGAGGGGTGGATCTGAGTGAGACTAAGGACTCTATCGGCAGGCAGCTTGTCACTCTAAGCGACCTACCTTTAACTTTAAATCTTAAAAACATTTAAATAGGTGAACTATAAAAAAATAACCCCCATACAGTTGTCTCAAAGGGGGTAATTAGCTTTAGAGACCGAATCCATTTTCTGTACCAGGGTTTTAATGTGTTTATTTCTGCTGTAAAGCTGGACACAGGGGGGCAATGTGGACTGACTGGCCTCTGGAGCCAGTCTCAAGTGGCTATTTTTTAGAACTGCAGTTTTTGGCGCTTCTGTGTTAGCTTCATTTTTCAGCCCTGGAGGTTGCTGTTTAGTGTAGACGAACGATGTTTGGCTCTCCTGGAGCTGCCTGCCCATCTGCTGGCGGACGTTCAGGTGCTAGCAGCACAGAAGAAATTGAAACACCATTTATCTGCACACTGCAATGACATATAGCTGGTTTAAATCGGCAAAGTTTCCCTGAAATTTCATTGTCTCTGTCTCGATCACCAGGCGATGAGGTGGTTATTTTTTACACTGTGATCTGTAGACTAGCAATAGCTTTTATCTGTATCTTTTCAACCTGTTTTTTATTGTTGAGTGTGTTTTGACACCCTGAATATATTCTTAAAATACATTTTGCCGATCATTTTGTCTTCCTCTCTGAAATCACATCTCTGCTTTTTCCAAAAATTCGATAATACTTCTTCAGGTAGTGAGAGTGTGGGCTCAATGCTCGCTCTGACAGCTTGGTGGAGCATCATAAAGGGGCGGGGCTTGGCAAACAGTCAATTAGTATTGACCCATCAACATTTTCAGCTTGGGGTTGAGTTTAAAAATTAGGGTTGATGATGTTGCAGGTCCAAAGCACTTACAGTAGTAATAACTCGGGATGGTTCACCCCCTCCTCTGAACCCCAATAATTTTTATACAGTCCCTTAATACATAAAGCAGGATGTGCTTTGAAGGTCTTGTTTATTGGCTCGTCCACATAATTATCTGTCAAGGTCCACATTAATTATGTCAGATACAAAGATTTGCAGCACATTCCTTAACTCATACCAACTCTCCACTGCACCTTGCCTTGAAGATTAATTATTTTGCCATAAGTGTTTCACCAAAGGACAGAACAGGGGTGCAATTACAGGCTGACTCACTGCACTGCACCTGATAGGTGTGTAGAGGCAGATAAATCAGTAATACCCTTTATAACAACATTCTCTCACAGGGTGGGTGAGGCCTACACACACTTATCGTACAGGCATGCAGGGTGAGGCTGATCCACATTCCCGTGTCAGTGCAGAGACCAAAGATGCTGTCAAACTGATGATGTGGCCTTTATTAAGATCCAACCGTGGGCAGGAACAACACAATCAACACATACAGTACAGCAGCAGATCATCAGCCGCCTCAGATGTGGTTGAAGTAAAGTTGTTGAGCAGCAGGGTTATGCTTAAACAAGAGCTTATTTCCAAGAACAGGACGTCTGAGATCAGTTTTGCATTTTGACCTGTGATGAAAACTGCATGTAGAAAAATAGTGATCCACGACCTGTAACGCGGGATCAATGTGCTCAGCTGTGACTGCAGATTTGTCTCCCTCTGGTGGTCACACTGAGACTGCAGCTGCACAGTCTCAAGCCAGTCCAGTCTCAACATCTCCTACACAGAGTCAGGATTCATTTCACTTTCAATTCACTCTGTTCAGGAAGTTACTCAAATGCTGCAAATGTTTTGGCATCTTAAAAATGGACGTAAGGAAGAAAGCATTTACAACGCCTGCTCTGTTATCAGCATATTAAATACAATGTCTATTTACATTTTGAAAAAAATGATTTGAAAGTGAATTGAGTTTCACTTCAGCCTCTGTTTGTTTTAAAGTGTAGAGATCAGTGCTTCAACAGTCGCTGTCTGAAATACAGTTTAGGCATCAACGTGGACACGGTGTTGATGTGTTGATGACATAAAAGTTAAACATAACCCCAAAGCAAATCAGATAAATATTTCATCATGTAACATATTCATCATGCAGGCAGCACCAATCACATCTGTAGCTTGTCTGTAACGTGTGTGAGTCAGTCAGTGAGTCCACTTTCCTCTGTCTCACTTACAGTTTTTACAGTTTCAGTTTGATGAATATAAAGAACCGTCCCTCTAAAATAACAATTAAGCAAATATAACAATTGCCTTTATGCAAATATATATTTATAACTGCTGAATGTTTTATGCAAATGTACAAATGTTGACTGCAGCAAATGGTTTTGGCTCCTCTGCCTCTACTTTCCTCACTTGACAGCAGGTCTGCTGCGCCTGGTGGTGATGTCACAAGGGTCAAGGTCTCAGAGCTCCGTCATCAGGAGGGCTCTCAGTATCTTCTCTCGGTCCAACCTCATTTCCTCTCCGCTATAAGCACAAACAAACCTCATGTCATGAGAACTTTAAGGAAGTCTTTGTCACACATGATAGTAAACTGAATATATATATATGCTGTGAGACAATGTATTTAAGGCCATAAACTGAAGGAAGCTTTGTTTAAATGTGTTTTAAATCACTCACATGTTACTATTACGCACTGATCAATGTTCATGCATTTCAAAATGGTTGTTATGGGTAATGTTGTGACATATTGCTCCAAGAGTTAAGTTGTGCACATAATTAGTGACCTCTCGCCTGTGTAGGGGCGATGATGTGAAGTTAGAGGGTGTGCAACTGTTAAATAAAAGGCAGTTTCTGGTTCAGAGTTAATCTCGCTGCTGCTTTATTCGTACCAAACCCCCAAGCCTGCTACAACATTTAAATTTTTGACTCTTGGTCAGAGGAAACAAGACATTTAAATATATCACTTCAGGCTGTGGTGAGTTA